>NC_057764.1:34835380-35562098 GCF_010389155.1 Erigeron canadensis | reverse complement strand
ACGACATACACAGAAGCTCATTGGATGCCTCAGATACAGTGATGTTCATCGTCTTTTGGATGATGATAGCATCTTTTCTGTTAAAGAGTACACACTTATATCTGTATCAACATATTGTATACCACAAACGCGAAACTAACATCAAGTAAATCATGCATGTTGTGTTTCGAAGTTGTTCTTAAATATAGATCTAGTAAATAAACTTGTCTAAAGAGAGAGTCATCAGAAGACTCGGGAATGGGGACATCATTTTTGTGGTACACTATAGACATATCTCTGGTAATTCACCCGTAAGTTTTCCAAGTTCAAGCTTCTAACTTAAACGAGTAAGTTTTAGCGGAACGCTCTGCACACCATGTTAGTACTAAGTGTGATTGTGTGAATCATGAGCTGCCCTTGAGTTAACAAGGGCTACCCATTAGCTTCTTCCTAGTTTTAGTTTTTTTGATGTCAATTTAGCTGTTGATATATGCTTGGACAATAAAGATAGATAGTGACTGTGTCACTAGCAGCGGAAAAGGGCAACTTGGGTAATGGGCCAAACATGGTTTTGGGGTGAAAAGGGGTAAATTGTCAACACAGAGTTCGGATCTTTCAGTTATTTGGACCATTGTTGAGCTTGTCCTATCATTTTTTATCCTATGACCAAATATTGCCTTTTGTGTTTACAGGGATACGAGTATAGAACAATTCATACATAGACACACTGATCTGGACCGCCATGATGCTAACCATGAGCTCGGGGCTCTAATATCTGCAGGAACTCTTGCACTGCACAACAAGTTCGAACCGAGAATGGACTCACCTGTCACAAACACAGAAACGGACACCCTAAAGCAAGTCATGACAAATTTATCAGAAAAGAAAAGCAATTTTAGTTTTCTTGTAGATGGTTGTGGTAAAGTAGAGGGGATGATTACAATAAGGGATATTCTTATGGAGTTTGCACCTCCTAGTATGGACTCAAGGATTGATGGTGGTGGCTTTTTTGACACGGCTTTAAAAGAGTCAGGGTGCATCATCAGAGACGGAACCATGGTTCATCTATAATGAAATGATCAGAACCACAACCCGTCAAGTAGAATTTAGATTGCAAGTAGTTTTTGATCTGCCCATGTAGTGTTGTATGGCTCGAAGCTTTTCAAGCGGTATTTAGATTTCAATATAACTCTCCATGAAATACAAATATCAGGATAGATTGGTGGAGGATGTTGGTTGTAAACGTGCTGGTGTACGTATATGATTAACCGAGGCTGATACTGATTATAGTTGTTTATTTCTACTGTGCCTTTGATTTGGATTTTGTTCATTTCCAAATCCATAGAATAACCTATTCCTTCTAACAGTGTAATGTTATGATAACCCGTACTTGGAATCGTACCATCATCCACTTGCTATCTTAACTATGTTTGCCTTTCTTCGTATTTCAGTTTTTTTGGCTGGGGAAACTGTTCAGTTTTACAGTGAAGTACAACAGATTGAAAAAATATCCAAAAAATGATCCTGTACGGGATGGATTATTAGAGAAAATGTGTCTGCTATAAAGGATAACCATAATATGATATAGGATAGAAGAAGAGATTTAAAGTTTGGCATATCAGTTTGTACATCAATCTCCTTTTAAATGAGCAGCCAAAGCCAAATGGTTTATATGCATGCATTTATGTAAAAGTCTATGCGTTTATTTAGTTTTCATATATAAATTACTGGCTTTGGTTTCTTGATTTGTATACAAGTGCACCTATGGAGGTAAATATATCTCATAGGAACCGATTAACAATCTTCACAACTCCTAATCTTGCTCAACCTCTCAGAAATGTTGTCAATGAGATCTCGCAGTTGCTAAAAAGTTAGTTCTTTACCTTATGATATAGAAACATAACCTGATCTCAATCCCTCAAGTTAGTCGCAAGTTTTTAGAGAAAGCTAGATGAAAAACTGAGGCAGTTCATGTAACAGGTCAAAGTGGGCCGGGTTAACCAGCATATATATCTTATAAAAAAATCAATGTACGAGTATTAAATATGATTACCAAAGCAATGTTTTTAAAGTAATTTAGACATTTGAATTGAATGGTTTGATAGGTTGTATGCACTATAAATACACTTTGGGCGTAGGCACAATAAAGATGAAACAAGGTACAGAAAGAAAACATAGACCAACAACCAAAACATCGTAAACATCACATGTCTGGAACATCAGAATAAATATCAATCGCAATTAAAGACATATATTTCTCTTAAGCATATGACCTCTCATAAAGCAAATGATTTGAGCATCTTGAAGCAACACCTACGGAGGCACTGCAATGATTAACTACATACATGGATCACTTTGAATATAATAATCTATATAATGGGTCTAATCTCAACTCCTTGAATAATAAGCCCATGTAGAACAGTTGAAGAAAAATTAAGACAGTTAATTTGCATGCGGTGTAGAACAAGGTGTGAAAAAATCAATTAGTTTTCGAAGTGTTGTTCTGCTGCTTCTCTTTTTTCCTTGAACAAAAGATGGCTGC
The DNA here is from genome assembly GCF_010389155.1 of Erigeron canadensis. NCBI lineage: Eukaryota > Viridiplantae > Streptophyta > Magnoliopsida > Asterales > Asteraceae > Erigeron > Erigeron canadensis. Next base: position 35,559,577 of record NC_057764.1, on the reverse strand, counting down.
TGCTGGTTTCTCTGATCACAAGTAGTCCCGGTGTCTAACAATTCAAGACTTTCAACATACGGTTCCATGTCATATATGTGAGAAGATGCAATTGGGGTACCAGGGTTCATACCCTTCCAGCTTGATGCAGGGATATCCACAAGGCGTGATCCCTTCCTTGTCTCGGGATTATAAACTTGCCAGAGGTAAGGGAAATCAAAGTGTACCAAAAAATTACCCGTGGTAGTAATGTGTGAGGCATTTCCATATACTTCAGCAGATCCATACTCTTCCAGCTTACAATGTACAGACCAACAAGGAATATCATTATTGTGCTCTCTTCTTCTAACCCAAATCCAAGTATTGTTATGGTCGGAAGACATCACAGCTAAACAACCGTCGATGATCATTAGTCTACATCTGGTTTTCTCACGATTCGGGAGATCAATTGTTCCAAAACCATGAGTACTGAAATCAAAAGTCATAATACAAGCACGCCATTTTCCATCTGCTGCTGCACATTCTACCACCCAATGAAATACTCCATTGACCAAACATCCTCGAATCTCCGGATGGATAAACAAGTTATTGTGGGGGGAGCAATGTTACTCCAAGTACCTGTCTTCATGGTGTAAACTTAAGTGTATATCCATTATTACTGGGACATGATAGTAAATGCAATTTCTCTGGTGAATGTAGCGTGTAGAAGTCATCACCTAAGTTTTGTACAGTTTTAAAAGCGATGTGAACAACAATAGTATGTATAATCACTACTTTTTGTGGGTGGGATTGTAACATGTGCAGACGGATGAATTCACGACTATCGATACAAGAGCACAATGATTTCGAGACGGACCTAAATCGGAGGAGGGATTTGGGTGGCAGTCTTTTGAAGATATCAACAATCAAGTCTTCACATATATAGGAGGAGGACATCCTCATATCTACCGATAAAATATAACCAAATTTCATTACTATGTTCCAACGGAAAAAAAAAAAACCCCAGTAGTTGTTTTGGTTTCTTTGTTTTGTCGACCAACTTTCTTGGAACTTCTTTACTGCCACATGATCCAGACTCTCCTCAGGACACTCAATGTCTATAAGAATAACTTTTTCAGAATTTTTTCACTACATCTATCAATTAATTATAATTTATCTCACACACACAAATACACCTATATATACCCCACACATATATAAAACAAATAAAAAAAAAGATAAAGAATTGTTGTTGGACCCACCTGGAGCGTCCATCATCTTCTTGTGGAAGAATTTTGCTGAAGACGCAAACACAAGGACTATAGGTGTCAATAGGTTTGGAGCGTCTTTGGAGATGAAGACGCAGTTGGGGACGATCTATAAGCACCGGCCTTACAAAAACCAATCAATTTTGGTCTCTTTTTCTTTTATAGAGTCGGCTGTTCATATTTTATATTAATTAAATTTTGGTCAATGATATACGAATATAGATTTAGAAAGAATATATATGATCTTAAAAGTTCGTTCATTACTAACATATCTAATTTAATTCTTAGGATTAATAAATTAAAAGTATTAATAGAAGACAAAGACAATGCAAATTAGAAAAAGGAAAAATTCATAAAAAGGTAACATATTTACTCAAAATTCCTAATAAAAGGAACCTATTTTGCTTTCGTCTATCAAAATGATTTCATTTTTAAAAATTTCTCAATAAAGGTAATATCGTTAGTTTTTAACGTCAAACCTTCGTTAAGTGTCAGTCGGCTTGCCATGTCATTAAAAAAAATGACGTGGACACCTGAGTGTATAATACTTCTAAATCTTTTTATTTTGTTTTTCTAATAACACACAATGTATTGAAGAGGCCACATACAAAAGTAAAATCTAAATCATGATTTGAAAAATAAGTCAAAATTGAATGTCCGAGAATTTCAATAGCACACATAAAAAGGTAGAGCTAATATTGTAAACAAGCTTATAAAGATTCCACCTTGAAGAGCTCTGTCAAGAAGGCCTCAATGTTGTGTTATTCGGTGAAGGTATAACATTCATGACTTTTGACCCATTGACTTTTTGTACAATTTGACTAACAATTTAGTTAGTAAAATATTAGATGACATATTTGGAGATCAATTGTGGACATATGCTTATTTAGTCGTTTTATTTGGCCATACGAAGATAGTCGGCATTTAAATGGACTAGAAATGTGAAATGGGTTATCCGTGGGTCCGACCCATGAACCAACTAACTAACCCAACCCTATCCCCACCCCTCCTCCCATCCATCCATCCATTTTCATTTTCTTATCTTTCCTTCTTTCTTTTGTTACAAGACCAAACACACACACATACGCACACACACACACACATATCTCCTTCTCTCTAGAATTCTTACACCAAGATTATTTTTTTCAAGTTAGATTTTTGTTATAATCATCATCTTTATCACATATCAAAAATTTGGAATTTAAAGTGTGACAAATCTTTCACTATAGCTCAAAAACGGGTTCGACACTTTGAAGGAAGCTTTGGTAAGTTAAAACTATCTCAAATTCATCATTTTATGTTATTAATCATGTTTCTAGTCAAATCTAAGTGTTCTTGGGTTAAATTTCGAGTCGAAAACGGTTTGGGTCAAAATTAGGGTTTTGAGCTGGATGAAATAGGTCAAATTCGGTTTTGAGCATGAATTGTTGTTATGAACCGAGTTTTTGATGTGGGTTATGTCCATTTATGCTTAAGTTCGGGTCTTAAAGCTTCTCCTAATCGATTTTGAGGTCAAATTGAAGTTTTGGATTGAAAATGGAGTTCATGCCCACCAGTGGGAGTACGGCCTCTGAGAGGCTGAGCACGACCTTTGTTCTGCACAAGAATCGTGCTCTACTGATCTTGTCGACTACTTTCTCACTTCCCGTTTCGTTCTACATTCAATCGACTTGTAACTTTTAGGGAAGCCTTATATCATCAAAGAAAGGTCAAATAACTTGTTAAAAACACAAATTTAAACACCTTGATTCTTGTGTCAAATTTTGGTGCTAAGTCATTGGACCGTATTTAACCAAAACTTTTCAATCATTGTTTAAACGTTTTTGAACTCGCTTCTAAAGTACCTTTGGGGATTGTGACATAGTACAGAAAGTTAGACCTTATTGTTAGGATGCCTTTGTGATGATGTGATGTTGTAAAGTAGTTTGTGATCGTTGTTGAAGTTTCGGTTGTGGACATTTGACGATAGTTGGACATTCATAGAATGATCTTAACTTGTTATTGCTTGGCAAATGTGAGTTTCGTAGCTCCCTACTCAATTGAGATTCGGGCTGAAAAGTGTACAACTTTTGTGTGTTGACTTTTTTGAGTGTGCAATTATATGTTTGCCTTGATTTATGACATAATTCAATTGTGCATACGCTTAATTTTATTGATTGATGACATGACTTGATTGTGCATATGTTGAGTGTCTTGGGTAATGACATTATGGAGGACAAGAGGACAATTGTGGGACAATATGTGTATGCATGAAAACATAGGACTTGTTAGGATACTTGTTGATATCATTATTACTTGTTCTTGCTTACTATGCATATTTTAAATACCTTGATGTAGTTCATTATGTGATTACAAGTGCGAGGGTCATTGATGGACATGGTCAATATGGAAACATTGGATTGATTTATGGATTGAATGAGTATGATTGGTTTATTTATGATTAGGATAGTTGTACATACATGGAAGATGATGATACATTTAATGAGTTGTAGATGTGGTGGGAAGGTTGCGGGTGACCCTATATATAAGCATCTAAGATTCCTTAAATGTAAAGTCATATGAAATGTATGTGCTTGTGTTTGGTTGAGTTGATGGACAAGATGTACTTGATGACAATATGGGGACAATTTAGGGACAATGTATGCAAGTGCAATGAACGTATACTATACATACTCAATTGAGGGGCAATGTGTGCAAGTGCAATAAACGGGTACTATATGTACTTGATGACAATGAACGGGTACTATACGTACTTGATGACAATTGAATGACATGAGAACAATTGAGGATATTGCTGAACATGTTTGGCATTTTAGAACTTGATGGATACTTGTTGATATCAATATTTTTGTGTTATTGTGCATTATTTTCTAGCTATTGTATAGTTTATGCAATGGATACATGTGGGATTAGGTTGCGCTACGAGCCAACCAAAATTGAATACTTGTGCCTTTTAAGGACTTACTGTAAGTGTGTTCCTTGTTCATTATCTTTGTTCATATTGTGAATGGCTTTAGCATCGGATTCCTGTCATTCGCTCCTACGTCACCAACCTAGTGTTGACTTTGTTTAGTATACTTTTCAGGTAATCAAGTGAATCCAAGATGTGACGGTTGATTGATGCTTGCTAGAACTTGGGCTTGGACTTACATGGATCCAGGATTCATTTGCCCCTTATTTTGCTTTATGCATTATGTACTTGTTGTTGATGTTGGATTCACCAAATCCTCTTCTATTCATATAGTTCATGTTCTATGATAATCTCATGCATACGCTATATCATTTCAGTAGCATTTCGAGCCTAGCTCAGGGTGTTACTGAAGGTTTCCTCCTCAAACTTGAATGCTTGTTATCAACTGAACAAAACGGAGATCTCCATATCTTCTATTTATGAGTTGTACAAATCGATTTTTCCATAGACGCATTAGATTGACCAGATTCATTAAAGGAAAAAGAACTCAGGTAGCTAAAAAAGATAATAATAAACGGGTACTATTTGCCACATGTTAATATTTATATAGTATTTAAAGTGGTTTAGAGAAAATATAATATTGAATATCCAGATTTTCGATGGGGGAAATTCGATACTTGATAGTTAGTAAGTAAACGGGGACCCGTCAGGTTCGGATTTAAATCCGGATTTTGAATGGGGATTTTTAATCGGGTTTGGGCCCGAGATTACCTAAACTTTGCTTATACTTGGTCCGTTGCCATCACTAAGTACCAATGGATTTTTTTAAATTGAAAACCTAAATAAAACCTAATCACGATCATAAATCCTATAACTACAATTACTAATTTAGGGCTCATATTCTCTAAATCTCATAAAAAACGATTGAGAATCAAATGATTGTGACGATACAAACGGTGGATGTGGCTATCATTAAACTTGATAACATCTTTTAATGATCTAGTAAAAAATAGTAAAAGTTCAATGACCTATATGAGACAACTTGACAACTTTTAATGACCTAGGGGATAAAAAAGTTTAATGGTCTGAAAGGGACAAAATGAAAAGTATAGAAAAAAACCTTAACTTTTTTATGGAAAGTACTAAAATTAAAAGCTACTTCCTAATTAAGTATATCATTTCTTTAAGTATATTATTCTTTTATGGTATACGTATGGTCGTATAGATTGATTTTAAGTGTATTTTATTTTAAATTATAATTAAATACATATTTTAAGAATATATTAACTAAGCACATTAAAAATTAATGTATTATTTAACAAATTAAAAGATTAAAAAATATAATTTAATGGTCGTAAATCAAGTTTAAAATCATTCAATGATTTTTATCTTTTTAAAGATTATTTTAAAACTTTGATATATGTAGATTAGATATATCTAATGGATGGGAAGTTAGAAACCCAAACTTGTTCACAAAACTTTCGTGTCAAAAACAGAAAATACACAAAATTTCAAAGACTAAAAATAACGCCTCTTAAAACCTACCCTCCATCAGGGTTTAGAGTGTATTCTTGAGTTTTTTTAAAAGAAAAGAAAGGGGAAGAAATGATAGAAGATTAGATATATAAAAGTCATTTTTGAGTTTGAAAGGAAAGTGAAAGAAAAATAATCGGAACAATCGCTGGAAACCTGCAACCACCGCCGGAAACCACCCTTTCCACCTGCAACCACCCCTTCCACGCAGCAACCACCGGAAACCTGCAACCACCACCTGCAACAACCACCGGAAACCTGCAACCACCGCCTGCAACCACCCCCTGCAACGCAACCACTACCGAAAACCTGCAACTACCACCTGCAACCACCACTTCCACGAGTTTCCTTCCAAATCAAGCCAAAATGGCCAGAAAACTTTTGGGGGAAAAAACCTTGATTTTTCCTTCCCTTCACTTTCTTTTCTTTTGGAAAAAAAAAACTCTAAGAATGCAAAAAGGTGATTTTTTTTTATCTTTTTCTTTTTTTTCCTTTGGAAAAAAACCTCAAGAATACAGCCTTAGGGTTAACATAATCTTTCCCAAAACCCTAAAACCACCTAGCAGCCAAAAATGGGTTGAAAATTAAAAGGAAAACACAAGTTAGACAAATACTACAATCTAGCCAAAGAACACGGCTACAGATCACGTGCAGTGTGGAAAATCATCCAAATCGATTCAAAGTGGGTCGGGTTAACGGGCTAATATCTTAGAAAAAATCAATGTATTTAATATGATTACAAAAGCAATGTTTTTAAAGTAATTCTCCTTTTGAATTGAATGATTTGATAGGTAGTATGCACTGTAGGTACACTTTGGGCGTCTTGCAACCCCTTTACCCGTTCCCCTGTTTTGAAATGAGAGATCCTACATGTTTCAACACCATGGGTCAAAGTGTCAAACCACCAAGCTGTGGTGCTCCGCAGTGGTTCTGATCTTTTAGTACTTTACCAATGTAGCTTCAAAGGTACCAAGAGTCCAAGACGCCTTATACGTGCACTCAAACGTTCGCTTACGGTATTATAGTATATTAAACAGAACATAGCCATACAATTAAGATGAAACAAGGTACAGAGAAAACATAGACCAACAACCAAAACAATGTAAACACCACATGTCTGGAAGACTGGAACATTACGATGAATATCAATTGCAATTAATTAAAGACATACTTCTCCAAAGCGTATGGCCTCTCATAAAGCAAATGATTTGAGCATCTGGAAGCAACACCCACGTAGGCACTGCAATGATTAACTAACTACACGGATCAGTTTGAATATAATCTGGATATAATGGGTCTAACCTCAACTCCTTGAATAATAATTAAGCTCATGTAGAACAATTGAAGAAAAAATAAGACAATTAATTCGCATGCGGTGTAGAACAAGGTGTGAAAAAATCAGTTAGTTTTCGAAGTGTTGTTCTGCTGCTTCTCTTTTTTCCTTGAACAAAAGATGGCTGCTGCTGGTTTCTCTGGTCACAAGTGTCTAACAATTCAAGACTTTCAACATACGTTTCCATGTCATTTATGTAAGAAGATGCACGGATATCCACAACGCTTGATCCCTTCCTTGTCTCAGGATTATAAACTTGGTCGAAGTAAGGGTGAGCAAAGTGTACCAAAAAATTACCAGCGGTAGTAATGTGTGTGGCAACCCCAAATACGATAGCATATTCATACCCTTCCAGCTTACAATGTACAGACCAACAAGGAATATTATTATTATTATTGTGCTCTCTTCTTCTAACCCAAATATTATTACCTTGGGAAGACATCACAGCTAAACAACTGTCGATGATCATTAGTTCATAATTGGTTTCCTCACTAGGATTCGGCAGGTCACTTGTTCCAAAACCATGAGTACTGAAATCAAAAGTCATAATACTCCAATGATACCGTATTCCATCTGCTGCTAAACAATTTACGACCCAATGAAATACTCCATCGACGAAACATCCTCGAGGCACGTTTTGGGGGAAGCAATGTTACTCCAACTACCTGTCTTCATGGTGTAAACAAAAGAATTTGTTTCATATCCTGGTGCATGTTTGTAGTTTATCCAAACAATCTTGTAGTCATTGTTGATGGGATCAAAACCAAACCCAATCATGTCATGCGTCTTCCGGTATGTCAAAACATGATTATCGGGTATCTTTAGTATGCGCCTAATTGACGGGTTCCACATACAGATATGTCGAGATGCACAAGGTTCTATGTAACAAATAAGAATAAGTCCATTACAGGAACCAAGAATGTAGTAATTTTCGAAAGGAAATTCTTCCGGTGTTATGCCAACATATCCATTATTACCGAGTGGCAATTTCTCTGGTGAATGTAATGTGTAGAAGTATTCATCTTTACGACGTCTGTGGCCAACACAATGTATAATCACTACTTTTTGTGGGTGGGATTGTAACATGTGCAGACGGATGAATTCACGACTATCGATACAAGAGCATAATGATTTCGAGACGGACCTAAATCGAAGGAGGGATTTGGGTGGCAGTCTTTAGAAGATTTCAACAACTAAATCCTCACTTATATCAGAGGAGGACATCCTCGTATCTATCTAGTCTAGTATAATAAACTAAAACACTAAGATTTGATGATTATATATGTTCAAATGGTGAAAAAGAAAAGAAAAGCAAAGTATTGTTTTAATTGGTTTCTTTGTTTTGTCGACCACTATTACAAAAACCAATCAATTCTGGTCTCTTTTTGTTTATAGAGGCGGCCAAGATTAAGATTAAATCTCTACTAATATTCTATTGATAAAATTAGATTAGAAGATATATTTGTGGGAGGAAAGTTGGAACCCAAACTTGTACACAAAACTTTAGTGTCAGAAACAGAAATATACAAAACTTCAAGGACTAAAAAAAACCCACCCTCCATCATCCTTTCACTATAAACCCTACACTTAAACACAATCCTTCCCAAAACCCTAAAAACCACCCAGCAGCCAAAAATGGGTCGAAAAGCTAAAGGAAAACACAGGTTAGACAAATACTACAATCTAGCCAAAGAACACGGCTACAGATCACGTGCAGTTTGGAAAATCATCCAAATCGATTCAAAATACCCTGTCTTCCGCTCAGCACACGCCGTTCTCGATCTTTGCGCCGCCCCAGGTGGGTGGATGCAAGCTGCAGTCGAAAGGGCACCTGCCGGGAGCTTAATTATCGGTGTTGACCTTGACCCGATTCGGGCCATTCGCGGGGCGATTGCGGTCCAAGAAGATATAACAAGTAACAAATGTAGAGCAACTGTTAAGAGGTTGATGAATGAAAATGGAGTCAAAGCTTTTGACTTGATATTGCATGATGGGTCACCTAATGTTGGTGGTGCTTGGGCTCAAGAAGCTACTAGTCAGAATTCGCTTGTTATCGATTCCGTGAAATTAGCTTCTGAGTTGCTGGCGCCTAAAGGGAACTTTGTTACCAAAGTATGTTATATGGTTCTTCCTTTATATTATATATATTTTGCAATGTATCAGTATTTGTGTATATATTATTATCCGTTTAGAAAGTGTAAATTGAGCTGTGGAAGGTGTAAAAAGCATGTTTGTTTAATCTTTCAGAATTATGGGTTTTAAAGTTTTGGTCTTTAACCATTTGAGTTGAACTGTATCAGAATTTGTGTATATTCAATGTTGTTAGAATGCAGTAGTTCAGTTGGAGCAAGTTTAAAAAGCATGTTTTTTTAATCATTTTGAACGAAGGGTTTTAAAGTTTTGGTTTTTAACTGTTGAATTTGGGTGGTGTTGGAATTTTTTTTGGAAAAAGGTGCGTCTTATGGTGGTGTCTTTTTGATCCTGATTAATATTAGTAACTGTTATTCTGTAATAATGAACTTTTGAAGCTACTGTGATTATGCTTCTATGAATATCAGTTAGTTTATTGTTCATCATTTTGGGAACGAAAAACTTGGCTCTTGAGCTTTTTGAGTCGAGTGGTATTGTGTATCAACGAACTTTCAAGTTTAGTGCGATTATGCTTTTATGGATATGAGTTAGTTTAGTTATAAGTACTATAGGTTGCTTAATCTTTGTTTTGTAATGGCTGTTATCTTTAAGAATGTTTGTGATGGTTATAGCTTTCATGAGGCAGCCTGTTGAGTGTTGAAAATATAGTCTCTTTTATGTGATATATATTGGTTTGAAGATATCATGTGTTTTTGTTAGTTAACCTATTCAGTGATATAAAGTTTTCATCTTCAGTATATGTATGACATTTTGAGCAATAGCTTTTGATTGTGTTGTATTGTTGATTTTTCTATTTACTTCTTATGTATGCATGTATGTTGAGCTTAACTTTACTTTTGTAATGAATAGATGTTGTCTGTAACAACGGTGTGGTGCTTTTAGCTCTCTGTTACTTCTTGTGCTTCTATGCAAAAATGTGTTGATTTTATAACATGCGTACAGGAAATCACATTGAAAATGCTTTTATGTATCTGTATGTGTTTTTTTCACATGATGGAACTTAGCTAATTTCATCTCTAAATGTTGGTTTTATATTGTTTACTGATATCGCTATCTTTTTACAATTGTTTGTTTTTTTTTTTTTTAAGTTTGATATGACACTCACTAACTTGATATTACATGCAACAGGTTTTTAGGTCAAGGGATTACAGTGCAGTCCTATATTGTCTTAGACAGGTATTGGATTCTTTTCGTCTGCAGGTCATTGCGTTTAGTCCACTCTAAAGAGATGAAGTGTTTAACTTTGGATTTTGTTTGCAGTTATTTGAAAAGGTCGAGGTGGATAAACCACTTGCCAGTCGCTCGACGTCTGCTGAAATTTATTGCATATGTCTAAATTACAAGGCCCCTGCAAAGATAGATCCCCGTCTTTTTGATGTTAGGCATCTATTTCAGGGAGGCAAAGAGGCCCCAAAGGTATCATAATTTGAATCATCTATAAAGCAGTTTATCTAGTCGTAGATATCTTTATGTTCGGGATCCCCTTTCAGCTTTTATCAATAGAAAACTAAACAGACTATTGTTTTGCCTGAACTTGCCAATTCAGGTTCTTGATGTACTTAGAGATCCGAAACAGAAGAGACATCGTGATGGGTAAGGCCTTTTTATATGCATTATTGATATTAGCTATGCAGTTATAAGTTTCTAAGTTGTTTTTTTGTTGTACAACACTGTTTGGTATCTCCTTTGCGACAACATGAGCAGTTGAGCACCACCGGTGCCACTAGGATCTTGTCAATATCTGATCTATTTAATTCTTTGAATAAGTTTCTTAGTTAATTGAGATGAGAACCTTTTGCTGCCATTTATTTAAGGCACGAGAGAGGTTATGGTTGTTGGATTATTACTAACTCTTTTAATATATCAGGTATGAAGACGGTGACACGACTTTGAGGAAAACTTCTTCAGCTACAGACTTTATCTGGTCAAATGCTCCTCTTGATGTTCTTGGTACTGTTGGATCTATAACCTTTACAGATGCCACTTGTCTGCCTATCAGGGATCATGCATTGACTACAGAGGAGGTAATCTTCTGCGATGTTTTATTGAAACGAGTGGAGCGAGATTGACGTGGCTTTTTATTTTACCGTTTGATATATCCTTAAAAAGTCTTGTAATTATATATAACTTTTTGGTGTACCAGGTTAAGGCACTATGTGATGACTTGCGTGTTTTAGGGAAGCAAGACTTTAAGCATTTGCTGAAGTAAGGAACACTCTGCATTTTCTTGCCCTTTTTGTCAAGTATATTTGTGTTGTGTGTGCTTCAAACTTCACTACTGGATGTCGTATCTTTTACATGGAGTGTAGCTATGATGCGATTATTCTGGCCAAATTCTTGAATCTTATGATCACATTTTATCGTTGTTGAAATGATGTAGCAATATTCATATAACATAGAATAAATTATATGTTATATAATTTGTTTCATAGACTCTGTTTTTTTTCTTGTTTCATATTTTTTATGTTTGGCATGTGTAGGTGGCGTATCCATATCAGAAAGGCATTGTCTCCAGAAAAGGAAACTCCTAAACCTGCAGATGTTGAACCTGAAACCAAAGTTGATGAAGACGAGGATGATGATGGACTGAAAGAAATGGAGGAGTTGACAAATGCTATGTTGCGGAAGAAAAAACAGGCCAAAAAGATTCTTGCAAAACGCAAAGCTAAGGTTTGTTTACATTTTGATTATTGTCCATCTCATTTCTACGGCTTTTTCTATCTGTGTTTTTAGTGTGTTTGCATATTGCCAGAAGCAAGTTTTAAATTGACTGCAATTTTATTATAATGCTGATTCATTTTGGCATTCATTGATATGTAGGATAAAGCAAGGAAAGCAACTGGTATGCAGAGTGATGTAATGGAAGATGGTTATACTGATATTGAGTTATTTTCTCTATCATCTATCAAGGTCAGATTCATATCTTTTGGTAAAACAAGAGGTATAAGATTTGAACTTTGTCTAAACCCCATTTTGCTGTCATTTAGGGAAAGAAAGATTTGGTAGCCGTTGATAACACCGAAGATGACGGTGCAATTAATGATATAGTAGATAGTGATGATGAGGGAGGCCAAGTCGGTTCTCAAGATGAGGAAGACAGCGATATAGATTCTGACGAAGAGCGTCGAAGGTGAGCACATGCTTTGTATGTGTTAGCTGATAAGATATTGGTTAACAGTTTTAGGTAGTTATATGATTAAGTGTTGCATTTTGCTTTTAGGTATGATGAGAAGATGGAGCAGTTATTGGATGAAGCATATGAGCAATATGTAGCCAAGAAAGAAGGAAGCACAAAGCAGAGAAAGCGATTAAAGCAAAAGCACTCTGAGGATGGTGAACTTCTTGAGGTTTGGATTTCTTTTTTGTTCTCTTTGTCGCACACCCTAAAGGCACGCTTTTTATATCCTCTTTTGTTTGCAAATGATTAATGTTTGAAATATGATTAAAGAATTATGTTATTACGATGGTAATTGAATATTTGAAAAAGAATCATTTTTGGAGGGTTTTTGTGCATCGGATACTGTTGACCTGCTTTGCTGGTTTTCAGTCTCGCTATCTTTTTTTTTTTTTTTCAGACCGATACATTAACACCTAATTTGGGTTGACATTGCTACATTTGCTAACAACTGACCCATCCCATTTCTTGCAAATTTTTGCGTTAGAAGGTTGACCTTTACTTGTGTTCTGTCGTGTAGGGTGACGAGGATGATGATGATGCCCTTCTTCCAGATGAAGACTCAGACAATGATCAGCGTGATCAAGAATCCAATCCTCTAATGATACCTCTTGACAATGACGAACCAACTGAGGAAGAAATAGCTGCAAAATGGTTTAGCCAAGATGTCTTTGATGACGGTGATGAACAAGAAGATACAAAAATGGATGTGAGTGAAGATGATGAAGACGAGATGCAAGTAGATAACAAGCCAGATGACCAAATCATGGTCCCTAAGAAGCCGACATCAAAAAACAAAGCGAAAAAACCTCAGTCCTCTCTGCCTGCACCTAGCGAGGATTTTGAGGTTGTCCCTGCTACACAGGCAGATTCTAGTGACGATTCATCGTCAGATGAATCAGAATATGATGTAGAAACAAAAGCTGAAATATTGGCATTGGCGAAGAAAATGCTTAAAAAAAAGGATAGAGAAGAGATGATTGATGATGGTTACAACAAGCGATTGTTTGATGATGGTTCTGGATTACCCAAATGGTTTGTAGATGACGAGAAGAAACACATGCAGCCCTTGAAACCCATAACAAAAGAAGAGGTTAATGCAATGAAAGCTCAATTCAGAGAGATTAATGCCCGACCTGCCAAGAAGGTGGCCCAAGCAAAGGCCCGAAAGAAGCGGGATGCAATGAGGAAGATGGAGAAGGTTCGAAAGAAGGCCAACACTATTGCCGATCAAGCAGATATCAATGATCGATCCAAGATGAAGATGATTGATTCACTATATAAGAAGGCGGTTCCTGTGAGACCAAAGAAAGAGTTGGTGGTTGCAAAGAAAGGGGTACAAGTTAAAACAGGTAAAGGGAAAGTACTTGTGGATAGGAGGATGAAGAAGGATCTGAGGAAACATGGAATGAAAAAGGAAAAGGAAAGAAGCAAGAAAGGTGGGAAAGGAAAAAAAGGTATGCCCAAGGGTAAAGCGGGAAGAAATGAAAGTAAAGGATCCGGTCCAGCTAAGGGCAGGACAGGAAGAAAGTGAACTTTACCCGCCCAGGGATAGAAGAGATTAATGTTGAAGTTATAGACTTACAGCAATATGGAGATAATGGTTTAGTTCTTCGTAAAGAAGATTTTTGAAGTTAAATATTGTTGTGTTTTGATTTTAGATTTTATAACTTCGTTTGAAGGATATTTATATTTTAGCAACTGGAGACTATATACTTGTATTTTATTATTTAACATTCTCCTATTTCTACCATCCTATGTTGTCTGCATATGGAGTTTCTAAAGACACAACAAATACCCTCACTACTCTCAACTTCCCAAGTGAATGTTCGTCCATGACGGATCAAGTGGTGTTGCACATTGTATCAAAATAAATGGTATTCAATCTTCAACACTGCAATCCTTCTAACTAAATAATTATTAGAAATATTTTCAATCAATAGTACAAACATTCTATAACAACATTGTTTAGTTTTACTTCTGTTATATTAACAGATCTTCCAAACTAATATTGAGGTTTACAGAATCATAACAGGGTGTCTAAATACATGCTTATGGTGGTATACTTCAGGTAAGGATACAATGATGTCCCTTCCACTCCTCCGGATGCCTCTACATCAAAACATGTCTGAAATCCCTTCACGAATCCCGCGTATATGAAAACCATTTCCATGTTGTCTGGATATGGAGTTTCTAAAGACACAACAATTACATTCAACACCACATATAATAATATGATAAGCAATGGCACATACTTTCACATTTTCACCAATAGTATCTATGCTTTGAACCAAACCAGAAGTAGTAACCTTCTTACATTATTTGCCATTTCCTATTATTGGCAAGACCAGAGGTTTTGCTCAATAACTGAAATTATAAGTCAAAAAATATTAAATTACTTACTGGATGCACATTACCTTTGATCTTCTTGAGAAGGTCTTCTTCAGTGACATAAGTCTTCTCAAGCTGCTTCCCGATCTTGCATTCCCAACTCTCAACTAGTTCATTCATGGAGAGGACATTTCCAGGCGGCCTCAGATATAACACCTTATTCAGAGTGCGTGGATCGTCTACTGTACTAATTGTGAATGCAGCCACGTCTCTTTCGTTCATAAAAACACCTATAAATATCAAAAGTTCGCTCTCATTCTTCTAAGGGTCTAAAAGAACAAAATTAGATTTACAATTCCTGATCGAGACAGCCTGACCAGTGCTTTAGGAAGTACCTTACAAACAAGAACTTATGAGTTGGTTTTTGGTAGAGGTGGCAAAATAGGTACCGTGGGATTTTGGTTCTATCCAACTTTGTAAAACTTCAATTAGCATTATACTACATAAGTACATATGATTACTAAGACTAGAGTACCATTATGATGATAACATTATTTAATGAGTAAGGCAATATAATTTGTATATTTTGAGAGAGTTTCAATCCAATTAACCTGCTTACCTTTTAGCTAATTTTGTTTTTTACCCTCTCGCGCCATTAGAGATTAAGCTTAAAACTAATCAGCCCATTCAAAGTAAATGATTCAATATCCTCACCTCTACTTTTCAGGCAAAAAAGAAGGGCGTGACACGGATTTCCAACAAACATACCTTTGACAGTTCCATCCCCAAATATGGTTACTTTATCCCTTGGAGGGACCTTCAAGCCTGGCTGAACTAGAGAAGGAAGCAAGTAACTCATGAAAAAGTTGCAAGAAATGTAGGTGTGTGGAATGCCCTCGACTTCTACAAGGCGTCTAATTTCGGATTTCCTTGAATAAAAGCCTTGATCCATATTGGATATATGCATTCTATCGGGATCAGATCCAAATTCTGAAGGAATGAATCTCTACAATGATCATGAATTTCAGTAAATGAGTTATAATTGCTTACACAACTCACAATAGATGAATTTAGTGTGAATCAATTAAGGGTTCAAGCCTAATTCAAGATAATTGGTGTAAATAAAAGGTGTAAAAGAATGTGAGTTTATGTCTTTCAGGAAAGAAAAAAAAAAGAGCTTTAGTTTCATTTTGCAATTGGAAATTGTCATTGTCCAAACTTGAAATATGTAAACATTTAAAAGTAGGTTAATTTATTCACAAAGAAATGTAACTTGCTTGAAACATAAATTTGCAAAAGTGAGTTGTTTTATTCAACTGAACACAGAAGACCTCTTGTTAGAGCATGTTGAAAACTTAAATAACATAGACAAGAAAAGTATATCATAACCAAACGAAAAATTAAAATGTAATGAAGAAGTTGTGAGTTACAATATGACCTCAATGCATCCAACTTTCTTGATGGCGGAAATGAGAGGCTTTTGATCAAGGACTTGTTTCGAATTTACTGTACATATCACGACATTTACTTGCTTAAGTGCTTCGACAAGACTCTTTTCGTCATGCAATGAGCCCTACAATTCAAATATGAACTGATTATCCTCATATGCACAATTCCTTTATTATAAACCAGCATTTCATGCTTTTTTTATGGAAAAAAAAAACTCACAATATCTGCACGACAAGGCTAAGGTGAGCTAACTTAATCCTTAAATGCTAATGAGGGTATTTAGATATAGATTATGAAACTCTTTATCTTAAAGCATATGGTACGGTAAGGGTCTCACACTCCCCCCACACTGCCACACAACATCTCATATCACCCCTCTTACTCAAAACAAAACACATTTAATTGATAATATGGTCAGGCACCCATCTCGCCAAAACTTGAGACTCACTTATCACAAGCACGTCTCACACACCTTCCATGTGACCATCTTTGCACACATCGCTCATGCAGCCTCCAATATTTAAGGGAAGTAATAACGCTCACATTTCTCATCGCTAATGATATCATTAGCAACGACAACTGTTTTAGAAATGTAATCAATAAATAATATATATGCATGAAGATTAAGTTTAAAACCCGTAGAGCTAACCAGACATACCATTTTGGAATTGGACGTTTCCCAACGCCCCAAAGGGTCGACTTTGCATTTGTTGTCCCCGGAATTATATTAGGTTTACAATAGGCATCACCTAATCCGATTCAAGCTTTAATCTGAAAATTCGTTACACAAATGACTAATGACATCTACTTAACCTATATCCACTATCATATGATATATTAGCATTTTAGTACATTCAACCATCAGCAATAATGTGGTCCGCTTAGGAAACTTAGCTGGCGTTTTGTTCACAAAATTTGATAGAATCTGATGGAAACCAAATTGAATTCCATTCTTTAGTGTGTTTGGTTGTTAAAATACGAAGGAATCTCATTCTGTTGGAATATAAACATTTCCTTAATTTTTACTCCAATAATGAAGCAAAAATAAAACTTGACACAAGCATAAATGGTCACATAACTATATATAGATACAATTAACTTGTAACAAAAAATATAAAAACGGAAAAGAGCTAGCTAGCTTGCCTGAAGAATAACGGCGCCGGAATCAGAAAGAAGCTGAATCTTTTGAGACTTGTGGGGATCAGAGAAACAAGAAGATCTGACAAGACAAAATGTAGGATGAGATGCATGGAGACTTGCTTTGGCTACTTCAAAGCCTAAATTACTCGTTACTCCTATTATTAATATACTACTGCTAGTGCTACTCCATTTTTTATTTTTTGCTATCGTTAATTCTTCCATTTTTATTTAATGTATAAGGAGAATTGTTGGTGGCAGCACCGCCGTTATTCTGAGTAACGGCGAGTGTGTACGGTGGATATTATTCTAGGAATTGATAAAGTAATCTGGAAATGAAAACACATCACAATGTATTAAACTGCACATGTCTATTGAATGTTTTTTAAGCACACGTGTAATTTATGAAATGGCCGGTTTGTTTCACTTTTTATTTTTTTACTCGTAAAAGATTTACAAGCAAATTTTTTCTTTTGCAAAAGCACTTAATTCTAAAAATTTGTTTTTAGTGAGCTGACTTAATTTTTCATACTTTAATCTTTTTATTTATATGTTAAAAATTAGAAGAAAAAATTGTCTATAGAATTATTGAAAATTTTGAATTGCCTCCGGTTGTTTTCATAGGCTTGGAAAGACACATTATATTATTGAGTTATGATATATATATATATATATATATACTAGGATTTTTTTACCCGCACAATGTGCGACTGCTTTAAAAGGTGCTCAATAAAGTGATATTTGAGTTAAACTTGCTTAAAAAACATTTAATGAAATGCTTAATATGTGAACAAATGTGTTAATGGAATGGATCAATAATAATCGTAAAAAAACATATGGACAAACAATCTATTTAGTTTCACTTAACTAAGTTAGCAATAACGTATTCATTATCCAATCATTAAACTAATTGTTATATACACTTGTTTTGAACTAATTCTTCGTCTACCATCATAATATTTTTCTCTCATCACAATGAAAAATTGTATTGTTAAAAAACAAAAGAAAAAAGAGATTATATTAACCATTATCATAAAATTCAAAAAAAGATAAAAGAATTAAACCAAAAATTGTACATAATTTCCATAGTGATATGAACGAAAGAATTAACATAACTCTTTCAGAAAGTTATGATATTATACAAAGCTCTTAACTCATATAAGATGAATATAATTTAGTGGTGATAAAAAAGCTTATAAACTTTAAATATTGCCACTAATGATTAATGCGATGAGAGTTCCAACTAACCAACAGCTTGAGCAAACTTTCATATAATCACCATAAAAAAAACGAAAGGAACCTCATATAAATGTTGAATAAAAAAGATAATGAAATATCATTAGGTATATCTGTGATTTTTTAACCTAAAGAAAAAATATCATTTTATCTAATGAGAAGATCTTAGATTCTTACAATATATATATATTTATTTATTTTAACATATATACGTTCATTTGTTTTCTAAATATATAGTTTATTTAAAGAAAAATATGGAATTGACACATAGGATAAAATCTTATGTAGCAATTTTTCAAATTAGTTTTAGATTGCAAGAGGGCTTTAAAATGCTTGGTTAACTATTGTTTTATAAGAGTTATATATATATATATGGTCAAAATTAATGTCTAGAGACTTATAATTAATTCATCTAATTCCTTTCTTTTATTTTTCGCATTTAACTTTAAGGTTGTAATATTTGTATCACATTTTTTTTTATAAATCTACCAAAATATACTGTAAGTTATACATATCATACGACTGTTTAATGCACAGTAGTAATAAAAATAGCAAAATTGATGGTACAAATATCATTGTCCTTAATTTTAACACTGTCATGTTTATAAATCACACGTGCTCTTATAAAATGACCAAAATTTTATTTTATATTTTGAATGATAAATAAATTTTTATTCTTAAGCTATCGTAAACTATGGTAAGCTACTTCATTTTAAGAATTAAATCTTGATCTTTACTTCAATAAGTGAATCTTTAATAAATGGGCTAACGTACATTGACAAAACATGACGAAAATCATCTTATATTTTAAGCACAGAGTTTGACCATTTTTTTATAGTTTTAATTAAAAAGTACAAAGATAGTTTTTAGTTAACATTAGTATAATACATTAATAATATATAAAAATATTGTACAAGTTCTTACAAATAGCATCATTATCAAAAGCAAAATTCAGGACACATGACCCATGTAAAATTTAAGCTATCAAACATGAGTTGATTCTAATCGGCATGAGGCATGTGTTTCTTAAAACGTGTTGGTGTAGGTCTAAGCCAACTTCTGCCCCCAATTATGGTCTTGTTCATAAAAGGTGCACTCTCATCGTGTGATAGCTCATGAGACCATTTAACCCGATTAGATCTGTTGGCTCCTGGACCATAACATTTGTATTCGCCATAGTACACAGTCCTACAAAACCAAAAAAAAGATAAATTTTGATCACATTGTTATAATTATGAAATGAAATGTGATATTATGAATAAAGAGAAGTATATATTAGCACCTTTCGTATTTTGATTCATCCCAATCACGCCACCCCTCTGGTGATACTGCATTTGACATGTACGTATTTGCAAATATGACACGAGAGAATGGACCCCATGGCCTACCAAGAACAGTGCCGTTATCTAAGCCTGTTATTTTACAACCCAAAAAGATGAAGCCTGTATTCTCTGATGGTGAGTTGCGGTGTTGAGCTGTTATTATTCCCAAGTTTTTAGCAAGTGAATTTAACTGACAATTCTGCAACAAGATTTTGAGTATACTAGCTATGAGATAAAATATATGATCGGTGATCAATCATTAGTGTCTAAGCAAAACAATTCAACAGATCTACGTACATTTCAAGCTAAACATTTGATAGCAACACTTAACTATGTCAATTTTCATGTGAATTCAAATAGGATGAATAGTCACGACTAAAAGATGCAGAGCAAAAAACTATAATGAGTGAAATTGTACCATGAATAATAAACATAATTTTTCCTTGTAAGGACGTGATCAATGAATAGCAATCATAACTTTGGTGGTAACTTTTGATGTTTAATACTAGCCTCGTCTAGCATTGAATGTTCATAAAATTAGATAAAACAAGGTTATCACGTTAAAAAACATATATAATAATAACTATGTTCCTTAAAATATATGGAAAATGATGTGTATACCATCAAGTTTATCGCGTGAAGGAATGATTAAAATGTGAGTTGCAGGCTGCAGCACCATCGGTACCAACTTAAACATAAATAAGAAAAATACTAAATGCAAGTTAGTACATAACAAAATTTATATTTTTTATATAAAAAGTTCACTCTATTAACTTTATGATAGGCATACGACTATTTTAAGCATATTCATTTAACAAAACCCATATAAATTTATATTTGAGCCCATTACTATTTGGTTGGTAGTGTATTTTAGGTAGATAATGCGGACCTGTTCATCAAGTGATTAGCTATGTTATGTCAAATACGTAGTGATTATTCATTATACTTAAATAACCTCTTGGACAAGGCTTATGATTGGTAGAATCACATTTTAATTCCAAGCTTTTATTATTTAAATTTAAATTATTTAATGTTTTGTATTTTTTTTTTCCAAACATTCAGTCGGTATACGCTATCAGAAAAATCTCATCGTATAATGGTGAAGCATTGCACGTACTCTAGACAACAAAATGTTGATCATGGGCTGTTATAAATATTCGGAGGAAAAAACCCCAAGTCTTATCATCCTAAGGATCGAACTCAAGACTTTGGGTAAAATTTGAGATGTCTCTAACCAATTGGACTAGTTATGATTAGCAAATATTTTGTATTTTGAAATCAAAGTATCAAACTATAAAACAAAAATTAATAGATCGCGAACAAGAGCAGTAACTTACTTCAAAGAGAGATGCAGCATTTCCACAAATGAAATCCGTGGCGCCTTCGATATAACAATTGTTGTAATAATGCCTCCCATAATCATCAAGCAATGTGTCTTGATATGAAAGAATTCGACACCCATAAAATGCAGCCCGATCTGCGGATACTCTCAAAGCAATACCTTTCCCACTTGTCCCAAAAGTATTCTACAAATTAATGTTTCACAAAAATTCATTCATCATTATACATTTAAACATAGTAGTATTCACAATTAACATCCGAAAATTTTAAAAGTTTTGCACATAGAATGTATTTTGCTATGAAAACTTACTTGAATAGTGAGATGTCTTGCAACAAAATCAGAAGCCATTACAGATAGCGTTGGAGACTCGAATATCTCTCCACTGTCGTTCCATGTTATGGTGGTATTCAAGCCCTCCGTACCACTCAACGTTATAAAAGGTTTATCAGCCGGAATAACAATCTTTTCTCTAATCAAACCAAAACAATAATTAAATCAAACTAAATGAAATGATAAGTATTAACATAAAATTTGTCATGGCAACACCAACCAAACGGTTGTAACAAGATTCAATTTAATGTAGCACAACATTTTTAATATATCATAAAATAAAATACATTAAATTATATAAGAACACAACTTATTAAAAAATTGAGAACGTATATGCTACACAAAAAGATGTATTATTTAGAGGATCGACGAGTATCCAAAACTATATATTAGTATCGGCAATGCCAAAAATAAAATAGACATGTGATACCAAAATTAAGGACAACATATATATATATATATATATATATGTATCCGTATGTCTATGTGTCAACAAATATATAATATGTAGTACTCAAAATAAAATAGAGATGAACCTGTATATTCCTGGTTTAATCGAAATGTACATTTGTTGAGAATTATTAGAAGCAACCGAGTTAATTGCTTCTTGTATCCTTTTGTAATCACCTTTTCCGGTTTGATCGACAACTATCAAAAATGCTTCCATAGTCGAAGAAGAAAAAGAAACCACCCTTGACGATAACAGCAAACCGAAACAAACAACAATTTTATAAAACAAAAACCAAACAAATTTTTTTCTGTACGTGACGGCCATGATGGATAAGCCAAAATTTTGATATAACAGTACTACTAGATTTTAAAAGAATTTATTTAAGAAAAGAATGTGTTAAAGGAAACAAGAATCCATTAAATTTTTGTGGGAGTTACAAATTGGTTTCACTGAAATTGATGAAATGTGATGTATGTAATGGAATAAAATAAAATAAATTACTTGGGTGGAATTTTACTAAAATAAATTATTAAGAAATTAGTGAAGAATAAATGATTTGGTTAAAAATCTATTCAAATCAAAGAAAAGAAATAAAATGAACAGGCGATATGTGGGAGAGTGGGGTGAAAAGAATACGGAACGTGTAATGCTTTTTATAATATTTGTTTTCTTATTTTTTTTAATTATTTTTTCCGAGTCACTTTTGCTGTGCCAATTTTTTCGTGTTTTTTTTTTTCTTCTTCATTTTAATGAAACACGTCCAGTAATAAAAAGAACGATAACTAAAAAATCTACTATACTTAAACGAATTCGCTCATAAATTACTTCAAACAAGTATACATAAATTGTCAAATGCAATATCTTATCTACATCCATACCATATATTTAGCAAACTCTTATCTAATCATACATCTACATCCATTCTAGATATTTAGCAAACTCTTATCTAATCATACGGTAGAAAATTAAATCAGTTTATTAAAAAATTGGCTTACCAATAGCTTAATTGTGGGTTAATAACTCAGCGGCAAAGGAAAGTTCTTCCAATGAATGCTTGGATCTAAAAAGGTCTGAATTCATGAAAGCTTGGTTAAACATCTATGTTTTATTTTGTTTTAATTTTTAAATTAACTATACTTTAATTAATTATGGTATAAAGTATAGTTAACTCATCGTCTAATCTTTTCTCGAGTAAAAAAAAATTGTTTTTTTCCCTATCATTTCAGTTTTCAAAATACTTAAATTACCTTTTGATTTTTAGTTTTTCTATACTCACACACTAGGTGTACTCAATATACTTCTAAATTATATTTCAACCTATCTATCGATAATACTCATTTCCTTTATTTAAATAACTCAATCTAATTAATCTATAATAACATTAATGAAATTATTTACAACATAAATTTCTCAACTTTAAAATAACTAAAATACCTACCACACCGCTACCGACACCCGTCGCTGTCACTACCACTATCACCCGCCACAACCCTTAACGTAGCTGTTGCTGCCACCCGCCAAAGCTGCTACCCCTCTACTTTATTTTTATAAATACGAAAAGGAAATTGAATATAAACAAAGATATCATGGAAAGAAAAAAAATATATAATCAATCTGTAATTTGTATGAATATCAAAACTAATAAAAATTTAATAAAATATGATAATCTATTACTCCGTTAAAAAATGATGTGGCAGGAAAAATACATTGCTATGGACGCTGTAGCATTGGATATGCTTTAACACAAGAGATGTGAATCAACAATTTAATTATTTAAAGGCCAAGATTTGTTTTTCAAAATTTCAAACTTAAGAGACTTGACTAATATGAGATGTTTCTACGTGAAAATAGACTTTGCTTAATATGATACGAGTAATAGCATAAAATATTGAAGTTTTCTAGAACATATTCTTTATTGATTTAGACGTATATTAAATTAGTGAGTATCTTGTGAATATTAATATTATTATTTGGAAGACGAAACTTATGTATCCACGACTACCCGTGATATATGCGTTTATAGTTTTATATATCTTTCCGGCCAATCAAAATTTGGATTCATATTATATATGTGAAGACATTTTGAAATCGATTTCGTTACCACATTGTTTATACCTTCAAACTAGTTTTAATACGCGTACGATATACGATAGCTATATAAATTGTATTATAAAGAAATTCAAATATACCATACACAAGATTAGTTAGTATGAAATAAATTGTGGTTAAAATAAACCGATGATCGAAGCTAAATTATAATAAACAATAATGATAAATATAATATATGTTTAGTTAGTATTTTGAATTTACCTTAAATTTTTAGAATCACATCAAAATCGAAACTTGTAAGCATAGTGGATGACGACAATTCGAAAAATAGCCTTTTAATTTCGGATCGTAAACTCAAAATTTTGAAGTCTTCATGTTAATAACTTTTTATAAGTAATATAAGTAATAGGGGTTGAAGAATTGAGGGGAAAAAAAGACAATTTATTAATGAGAAAACGATTAATCAAATAAGGTTATGCTTTTGTATTAATAAGCCAAGAGTTTAAGTTTAGTTTTAAGTCTAATAAAGAAGTTAATTTAATAAAATTAATAAATTAAAAGAACACGTGTCGATCAAGGATTACGCCACGTGTCGTTTGAAGGATATCTCAATCTTATTTTAGTTTATTGGTTGATAAAGATGGGAGGTTCCCTGCCTAGCGCAGTGGTTTCCTCATCTCCGAAGTCCTCCCATGAAGGGATTCAACCTCGGTTCAAATCCTGAAAGGGGCAAAGGTTTACTTTAATTAAACGTCGTGCCTTCCTGTAGCGGTTTAATTAAGGTTTTCCTCCCCGTTGGTTCCCTGACTTCGTAGATCAATCGCTGCCCGTATAGATGTAACGGCTAATCATCTCATGACACGAACATTAAAAAATAAAAAATAAAAAGATAGGGATGGGGATCTTATCGTATAGTTGGTGAAAGGTGTCATTTAACGCTGTGTACTATTGACACTAATATAACTAATGCTAGTTTATTAAGACTTTTTTGATGTGACATATTAAATAATACAAGTAAACATATATTTTTACGTTTGTTGAATTGTTTTATAATAGAGGGTCCGCTGAGAACAGTCTTAAGATAAAAATGGTGAGAACACTTAAAAAAACATCATTTTGATGCATTAAAAGTCCATAAAACTAACATGATGGATAACTAATTATCATTATTTAAGTGTTTAACAACACATTGATCCGTCAAAATCGAAAAAATCACGTTTTTTGGTGGATGCATCATTTTGAAGAATATGCATCCAAGATGGATGCAAAAAAAAACATGCATTTTTTTTATTTTGACAAGCCAATGTGTTGTTAAACACTTAAATAATAATAATTAGTTATGCATCAAAATGATGTTTTTTAAGTGTTTTCACCGTTCTTATTTTAAGACTGTTCTTATTTGATTGTTCCCTTATAATATATATCGTAAGGATATATTATTTTGTTATATTCACGTCCATCTTTATGTGTTCAAACTATTTAATATCGTACATGTTTCAACTGTATCAGAGACTTAATGTACAAATTTATAAAAAAATTTATTTGTATCATTAAGAAATTTTGCTTTGTGAATTAATGTTTACTTTATATTTTTCTAATTAGTTTTCACATTGACCTTTAAGAATTTCAATCGTTATAAATGTATTGTTAATATACCCGAATTTAAAATAACCACAATGAAGCGTGGTTATTTTTTTAGATGCAAATCAATGTTACTGAGTCCGCTTGACTGAATAGCCGATTAAAAGTTATTTAACTTATTTTAGTATTCGTAAGTCGTCACAAATAGAATATTTATTCTTTTAGACTAATCCACAAGTCAAATTTGTTTCGATATGCAACAACTTTTTAAAAAGTGAATTTCGCTTGAAACTTCGTGTCTTTCTGACTACCTTTTAATAGCATAAAATTATATCAAAAATATGTATTTATTTATATTGTATAACTTGTAAAAATTCAATTTAATGTTTCAGCCAATTTGTTGCTACACTCGCCCGAATACATTTTCGCGAATCAACACGTCAACACAACCTTTCGTCTTCTTTTTCATCCTCATTCCTAAGACGAGGCTGGACTGAATCATATATTTATTGTATATGAGATTAATATCTCTACGTATTATTGTGTTGTGACAGAGAATCCGTGATAACTGGAAAGTAGTAAAAAGGTTTGGACGCATATTCAATATGACGAATATTCAACAGGTATGAGAAAGATACAAAAAAAAATAATAGCCAGATTAGTCACATTGGTCAATACTACCATTATATATTTTAGTAATAGTAATTAATTAAATAATGAACGTATAATTATTCATTTATGTTTCTTTTCCTTTCCATTGTACAGTATTTCTTTGCACCTTCCTTCCTACACAGTACACACGTTTCCACCGAATTATTAGTGGCGGGCGGCCGTCTCTGTTTTGGCATATTTTTCTTCTCATATAAAACACATCCATATATTCAGCAACAACATCCTTCTATCTATCTCTAGTCTCTAATAATTGTTCATTCATTCATTGTTGATAATTAATTAAATACCATAATTTAATTACAGTATAATAATAATAGTTGTATAAATCAGCAAATCGAAACAGTAAAGGAGGTGCAGCAAAATGAGTATGAGAATGCAAACTCTGAGCGAAGAAGTAGAATACAACTGGACAACTGATCGGAAGCCCGCCGCCCGTGATATAATTATTGCTGTAGATCATGGTCCTAAATCCAAACATGCTTTTGACTGGGCCCTTGTTCATTTCTGTCGGGCTGGAGATACTATTCATCTTGTCCACTCTGTTTCTAGTATGTTCTCTTCTTTTTTTTTTTTTTTTAAAAAGTTGTGTTTATGTATATTTATGTATGTATATATACAGGTTGGATTGATTTATGATCTGATGAAGTTTGTTTTTTGGTGTGTGAGTAGGTTTGAAGAATACTATCGTGTATAATGTAACACAAACGTTGATGGAAAAGCTATCTCTTGAGGCTTTGAAGGTTGCTATGGTGAGTTTTTTTTTTTTTTTTAATTGCTAAATTTGTGTGTGTTTATTAATATATTTTTGCTTAGATGATTAAGATTTAAGTATGTGTTATGTATTTAATTTGATTTTGATAATATTCATACAAAAGCATGTGCCAATAATACTGAGTAAAAGATTTCTAAATTGTAGAAAAACCAAAATAGTGAACACACGACAGACAACTATGTATAATTTTATGTGGTTTTAGGGGGGGGGGGGGGGGGGGGGGGGGGAGTTTAACAATATAAGAAATTTAGTTCTAAAAGTTTAAAATTGAATGTCAAAATCTATAAATTTTCAAGTAGGTAGTGAGCAAAATGTTTCCCGGGGAAGAGAGGGATTTTCCGGAAATAAACGAGGTTCATCTGAAACTGAAGTTGGATATATGAGAAGGCGACACTGCTGACTCCAAATTTGTTGTTTAGAATAAGTGGTAATGTAAGAAAAGGGTGACGTATCATTTTTTGTGTTGGGAAAA
Organism: Erigeron canadensis; assembly: GCF_010389155.1. Classification (NCBI taxonomy): domain Eukaryota; kingdom Viridiplantae; phylum Streptophyta; class Magnoliopsida; order Asterales; family Asteraceae; genus Erigeron; species Erigeron canadensis. The sequence continues at coordinate 35,532,104 of NC_057764.1, read as the reverse complement.
TGGGTGTTGTCCAAATCTATTTTTTTGGATTGGAAACTTTCTGCTGTTACTTAATGATGGGTTTTGCTTTATATATATAATTATAATTATTATAATATATTAGTGTAGATATGATGCTTTTAGAAAAGATAAAAAAATAATACATATACGACACTATCTTAAAAAGTGTTCAAATTGAAGTTTTAAGCTAACCTTTAGTTTCATTTTAGAGATACAAAACTCTTTTTTACTTCTGGAAGTGGAAAATGAAAGCAACACATTTTCAATCTTTTCATTATTTTTCTAAAAATAAAAAAACGCGTTTAGTGTATTTAGGAAATCATATGCGAAAATCAAAGAATTTTATGTAACTAAATGCACCTGAGAAGCAAACTAGGTCACTTATTTGTGAGAATAAACTCAAATGAATCATAGTAACAAAATTAGCAAATTAGATTGTTTGTCAATATTATTTGAATCCTCACAGGCTCACATGATTCAGAGTCATTTGATACATACATACATACTATAATGCTAGTTAGTGAACTGAGTGTGTATCTAGTTGACTCAACGACCAACTGATAACCATTGTCTCATTAGCAATATATACTATTTCAACCTAGAGAGGAGTGTAACTAACTGATGTCAGTTATTGAAGAACTATAAGGCTAACATATAGGAGGATATTCGTATTAGTCAAAATGAGGTACCAAAACATGTGAGAAAATGATATTCAGCTATTGTCACTAGGAGTACTACTGCTGATTGCCAAAGTATTTTAAAGTTGTCAAAAAGCTTGTATGACCTTGGGACTTGCATTTAACATATTGGCTTGTTTTTGGTAACCATCGTTTCTTGAGGTTTCGCCAACCCAGTCTACCAGAATACATATGAACTTTTGGTGTCGAAGCATGTCACTTTCTTTTAAAGAAGTTGGTCTTCTTTTTTATTAGGCCTATAATGCAATTATGTCACTTGCATTATATGTTCACCCAAAAAAGTTTGTCACGGGAGATCTAATTGGTTGTGAGGAAGCCAAAATTAGATTTGGAATCAAAGGGTAGCGAAGTTACCGGTTGTGGCTGTCGGAGAGGCGGAACAAGGGACAATTGGGATGGCGGAGAAATCGAAGGTGTATGGTGGTAGTTCTTGATAGTTGTGTTTGTTTGTGAAATTGGTAGATGGGTTTTGTTGTTTTGCAGATCCAGTGATTTGGAATGAAACCATTGTTCAGATTTTGGTAACTTCGTATCCAATGAAGTTTCCGACGCCGGCAACGGTGGTTTTGAAATGGAAGTGGCTATATGCTGATATGGTACAAGGGAATATAAAGAAGTGGCTAAATTGAACTCTTTTTTTTTTTGTTGGGGCCTCAGAAAAGGTTTCATTGACAAGTTGAGGGACTTTTCAAGTAATTAGCCCTTAAAAATAAGGATAAAACCGGCTAACTACTGTACACGTCAGCAAAAAGTGGTCACGGTCCTACTATAGTAATTTTAGCCGTTTTCATTCCGTCAAATAGAACCTTTTTTTGTTGGAGCCCTACAAAAGGTTTGAGTGACAAGTTGAGGGACTTCTCAAGTAATTAGCTCTTTTTTGTTATTAGGATTCAAACTTGGAACCTCTAGGTATTTTCACCCTTACACACTAAGCTTTTACCACTAGGTGACCACCGTTTATATATATGTTTGTGTGTGCATTAAAGAACTTTGTTCCTTCACGTAACGTGTTCAGGCTGTGGTGGCTCCAGACCATGATCATTAATTTGTGCGTGTCTTGTTATCCCTAATACTTGTACTATTCTTGAGTTATGCTTCCAATCATATTAAAGCAGCCTTTATCTGATTAGCTTTCTACCGATCCCTGATTGGTTAACCCAAAGAGCAAGTATGTTTAGTTCTCTCTCATATGGCTGGTTGGTTGAAGAAAAAGACACAGGGCTTACAAATTTTTGTATAGTGTCGATGACTGATGTAGAATGGCTATTACCTAGATCTTAGAGAGCTAATAGGTTTCTGTCTTTCCTCTTCTTTTGCTGGTGGAGTGTAGAAATTAAGGTAAGAGCCTGCCATGTTTGTGCATATTGATAGATGACTTGGTACAATGTGACGTCCCCTGCTCTATATGATATATATGTTGTTAGTTATATCTATACAACGAATTGCCCCATATGTCAAGTAATTACTTCAAGATGAAAACTTCAAATGAAGCAGTCAACAATTATTGGTGGATTGATTATCATTGAGAAATTAGTACGTAAACTTAAAGTAAAACCATATGTGGCTGCTTATAACGATGATGGTCACAAAACCAGTTTTTTGATGTCTTCATGGAAAAAAGTTTTGGGTTACTATAATTGCACTATAACTTAAAAGTCTGGCCAAGTTGGGGTCTTTATGATTATAGATTTTTATGTATATTTTATCTATGCATATATATTAGTCTTTTAAGTTCAAACAACTCTTCGCCTTTTGAGTTGTGGGTGGGAAACGGGAGGTAGTAATGGGGAATATCTATTCATGGACCACCTATTAATAACCTTTTGAGATCCATGAAAATGTCTTCTTCAAAGCTTTTGGTTTTGCTTCCAAACTTAATAATTTTGGTTGCTACAGAGGTCTGTTTACTCAAACTAACGCTTAGTGTTCATAGCTCTATAACGGCCTACAATCACTTAAATAATTGAATGTTCATTGATCTTTGTTATTTTTTTCACTCGTAAGACTATGTCATAGTAGTTATAATGGGCATGATTCATGTGATGGTTCCAGCTTTGAGCACACTCTGCTTTCTCATTTTACTTTTTAAATACACATTGTAAGATTTATATAATGCTGAATGCAATATGGCAAAAATAATACGTTGATCATACTTACTGTGAAAAATGATAAGTTTCTCTTTATACGTTGTAAGCTTGGCTTAAGGTACTGCAGAGCTCTACGATTCTTTTATCAGATTTACGTGTCAAAATAGTGTAACATTCTAAGTTATAATCAATAGTTGATCTTGACATAGTTAAGATATATACTATGGAACCTTCTAATATGTTAACAATTTGTAGAATTGTAATGAAATAAATTTATTTACTCAATACTTGAAAACAGGTAAAAGTAGAGACTCGGATAGTGGAAGGAGATGCAGGAAAAGCAATATGCAAGGAAGCAGATAAAGTGAAGCCTGTAGCAGTCGTCATGGGTACAAGAGGCCGGAGCCTAATGCAAAGGTATACTTTCTCATTACCTTACTCTACATATCTTTTTCCTCTCACAGTATGGTTCTTTAACTTAGCCAGCACTTCTTTTTATTTCGTGTGCTCAGTGTATTAAAAGGAAGTGTTAGTGAGTATGTCTACCACAACTGCAAAGCAGCACCTGTCATTATTGTTCCAGGGATAGGTATGAAATCTTTTTTTTTTCCCGTTTAATCTGTTTCTTCTGTTAGTGAAGTGTAGTACAAATTGAGTTCTCATTTTAGTTATTATTGAAGCAGTAGAAGCTGGGGAAGAATCAGTGGTTTCTTCGGACGACTGACTTTATTTGGAGTTGCATCTCTGCCAAAAAAAATGTTCGGATTTAGTTGATTGTAGCGATGGGTCAGATGTTGATTTTGCTTGTTTTTGTTCAAATTGATTGTTTTCCTTCTACATTTGTACATTATGTGGTGTATTCTTATTATTCTTATATTTGTATGCTATATTATAATGGTAATGCTTGATTTAATACTGGAAAAACCCTGTTATTCTCCATGTAGCCTTATTTTACAAAGCATATTGCACTCCCTCCATTCCAAAAATACGCAACATATTTCTTTTTAGCCTCACTAATAGTATACCCTGCTACTAAGCATTTTAAATTTGGCAACACTGATATGAACCTTCAAGTTCTTTTATTCCCTTAGTATTCAGAAATACCTCATGTATATAACTAGTGATGATTAGACGTTTATCATATTAATCCGATGCTACTCATGTACACCACCTGAAAATCTGAAATCTGTGATACATGTCAGAATTTAGGTTTTATAAGCTTCTTACTTCTTTAGTAAGTTCATTGAACACCACAAGTGATGGGACACCCCCTTTACCAAGAATCGAGTATCTTTCTCGTATACGTCAGAACATCTCACTGCTACCTGATTAATTATAAAAATGCACTATATATATTATCATCTTGCATTTCCACTATACTCCGTAAATTAAAGTTGATTACGAGTCAAAACACCCAGATCAATAACATAATAAGTCAGGAATGCCTTGCTGAAATATTTGTCAGTAGTTGCTGCTAAAGCTGAATGAGACATGCTAATGAAACACAGGATCAAAATGGTAAAAGAAATGGTCCTAAAAGTATCACTTGAGAGGTTGACTGATATCCACATTTTGGCTAGAGAATCTTCTAATGTTATTTCTATATGAAATTATTTCTTGCAACTGCATTATATGAAGTGGAGAAATTGAATGGTTTCAAGAAGGAATAAACCTGTTCCTGTTGAAGTGGGCCTAAGGAGAAAAAGTAATATCGTATATCGCCATCGGATGAGGGAAACAAAATCAAGAAGATCTTGCTGTGGATGAGGCCGGATTCACCCGTCAATTTTACATATGGCCAGAAAACGAAAGAAAGCTGCTGGTCTTTGACGCCCTAAGACCATTTATATGCAGCGAAACTCATAGGCATTTTTCATGGTCCCCCTTGTCTTTTGATATATTTAAGTATAATTAATAAGGATAGTGATCTTTTATCTTAGGATCGTGGCTGCACGCGCTAGTCACTACCCACATTAGGACTTAAGAGTAGTAGCTCTTAGTGTTGATCGAGTTTCAAACTAACTACATTTGATATAATCATGGTTTGATAATTATGGGATAACTAATTATCTGAAAGTTTTAGATTGGCTGAATAAGGGAATGAAGGGTTACACTTGTGGCCCTTTCAAGAATGAGATCTCTCATCATTCATTTCACGGTATGTCTTTTTCGGTCCCAAAAGTGAACCTATACAACTCACTGGCTGGTTTCTGTCTGTTTAATTTTGAGTTGTCGCTTGCTAGGGGCACTTAGGTTCCCTGAGTTCTTTGATGCTATGGAATATGGATGAGAGGTTGTAGGTAGCTGTATTCATGGGTCAGATTCGGATCATATTGGCTAATGTTTGATCTAAACCATGGCCCGTTTAAGTGAATTATGAGAAACCTGGTTCAGATGTATAATATTCAATGGGGTTTCTGTTAATTGGCCTTACACAAGTGCGCTTGTCGTCTGTTTTTTGAATTCAATGAATATAGTTACTTTGTAATCCCACTAACCAAATCGACCCTTTATCCAATTATGGGTTACTTTGTAGATATTGTGGCTTTTCACAATAATATCTTGCAGTCTTCACTGCTGAATTATTTTTATGTTCATGCAAGTTGCAGTTTGTAGGCCAATTGTGATATTGGACCACCATATTAAGAATGGTTATGATCATGGTTGAAGTCAATTTATAAATTATGTCATATTCTTGGTCCCTGCGTTTGTTGATATACTAAATCTTAAATAACCTTATCTGTATCATACATTCTGCAAACATAAGGTGGAAATCGTGTTTGTAATATGCATTCTATATTCTAATTATTATTCCTACAATGCCAGTATTCATACTTGCATATATGATATATATATACTTTGGCAAATGAGTAAAGAATAAGGATCAATAACATTCCGGTCTAATTTATGCCACAAAAATTCCTTCAACTGATCACATCTCCATCTTCAGATTACTTCCTTCATTTGAACCTGATAAATAAACATGTAAATACCATTAGGTTATATTTTTGCACCGTATATAACGGTTAGCAAAAAAAATGTTTATGACTAGCTCTCTGAAAGTAGTCTCTCTATCCTTGAGTAGAAGTATATTTGTCTACTCCCTACCTCCCCATGCCCTGACCATGGCCAGATTGGGTATTGTTGTTGTTTTGACGAGAACCCCATTATGTATTGACCCTTTATGACAATGCTAGAAGTACATTTTCCACAAGTTATGATGCGTTTTGATGGGGGGTTTGGGTAGAGGTATGGGTTTGGGTTTCATATTGTGTTGTTTGGTTAGCATGAGAATGGGTTTCATACGTCCAAACGTATTCACTAACCAAACGCCTTCTTAGCTTACTGTTTTTTCTTTTATGAATCAAAATGGGCAATTTATGGTTATCTAAAGCCTAGCGGACCCAATGTTTGTAATCATTTTTGGTGGAAGACAGGGATAAAGAAAGATACCTACTATGCAACTTTCTTGGTTATTGAGCTTGGACCCCATTTATTGTTATAGAAAATCATTCTAACTTTTGTGGGTCTCTCAATGGTCACTATCTTGCAAGTATAATGTTTCATTTGGCATAATTTTCTCTATGACTTTTAAAGACTTTTAGTTCACTACAATTTACCTGTGAATTGATGGGATTGAAATGGTATCAATGTTCCTTGTTCAAATTCCATTTTGTACAGATTCTGTAAATCAGCATCCCAGTGTGCAGTTGGCTGTATTTGCTGTTACAAAAAAGGTTTTGATCATTGGTAAGAAATTATGACTTTATGGGATATAATGGACTAATCCAAAACGGTAACGTTGGCCCGCTTTTGTAATTGTACTTTGTGTCTTTATGGTTTTATCATATGGTTCTGCGTTGTTATTCGGGTGAAGATTTATATGCGCAAAGTACAAATATTTGACTTGTTTATATCAGTCAAAGAGTTAGTTGAAAGAATGAAGTGAAAGGATCAGAAGAAATTACATTGAAACAAGATGAATCCATAAATGTTTCGGGCATAGATATTGGCGCACTAATATTTCTTCTTAATGCCATTTCTGCAGAATGAACTCCCACGTCTAGTCCAGGATACGACATGACTTGATCCAATGTGTTTAACTGAAAATATGCAGAATTGGCCCTTTCCAAAGAACACCCAAGTGCTGGAAATTCGCTTGTTGTGGATTGAAACATCTAATGATATTAAAAACAAAAGTTTTGTTAATATACTACTAACTTTAAATTTTCGGAAATCACGTTCTAGAGGTGACAAAATGGGCAGGGTGGACATGTTGGGTAACGGGTCAAAACAAAGACTCTTTGGTATTGTCAAAAATTTTAAGCTACTAATAAATAGTTGGGGTGTGTACAAAAGTTTAATTGTTTCACAAGACACTTGACATAACCTACCATATTGAAAATGAACTTTGAAAGAATCTTGATTCTTGTAACAATCTGACCTTTTTTAACAAATTGAGGAACTTCAATTTCTGCGCTAAGTACAGTCCTTCAGCATACATAAAAAAACTTGTATTTCTCATATCAAAAGTTCACCCCTGAACTTAATGATGAAAATACAACTAGTTTATGCACGTTAATGACATAAGGTTGTCAGCAACAAAATGTGAAAATCCTAAATTCTATTAAGCTATTACTTTTACTGGTTTGACCCTTTGGTGATAAAAAACATAACCCGAATCTCATTCACAAGTATGCTGGTCATAAATGTCACCTCCGTTCTGCTAAAATCATGAATTTTTCTTACCTCTTTCAAGAATACACTATCGATGTTGAAATCTAGCTCCGGATTGACACTAGCAAGTTTCATGGATAGGAACTGTTGGAGATCAAGTTATACAAATTATATCAGGAGCTTATTCATTAACTTCTCCTTATATGGTCGCCTTTTCTAAATTACAGATATAAGTTCCAAAAATATAAGACGTCATATATCTTACCTCTACTTGTTTTTGAAGGGATTGAACATAGTTAATAATTTCATCAAGCATTCCAGCTTTCCCTGTGATCTTGTTGCACCCTGGTACCAAATCTTGCAAGTACTTCATTCTTTCACTTATTTTCTCCCTTCTTACCTATATATGTATTGTCATAATCAGATTTTAGTCATAAACATCTTGATGACGAAATAATAATTAAGAGGCTGTTCTGTTCGGAATTGCATAATTTTTTATTTTAAAAGTAATTATTTAAAAAAGTGCATTTAAACTTAGCACCAAAGATGTTACTAAAAAGTGCTTATTTTAGTATTAAGTAAACAATTAAGCTGCCAAAAAGTTTTCATTATACAAAACACAATCTACTTAAGTTATAATCGGTTGAGTTGACATACTCGTTCTGCTAGACTATGGCTATCGGTTGCTTGACCACGACGTGCACGGACATGAATATAATCCGGTTTTTGAACCTCGGTAACCTTGGATTTATCCTTAGATGAAGTGTTTGTAGAAGCTTCTTTGGTGTCATTGTTACTATTTTGATGTGTGATTTTGGAATCCCCTTCTTCAGCACTACACCCTTTTATCTTTTTTTCCTTTTCAGTAGTAACTACCTGAAAGTGTCACACATCAAAGTTGTTAAATTAGTGAAAAATAAACTATAAATGTACTTTTCAAAAAAAAACAACCTAACATTAAAACAGAAAGACAATAGAAAAAGACTAGACCTGTAGGCTTTGACCCTTAGTATCTGATTTTCTCTTCTTAGGTGACACTGAAACAGATGCAGTAGTAGCTGAAGCTGAAGCTGAATTGCCACGTGGAAATGTTTGATCCACTACTCCTAATGGTGTCACATTTACAACATTGTTTTGATTCATATACCCAATATTATTATTATTATAACCCAATTGATGATGATCATCATATGCAACACCATCAAACCCGGCCCAACCCTCGTCCAATATCCCTGGGTCGGGCTTCACGATATCTATAATATTAGATATCGTGAACATGTTTTGCATATGATGATCATTCCCATTATAAAAACATTGCTGTTGTTGTTGTTGCCATTTCATCCTTGCTTGTTGTCTTTCAAGCAAACTCGGGTCGTTTCCAATAACGTTTTGCAACTCGGGCTTGTGTTCGGTATTCATTCTGAATCAAAGAATTTAGACTAGTTGTAGTGTTGTGAAAAATGTGAATGTCGAAAACTGTATGTAATGTGTGTGTGGGGGTGTACGTAAAATGTAATGAAATGATTAGGTAAAGTTTGTAGTAGTAGTACTATATTTTACATGCCAAACTCACGTCCTCTCAAAAAAAACCAATATGCTTTTGCTTCTCTTTTTTGATGTAAAAAAAGAGCTTTTTTTGTACGTCAAAGTGGTGTTTATCTTTTTTTTGAAAATGTAAGGATAAGTAAAGGGAGTGGGGGTGGGTGGGTATCAATATATACTAGTGAGGAAAAGTTGCCGGAAAGTGACACCTGCCGGAGTGCTGACAACAAGTGGCCGGAATAAATTTATATAAATAAAAAAGAGGATATATGTGAGAGAAAACTAAACTATAGCCCACTACAAGGAGAGCCCATGGGCAATGGGCCCGCTCATGACATGACTGCCACGTGGGTATGTCCTGCCCAACATCCAAGTTTCCTTTTTTAAAAATTTCTTTTCTTTTTCTTCTTCTAATTATAAAGTTTGGATGAATCTAGCAATGGTTAAAATAGATAAAGATATTTGTTCAAACCTCGACCTATTTTTGGATAAACATTTTTCTATGTTAATTATCAACGGTTATATTTTCATTATCTTATCTATTTGTACATATGAACTTTCATTAACCATATAACAATTCTCATGCATTAATAAGGTCGGTCCTTATAAGGCTTCTAGCCCGCGTCAGACGCGCGTCCGACACAGCGAAAGACCAAGACCCTAGTAGCACTACGTGTGTCTAGCACCGCGTCCGACTGTGGCTTCCAAATTTAGACGCAAGAAAGTGGAGGTGAGGGGCCCAATTTAGTGTTATAGTGTTATATTTAGTGTTAAAATAATAGATAAATATTGTTAGAAGTGGGGGTTATAAGGAAGGGTGTTCTTGGTGTGTCTAGAAAAGATAAATAATGTTAGACGCGGGTTAGAAGAGGGTTCTAATAAATAGAGGCCTAAATAATGCCACAACTCATGGATACATACATATATTCTTATGTATCAAAAGATTACATCGTGGCTGAATACATACATATACGAATATACGATAGAATTTTCAACACTCAAATGATTGCTTTTTTATTGTAAGAATTTTAGATCTTATATCTTAAAATTCTTATATTCAATGATACCATAGTCCATATGTATATGGTACATATATACATAATTTAAAGGAGGCAAACAACTCTATATGTTTGTCATGCCCTTTATAGTTTTAAGTAAATGGCTAGTTAACTCATATATAAGTGTAAGGGGATAACTTATATGATGTTAATATCTTATTTTATATATAAATAAAACAAGATTTTGATTATATCATTATGTTTAAGGAAAATTTTACGTAAGATATTTAAAGTTTTTTTTATCAATTAACTTTTTTATATAGATGTATTTATGACATTAAATCAAATTTTCATTTTTAATCCATCATTAAGAAGTTTCTCGAAAAATATCAAACTTAATGTAAAATAACATATTTTTAAAGATCTAATATCAATTTTTAAGAATAACATCTCATTATTTTTATTTTCATTCTCCTTTTAACTTGATCATTATCATTTTTTGCAATTTAAATTTGATTTCAAAAAACACGTGTTACGTACTTAATTTAGTTTTGTTTTCTTAATTATATATGTTTTGTGTTTATTAGTATGAGTTCAATAATGATAGTTAGACATTCGTATTATGGTGTAGTAAAAGAAGTACAAGTAAGATGTATAATTACTATCTATTTGATCAACACATTTACGTTTATGTCCTACGTAAAAACATTTTAGTCTGAGTGTTAGTCACCTATTTTAGAATTTTCAATTGTGGCATAATAACGATTCTACGGTTCTTTATTTTTATTGTCAACTTTTATAAAGATGTAAGTAGTATTGTATTTTTGTATATATATTTTGTATGCTCATTACCTAAATATCTATGATATGCCCGGGTATTAACTGGGATGATGAGCTAGTTATCTAGTTAAATGATATTCTCCTCACAAACCATAAAATTTAAGGAGAATAACATCATATAACATTTTCCTTAAGTGTAATAAAAAAAATAGTTGGGATTGTAAAATAATGGTATTGGGGATGCTTATCAGGTCAAAGTGGATATAAGAGCCCACTAGTTTATGATGACACAAATGGTACCAGCTAGCTTAATGTTCAATGAATATGCATCTAATGAATATTGGTTGTGTTCTTTCTTTTTATAAAAAAAAAAATAAAGGTTTGTATATACAACATTCTTCATTTTGACATCACTTGAAGTTTTTTTTTTTTTTTTTATATTATTATCTAGTCTTTACTTAACTCGAAGTGTTTTCTCAACCCTTAACTTTTTTCTCATGTTTTCACCTAAAAATATCAACCTTGTTTATGAGAAAATGGTGAGGAAATATATATGTTGATAAAATGGTGAGGATATAGATGTTGGATAAGGCCTTATGTTTCACCAATTGGAAGATGATAAATCTTTTTAATAAAATAGTTTAATAACTTTTTTAATTACAACATAATTATATATGAAAAAATTAAAAGGTAATATTAGAAAAGAGATTTAAGAGAATTCATAATTTCGTATATCATTGTCTTGGTTTTAAAAAAAAAAAATAGTTAATTTTTAATGAGATTTATATTCATGTTTACAAATTACTTGGGACACATACATCTGTTCGAGACATATCACCCGTTATTATTGGTTTAACCTAACTCGACAGAATCTTTTACTATTTTTTTTTTTTAACTAATGTCTTTACTAACATATATAGTTAATAGTTAATTTAATAATACAAATTATAAGAATGGTACAAATCATGTTGTATTTGTCCACACTTTTAGTTAGTGTGAATAAATAAAAAAATTTGTCACGCTTTTATGTGTAAAATTATAAAGAAATAAAAATGTGTAGAAATTGTTAAACCCAATTATAAAGAAATAAAAAAGTGTGAACAAATGAAACAATTTTTATAGTGGTTTATAAGAATGGTAAACAATTATTATACCCAAAAATATTATAAGAAAATATTGATAACTTCAAAATAAAATATTTTTGTTTCACTTGACTAATACACCACTGTCTTAATTGTTACTTTTAGTTATTGACAATGAAAATTGATAAAAAGAAGAAAAATGTTAGACATTCCATTATAATTAGCCGATTTAGATTCCATAATATATGCCGATTTAGATTTTAGTAATAACTTCTTTTTATTTTGGTTTACAAATTCAATTCTATTAATTGATAAATAAACATCAAGTTTTCCTGATCATTAGCAAACGAAAAGCCATGGAACGTCCTAATACTAATAATAAAACGATCACGGGAAAAAAAATCTTCAAAGGCGAGCATAATCTATTTGACCCTAACATTGCACAAGTATTGTTTTAATAAAATAAAAAATAACATATAAAGTCAATATACATAGGAGGGAAGGCTCCAGCTGGGGGCAGTGGGGTCAGCTGTTTCCACTTTAATTTTTGTATAATGTAATTTTTTAAAATTTAAATGGTATATTTGTAATTTTTTTTTTAAGTAAAAAAAAAGAGTAGGAAATAAATACAAATGTTACCATTGTTGTCTACTTATCATAAACTTATTATTTAGATGTCATTGATCATCGAACATTAATTTTAAGATAGATTTTGTCATCGAGAGATTTAAAAAAACTCGAGCTGTTTGCATTTTTAATAGAAAGAATGAAATATATTTTTAAAAAATACTTTGGTTGTTTGGATATTAAGATATGTAAATGTGTAATACATTATAGTGAAATTGTTTACAGAAAATTTATTTTTTTCAATTTATTATATATATATATCACAAACAATTAATTATAATTATCATAATGTAGAGAATTTATATATATATATAAAGCTAATTATATCCAAAGAAGTATATTTTTTTGAGTTTCCTGCATTATATGATTGAATACGTTTTCATTTAATAAGAACTTGTTCGATACATGGTTATTATATAATAAAAAAAAACTAGTACTTTTAAATATGGGTGAAAAACCCGATGTAGATAACAAATTCTTTTGAGAGTCCATTTTCTATTTTTGAGCTAGGCTCTTTTTTTTTTTCATTATCGGATACAACTCTTATAAGTATGATAAACAATTTTTAAAATTGTCCCCTCGCAAAAAATTTCCTGCCTCCGTTTACATAGATAATGATCGCTACAAAAATCTTTAAACATCGATAAAAACATATGTATTATGCAGTATAGTAGTATACATTTATGTTATGTATCAACTTTCATGTACGTGTAGAAAAAATTTATGCACATTTGTACAAATCATCTCAGATATATCATATATACTCGTATACTGTATATACGATTCATAATTTTCCAAAAAAGAAGACATCCTACTTAAATTGAATGCATACATGGATTTGAATATATCATAGATATGGGGGCGTGGTCCACTGGATGGCAGGAGGCTCCGACTCCTTAACCTCCATAGCTCTCACGTGGGGCATGGGGTTGGGTTAGGTTACACGTGACAGATATATATTGGTTGATATGTTAGATTAATTACTTCGGAGTATATGATTTGAATTTTGAGTAACCTGAAATTAGCATGTTTTTTATTTTTCGTCTCTTAATTGAAAAATTACAATTTTGAGCTTAAAGTTGACAGATTATTTCAATCATTGTCTCTCGCCAAACGTCATTAAGTTTCAGCCGTTAAGTCGGACACGTGCAACACACATGAGGGACTGAAACTGCAAAAAATGACAAGTTCATGGACGAAAACTAAAATTTACTTTTATGTTGTTATCATCTTCATCTTCTCCGGCTGACTTTCGTCGGAAAATTCACCGGAAAACTTAAAATTCCGATGTCTCACTCGTGAACTTTTAATTTAGATAAGACACTTTAAGAACTTTTAATTAATGACCTAAAAAAGATTTAAAATGTAGGATGACTTAAAAAGAACATACAAATAAATACATAGAAACACGAGTTTAGAAAATAAAACACTTGAAAAATTGCTTATATTTGGATTTGACACTCATTCTTAAACCCATAACTAATTAAAAATAACTAAATCATCATAATCAACAGAGTTGAAAAACGTAAATGATGTAGATACAACTAAAAAGGAATAAAAAAAATACGATAGATTGAAAAGAACATACAAAAATACAAACAAACATTAGAAAGGAAAGAAAAAAAAAATTAAAATTGCTTATTTTTTGGATTATTTGACACTCATTTTCAAACCCATAACTAATTCACTATAACCAAACACTCATTCTATCTAGTCGGTTTTCACTTTTCAGTATTACTCAATAACATATTTTAGCAAATGAAGTAATAAATATAAATTTGAATCAAGCATTCAATCATAGAATTGTAGCAATAATAGTGAAACAAAATCAATGGTAGCTAGGTGATTGGACAGTCACATTTTCAATGACATGCTGACATCTTTAACTTCATGGGGGCCAAATTTTATGCCACTCTTGTGACCCCCTCTTACGAGTATTTACTTAATTAGAAGTTTTTTAATTAATATATCATGATCGACTGCCCATACAAAGTCCTTCACATTCTCGTCCCTCTCCCTATGAGAGGGGTTTGTACGTAATTTGAAAATCCTCATTTCAGTCAATCGATGTCAGTTTACTCGTGACTAAGTATATATCGTATTTATATCAAAAAAATTCGACTTATGGATATCGTAGCTAGGGCGCTAGCTGTTGATCATAAACCGAGTAATTATATCAACTTATTCCATTTTACACTTGAGTTTGGCTCGTTAGCTGTTGATGAATTGAACCGCATTATTATTTATATAGAATTATTCCAGCTTGAACTCGAGTTTCGGTTGATAACGGAATTCAGAAGTGAAAGAAGATTGTTAATTACAAAAAGATTTAATGACATTTATTCATTTTCGTTTTTCGTAAATAAGCTTGTTTTAGAAAATGTGGAACGACGTGGTGGAAATAAATGATAGGTCGACTAATTTTTTATGGATGATGTATTGTTATTTTTTGGGTTAAGTTTTTAAATTCTTTTATGGTGGCAAAAAATTTGAGTTTCTCATATTTGTAAAAACTAAAAACCTTTGTGTTTATGAGCAAGTAGAATATAATATACGAGTATATATTGATGTGTTACAAATTTTAATTTTGATTTGCGCGATGCCAAGTCTGCTACATAACAAGCCTACTATACTAGACTAGATCGACTAATTTCCACACAATGTGACTACGATGGTAATGATGACGAGTGGTAGCGGCGTAGTGGCGATAATCATGTAAATGTAATTTATATAAAAGTTGATAATAGTTTAGTTATTTCAAGAGTTAAATGATATGTGTTATAAATTATTTCATTAAGTTTATCTTTGGTAAAACTTGTATGTTAAAGTGATAAGCATATAAATTAAAGTAAATTGAAAAGACAAAAAAAATAGTTTGACAAATGTTATTAAATTATTAGTAATAAAAAAAATACAGATATTATTGTAGAAACCAATAATAATGTACCACATATAATGATATTTAACCCAAAGTCCAAAAGTTAAGTTTAACTTAGATAATAAACGATTACATTACTTGATCCCCTGACCGTTAAGCCATCTCTGATCACTAATATTGATCCGATATTTTATTTCTATATATAGAAACTTTGGAAGAACGCCCCCATTCCACTAGATTAACAAGTCCATCCAGATAATACAGCACTTCTGCATCTTTTATTGGGGGCCAGTGACACCATCTACAAATTCCCATGACGCTTATTATGCATTATTTTAACACCAATGTTTTTGCCAATATATAAAATATTATAAAATTTTACGTAAGGTAAATTACGTGTGATCTGTACATGTTACATGTACAGTAATGATCAATAACATGATGCTTCACTCGTTGGTAACGGCGAACATTGTATATTGGATATGTGGGATTCTAATGTCACGAGAATATATATATATATATATATGCATCAACAACTCAAAATTTTAGATATATTATGAGCACGTAATCATTGTCAAACGTTATTGAAACAGATTCCGTATTTATATGTAACAAACTGAATATATAGTCCCTAGCTAGATTCATTGTTGATTCAAATTCACCAAAGATGGTGTTTGTTTCATAACCATATACATATACGAGTATATTGCTAATTTAAAACTAAGACAAATACAAAATGATATCTGCCTAAAAAAGCTCTACTTTGACACATAATATATATCATTACGACTTACACATTAAAAGTAATGTTATACCTAGCTACAAGGCTTCAAACAATGTTTACAAACTGATGTGAACCAATAAAATAAGAAAAAAAATAAATAACAAAAAAATAAAACAAAACAATAATATATATATTATTGGTTTTTATTGATATCATATGGGTTTGTAACAAGGCAACGTACAAGCATTGCCCTTTAAAGAATCTCAAAAGTGATCGAGCTAGCTAGAAGAAACTTGGATAGTTAGTTGTATTATATTAGGCCTTATGAGGAAACATAAGATATAAGTTTAATTGGAAAACTTTTTTTTTTTTAACTGTACCACTCATGGCTAGGAAGTCGGCTAGATTAGGTATATATATATATATATATATAGTATTGACAATTTCCTCTTTGTAACTCATATTTTTACTTAAGTACTTAATTATCCGGCTGTCCTGTCAAGTAATACTGTTTATAAATGTTTGGGATATATACTTTTGTGTGTGACTAGCTTGTGTTTGTTGATACTCGCACTGTTGATTATATCGCTTTGATGAGTTGGTGTTTTTCCAATAAGGTATTAGAGCCAAGAGGTGCCTTTCAAAAAATAAATAAATAAATAAAATAGAGCCAAGAGGTGTTGAAACATAAATAGCCCTATTAAGGGGTTTTGGAAGAAGAAAAATGGATTTTGGAAGCCTTTTGGTGTATGATATTATGAACCTAGGACCCAAATAACAACGGAACCGGGTGAAAATATCACACCATAACTATCAAAATATAGGAACTGAACGCAGTATATATCCAATAATTAAGATCAGAATAGTTTATTCAATGGATTAACTAGAAAGATATATTATTATATTAGTTTCATGGTCACTATTTGGGGTTACAATAATGTTGTGCAGGTTATATTTATATGGATTCTAAACTTGGTCACGAACTAAATACAAGATAACCATAAAGTTTTTAACTCTGACCACTCTACTTGGTGTAAGAGACTGTCTCAACTCTATACCCAATGTCCCAACATGAGAAATGATTAATCCTTTTAAAAAATTTTTTATCACATGATCATGCCACATGAAAAAATAAAAGAAAGATATGAAGAAAGATAATTAATGAATTACACATGTCAAGTTTTAATAACATTATTTGTTAAGATTTAAAGTAAACAATCTTCAAAAGAAAAAAAAAATATAAGGATGACGAAATATAAAGGGACGACTTGACAAAAACTCAAAACGTGAATTCCGTAGGCCCAATGATAGAGGCCTGGTATCTGTGTGCGGATGGCCTACTTCAATAGCAGTCTCATGAATTTAATAGCTGTGCTGAAACATGTCTTCCCACTTCCTATTTTTCTATATAATGTTGGAATTATAGAAATTAATATTTGGGTTAGTTTAGTTCATCTAATATCACTATCTTAAATTCTCAAATTTTGGTCTTTGTTATAAATAATACGAGTATATTATATTTTACAAATATATAAACTTTGTATTTCATGAAACTTGATAGTTCCAAACAAAGAGTATAAGGTACACAACGGTAATTGCATATAGTTTTATTTTCATATTCAAGCAGTCTTATTATTCATATGCAAGCAACTTTTTTGTTTTGTAAGCAACTTAACTGGGATATCATGTCGTCATTCCCGAACATTTCTTCAGCCATTTTCAAGATTGTACTTTATAGGGCTCAAAATTGGAGCATCTTATAAAAGTTTCAGGATATTAACCAATATATTCTGAAGATGGTTAAAATACACAATACAAATAAATTGTAGGTTATGACATTAGTTGTTAATGGATTAGAGTTGGGTAAAAGCAACTTATAACTTTTCTTGCATAAACCTACATAATTGATAACTTTTAAAATATATTACAATAATAGATGTGTTTTGAATAATGGTTATATACTATACTAATAGAATAGGTCGTGAATAGTAAATTATTCTTCCATGCTATGACCTGTATCTTTATTCAGATTTTTGTCAAATCGCATCTCGTTCGGGTTTTATAATACGAGTTGCTTCTTCTTTTTCTATATGTTTTTCCTTTCGGGTTTTCAAATAATTATATTGAAAACATTTATTTTATTTTTTTTTTTAACAATATTTAGATTTTATCACATTGGATCTCTTCAAGGTAATTACGGGTTACTTCTTGTTTTTTTTTTTTAAAAAAAAATTGTCTTTTGGGTTTTCAAATAGTATTTTAATTAAAACTATTTTTTTTGTATTGCCTTTAAATAAATATCTATTTCATATGTCAAAGATTTTAACAAACGTATATAGAGATACATCATCAATAACAAAACATATCGTTTCCAGGTTTCCAAACAATATATTAAAAACTTTTATTAATTTTTTTGTGGTATTGTCTTAGAATTAATTGAAAAATGATTAATCCTCCTAATATAATAGCCTAAAAATCCTTTTAACTTTAAATTTAAGACATGTGAAAAAATTAGGTGGAAACTTTATACAATGATAATATGGATATAGATAATCATTTTAGCTAAGAGATACAAATATCTAGGCCACTATTTCATACTATAATTGGATAAGCTGCGAGTTTACAAGATTAGAAAGTTTTGAATGCGGAGAGAGAGGATTAGGAAAGACAAAAGCACATGAGTTGTAAAGAGATTTCTCAATTGCGGATGAGGTTTATCTTGTATCTGTTAAATGAGTTGTTGAAGATAAGAGGATTATACCATGTGGACAATGTTACAACATTTTGTGGCCTTCCTTTCATAGTAAGTAGTGGTTGGGGAGCACAAGATCAAAAACACTAGTATTTATTTATGGAATTTAATTTATATTTGTTGCAGTAGCCCTATATGTTTATATTATTACTAGCACGGTACTCGCGCAATGCGACGGTGGTCGTGGTGATGACGGTGTGGAAAACGAGTGTTGGTAGTGGAGGCGACGTCAAGTGATGTAGATAATTGATATAAAAGTAATTGATTTAAAAGTTTAATAAAGACATTTTAAAAGATAAATGGCTGATAGTGTAATTTAATCATTAATGTTATTTTCGATGATTTCCGCGTATAACATTTAAAAAAAGGGTTTTTTTTATTAGATAGTATAAAAATATACTAATGCTAACGATACATTCATGTCTATTGTATCTTTCTCATTTTTATGGATTTCCACTCGTGATAGGAAGCACTCGTATGTATGGAATGAATG
The DNA here is from genome assembly GCF_010389155.1 of Erigeron canadensis. NCBI lineage: Eukaryota > Viridiplantae > Streptophyta > Magnoliopsida > Asterales > Asteraceae > Erigeron > Erigeron canadensis. Next base: position 35,512,766 of record NC_057764.1, on the reverse strand, counting down.
GATTGTGAATCCATGGGATCATAGCTGAACACGTTGTTGTTTTGTATTTTGGGTTGAGCCTTCTCTCCAAACATGGTTGGGACTTCATCAACAACACCACAAGGTGAAAACCGGTAGATCGGCCCTTGATTGGTTGGGATTTTTTTCTCGTGTCTCGTTATGGTAAACGGTACGAGTTTTTTTCACTCCTTTTGAGGTCCTCGCAGTTAATGTTTCGGGTAGAGTTTAGAATTTGTTGTTTTGTTTCTTTTCCAGGTTGTAATTGTATTTGTATTTTTTGGCGACTAGTGACTTGCTAGTTTGTCCATCTTATTAATATATTATCTCTGCCGTTCTAAAAAAAAAGATGTATAAGAGAATTAGAATTAAGAAATAGGGGTATTTTGGGTATAAAAAAGTGTTGAATTTCCTAAAATAAAAGAATTGAATATGTTTTATAAGGGGTCATAGATATTAATAAAATTCGTTGTTAAAACAAAAATAACGAAGTCTTAAGCTTAGTCATGTGTATCATTGCAAACAAGTTACTAACAAAAGTTAAATAATTACAAGAGCTAGTAATTTGTTTGCAATGATATATATGAATGTCTATCATTCTATGACCTCCAGTGTAATGAATGATTATCTAGTATTTTGTATGATGAAGTTGTTTTAGATTATTTTATATTTATTTAATTTATTTATTAGAATTACATTATGAAGCTCTTAATATATATCAAAGTGAGTTAACTACTATTCACTGGAGACAGGATAATAGTAGCCACCCCAACAATGTCCCAAAGTCGACATGAGATCATTTATTAGATTATCTCACATCCACATAGAGACATTCTTAAGTTCAACCAAGAAAAGAGAAATTCCAAAACATCTCTAGCTTGAAACCTACTGTTGCCCAAAATTAGATTGAAGGAGCATATATACGGAATGTTGGAAGGTCTTCTTCATTTTTAATTAGGAACAAATGATAGAATATTTCTATTAATTAGCATTTTAAAACAGAACTATTTTTCACATGCCTAAACTTTTTATTCACGCATGAGATGGAATAATATGTTGTTACTTTTGGTAATGTACGTGATCAGTATCAAATCAAAAAAAACCATGACTTTGGAGCATATACATTATTTTATGACTAATAGAAGTGGGCTGCCGGCCCTTATTTTGTAGCATTGCAAAACTACCCTGTTGATCACTTAATCGAATGGTCCAAGGTCGTTGAATATATATTATTACTAGATTTTAGACCAGTGTCCAACACTGGACACGGGGTTTACGATATTATCAATATTAGATCTTCATACATTTAATTCATAAAATCTTATAATTTTGAAGATATATGATTCTAAGTGTTATAATGTGCAAGTTGTAGTACAATAATCGCATGTTCGTCACTGTCATTATTAGCTGAGACATATTGATGAAATTGTTTGACGTAGTCATTCCACAAGGCATATGCTACAATAATTTTTCTATTATAAAAGATTTTGAAACCAGTTATACTCATAATGTAATATTATTATTAATATATAGTTAAGAGTTAAAATATAACTATACTTGTGATCTTATACTTGACATTCAAGTATATGTATGTGGTCATGATGCAAGCTCTTTTTCAATCATTTGTTTTATGATAATTAGATAACAATTATGATTGTTTTCAATTTCTTTGATAACAATTAGGACTCTTGATTTGAGTGACAATTGTAACTTAAAAAAAAATATATGAATACTTTTTGTAACGTTTTTAAGAAATTTTAAAAAAATCCTCTCAAGTTGATGGTTAAAAATAAATATAGATTAAGTGTTGAGGGCTAAAAAGTGTAAATTGTTGATGTAAAACAAAAAAGTGTAAATTAATGAGACTTTTTCTACAAATTAATATAAATAATATTATAATAATATATTTGGATAATTATTATTAGGATTTTTAATTTATAGTCTATCTAAATGATGACATAAGCGAGAGTCAATTTGATAAAATTGAGCGATTTGATTGGTTAATAAGTCATTAGTTCAACTGTCTTATATAGTATATATTAAGATTCTTTTTTTTTTTTCAAATTTTGAATTAACCATCCAATTTTAGGTATGAAAATGTATTTTACCTGAATTTTATAATCATCAAAAACAACGATTTATACATAGAACTAGCTATTGCTGATTACCCTCAAAAAAGCGATGTGGATCGTCCTAATTGATCAACCTAATAATCTTTTTAATTATAGGACCAAGACACGCGAGAACATCACGAGATGATGAAAAAAGATAACTAGCAAAACTCATTTATTAAACACGTACATAGCTTGATAATTGATCATCCATTTAAAATATTTCTGAAAATAACGGATATCCTGATTAATAGCACTTGTATGCTGTAGTGAAATAATCGAAGATAGCACCATTGCAAGTTTACCCTTGTTGTTGCTAGCATTCTCTCAACATGTGAATCCATTAGTGGATCCATCACACACCACTCTCTGAACATGCATACTTGAGCCAGAACCTCATCAACTCCAAGTGCAATTAGATTATCTTGGTACTCAACTACCCACCCAGTGACCTGATTGAAAAATAAGAAAAGAAAACGAGATTTGAAAGGTGCGTTTAGTTTAAGAAAACTTCTTTGTTTTTCATTTTCATTTTTCAAGAAAACATAGAAAACAGGAAACGCGTTCAAATTGTAATTTTTTAGAAAAGTTTTCTTAGAAAATGAAAATTCTCTTTTCCAACTTTTGCACTAAAATTAGAAAACTGTTTTTTTCAGTTTTTGTTTTCACTTTTCTATTTTCTAAACCTAAAATTAGAAAACAAGTGAATTTGAACATGTTTTCTAGTTTTCTAAAATGAAAAAATGAAAACTCCATCTTTTATTTTGAACGCGTTTTCAAAATTTTCAAGGGTTTTTAGAAATGAAAAACCTTTTCATTTTCTAAAAAACTAAAAATGGAAAACTTAAAAACATTTTCTCCAACTAAACGCGCGCTAAGATATGAAAAAAAGCCACGTACAATGAAAATATATAAGCCATGGCACTCAATCATGTGCATGTTCATTCACATCTGGGACAATAAATTAAGTGTGTGACCACATTCACTGATTGACACGTACAACCCGGGGTTCTAGCTAGCTAGCGGTGTCATCCTACACTCATAGATACATCATGCATATATATAAGTTACTATCTCTTGTCTCAAGACCTAATGAAATATATGCATCTCCAAAGCTGTATAATGTAATTCACAACCTGCTGGATACTGCTAATCAACTCAATCAGAATGGAACTTTAGATGCTTACACAAAGAGCACATAACATAATGTTTGCACATTATTACTTTTATTTTTTCATATGTGGAAGCAGTAAGCTACCACTGACATATATCTAAACGATGAAAATAAGTGGTACTTTGATGAAGTATTGAATCAGATAGCATAGTAGCTATGTCATAGAAATCAACAGCCAGCACTAGCAGCCAAGCCATTTAATCAATTTCGGAATTTGCCTAACTCAGGTGTTTTTTCTTTCGGTCAGCGAAAAAACACCTGATCTAGATCAGATGAATTGGTATTTACTATGCTCAAGAGTGGCAGAAACGGCTGCCATAGAAAAGAAACAAAAAACAGTAATCATATGAAATCGCTGTCCTACAGATCAATACAAAATTGAATAAAAGTGAGAAATAATATAAACCAGAACCGTCTTCGATTCTAGTTGGTTTAGAGATGAAGAATGATGTATCGTATGAACCAACTCCATTCCAACTAACACCAGCATCTGGAAAAGGCTTTTTATCATTCCCATTCACGGGAGAACGGTAAGCGGCCAACTGAGATGAGTCTGAAGATAGAGCCTTGCACGGCCAACTGGTAATAGTAGCATTAATTAGCCATGTCGCCATGCTCGGAAGCTAAAGCTGTTTAACTCTCTAGCTACCATAATCAAAGAGGCCAGTACCGACTTATCTTAAGCCTATGCAAAAGACAACAGCCAAGGAAAGTTCTTATAAAGCGGTGGCAATGGAATCATAGGGTGTGTATAGTAGAAAGTCCAAGCCAACTCACTAGATTCATCTCTACAAAAGTCCTGTACTCAAAGGAGTAACAAAAGTACATTCGGGTTCATAAGTCCGATTCGCTCATGAAGCAAGGTGGCTGCTTACTTTGGCCTTGATTGGGTCTATTTTAGCTTGTGATCCCCAACAATCACCATCGATTCTTTGGCACAAGCAAAGTGACTAACATGTTTTTTTTTTTTTTGAAATTGCTCGGGTACACATGTTCATTTGTCAGGAAAGATTATTAATGGGTTGACGTACTACTAACCAAATCGACAGCTAATTTAACCTCGAATCTTATTGGCCACAAAATGAGGTTCTAAACGTTGGACAAAAGAAAAAGGAGGATGAAAAAGTTGAACAGTCTATATATTGAGAGTAAATGAAGCAAAGTACGTATCCCCAAATTAATTAAGGATGTGCCCGAGAACTGTACAAAGACTTGGGCGTGCACAACTAATATCTGACTTGGAATAACCATCGTGTCCTTCCTATATACATACATATATATAGTAGTACTCATATAGTATGGATAGCAGCAATAAGATGCATAATAATTAATGAGAAATAATAGTTAATGGTAAAAAGTGGTAGTAACTAGAAACGACAGAATTAAGCATATACTCGTATAAAACATGCAACATAACATGAAAAGTACCAAGTAGTTCCAACAACATAGATGACCAAATTAAGTTTGACAGAAGATCATATTATTAAAGAATACAAACACACATGAGCAAGCAAGCAGTAGCAAACCATAAATATCAACCCACAAACCAGATCCTTTTGACCAAGTAATGCTTCAATCTGCATCTTCCACCAACTAAAATCTGAACCGTCAAACTTTTCAATCACAAATTTCCCGTCTTCAGCCATAATGACAAACGAAAAAAACGATCAAAGTTACCCGCCTTCGACAGTTGATTAACACTGGTCAAGAAGAATCCAACAAAAAAAAAAAAACGATCAAACAGCAACCTTATATCTTCCAATCAATCAATCAACACCAAAATTTGTGATTGAAAAGTTTGACAGATATATATTGGTTGATATGTTAGATTAATTACTATATGATTTGAATTTATTGAACGCAGATTAGGCGATTAGCAACAATGCACATTCTCTTTCGCTTAAAAATATGTCCCGCCAATTCATATATTTTAATTTGACATTTTGTGTATTTTTTTTTTAAAATTTGACCTCAGTTTTTATTTATGTTACATTAGATTTGACATAAAATATATAATTGGATAGAGTTTTAAATGTATTTTATATTTATATAATTTTTATCAAGTATTATATAACATAAACAAATGTATTTACGATCAAAGTTGTAAAAGAAAGACTTATGAAGTCAAAATAAGACAATTAACTAAATTGACATGGAAAGAGTATAAGTAATAAGTGCATGATATTTGAGCCGAGGGACATTTTCCAGATATATAACGAACTTAATCGCCTTGACATTTTTAGTAAATCTTGGAAAAAAAACGCATTATTTTTCAAATCATTTTCTGAAACATTTGTTTGCTCAATGATCACTAGAAGCCACTAGCTATTGTTAGATATATAATCTTTCAAATGAAAATAAACTAGAATAATGTTACATTAAGTTACAGTCAATTATACAATACGTCTAAAAGAATATGATGATGGAATCACTACGCATAGCTAAAAGCCACATAAACAATGTTAGCTCAATTAAATGAATCTATAAAGCACCTGAACATCATAATTAACAGAGTTTGAAAAACTAAATAATGTAGATAAGACACTTTAAGAACTTTTAACGACCTGAAAAAGATTTAAAATGTAAGATGATTTAAAAAAACATACAAATAAATACATAAAAACATGCGTTTAGAAAAAAACAAAACACTCGAAAAATTGCTTATATTTGGATTTGTGAAAGTCCTCGAATGCACTACTTGTGTTTTACAAATAACTTGTAATATAAATACTAAATAACAAGAATAGAGATGAGATGTAAAGCACTTTGTTTAGTTATTTGTATTTCATACTAAACGATGAAAACATGGATGGTTGTTTGACAACAACAATAACAATAAACAGAAAAATATGTTAAGTTTTTGAACACACAAAAACTTAACAAATAACTTAGAGAGAATAAAGTAAAACTGTGGAACACACCAACCAGTTTTGTGGCTAGGTCAAGTGATTCCTTTTATAGGCAGATAAGGAATCACATAACTACTCTAGTAGATGTTGACACATGAAGGTTGTCAACTATCTATTGGTGGATCAATCAGATCTGCAGAGATCTCTTTCCTTCATCTTGTTTCTTTCCAAAAGCGGTATGAAAAAGAAACTCCATTGCCCCGAACTAGTACCAGGTCACATGTCTTTATCTTGATCTTTCAACACGTGTCCTTGGGACCATTCTTCTATTCTTCAAGTTCCCGCTCATATTTGACTTACAAATACTGGACGATGAGTCATTGAACATATCCTTTAGACTTTGAAGATAGATTGTGCTTGCAGATATACGAGTTCGCTGACAGCTCGCTGAGTGAATCACTTGCTGAGTCCCTCAGCGAATCCCTGATCCAACAATTTGACACTCATTTTTAAACCCATAACTAATTAACAATAACTAAATCATCATAATCAACAGAGTTCAAAAACGTAAATGATGTAGATGCAACAATTTGATAGTTTTTAATGACCTAAAAAGGAATTAAAAAATACCATAGATTGAAAAGAACATACAAAAATGGATTAGTTTCCTGGAATGTAAGTAACTTTGAACGAATGTCTATAGTATGAAATAACTAAAGTTGTGTGTATTGTATGTAAACAACTCGAAATAATGTTTATTGTATGTAAGAATTTCGTTTCAGCCAATTAAAATCTGACAAGTGACACGTGTATATGGTTGTCACGTATGTTTTCTTACATATAATAAACACTTTTTTGAGTTGCTTACATACAATACATACAACTTTAGTTTTTTCCTGCTATAAACATTCGGTCAAAGATAGATACATACAAACTTTAGAAAGGAAAAAAAAATTTAACAATTGCTTATTTTTTAGATTTGACACTCATTTTCAACCCATAACTAATTCACTATAACCAAACAATGTATTGGGGATCAAACTTATTTTTTTTTTAACTTCCAATACCTCTAAACCAAACACGTTTGTTAGTTTTTGTGTTTTTTTTTTATCTAGTCGGTTTTCACTTTTCAGTATTACTCAATAACATATTTTAGCAAATGAAGTAATAAATATAAATTTGAATCAAGCATTCAATCATAGAATTGTAGCAATAATAGTGAAACAAAATCAATGGTAGCTAGGTGATTGGACAGTCACATTTTCAATGACATGCTGACATCTTTAACTTCATGGGGGCCAAATTTTATGCCACTCTTGTGACCCCCTCTTACGAGTATTTACTTAATTAGAAGTTTTTTAATTAATATATCATGATCGACTGCCCATACAAAGTCCTTCACATTCTCGTCCCTCTCCCTATGAGAGGGGTTTGTACGTAATTTGAAAATCCTCATTTCAGTCAATCGATGTCAGTTTACTCGTGACTAAGTATATATCGTATTTATATCAAAAAAATTCGACTTATGGATATCGTAGCTAGGGCGCTAGCTGTTGATCATAAACCGAGTAATTATATCAACTTATTCCATTTTACACTTGAGTTTGGCTTGTTAGCTGTTGATGAATTGATCCGCATTATTATTTATATAGAATTATTCCAGCTTGAACTCGAGTTTCGATCGGTTGATAACGGAATTCCGAAGTGAAAGAAGATTGTTTACAAAAAGATTTAATTAATGACATTTATTCATTTCATAAATAAGCTTGTTTTAGAAAATGTGGAACGACGTGGTGGAAATTAATGGTAGGTCGACTAATTTTTTATGGATGATGTATTGTTATTTTTTGGGTTAAGTTTTTCAATTCTTTTATTGTGGAAAAGTCTTTTGAGTTTCTCATATAAGTAAGAACCTTTATGTTAATTTATGAGCAAGTAGAATAAAATATACGAGTATATATATATATATTGATGTGTTACAATTTGCGCGATGCCAAGTCTGCTACATAACAAGCCTACTATACTAGACTAGATCGACTAATTCCACACAATGTGACTACAATGGTAACGACGACAAGTGGTGGCGGCGTGGGTGGTGATATTCATGTAAATGTAATTTATATAAAAGTTGATAATAGTTTAGTTATTTCAAGAGTTAAATGATATGTGTTATAAATTATTTTATTAAGGTTATCATTGATAAAACTTGTATGTTAAAATGATAAGCATATAAAATAAAGTAAATTGAAAAGGCAAAAAAAATAGTTTGATAAATGTTATTAAATTATTACTAGTAATAAAAAAAAAGACAGATATTGATGTAGATACCAATAATAGCGTAACTACATATAATGATACTTAACTCAAAGTCCTAACGTTAAGTTTAACTTAATTAGATAATAAACGGTTACATTACTTGATCCCCGTGGTATTGTTGACTGTAAGCCATCTCTGATCACTAATATTGATCTGATATTTTATTTCTATATATAGAAACTTTGGAAGAACACCCCCATTCCACTAGATTAACAAGTCTATCAAAATAATCTAGCACTTCTGCATGCATCTTTTATTTGGGGGCCAGTGATGACATCATCTACAAATTCCCATGGCACTTATTTTACATTATTTTAACACCAAAGTTTTTGTCAACATATAAAATAATATAAAATCTTACGTAAGGTAAATTACGTGTGATCTGTACATGTTACACGTATAGTAATGATCAATAACATGATGCTTCACTCATTGGTAACGGCAAACAATATATTGGATATGTGGGATATTCTACGTACCCAATTAATGTCACGAGAATATATATAATGCATCAACAACTCGAAATTTTAGATATATTATGAGCACGTAATCATTGTCAAACGTTATTGAAACAGATTCCGTATATATATGTAACAAACTGAATATATAGTCCCTAGCTAACTAGATTCATTGTTGATTCAAATTCACCAAAGATGATGGTGTTTGTTTCATAACCATATACGAGTATATTGCTAATTTAAAACTAAGACAAATTATACACAATGAGATCTGCCTAAAATAGCTCTGCTTTGACACATAATATCATTACGACTTACACACTAAAAGTAATGTTATACCTAGCTACAAGGCTTCAAACAATGTTTACAAACTCATATGGACCAATAAAATAAGAAAAAAAGAAAAAATAACAAAACAATAACATTAATTATTGGTTTTTATTGATATCGATCATATGGGTTTGTAACAAGGCAACAAGCATTGCCCTTTAAAGAATCTCAAAAGTGATCGAGCTAGCTAGAAGAAACTTGGATATATAGTTGTATTATATTAGGCCTTATAAGGAAACATAAGATATAAGTTTAATTGGAAGTTAAGTTTGAGCTAGATGAAACTTGGTTGTTTTTAACTGTACCACTCATGGCTAGGAAGTCTCGACTAGATTAGGTATATATAGTATTGACAATTTCCTCTTTGTAACTCATATATTTTAATTTAAGTACTTTAATTATCTGGTTGTCAAGTATTACTGGTTATAAATGTTTGTAATATATACTTTTATGTACGTGTGACTAGCTTGTGTTTGTTGATACTCTCACTGTTGATTATATCGCTTTGATGAGTTGGTGTTTTTCCAATAAGGTATTAGAGCCAACAGGTGTTGAAACATAAATAGCCCTATTACGGGATTTTGGAAGCCTTTTGGTGTATGATATTATAAACGCGGCCGGGACCCAAATAACAACGAAACCGGGTGAAAATGATCACACCATAACTATCAAAACATAGGAACTTAATGCAGTAAATATCCAATAATCAAGATCAGAATAGTTTATTCAATGGACTAACTAGAAAGATATATTATTATATTAGTTTCATAGTCACTACTTGGGGTTACAATAATATAGTGGTGGTTATATTAATATGGATTCTGAACTTGGTCACAAACTAAAGACAAGATAACCATAAAGTTTTTAACTCTGACCACTCTGCTTGGCGTAAGAGACTAAGAGAGTCCCTTTGACGGAGAGAAAGACTTCGGGGATAGATAGTCAATGGCCTATGAGGAAGGCATCTCCTCTGTTTTTGCTCTTTTTTTTGGCCTTTGGGCTTTTTGACTGTCCAACTCAATATCTTAAAATATAAGTCATCTTTCTTCAAAGGCCGTTGACTCTGCTTCCTTGATTGAATAATTGAAGGTGAATCAATCGCTTATCCGCGTGTCTCAACTCCATGCCCAACGCCCCAACATGAGAAATGATTAATCCTCTTAAAAATTCTTTTAATCACATGATCATGCCACATGAAAAAATAAGAAAGATAATTAATGGATTACACATGTCTAACATTATTATTTGTCAAGATTTAAAGTAAACGATCTTTAAAGGAAAAAAAATATAAGAAAGCCAAAATATGAAGGGATGACAAAAACTAAAAAGGTGAATTCCGTAGGCCAGTAATAGAGGCCTGGTATCTGTGTGCGGATGGCCTACTGTAACACCCCGACTTTTAAAAGATAAATAACACTATAAATAAAGTGTATATATATACTAAAGATAAAGAAATAGAATTTTGAACTATATGGAAGTAATTTAACATAGATATTTAATAAACCAAATAGATATAGATAAAAATTATGATGCATACGTGGCTAATGACCACTAATGACAACCAAGAACTAGTTACCAATCTTTATAATTCCTATCCTTATTTATATTTATCCTCTAATTGCTAGGACCTATATGTATATATTATCTATCAGTATCTAAAACTCGGTCCTATCACTTCTTCTGTTCAATTTAAAGCATGCAAGATACTAAGTAATGAGAAGAGATTTATGGAGGCCCATACTGTAGGAACAATTAATAATAAATATAATAATGATAATAATAAACCAAAGACTCATTAGTAAAGTCGTGAAAGTGAATGGGGTGTGTGCGTGTCGTCCAAAAGAAGGCAGAGCAGGAGGTGCAAGAAAGCTTGTTATACTTGTGGAAATTTAAGTTACTTTTTATCCAATTTAAGGTTTGACTCTATTCAAGTTTTTATTTAGGGATTTTATTATTATTTAAATAAGGATCTGTTAAAGATTAAAAGAGATAATTTATAATTTAGATAAATCTATAACATGTTTGTTATTATGTTTCATACAAGAATTTATTTGATAACAAGCTTAGATTGATCAAGTAATGTTTTATAATGGTTATTGAATCGAAGATAACCAACTGAATCGTTGGAGTTTTATCAAAAATGGGTTAAAACATAGAAAGTGATTTATGTTGCTCGTTAAATACTAGTCATGGAGATTATTGTATTGGAAGCTAGTTATATGGTTATTAAATTTTAGACAGAAGATGTTAGATCTTGTCAGTAGTTTATATGTAACTTACAAGCTCTATGTGTATAGGTGAAAGAAGAAAAGACCAAGTTTCTACCTAGTCACTAGCCGTCATCTTCGAGGTGAGTAACGGATAGAATAGAATGGTAGGTGATATCCAAAATGTATCTAGATATGTATGAGGATATGTACCTATCGCATTATTAGAAGGTTACTTCATACGAGATCGATCTAGATATCTCTTATATGGGTATGTCATATGTTATATATATTTGAATGCATAAAGTTACTAGAAATTAGAATAGAAATAATGGGTAGTACTCGGAATGCATATAAATATGTATGAGGGTACGTACCTATTATATATTTTAGAAGGTAACTCCATTTGGGATCGATCTAGATATCTATCCTATGGGGTAGGCCACATGTTATATGTACGTTAGAGTACATTTACAGATTTAATAGAAAAGGAATTCCTGAACATGTTTTAGACTATGCTCAGAATACTTATCTGAATGTGTTTCAGATTATATTCTATAACAGATATTAGAATATGCATTCATTTTAAGATATAGATCTCGTTTACTCACTAAGTAGTTGTATTTACCGTTTTATATTTTATTTTTTTTAGGTATATAAAGTGGTATTAATACGGAGCATAGAAAGAATATCTCATATGGCCGGTGGTGTAGCTTGATGAAGGGGTAATGGGAATTTTCTTGAACCCTTCTTTGATATCAATGTTCGCCCTTTTGCGCAAGTTATAAAGTTTCAAGTAAATATTACGTGTATGTTGTCATTTTTGAAACTAGAAACAAATTGATTCATAAAAAGTTTGGCTGAATCTAGTTTGTTGGTTGTCAAGTTCTTATTATATTATGTCGCAAGCAATGTGACATGGTCATTCTAGTTTGAACTTTCTAAAGTTGTTAAAATCTTAAATCTTTTTGTCAAACTCAGAATTAAAATAAGAAAATTTTACGGGCGTTACACCTACTTCAATAGCAATCTCATGAATTTAACAGTTGGGCTGAAACATGTCTTCCCACTTCCTACTTATCTATATAACTAGTTTTGTCCCCCGGGCGTTGCCCCGGGAGACGTAACTTATTTTTTTGTGATAATATGTAAAGTTATAATATGTTAGAAACATTATACAATAAATAACTATATTAATGTAAATACTGACACATAAATAACAATAATGTAATGACATATTATAGGTATTATGCTAACATAATATTCAATACGGTTGCAAGAAAATGAATAGAATAAGCGAAAATTGAAACAATAACATCTATGTAATAAAGCCATAATATATATTTGTGTATTAATATGGTTGGAACAAACAAATAGATATTGAAAAGTTTTTATATGACACTGAAAATTGAAATTTCGGTTTTAATTTATTGTGCCTATAATTGTATTAATAATTAACGAAATATGTATAACTATGTTAATAACGATAATGTTAATCACATAAGAATGATATAACGTGTTACGAATATAATATGTAGCCAAAAACGCATGTTAAGTCCATTATTTACGTAAAACATGTTAATTATTTTTAGTAGGACATAAAGATACGTATTAATCTAATAGTTGAAAGTCACACTTGAAATCAAATATGCTATGTATATGCTTAAGTTTTCTTTGGTGTACCAGTATTTTTATTAACTCGTTAAAAAAAGAAATATTTTTATTAATAAATAATAAATTAAATAAAGTTAAAGTGGTAGAAAAGCAACTTTAAGCTTGTACACGTATCATTGATATCACTATCACTTACTCCGTATTAAACAACTACTCACTCACATCTGACATAGTCATATGGATCTAAAGTTATATATTTGACCTACTACTACTATATCTCTTTGGGAAATGATATTGCTATAACAACATTTAGCCATCTACAACAATACTTATATTATACAATTGTACACTATACAATGAAATTTATACATTTGTTGTAGATTACTAATTAATATTGTAGCAATATCCCTCCCTTATCTCTTTTCTCTCTTATCTTTTAAAACCTCAACTTGACAACCGCCTCCATTAAATCTCTATTTGACTATTTCCTATTCTTATGATTATCTTATTTCGATAAATAATGAGGGAGACGGCAAAGGCGGTACTAGGGGAAACAAGAGGGGCAGGTAGTCAGCGGAAAGGGGGTAGGGAATCTTGGTGGATCAGTGAAGAGGTCCAGACCAAGGTTGCGACAAAACTTAGTTGCTTTAAAGAGCTTATCAAGAGCAAGCAAAACGGGACAAATGAGGACTGGTCCTTGGCTAGGCAGAGATACTACGAAGCCAAGAAAGAGGCAAAGAAGATTGTAGCTATAGCAAAAGAAAGAGCGTACGAAGAACTGTATAAGAAACTAGACTCCAAGGAAGGCAAGAACGATATATTCAGAATTGCTAAAGCAAGGAAGAGAAAACGCAGGGATTTAGGAGACGTCATCTATATTAAGGATGAAAGCGGACGGAGCATTGTGAAGGTGGAAGACATTAGGAAAAGATGGGAAGAGTACTTCGCCAACCTGTTTAATAGGAAAGAGTCGGGGCGAAGTGAAGGAGGAATCGATCACGGTACCCACTCAGACATATGCTGCGACGACGACGATACTCCGAGGATCAGCCAAGAGGAAGTAAGGCTCGCCCTAAAGAAGATGGGGAGAAACAAAGCAACAGGTCCAGACCAAATTCCTATCGAGGCATATCTCGACGGCGGGAATGGGAGATTACCGGTAAGCCAGATGCTTCGCGGGATAAGCTTGCTGACAAGCCTTTTCAACAAGATTTGGACAAGTGCAAAAATGCCAGAAGAATGGAGACTTAGCGAGGTCATACCTATCTATAAGAACAAAGGGGGAGTACAGAGTTGTAGAAACTATAGGGGCATTAAACTCCTAAGTCATACCATGAAGCTATGGGAGAGAGTGATAGAGATGAGGCTTAGAAGGGTTACAAAGGTGGCAGAGAACCAATTCGGTTTTATGCCAGGTAGGTCGACAATGGAGGCTATTCACATCACCAGAAGCCTTATGGAAAAGTATAGGGAAAGACAAAAAGCGCTACACTGTGCCTTCCTAGATTTGGAAAAAGGCATACGATAGTGTACCACGACAGCTGATTTGGAGGACGCTACAAGCGAAAGGGGTAACCAGGAGATACACTAGGGTTATTAGGGACATGTACGATAGGGCGAAGACCGGTGTTCGAACCCCTGTGGGGAACACAGAACTTTTCTCGGTAGATATTGGCCTACACCAGGGTTCGGCGCTTAGCCCATACGTTTTTACGTTGATCTTAGACGAACTGTCCAGGGGCCTACAGGAGGAACTACCGTGGTGTATGATTTTTGCCTATGACATTGCGCTGATAGCGAGATCGACAGAGGAACTAAACCAGAGGCTAGAGAAATGGAGAGAAGCCCTTGAAGACCATGGTTTGTGCGTGAGCCAAGAGAAGACAGAATACCTTAGATGTGACTTCAATAACCAAGAGATAAGACAAAATGGGGATGAGGTTATTAGCATTGGGGGTCGCATATTGCGTCCGAAGGAGTCTTTTAGATACCTGGGATCAGTGATACACAAATCGGGGGGGATAGACGAAGACGTGACACATCGAATTCAAGCCGGATGGATGAAGTGGAGAGCAGCTACCGGAGTCATGTGCGACAAGAGGATCCCGCTAAAGCTGAAAGGGAAGTTTTATAGAGTGGCTATTAGACCAGCTATGCTATACGGGTCAGAATGTTGGGCGATGATGAAAGCCCAAGCGGCTAGAGTAGAGGTGGCTAAGATGAGGATGTTAAGGTGGACTTGCGGGAAGACCTTAGCAGACAGGATCCCGACGGGAGTTTTTAGAGCAGAACTTGAAGTAGGGACCATCATTAACAAGCTAAGGAAAGAGCGCATGAGATGGTTTGGCCATGTTAGGAGAAGGGATGAAACTGCACCACTAAGGAGAGTGGAGTCTATTCACGTGGACGGCATACGAAGAAGGGGACGACCAAAGATGAGGTGGGAGGATCGATTAGCGAAGGATCTAATAGAACTTGGCCTGTCGGAGGACATGACGGCGGATAGGACGGCATGGAGAACTAGGATTAGAGTAGAATACTAGGTTAGGGTGGGACTTTTGGGCGACCTAGATAGTCTTCTTTTCCCATATTGCCTTGCCAAAGGAGGTTTGTGAGGGTTTGGCCTAGAGAAGTGGCTTAGCTACGCTACAGGGGACTTTGACGTGACAGGAAGAGTAGTAGGTAGATGGAGGTGGAAGTACGGATTTACGAATACGTTAGAGGACCCTCCAGGTAGAGGTAGTGGAATGCGAGGGCAAGGCATATGGGTTTTAGATTAAGTACACTTTTTATTTAGACTTTGGTTCTCTGTGACCTTTCGTAGGGGTTTTTGGCCTTGAGTCTCGAGAGGCCTGAACCGAGGGGGGAGGTTACTCTTGTGTTTGTTTCCCCCAAAATGGCTGTCGGAGGACATGACCAATGAGAGTTTAGCTAGAAGACTAGGGGTTTAGGACTAGTTTAGGGGTTTGGAAGAGCGGGTGAGAGGATTAGGATTAGGATAGCTAGGCGACCTAAGGTCCTTTCCCCATAGGTTGTTTAGTAGTAGTTACTGCCTTGACTCAATCGGGATCTTTTCAGGTTTTGTCAAAACTTATTTATATGTATGTTTGTCTTGGTTGCTTCCTACTACTTGTTCGAGTCAGGTAGTAGTTTGCTCCTTTTATGTTGTTTAATATGCCCAATATGGTTGCTTTCGTTTTGGTTTTTGTACTGTCAAACATGTTTCTAAGATATTGGTAGGACGCATGATTGATAAATGTTTGACCCGCGGACAGGTATTTCTGCTTTACAGTTTCTCGGCAGACAGGTATGATTTTTTAAACATTTCTCATTTTCCGTCATGCACTTCTTTGTGGCCGGAGGTCCCTATTGGAAGCAGTCTCTCTACCTTTGTGTAGAGGTAAGACTGTCTACAACTTACCTCCCCCATACCCCGCGCAGGGATTGGGTCCGGTTGTTGTTGTTGTTGTTGTTATTTCGATAAATAAGATTTTAGATCTAGCCGTATGGGTTTAGAGAGGGGTGTGAGATGTGAGCCACGACGGCAGTCGGAAGTTGAATGACAGATGTTTTTGGTCAGATTTAATCAACGGAAGATGTATCATCGAAGATGGCCGACGTTATTTGATGACAACAGACAATGGGTTAAGTTTACTCTCAAAAGGTAAGGAGATTGGTAGGTGCTCTGGGTGTTGTCACCGACGGTTGAGACCAGTGTTGTTACCGACGGTGGAGATCAGCTACGGTTAACGACGGTGCATGTTATCGGAAATGTTTGTTGAAGATTCGGTGGTTCATGTAAATGTATATATATTTGTTGTACACGTATATGTATATGCCGAGATACACAATGGTTTAATGGACGATGGCGGTCAGCGCCTCAGCGGTGGTTGCCGGCGGTGGTTGTTCTGTTCCAGTAGTGGTATTTGTTAGATTTCATGGTTCATGTATATGTATATGTTTTTTGTAGAAGTTGTACATGTTGTTTAAGCAATTGTACGTTGAGTTGAACAGTTGTTGATACAAACCGGCTGTAGTGGTTGCCTGTGGTGGTAATTGAAGATTTACGATTTATCTGTGGGTATGTATATTTGTTGGATTATGTGTATATGTTAAAGCTATAGAAGTTGTACATATGGCTTAATAGGTTGTAAAGTAGAAAGAATAAGAAAAACATGCACCACTGTAAATGTGGGCCCCACCATAATTCATAAAGAATGAAAAGTTTGAGAGAGGGCACGGCAAAACACGTACGGATTTTAATCTATATATAGGAATGCTGGAATTATAGAAATTAATATTTGGGTTAGTTTAGTTCAACTAATATCACTATCTTAAATTCTCAAATTTTGGTCTCTGTTATAGATAATACGAGTATATTATATGTTACAAATATATAATCTTTGTATTTCATGAAACTTGATGGTTCCAAACAAAGAGTATAAGGTACACAACGGTAATCGCATATAGTTTTATTTTCCTATTTAAGCAGTCTTATTATTCATATGTAAGCAACTTTTTTGTTTTGTAAGCAACTTAACTAGGATATCACGTCGTCATTCCCGAACATTTCTTCAGCCATTTTCAAGATTGTACTTCATGGGGCTCAAAATTGGAGCATCTTATAAAAGTTTCAAGATATTAACCAATATATTCTGAAGATGGTTAAAATACACAATACAAATAAATTGTTGGTTATGACATTAGTTGTTAATGGATTAGTGTTTTTAATGTCTCCTGGTTGACAAAACTCGTTTAAAATATTTCTGAAAATAACGTATATCCTAATATTGTTTATTTAATTTGAATTCAGTTGGGCCAAACACTGCCAACTTGGGCCTTGGGGTATTGGAGAGGACTTCCACGATTTGGGTTTATCGGCTATTGGGTTTATCCATTTTCTTTTTTTATGAAGGTTATTGAAATGGAGAGGAAAAAGAAATCTTATACCAGTAACTTTTTGGAAATTACTACCATAAATGATATGCTATTCATGGAATTCAAGTATAAAGAATACGGACATAATAAACGAATATATAAATATAAAGTAGTTTCATGTTTGACGAAATCTAAAATTTATACATAATACAAAGTGATTTATATAAGCGGGCAAATCTTAAATAATACTGTAATTGTAAACATTGCCTATGTGTACACAATATGTGAATGTATACATAATAATTGTTACGTTACATTGCCTATGTGTACACAATATAGTCTAAGGGCTAATATTATACTTTAGAGGTTTAGGTTTTAACTAATTAAAAGTTCTTTAACGACATAAATTACATTAAAAGCGCGGCATAATAAGTGATAAATGTAATGTATACAAAGACTTAGCTGGATATATAACAGTCCAATTTGGAATTTAATTAAAGTTTTTCTTCTTACTTTTTAACCAGAGAAAGACCAGAATTTTTATCATTATCATGACTTCAATTCAAATTTTGCCGAAGACCCTTAAAAAGTTGTATGAACGAGATGAAAAGCAATAAGTGTACGTGGTGCATATATGGTTGGTGGTTTAATTCCAACTGCTTCTATTCCAAAGTCAAATAGCGGCATGGTAGCCGACACGCAAAATCATACTCAAACGTTATATGTATACCTATATATATGTCTCGAACATATTCATTGAACAAATATCACAATCTCACATTCTCTCTTTCGTTTTCATAAAATTCTAAATAAATAAACAAATGGGAAACATATTTGTTGTGCTAACCCCTTTGGTTCATGGACTCGTCAGGCTAGCAGGATTAACACGACAAACCATAGAAATAGAACATGGAACCTTGATGAATATTTGGGTTCCAAAAGAAACCGTCATGAAAAAGGATGGGAAAGCTGTTTACGTGCCACCTAAAAAGCCCGTGGTCCTACTCCTCCACTCTTTTGCCATGGACGGTATTTTCACATGGTTCTTACAAGTTTTGGCATTGACACGAGATTACTCTGTCTACGTGCCTGACCTCTTGTTCTTCGGTGGTTCAATCACCGATAGAAATGAGAGGTCAGCTAGTTTCCAGGCCGAGTTTGTGGCCAATGGATTGGGGAAACTAGGAGTGGAAAAAGTGACACTTGTTGGGGTAAGTTATGGGGGGATGGTTGGTTTCAAGATGGCTAAGTCGTACCCAAAATTGGTCCAGTCTATGGTGGTGTCTGGCACCGTCATAGAGATGACCGAATCTATAAGCCTTGATGCTTATAAGCAACTTGGTGGATCGAGTTGGTCAGAACTTTTGAATCCTGATACAATAGAGGGTTTAAAGAAGATGTTTTCGATTGGTTTTAGGAATCTCCCATGGCTTCCTGATTTCGTTTATCAAAACATTCTTGAGGTACGCACTCCACTTGTTTAACTATATACTCCATACACAATCATTCTAGCAAAATTAACGAAAGACATCCCTAGTATGTAATTACATAGTTGGTAAAGAATATATACGAATATGAAATTTCGTACAAGTAAATGCGTATATACAAAATATGTATATATATTGTTTTTTATTATTAATTTCCCAATAAATTTGGCCGGTTTGCTTACAACTAAAATTTCAAGTGCTATACGAGTATATTAACATGATGTTTTTTGACATTTTTGTAGACGATGTTCGGTAATCGCAAAGAGAGAAATGAACTTTTAGAGGCTTTGGTTGTTCTCGACAAAAATGCAACCGTAGATATTAACTACTCTCAGGTATTAAAATTGAAATCATCTACTCGTAAAACTTATAATGCTAGCTAGCTTATAGAATTTTGTTACTAAATTAAGTGGATCTTTATAAAACTTAATTTTCTTAATTATAATCCATGATTTATATTTATATTTTTCTTGTGTGTGTAGATGATATATATGTTGTGGGGTGATGACGACCAGATTTTCGACTCCGATTCTGCTAGGACCATGAAAAAGTAAGTCAAATTAATCCCTCTCTAAGAGATAAAATAAATAGTAATTCAATTCGATCCGATTATGTATCACCTACCTACGTGGCTACGTACTTATTTGTTTAATAAAGTCTTGTACCTAAGATATCTCATCTGTTTGATTTTTAAAGTTTTTGCTTACCATAAATATCAAATTTATTTATATATTTTAATTTATATCAAATGTTATATAATATAAAAAATATATATTTTTGCCGTAAAATATTTTGAAACAAAAAGACTTTTAAAATTTAATAGTGGACAACTAAAATGGGACGGATGGAGTATTATATATATATTATGATTATGATATTATATAAGAATCTAATATATCGTAATCATATCTTAATTATTTTGTAGGAGATTGGGTGAGAAAACAAGATTGGACTGGATAAAGGATGCAGGACACCTAGTGCCGTTAGACCAACCATTTGCATATAACAAACGCCTCAAACTTATTCTTGAACGCTTAATTACGAAGAAAGGGCAATGAGGAGATGCATATATATCATCATATCATAATCATTATATGTGTATACGATTAAGTTTATTCAATTCGTTTTTTAAAATTTCATCTTCTTGTTATTTAAATTTGTTTGTATACAAAATAAATCGAAATATTTAATAACATTATTTTTTTCTCTCTGAAGTTTATTATCGTTATATCAATTCATTTAATAGAATTCACAACTGTCAACTCTCTTTAAATGGTTGACAATCTATCTTTGTAACATGAAGTTTTACATATATTTTTAAAACAATACAATGGGTATGAAAGACAATATTATCTAGAGCCAATAATCGGAGCTAAGAGGTGAAGCTTTTATGTAAAGCTTGTAGTTTGAGAAATGTTAGTGTAAAAATATTTGACAAAATAGCTTAAAGTTTATTTACATGCATACTTATAGAAAATAATATAAAAACTCAATTTAGATAAATCTGGGTACTTAATTTCAATCTTTTCAAGGATTATCTTCCAATGAAATTAAAGTTTGAATCACTTCTCAAACCGCACAGTTTCAATTTAAGCCATTTTGCAAACGCAATTGGTTATACCTGGTTTTCCTTCCACATTTTTCTTTTAGCCACTTGGTAAGTTAACTCGTACCATATTGAACTAGATTCTTGCATTTTATATATGTATTTATAGATTTGAGATTGTTTTAGGACTATTATTATTTTTGGGTGTTGCTAGAATTCCACTGGAAAAAATTATCGAATGCCAGAATTTCATTGGAGAAGAAGACGGGAGTCGTTTTACAAAAATCATTTAAAAGGGTAAATTTCAATTTTTGGCCCTTACGTTGTCGCATTCTTGCAATTTTCTTCCTGATCAAAGAGTCAAGGACGCTTATGGCCTCACGTATTGGTCACGTGGGGTGACTTAACTGGAGAAACTAGACGTCGTTAGCGCTAGAACCTCAACTGAAAAATATAGCCAACTTTAGGGATTCAATTTGTTAGTATTTTACTTTAAGGATTGAAAGTTGAAACTTTACAAACTATAGGGGCAAAAAAGGTAATTTACTCAAAAAAAAATTAAAAAGAGAAAATGTCACAAATGATCCCTGTGGTTTGTTACTTTAACGTTTTGCCCCCTGTGTTTTTTTTTCGTTGCTACTGGTCCCTGTCTTTTTCGTTTTTATTGCCAGAAGTCCCTGACACTAACTTCCGTCTAAAATGGTCGTTAAATCCCTCACGTGCATATCATGTGAGGGCATTATAGTCTTTTTAGAATACAAAACTCCTTTCTTTCTGGTTTTTACTTTTCAGATACAAAACAACTTTTCTATCTCTTTTTCGGATCCAAGAACCAAAAACAGTATATAATCAACTCATTGTCATTTACATCAACAACAATTAATCTGGAAAAAAAAAAAATTACATGTTGATATAGAGCATAAAACAATGTCCAAAAACTATACCCACAATACTCTTGTAACTATAAAGCATCAAACAATAGTTATCTTTGTGTATATGAATAATGTAGATTCCATTTTTCATCCATTCACACGCATACATATAGCTTGCCATGTTCCCAGTTCATTTTAGTCTTCGTTTTTTTTGTCCAACCCATAAGTCAATCTTCACTTATCTATCTTTATATATTCTTAGCAGATGGGGAATCGGGGGAAAAAAACACTAAAAACTACCATTTTCAAAAAACAAGAAAACAGTCATTCTCTTCACCACCAGGAAACTCGCACCACCACCACACAACCACCAAGCCGCCACGAACCACCAAACATCCGCCGCCTCACCACCACAAGCCACCTAAAAACTATAATCATTTACATCCAAGATAAATTAGGTTAAATTTCCTCCTCTCGTACTTTCAATTTCTTTTATTGGGTGTTTAGTAAGTATTGCTTTGAACCGTTCGAAATGTGATTTAAAATGAATGTGAATATGTGATTAATAAAGGTATGAAGCAAGTTTAAGAGATTTAAGAAAAGAATAAAGGAATGGAAGGGATCTTGTGGGATCCTTTTTGGATAATGGCTAGAACTATATAGATATATACATAGATCTAGATAGATAATAGATACAAATAATACAAATATATATAAACGTAATTGTGTGTTATTAATACTCGTAATTTATTAAAAATCTGGAGATGATGAGAAGGAGGATTAGATTTAAAACTAAAAAAAGCATTATGATAATGTTTGGCCCGATTTTGGTGGTGGTGGTGGGGGTGGTAGCTAGAAAAAAGGAGGAGGAAGAGGAAGAAGAAGGATGTTTTTTTTATCACAAATAGTCCCTGCAATTACAAAATGGACCAAAATGCCCTCACATGATATGCACGTGAGGGATTTAACGGCCATTTTGGACGGAAGTTAGTGTCAGGGACTTTTGACAATGAAAACGAAAAAAACAGGGACCAGTAGCAACGAAAAAAAAGCACAGGGGGCAAAACGCTAAAGTGACAAACTACAGAGACCATTTGTGACATTTTCTCAGTTAAAAAAAAACATTTATATTCCACCCACCAAAGTTCTTTCCGGTGGGTGACTGGTGTTCAGGGAGCTTATTATTAAAGGTTGTCGTCTTAATCTCCAATAATAAGGTATTATCTCTTGCCCAGATTCAATTTCAATCCATGAATCGAATTATATATTATTTTTATGTAATCTGGAATTAGGGATTTCTCAAAAAAAAAAAAAAAATCCGAAAATATACAAAATTTAATTAGACACTTACAACAATTAACTGAGTAGTAGCATTTATATCCATATTGATTAACTGAATAATACTTTAATTAATTGCTTAAATCCTGGTGATCATTCGCTACTTTAGTTACTAATGTTTTTGGTTAATTTTGACAGACCTGTAGTTATTTTAAGAATTTATTTATACGATCCTGTTTTGGTTTAGAAGTTTTAGAATCGAGTTAAGTTTAGAGTCCAAAGTGTTTTTGTATTGGAGTATTATGGTAAAAAAAAACCTTGTATGATTTACATTTGGTATGTAACATAGGTAACAAGTTAAGCATAAAGTGTTGTGCTTCCATAAAAATAACCATGCTAACGTTTCTCGCCACGAACTTTTTTGAATTGATGTGTTTTTCTTGTAAATCGATTAGTTGGATTTTTGCGGGAGTATGTATTAATGGGTGAGTTCATTTAAGACCGAGTGATTATAATCAAATGAGAATGAAATTCCACATATCTTAGTCATATGTGATTTAGAAAATCATAACATCTGATTTAGGTGGTCTCATAGCCTTTGGGTCTAGTTAGATCATTCCTCCACCAAAAATTCATTGTGGAGTCATTATGTGGACCGATTTGGAGAAGGTGATGGATTCAAATTTGGGGAATTGCACATTGTAGTTGGGTTTGGCCAAACTTCATAGGATGACAGCCAATGTAGAGCTGGTTCTTCGGTAGTTGTCTAAAGGAAAGATGGGGTCAAAGGTTTTTTCCGCCGATTTAAACCTTTGAGGAATGTTTTTGATTGCCTCAACTCTCGAATGAAACTGAAGTGACACATTTTTGCTGTTGTTAATTTTGCAATGGATATGGTATGCTTAGTATAGCTATAAAATGTTCAGTGTTTCTTTCTTTTGTGGTTAAATAAACACCTGCTTCATCCTCAAATAAGTGTTCTTGTTTGGAAAAACAATGAACAAAAGATTAAAGAAAGTTATCCCAGGACTTCAAATGCTTGTAAGAGTTATGCCACATGTAGAGGTGTCAAAAAGTCAAAACAACCCGAATATTTGTCCATTTTGCCCGTTAGGTTTTGGTGACGGGTTCAAAACCATCTGTAAACCACTAATTCTTTCTCTACACTGTTACACTTATAATCCAATAGATTTTGTGAAAAATAGTTTCTTTTATATGTTTGCAACATATTAGTTAGTTCTTTTATGTTATGTTATATACTCCATGTATGCATCTGTATTATTATATCTACAATTAAAGGTAAATTCCATTTTGTTAATTGTTGTTATTATAAGTTTTGGTATTGATGTTTTTATAGCAAATTAAATCATGGTTTTATAGAAATGATGAAATATAAGAAATAGTGTGATGGGTTATTGATTATGGTGACTATAGGTTGGGTATTTGAAAGAAATTGTTGATTTTATGACTTTTCTAGTAAACTAGTATGGAAAAGTTTGTTGGAAATGATAAGTAAATGGCCAAGAATGAATTGAGTTGTATAGGTAGTGATTTATAATCACTTTGTATAATTGTGAATAGGTGGTTGGATTATAGAGGCTATATATATACATATTTTGGTAGAGCTAGGCTCCGGTAAGGTGAGTACTCAAAACTCTTTATGCGCGGTATGCATTGGGTGATGGCATACCGTGTTGTATGAGACTAGTGGCACTTCCACGGGTTGTTGGTGGTCCACTAGTCACATACATTGTTTGTTGATGTGTCGCCCATGGCACTAGTACAGGTTGCTATGTGGTCCAATGGAGCCGTTTATGACTTTAATTGACATGCCACTAATGGCACTAACACGGGTTGTTATGTGGTCCATTGTAGCCGTAAATTGAAATGATATGTGAATATATGTGAGGAATTGTATATTTGTTGATTGTATTGCCTATATGTAGTCTCGTATTCACTAAGCCGTTATGCTTATTTCGTTAGTTGTTTATTTTCTTATAGGTGTTCCGATTGGTAGTTGCAAAGGAAAAGAGAGCCAAGTGTAGGAAATTGCTAAATTGGTTGCGGACGTGAAAGTTGAAATCTTGTGCCAATCTTGAGGTTAATGGTACAAGTATCTCTTTTGACCTTGCAATGATACCAAATGGGTCTTTTGTCACATATATGCTGTCGTTTTGATATAATGGCTATCAACTAGTTTACTTATGTTGTAAATTTTGGTATGTCGTCGAAAGGTTATAAGTAAGTGTATCTATAATAAGTAAGTTTCTATAATTATTTGGTTGTTACTGGTAGTGACTATCTAGAACTTGGGCAAATGATTGTAGTTATGCTAGAAGTGTGATGGTTTGCCCAAGTTGTCAACTAGCGGGTAATGGGACCCGTTTGGTCATATTGATGTGAAAATAGGTCAAAAGAGTTTGTTAAGTTTATATGCATATGTTTGAAGTATTGAATTGTTAGTTTGTGTATCCAGTCAAATTTTACCCAAGTTGCTACATAGCGGGTGTGGCGGGTAACTGAACTGTTTGGTCTTTTAAAACTGATTCTGGTTGCTGCGAAAACAGTCCTCATGCATTAAACTTTTCTGATTTGCTGCAGCAATAGTCCTGGTCCTTTAAAATCTGTTCTGGTTTGCTGCAGAAAAGGTCTTGTTCGTTAAAACTGTTTCTGGTTTGCTGCAGAAACAGTCCTGGTCCATTTAACTGTTCTGGTTTGCTGCAGAAAAGGTCTTGTTTGTTTAAAACTGTTTCTGGTTTGCTGCAGAAACAGTCCTGGTCCGTTAAAACTGTTCTGATCTGCTGCAGAAATGGTCCTATTGTTAACGGTTGTTAGTCTAGTTTGTCAATTTTTGGTCTTTTGGGTCTTTTGAAGGGTATATATGTTTAAGGTTGAGTTTATATACTTATATAATTATTTTAAAAATGGTTATTTTCTGGTTGGGTTTTACCCAGAACCAATGAAAATTTTGATCTTTCGGTCTACCAAAGTGGATAATGTTTTCAGGGTGTATTATCCTCATAGTTCGCCACCCTCAAGGAAAGATGTTTAATCATTAGAACTCGTGTTAATTATTCTTTCATCACAGTTTTTCAAGATAAAAGCACTGTGTTGAGCATCAAATCAACAATGACCACAGAAAAAAGTCAATCGCCTGCCGCTTCTGCTCCTGCTCCAGTCATAACATCATGCCGAAGGAAGAAATCGGAAGATGCAACTTTTTTGCAGGATGTGAAAGATCACATTGATGAGTTCATAAATGCTTCCATGGCTGAACATAAAACATGTTTCCAAAAGACAGTCTCAAAGGTTTGTTTCTCCAAATATCATATACTAAGCCATATTCCAACATACCCATGGTTAATGTTTATCCTTTATAGCAGAGGTGTTCACGTCCGCTTTGTAAATGAGTAGATTCAGATAATGTTTTATTTCTAACGGGTCACATGGTTAAAATAAAAGAATTAGCTAATAAGGAAGCGGGTCAAAAGTCTCCCAAAGTCGATTTTGATGTAGTTGAAAAAATGAATCGTTTGTGATACTCTTTATCACCCTAATTATATACGATTTTTCAATAGTTTTTGTGCAAATAAGTGTTTTGGGCAACTCAATGCACTGTATTTTAACAAATCAAAATGTTACCCATTTACCCACATGGGTCATTTTGTCACCTCTAATCCAGTGTAATATGCATATTGCAGATGTTTGGAATGTCCAAGGTTGTTGCACAGAGAAGTGCCGATAACAATGGAGTTGAGAGTTCACTAAACCTGCAAACGGTTGTTTCTGATTAGAATTATTATCATAATAGTTGTAACATGTGTTTGACTTGATGATTTTTTGGAATTTTTGCTCAATGGATGTCCTTATTCTGTACTTAAAGCAAGCGAATCTGATGACATGATTCTAATATAAGTGAAGTATATGAACATCATATAAAGTTTTGTATAAGCAGCATCCAGTTTGCATGGACCACTCAAAAGGGATGACTTGCAGATGTATTTTGGCAAAGTTCGTGAAATTTGCCAAAGGAGATTCTATTATATGTCTATTGTTTCTTTAACGCTATACTTTTTGGTCCTTGAAAAAATGCATGTAATGACAACTATAGGAGGTTCATTAGAAAGACCATTTATCTCCTTAGGAGCATTTTCTGTTCCTGGTATGTGGTATGTTAACCATTTTTGGTAGTTTCACCATTGCTGTCTACAAAAACTGTACATTGTCAAATACATATAGCCAGATTCAATTTTCACCCTTAAGTCATATTTTACATTTTCAATACTGGTAAAAATAGCGAGACAAAGCATTGTCGGGATTGGGGGTCAAGTACATGAGAGAAAGTGAAGACAACTATCCAGTTTCTGTGACCTCTATATGACTTGATAAGAGATGCCTTGCTTTTGTAATGTCTAGAAAATGTATATGAAAATGTTACGACATGAAAAGGCAAAGCACTAAAAACCGAAGTTGGTATACTAAAACATTAAAAATATTGAAATGTGAACAATGCATAGAAGATGCAGGATGTGTATGTCTCAACTTCAAGACATTCATACCAAGGCATCCTACAATTCTAACTTTGTGTGTTTCATCATATTAATAATGGTGTGTAATGTTGTTATTTACAACCTATAACGAATTTTCAAAGACGGTAGCGGTTTCTTTAAGTATCCATTTTTTGATGGTCAAACCCAAAACTAAAGCGCATAATGTACATCGCCAAACAAAACTGAACTGCATTCCTACGTCCGAAAATTCGTTTCGACTCAAAAATGATGAAATTTAGTTAAAACATTATTCTAGTTCAAATTTGAGAATTTCATCTTTTGTTATCGATGTGGTTACTATTATGGCATGAATACCCAAAATTAAAGATTCTTATAATGAGCAAACATATGTATCACACCAATCACAAATGAAGCACAATTCGTATGTGACTTCACTCTAGGACTGGTGATACACAATTACAAGAAAAAATTAAAAAGAAAATGAGAGATTTTCTGCCAACATATAGGAGAAGGTAAATTACATCAAGGAATCCCAAATTGCTAGGTACATCTGCTTGCATCGAAGTTGATAATCGTTGCATTTTTATTTTTCATACTTGTACGTTTTCGTGCTTGCTTTCACTGATCCTGCATTTTAGAGAATGAGGTTCATGAATGTAGTAGATGAAGAATCTTGCATGACACAAAATTATATTTGTGTTATTAGTATACCAAGTATAAGTGTCTTCTTTGTAGAAATATATTGCAAGTTCATGATTGGGGTTTAATATGGTGTAGCTAAGTATAAGTGTGTTGTTTGTGTAACTTGGTTCCATATGGATTTGAAAGACTACGTAGTATACTAAATAATTAAAATCTATAATCAAGGTTATTGTTATATGTTACGGTATTACCTTAGCTATGTCCCTCCAGTGGTCCTGTAGTTGGGATAAGGAACACGACCATTCTCGATGTGGTTGACATCCTCAACAAGGTCCATATAATGTTGCTTGACTTCCTCTGCAGTTTTGCCACCAACCGCCTTGGCAACATTATGCCAGCGATTAGGGGTGTCCTTGTCAAACACAGCAAGAGCTTTCTCAAAGGCCTTGTTCTGCTTGGCAGTCCATGAACCGGACCCACGTGAAGACATTGAGCTAGATGCCATACTAACACACACAATATAAATAGGAAATAAATTGAGGGCTGATGTATGAAGGAGTAGCGATGGCAATAAATAAGCTAGGCTCTTTTTACTAGTGAACTAATGCAGAACACTCTGTTTAGTCAAGCCTCAAGAGCTGATATGTGTCGATAGGTAGCAATGTGTGTCTTTTATAAGCTCCAGGAACAGAGGGAGAGGAGGAAAGTGGGGTCGTGCCAGTTGGCCTATAAAGATTAGCAAACGATCGAGAAGAATTTTGAATTATTCGTTTCCATAAGCATCACACAAAAGTGAGTATGATGGCTGATTTCTCCAGTATGGAAGAATCAATATCTCCATTTACCATTTATCTTCCTTTTTTGCTAGCTATTTACATGTCCTGATCGACGTCGTATAGTATTGGGTAAAATCTCCATTTCAGCATGCGAGTTATATTCTGTACTCTAGTTCTAAAAAACCCAATAAGGTTGAAGCTGTATGCCTGGCAAATTTGAGAGTAATGCTCTCAACTCCATTATTTCTTATATTTGGCACGCCATGCACACTATTTAATTGGATTATTTGTGACCGTCGTGATCTCAAGTTAGGTAAATTTAACTAGTCAGTGCCTTAAAGTATAAACATACCAATTGACATAACATTTGTGTCCACCATGGGACTTGAACCCGCAGCATAGTCATATAGGTTGATGTGTCATCACACATACCACCTGAACAAAACTCCAAGTTTTAGTGCCGAGGCCCAATCTTGCCGGTTTTAGGGTTCCCTAGCTAGAAAAGAAATTAATATCCTTTCATGGGTTATCCGGAGATGTACTTTGTCCTGAACAAAGCTCCAAGTTTTATAGCTGGATAGCGTTGTTTCCGGGACAATGATTTGTTATGTCGATATATTGTTCTAAGTAACCTCAACATGTGTTATTGTGTTACCCACTACTCTCATGTATTATGAACTACTCTTTTATGATTCACTACTCTTGTACAATACAGTAGTCCTTTTTATTTCATATGCATGCATTGTAGAATTTTTGGAGGATCTCTGCTTTCTCCTTTATTGCCATTTTATTTTAATATACTTATGGAGATGATCTAAAGTCCAAAACAAAACTCGATGAGTAAAGTAGTACTGGATGTTAACTACAACCTAGATCTTTTGGATCAATAACTTCATTAAATAAGGTTTGGTACAGTAAGAGGTCCTTCTTTTATGCGCATTTGATAGTACGTGTTCCTTCGTGTTATCTTCCGTTTTACCATATACGTACATTTTACTCATGGTTTAGTCTGCTGCATCTTTTGAGATTCTCATGATGTTGACTTCTTAATCATGTAAAATCAAGATATAATGCCTATTAGTATTGATGTTGACACTCATAATAAGTTTCATCCACTTTTAATTATGTATAAGAAATCAATCTCATCAAGGACAAGAAACACATATATTTGATACATTGGCAGTATGTGTCTGTCACTGGCCTAATTAGTTGGTTGATTACTTGATATAACAATAGATACAAATCATTATATTGATGCTTATGTGGATGATCATATTACTTCATAAAGAAGATGTAGACTAAGGAAAAGGGGGTAAATTAGACATCCATGATCCATCTATGAAATATGCTCATGTACTGGTGGTACTATTAGAATCTTTATGTATTATTGTCTATTTGGAGATTGGGTTGTGAAGGACTTTCATTAGTGTATGTATATTCTTTAAACCAATTTTTATTTCCATCTATTTACAATAATTTTGTATACAGTTACTTCTATTATGGCTGATCGACGCGGTAAAAGATGAAGACAATGACATGACAATCTATGGTAAATATGAGACACATGATGCGAATATTATCTTCATTTCTTGGACCTTATGTGCATCATACCAGGATCAGAGTATATTTAACTTTTCTATCTTTCATTTTTAACCATTTTACTATACCTTTTATGTTCAATTAACCAATAAACTCAGAGTCTTAGGACCTGTCTCTTTTTAATTACACTTTGGGTTCTCAAAAAGTCAAAATGACTTGCATTAATTTGAATTCTCCAAAACACTATACACCTTCGTTTTAGAGAATCCCCATCTCACTATCATAAGTTTACAGACTAAACTATGCTATATCATACTTTACCTACTTAGTTGAACAAGATTTTGTTGGGGAAATTCGCAACAAACAAACAGATAACCGGATACGACCAATCTTTGAAGGCACGTAAACGCTTTCAGATGGAATCAACTTGACGGTTCAGCCAAACTATTCAATCGGATACAATCAAAAATTACAAATTTTATGTGTGTTTTGTGTTTGAGATAAACAGAACCAGAGAAAACAAGAAAAAGAAAAGAAGTGTCAACCATCAACAATAAACGGGATGTTTTATTAGGTCCAATAACTGTCTTTTAAGCAGTTAATTCCATGTTTCAAATTTGGCAAAATCAGTCCATCAAATTCCGAAAATAAAATTTTCGGAAATATTTTTACCATAACAATTCAATGGCAAAATCTGCCCCTTATGACAATAATGGTCACAACAAGTTAATCCAATTACACTAAAATATCCAACAGATTTTTCCGTCTTTTTTGGTATTTAAATTACGTAAATGGTCATAAAATAAAAAGAGACAAATTTCTAAAGTTCGTTGGTTAGCTGAAACATTAAAAAGTACGATGATTAAAAAGAGACAAATGAAAAAATAAGTACGTTGTTATGTTAGATATAGTTTAAACCAAAGTAGTGCCAAATGATGCTTGTGGCGATCTCCTCTCTCTCTTTTTTTATAGTATATGCATATTTATATTACATTAAAGATCATTTTATTTAAATTAGTTCCTAGATGATTATATTGTCTTGTCTGCTGTATTCTTAGTTGCTTAGTCTCATTTGCATGTACAATTCTTCTCTCCGTCCCACCAAATATGTCCACTTTTTAATTTTCAAAGTCAATTTTTAACAAATTTGACGTTTAATATCTTTGTTTGTGTTAATGTGTTACATAATACTTAATGAAAGTTATAACGATTTAAAGATATGTAAAACTCAATTAATTCATATGATTTTCATCAAGTATTATAAAACACAAACAAAGATATTCAATGTCAAAGTTGTAAAAATTGGACTTTGAAATTTAAAAGTTGACACATTTAGTGGGACGTAAAGAGTATTAATTAAGCTTGCAAGTTCAGATCATTAAAATCCCCTATTATAAATTTTAATTCATCACCCATGGTTAATCATGTTAGTCAACTAATATGGTGCAGGTTTATTAAAGAGTCACACCACACCATGATCATATCCATTGTAGTTTGTACGTGGATGATATAAACACTTAATTGACTAATGTTTATTACAACAAATGGCATTGGAATGAAATCTGGGAGTATCTTCCTATTTTAACTCTTATGAACAGAACCATATTCAATTTTAGTGGCAGAATGCATATCTGCATGGGGCTATCTTAAATTCTGTAATGCTGTCACATTCTTTGAGGATCATCCTAGGACAACAATGTTTCAACTTTTAACCAAATTACTTGGTCTATAGTATATAGTATTCCAAACTTATTGCGTAAATGACACTATATATTTTGTTAGTCACATAACTATGACTTGAGATATGGTGACATGATTCAAGTTTATATAAATATCAAAAACCAGTTGACTAAACCAACTTAATTAAGTAGCCATTTCTGGAAATCATTTTCAACCATTCTTAAAGATCAACTGTTTGATCCGGCCTGAGATATCATATCAAGTTACGTCCAAATATATTGGTAAAATGTATTCTAACATGTCCGCTGGAATGACAAAAAAGTATAATATCATTAGTCACGAATTCCATATTGGGGTAATCATTGTTATAATCTAGTTTTAGATAAACAAACAAGATTCTGGTCGCAAAAGAGTTTTTGGAATTGCGTGCAGTTTTATGTGAAGTTTCCTCTATAATGAGGAAGTAAAACCAGCTATAACTTCACAAAACTTCTTTTAGACGGTTATAGACACCACCATTTATCAAAACAAAGAATTCGTATTGTATACCTAAGTAAATTCAATGTTGTAGCATGCATGCAAGACTGTCGCAAGGAGCAGACCCCTATACCCCGCAAGGGGGCTTACACTCCGCACCCCCGTATTTTTGTCACACCCGTATTCAGGGACGGAGCCAGGAAATTTTTTGCGAGAGGGCAAAATTAAAAGTTATTTGTCATATTTATAACAGTCGTATCCGAAAATGAAAAAAAAAAACAAAACAAAACAAAAAAAGAGCCCTAGCTTGAAAATAGAAAATGGACCCTCAAAAGAATTTGTTATCTACACCAGGTCTAACACTCATATTTAAAAATACTAGTTTTTCTTAATAAATAATGACCACGCGTATCAAACAAGATCTTATTAAATGAAAACGTATTCAATCATATAATACAAGAAAGCAAAAGCATATACTTTTTTAGATATACTATAATCAGCTTATTTATATATATATATATATTCTCTACATTATGATAATTATAATTAATTGTTTGTAATAAATATATATAATAAATTAAAAGAAAATACATTTTCTATAAACAATTCCACTATAATATACTATAAATTTACATACGCAAACAACGAAAGTTTGTCTCTCTAGACTATACTTCATTCTTTCTATTAAAAATCAAAACAACTCGGGTTTTATTAATCTCTTAATGAAAAAAAATCTATATTAAAATTAATGTTTGATGACCAATGACATCCAAATAATAAGTTTATAACAAGTTGACAACGAAGGTAACATTTATATTTATTTCCTATTTATTTTTTCTTACTTTTACAAGGAAATTACAAATATACCATTTAAATTTTGAAAATTACATTGTATTAAAATTGGAGTAGGGGCAACTGACCCCGCTGCCCCCAAGCTGGAGCCGTCCCTGCCCGTATTGCTTTATACAGGCTTACACTCCGCACCCCCTAACCCGTATAAGTACAATATTCATTAGACTAATTAAAATTCTAAAAATTTATTCACTGACACTACATAATTCTTGTTTTCAAACCTCCAAAAGGCGAAACCTATAATAATAATAATAATAATAATAATAATAATAATAATAATAATAATAATAATAATAATAATAATAATAATAGTTTATATATACCTAACATTATCCACCCACCCAATATATATCTTTTTTTATTACATTATTAAATAAATATATAAGAAAATGTCTACCCTCTATACCCTAGGCGGGTATTCTCAACCCGTTAGGGTTAGCAGTTAGCACCTCCATTCTCCATTAGCATAACCCTTCGTAATACTTGTTGCCACGTAGATGCAATTACTAACCCCAAGCATACTCTCCTATTGGAGATGCTCATCTAAGGGATGAAAAGGCTAACAATCAATCTAATGATTGGTGTTATGAATGTTGTCCTATAAATAGAAGATTCCCATTGACCATCAGATATCCTTACACTTTCAAGCCTAGTACGTCATGAAACTAACTGAAAATCACTCGAATATTCTGAATTCAAGTTGGTTTATTGGTCGTGTTTGTACAATTTCATCCACAAGCTGACCTGAAAAACAACAAATATTGCAATATTTGTTGGAATTTTAAGTACATCAATTAGAGCTTTATGCAAAGTGGGATGCATCTTTATATAGATATATTGAAAAAGCTATATTCTACCATATAACAAAAGCTAACTTTGTGGATTATTCCTATGTCTATTCTTGCAAGTTGAAGAAACCTTCACCTCTGAATAACTTTGAATGGGCCGACCATTGCATATAACAAAAATGTCCTTCAAGAAAGGGCCTGCCATTACATATAATTATTATGAATAAGCAGTCACTCTCCCCTAGTCGCAAGCGAATAGGAATCTGCGATTTTGTTGGAGAACTGGTCCTGCAAAAGGTTGAAGTATATTATACACTTGAGCTGAATATTTGAGAATGGTTCAATGATTACCTTTTTATATAAAGATATCTAGAACTAATCTTACTTAACATTTGAGTTTCAACTAGCTAATCAAATGCTTAGATAACATGCAACATTGTTTGTTTAGGTACAATTCTTTACTTCTTTTTCTTTCTCAAGCTATTTGAATACGGATCGAGTATGAGTTTTAGACAATTAAATCTTCACGTATGGCCAATATGCACCATATCAAGCTTCGGGTTTGGGCCTCAGTTGTTTAATTCACAGTAGTGGACTACTTTTTCTTTAACAAACCCAAAAAGCCGAAAAGCCTTGCTTGCTACAAGGTGGGGGTATTTTGATTAGCATAGTTGGTGCACCGGTGGCCATGTACTAATTGTTACTCCATCCGTCCCAATTTAAATATCACGTTGACTAACTGTGACCATAAATAACTTTGTTTGTACTATATATTAGTTGATGAAACTTATATGAACGAAAAGTACATTAAAAACTCAATCCATTCATATATTTTATATCAAGTGTTACATGACACAAAGTTATTTACGGTCAAAGTTAGTCAACGTAACATTTAAATTGGGACGGAGGGAGTATAATTTTTTTTTTTAAAATGTATCTTATCTAGTTGGAGATTTGGACATTTATTTTGAGATGGTACATTAAAATCATATCGAAGAGGTAACAAATTAAAGTCATCGTTTTAAATCAAAATCAGTAAACTAGAATAACCATCATTAACGAGCGTAAATATATATATATATGGTAACACTCCGGTGAGAACACTCTTAAAATAAGAACAGTGAGAACACCTTAAAAACATCATTTTGATGCATTAAAAGTCCATAAAACTAACATAGTGCAGAACTAATTATCTTTATTTAAGTGTTTAACAACACATTCATCCGTCAAAATCAAAATAATCATGTTTTTTGTTTTATGCATCCATCTTGGATGCATAATCATTAAAATGATGCATCCAACAAAAAACGTGATTTTTTTTATTTTGATGAATCAATGTGTTGTTAAACACTTAAATAATGATAATTAGTTATGCACTATGCCAGTTTTATAGACTTTTAATGCATCAAAATGATGTTTTAAGGTGTTCTAACCGTTCTTATTTGAAAACTATTCTTATTTGATTGTTCCCCTTATATATATATGTGTGTGTGTGTGTATGAGTTTTGTTAATGATAGCCCTTAGGGCTGTAATTAATTTGATGCATTAAAATTTGTACTTTGTCTTGTGAAAATTCGGAAGGACGATTATTGATATATAAAGTACTACTTTTTATGCATGTAATAAGTTGTTAATGATAACCACCCTTAGGGTTGTCATTATCATTTTCATATATATATATATATATATATAGGGGAAAGATTAGGTAAAGCATGCAGTACCTATCTTAGGTAAAGCAGGGGGGATTATGTAAAATTTAGGGGAGGTTTATGTAAAATTCAGGGGGGGTGATGTATGTTTATCAAATTCAAAGGTGTAACATGTATCTTTTTTCAATGTGACAGTACCTAAGCTTAGGTAAAATTTGCAGTACGGATCATTTTCCCATATATATATATAGTATATATATAGGGGATGGGAATATAAGGTTGTCAGGTATCTAAACTTAGGTGTGGAACACTCACATATTGTTTTTTTAATCCATAAAAATCATAGGGCCCATGCATTTATCCATTAAACAAGAAATAATAAAATATTAGTATGTGAGGGGTTCCACACATAAGCTTAGGTGCCGAACAGCCTTATATTCCTCTTTCCCTACATATATATATATATATATATATATATATATATTAACAAGTAATAATTTCAATGAAAACCATGGTTGTCAAAATCATTCCATTATGACTGTCATTTGATCTCAATCAGTTAGGTGTTTTAATCATAGAGATTGTTGTCTCAGTTGTCCCATCGCGACAATTCTCACATTATTCATGAGTGTTTGTTAGCATTATTAGATAAAGCTGAATCTATGCATGATTTATTAGGCCTTAGATTTTGGTTGGTTAGTTAGGCATATTATCTTCCCATTATCAGAATTAATGGAAGGACACATTGAGAAATAATGAAAATCAATGTTTTAAACTCGATTTATGAGTCAGACTGGTCAAAGTAATGAATAAACGGTTTATCGGTTAGACCAATTGAACACATTATCTATAATAATAGTTTTGACTTTTGAGATAGACTTTGCAATATGGATATGGGTCGGCCCAATTGGCACTATGGAGTCGATTCATTAGACAATATTGTTAGGGTCCGACCCATTTGGCAACAAGCGTAAAGGTTATCCTCTTTAGCAAAATGGGTAAGCCGTAAGGGTCGTCTCCTTACCCTTATTGCCAAGTCTATGTCAAAACAATTATGTACAAGTGATTTACTTGCAACTTTGCAAGTATGGATACTAGGCACATGTTGTCCTCCCATGCCGACCAGTGTATTTTCCGCCCTCTTAACCACCATTCACTTCGGACCATTAAATGACCGAATCTTAGGATAGTAGTTTATATGTTTCATAATTTCATACCACTCCTGATATCCTAGGATATGAAAGGATACAAGTGAAATGAGTATTCAATAATTCAATTTTTCTGTAGCAATAAATTGATTATATGATTTCTAACCATTTAAGCATAACTAATTAACTTTCCTAATTAAAATATAAACCATCATACAACACTCGAGTGATTCAAGGCTTTGAGCTATCTTTGAGATACCGGAGTTCAACACCTAATCAGTTGGATTGGACCGCGCAAAAACCAGCTCGAAAAGAAATTTAAATTAACTTGCAACTTATTACGAGTTAG
This sequence comes from Erigeron canadensis, assembly GCF_010389155.1. Classification (NCBI taxonomy): domain Eukaryota; kingdom Viridiplantae; phylum Streptophyta; class Magnoliopsida; order Asterales; family Asteraceae; genus Erigeron; species Erigeron canadensis. The sequence goes on along the minus strand of NC_057764.1, from coordinate 35,475,237 downwards.
AGCCAAAGCCAAAACACAGGGCTCACTTAAAATACAACTCCGTGCCGTCCAAAGCATCATTTGTTATTTATCCGTGCCGTCCAAACCATCATTTGTTATTTATGTTGGAATAAATAAGATAGAAAGCCCATAAAAGAATGAAACTGGGTGAGTCTGGCTCCTCTGCCGAATGGAAAATAGAGAGGGGGTCTCATAAATATTTTGAAGATAATTTGGACAAGTAATATGTACGTCGATTGAAATGATTATATTGTTCTGATGATTCGCAAATCACATTTTTGAAACCATTTACTAATTCATTCGGGTTAATATGTTAAAAAAGAAATCCAGATACGTATACACACAACAGATATACCGGAACCATAATTTTTTTTCATTAAAACCTCACCAATAGAACGATCAAACAGGTCAAAAACAGAATATAGAAACGACGAACACAACGATTACACATCAAACTTTAAATAACAAAGATCCCGATAATTCTACCACTAAAGTTCTAACTTCACCATTTCCCTTCAGAATCACCACCACCACGTGAATACCTAGATCCACCATCACCACCACCATATCCACCATCACGGCGGCCACCACCATATCCTCCTTCACGACGGTCTCCTCCGTAACCACCACCGCCTCCACCGTAACCTCCTTCACGACGACCGCCGCCATATCCACCACCACCACCACCATATCCACCGCCACCTCCTTCACGACGACCTCCACCATATCCTCCACCGCCACCACCGCCGCCTCCGCTGCGAGATTGAGCCTCGTTGACGGTGATGTTTCGGCCGTCAAGGCTTGTTCCGTTGAGTCCTTCAATTGCGTCTCTCAAGGATTGTTCTTCCTTGAATGTAACGAATCCAAATCCTCTTGATCTCCCTGTCTCCCTATCATTTATGATCTGGTAAATATACAAACAACAAATTCTTCAGATCTACAATCATCAAGCTCTGTTATTATCACTCAATTACAAAAGCTCATAAATATACATTTATATAATTGTATCTATATGTTAATGAAATATCAGATCTATAACTAATTGCTACAAAAATCAGAAATATGTATATATATAGGAAAATTATGGAAAAAATCGATCGATCGTCTTCTCGAGAAGAGATGAACGTACCGTGTTTAAGAGATATCAGTAAAACAGTAACAGAAAGAGTAGTAACAGTAACAGTAGTAGTAACAAAGAGTAGTATCAATAGTAACAGAGAGTAACGTGTGATATTTGTCAAACAAAGCCGGACCGGATCGGATCAGATCCGGACTTTGTGAGACAAACGGACCTTCGAATCGACGACTTCGCCGTACGCAGAGAAAGCTTCTTGGAGAGATTGGTCAGTTGTGGCCCAAGCCAGGCCACCGACGAAACATCTGTACTCGACGTCTGCTGAAGCCATTTTTTAACAATGGAAAAATGAAAGGAGATTGAAAGGATTGAATTGATAGTGTTTGAGTGAGTGATAAAGGTGGGTTGTATGGCTTATTATATAGGCGAATAAAGTATGCTTGCGTTTGCTAGGTTGCTCATGGTGCGTAGTGCGCATCTACTTAACCATGGTTAGGATCTATACCCATAGTTCACAGATATATTTTCCAGGATATTTTTTTAATAATATATTTTATCTCTTAATTTTTTTTGTTTTTTTAATATAGTAATCTAGTATAGTAGTTGTATCATTTAGGGAAAGCATAAAAGATAAAGTTTTATCCAATATCTTTACATTGATAATTAAAATGGATAAAAAGAAAAAAATTGCTAAACACATCTTCTAGAACTATAGTGGTACATCTACATTATCATATAATTTAAGGAAGCTTTTGATATAAAAAAATATAAATTTTTTATACATGTTAAGTACAACCCTAAATGTTGCGTTTGATATTTTGTAAAAGAACGAGTATTGCTAAATACAACCATTATGACTACCGTTAAGGTGTGTTAAATAGTTGTACACGTATCATAAAATTCAAAAAGTAAACTTTTGATATAAAAAATATAAAATTTTTATGCACGTTAAATATTACCCTAAAATGTTTTATCTAAATTTACCTCTTAACGTGTGAATATCCATTACGATAAGTTAAAAGACCGACAACATCCATTACGATAAAACAAAAGCATACAAAAATAGTTGATGTTTTTAGTACCACACTTAAATCATATTAAACCTATTTCTTTTTATTACAATTATCACATTGAGAATAGCGAGTAGAGTGCACAATACCTCAAATTATATCCTACTAGTTACATAAGATAGCTAATATATATTATACTAGCTAATCAAACCTGGGTTCAATATATATTATACTTATATAGGGTTTTTAAAGTTAAATCAGTTCTAACCTGGGCATTTTCCGTTAATATCAGGAAAAAAATTCGGATCAATATTAGAAAAAAAAACTTGAAAATTTGAAATTTTAATAAAAAAAAAGGTTTAATATTAATGTTAATGACTATTCATTTATCATTGTATATATGTTTTAAAAATTATTTATATGAGAATAGAAAAAAGGATGAAAGTTTGAGATGGTTAAAAGAAATAAACATTAACTGTAGGGTAAAAAAAAAGCAATAAGAAGATAAAAATACAAAAAATTATGATGTCATATTTTTTTTAGAAATTGTGCTAGCAAATGATGAGGGCATGCCATTTCATTATTTTTCTAAAAAAGATTTTGAAAAAAAATTTATTTTATTAATATAAGAGATATAACATCTAACTTTTATCGTTTTAAAACAATTATAATAAAGTTTACTCAAATAACTATTATGCGTGACAAACTTTAAAAGGTACCCCTTAATGTAACAAACTTTTAATTGTTACCATTTAATGAATAAATTAAGTTAAAAAGTATTTGAGGTGAGATGAAACTGATTAGTATTATTTTAAACCTTATATAAGTTTGACAATTAAATGTAACAACCAAAAGTGTATTATGATAAATATATAATAAGTTATAAAGCTTGTTACATATTAATTGATAACTTAAAAAATAATTCATATATTCTCATCATTAACCACACCACTTTAAAACAACGTCAATTCTCACAATAAAGTGAATAGACTTCATACCTTGTTTGATCTACATATGAATCACATTGAATGCTTTAAACGTTTACCGAAATGCATTTAACAAAAATTAACAAACTACATAAAAGAAAGGTGTCACAACTCACAAACATATTTGGTTTAAACCGTGAGTTGACATTAACCTACTAATTTATGCATTCTAAATTATTCTCTCTTTCAAAATTTGTAAAATTACGTAGATATTTAAAACATCAATTCAAAAATTTAATGCATAGTATTGCCTTTATTACATATTCAAAGATATATGTAATCTTGTGAAGTTTAAAATCTATACATAAAAATGAAAATCAACAAACCACTAAAGAAAGCAAAAGTATCGACAATGGGGACGGCAAGCAAAGGCGTGTAGTTTGGAGTAGGTGAGGTTGGAATAGTGGTTGAAAATAAACCCTAGTTAAAATGAGATATTTTCTTTTCTTTTTTCCCCTGGTGGTCCCAAAGTCACGTGATATCTCGATTGACGATTAGAAAGATATTTTCTCTCCCAAAAAAATATCTTCATTCATTCAGTAATACCGATAATTACGGCTACTGTCATGACTCGCGTGTCCTCATTTTCCGTTTCGGTTTACACTTTACACAAATGATGCTTTTCCCCCTTGAAAATATTTGGTTTACACGAGTGAGACTATTTGGCTATATATGGATATGGGATGTTTCAACACGAAAAGGCTCTAAAGTCTAAACATTTTTATGTACTATAAATCATATCTTTCATAATGTACACTGATAAATAATACTTCTTTTTAGTTTTGAAAATATATGCCTAACTAATTCGGAAGAATATATAATTATACAAAGTTAAAGGAGAAAAAAATTAGAAATTGAGATTTATTAACAGGGTGATCCCTACACATCACAGTGTTGCCATACACAACAATATATGCATCAGACGATTGTACTGTACAACTATTTAGTGCATATATTCTTGTGTATGGTAAATTTGTATTTGTTTTAAATGTGTGGATCATTTGCTCGCAACTGGAGATGTAACTTACGTTGTCTTAACTGGGACCGCACTAGAGAGCCCTTTCACCCTCAATACTCAGTATGAGGAGACACACCCAACTAAACTGCCCAAAGGCACGAAATTTAATTGGGATAAAACTTTGTCCCTCTACAAGAGTCAAACATGCTTCACTGGATGACTTTATTTGTGAAATACGTTAAAATGTCATTTTCATGTCTCGAACTCGAAACCTCCAGTTTGAAAAGTTGATGCTCAACCATTGAACTATAATGTATGGATCATTTCCCTTTAAGAACATAAAAGGTAAAAAAAAATTATTAAATATTTAAGGTCGTTTACACTATAAATAGTTAATAAATTAGCGGGTCAAAAATAATAAAAAATTATATGGGATGAACTGATAGAGGGATTTCAGAAGGTTATGAACTACACCCTAAAGCTTTAAAAGGTTATAAATTGACTGTAACATCACTTTTCTCTTTCAAATATAAATTCAAGAACTAACCATTCTTTATCATACTCTCATCCTCATTTAATTTTTTTTTTTATAGAATCACACATATATATATTCGTTATTCTCATACCCAAATAAAATATATATAAACTACACACATACACATGTTGTTCCCACCTTGTACCCGACTAATGTCGTGGAAGCATTTTTTTAGTTTGGATGAACCATGCTACGATGAGTTGATGAAAAGGGTAGTGCTAATGGTGTCATGCTCATCATGTACAATGAAGACGTCATAAAATCTCTTTAAATAGAGACATAAATATTCGTGTAAAGTCATTTTTATCACAACATTACAATCATAGATGTTTTTTTTTCTATTTTATTTATCTTTTAATCTATTAACTTTATTAATTAACTAATAATTAATAATATCTAATTTTTTAAAAAATTTGAAAATAAAACCACCCGTTCAATTTTATTTTCATGTGAGAGTATAGTGTGGTATAACAACATGGACTAAAAATCTACAACAATGAAGAAAAAGATTTTATTTATTCTTTTGCCTTAGGAATGGAAATTGGTATTTCTAAACCATCACTAAGGCTGAAAGGAGTGGTGCCAACTTTAGCCGACTTTCGCCCCAAGTCACCATCAGTCGCCCTTCACACCACCCCCTTTGGTCGACTCTTCCTTTGCCCAACTCCTACAGCTTGCCCCTCCCCCTTTGACCAGCACGATGATCGATGAACTTTTTCAATTTTCTTTTTCTTTTTATCTGTTTTTATGGACTATAAATATATATGTCTGTGTGGTGTGTGTATGGTGTGTGTGCGCAAAAAAAGAAAAAAATTTCCGATGTAGTCCGACTGTGTTTTGGTGGTTTGATTGAAGAAGACTTTTGGATTTTTGTCTTTTATGTCTTTTATTTTATTATTTTATAACTTTTTTCATTTTACACCCCTAAATATTTGTGATTTTAACCCCAAAACCTTTTTCTTTTAACAAACTTCTATAACAGTTTTTTTTTAATTATATTTTGAGTTTTTGATGGAATTGGGTTATGTAGTTATTAAAATAAATACAAATATATAGCTATCCATAATATATGTTTATATTTTAAGTATATAAATATATATATATATAAACACAAAATCAATTATTGGAAGTGACACATGACATAAGTTGCCTCCACTTAAAAGTCCATCATTTTCACTTTTTTTGAGGGACAACTCTTTTTACTCCACATGCCACATGGCACAAGTCGCCCCTCCTCTTCTTCTTCCCACTCCTCTTAGTCTAAAACAAACTTCGTAATTTATTTATCATATTACTACAATCCAAGTCCTCTTACAAGCACTGAAGTTTTGGTGTTTACACATTTGGCCATCAAAGTTTTAAGTTTTCTTATGTTAGTTACCTTATATACATACAATCAACTTTTTTCTTATTCTTTCTTTCTTTTATCTGATCTTTTAACTTTAACTTCCACAATTCCACTTGAATCGAACTTTTCTAAGAGGTAAGTCTTCAATGATATTTTGTGGTACAACTCAAGTATTGACTCTTATTTTTCTACATCGACAACATAATCTATTTGGTTCCAAAATTGAGTAATTGTTAAACCCTAACAAACTTTTTCACAACAAAAACATAATTCTCATCTAATTTGGCGTCACGCTCCATTAGGCTATCTCCAATGGGTGCCCTTGGATATCCTTTGCCATTGAAACTTGTCCAAAACTAAATATTTTTTGAAGGCATGCCCTTACTTGTCCTTATCTAATATATTTTTGTTTTTAGTGAAGGTAAAAGGATATGTAAGAATGTTTGTATGGTTGAAGATAAAATTATAAGATTTGAAGGATTTATAAGGATTTCTAAAGATATAATGTGATAGCTCAAGGGTAGGGCTGTCAATGGGTTCGGGTTCGGGTTGGCGGGTTGAAAAACTCCGACCCTAACCCAACCCACTAAAAGTTACAGGTCAGAAATTTCAACCCTGACCCACAACCCGCCAACCCATGTGACCCGAGAAGCAAATATATATAAATATAAAATGGAATAAATCAACCAATATAAAGCTTTATCATTGATGGTGTAAGCCGAAAACAAAGGGTACAAAAAAGAAAGAAATACGAGGGTATTGTTAATACTTGGCACAAAGTTAACAAACTTACCGCCTCATCCTACATCACTTATCATCACACAGAATTTTGAATCCTCCTTTTATTTCATATTTGAAGTTACTTTAGGTTATAAATATAAAAAATGAGAATAGGACGTATGAATTAGTGTAATGTGGAGTATGAACTATTATATATAATTCAATTATTTTAAAGATATTGGGTTGGCGGGTCGACCTGACAACCCAACAACCCAACCCGAACCCATCCCAGAAAAAATCAGGTTGGTGGGTTGGTGGGTCAAAAATACTCAACCCTAACCTGATTTTTTTCGGGTTGGGTTCGGATTAGGTTTCGGGTTGGGGCGAAATTGACAACCCTACTCAAGGGTGTCTAAAGACGTCTTTAGCGTTGAAAATAGTCTTACATTTCAACATTATACTACATGGCTACATGACATGCTTGTGTATTTGTTCTTATCTTTACTTTGAATTATAAAAAGTCAAGAATTTATATCTATTTAATATCTATATCTATTTTATCTATGAGACGGTTATCACGAATAATAAATAAACTTCTATAAGTGTTATTGTTATTCTTAATACTTGTGGAATATCCAAAGTAATTAGTATAAATATAGGCTAATTTCGACGAATCCAGTTCTTTATAAACACGATTTTTCCTGTCCAAATTGTTGAGCCATGCCCATTTAGGGTTGTCGAACCACCATCTACCCGTTCGATGTTTTTTGTCTTATAGTCATGAATGGGTTTGTGAATCGTATCGCGAATGAATCGCCGAACCAAGAACAAAATTCGTGAGGTGTTCAGCAAATCCTATAACTATTACTCGGATACTTGATTGATCAACTTACTTCTATTACGCCAATACTAATACTACTGTTCGAATTTTGGTTCCTTTTCCTCGACCACAAGTGAACCATAAAAAAAAAGTCAGAATAGTCCTAGAGAATCCCGCTCATGTCTCATAGGACTTGTAACTCGACAATCCACTGGGTAGTTGGAGGAAGAGCCGCCCCACCTTGAAGATGACTAGCGTCACCCTTGTGCTGACTGACCTGAAAACATCTAATCGTTTATGCTCATATACGTGTGATGTTATAATTTTCTTAACCTAAGAGTTTTATTTGAAAATTAATATTATCTCAAGTATTATCTTCAGCGCATCACGTTTATATCCATTTATGTTGTAGGAATATCATTTCCCCATTTATTAAAATGTAACATTTTCATCTTAAGATATTTAAAAAAAATAAAAAAACCGAAAACATTTTAATAAAAAAAATACACACGCAAAGAGCATTTTAAATTTCACCCTCTTTTCCCTGAAAGTAGAAAACACGCTGAAAAAAAAAAATAATAATAAAAAAAATAACCTTCAATCATTTCCCTCTTTTGCAACAAACCGCTACTCCATCAACATTCATTCACATCAATATAATATAGTTCACGCTATAATCATGTAAACAAACCCCCTTTATTTTCTTATTCAATTATGCCCAAAATTATGAATACATGCTATTGCTAAAATGTCAATGCATACTATCACTAATGTAATACTACTACCATTACTATTTTTCTTGCGTTTTGGAACTACATTACAATCTGACCCATTAAGTATCCGGGCAGAAAAGGCAGCCCTGTTTACACTTAGGTCATCATTAGGGTTAAGAACAAAAGAATGGCCCATAAAATCTGACCCATGTTCAACATGGGTTGGTATTCAATGTGAAAATGGTAGTGTCATTGGTATTAATATTTCAGGGTTTAAGAGAACCACAATTGGGAATCAAAATCCTGCTTTTGCAGTCGATTCTCTTGTCGGTTTTACGAACTTGGTATCGTTTAATGCTTCAAGATTTTTGCTTATTGGTTCGATTCCAGATTGGTTAGGGGTTAGAGTTAAAACCCTTAAGTTTCTTGATCTTAGATTTTGTGGAATTTCGGGTGGGATTCCGGGTAGTATTGGGAACTTGACTGGTCTTATTGAATTGTATTTATCCGGTAATGTTTTGACAGGTGGGATTCCGGATAGTTTGGGAATGTTGTTGAGTCTTTCGGTTCTTGATTTATCTAGAAATGTACTTACTGGTTTGATTCCTTTGTCTTTTGGGAACTTAGTGAACCTGCATTGTTTGAATCTTTCTAGTAACGGGCTTTCGTCTAATGTTCCTGCTCAAATTGGTAAGCTTGATAGTTTGGTTGTTCTTGATTTGAGTTTTAATGCGTTTTCTGGGCTGCTGCCAAAAGAATTGGGGAGTTTGAGGAGTTTACGTAGAATAGTGATTCGTGATAATAACTTTAGTGGTGAGCTTCCTGATGCGATTTGGTCACTGCCCGGTTTGAGTTTTCTTGATGTGTCTGATAATAATTTTGTAGGGTCTTTACCGAATAAAAGTTTGAATGGAAATGTTACCAAGTCGGTTTTTAATCTCTCGCATAATATGTTTTATGGGGTCTTGACATGTGTACTTAGAAGGGTTAGTTTTATTGATCTTTCGTATAATTACTTCCAAGGAAATATACCGGATTATGTACATGATGCTGCATTTTTGGATGGGAATTGCTTTCGAAACTGGCCAAGCCAAAGGGGTTTGAAAGAATGTGCAGCGTTTTATTCTATGAAGGGGTTACTATTTGATACTTTTGGACTTACTGATGGCTCCTTGAGCTCAGTTTTACATGACCATAAAAGCAAACGAAGAGTGCTCGTATTTGCAGCAGTTTTTGGGAGTTTGGGGCTCATTCTCTTCCTTGTGATTTCAGTGATATTACTTATCTTATTCAGATATAAGAACCGGAAAACAACTCAAGCAGGGAATGACGAGGGACCCCTTACTACAGAACGAGAGAGTGTGAACCTTATGGGTCTTGGGGAACTGTTTACTTATGAGAAGATTGTGTCTGCAACAAATGACTTTAATGATGCAAATTTTATAAAAAATGGCCATTCTGGTGATATTTTTAAGGGTGTTTTGGAGGGTGGAACTCATATAATAGTTAAAAGAGTTGATGTGCATTCAGGAAAGATTATTAGTGCACTAGAGTTAGATCTCTACAGTAAGATTTCTCATCCTCGATTGATTCCTCTGTTGGGACATTGCTTGGAGAACGAGAAGGAAAAGTTCTTGATTTACAAGTATATGCCAAAAGGGGATTTGTCAAGTTCTTTGTATACGAAAAATTGTTCTGATGATGATACATTGAAGTCGTTAGATTGGATCACAAGATTGAAAATTGCAATTGGAGCTGCTGAAGGTCTCTCTTATCTTCATCATGAATGTTCTCCGCCTGTTGTTCACAGGTACTCTCAAGTTCCTCATTTCCTGATGTCCTTTTATGGTAAACTATCAATATCATATTGTGCTTTACTTAACTTGGAAGAATGATACTGTATTAGTTTAAACAATCAGAAGTCAGAACAAAAGGTGGCAATATGGGTCGCTCGGGCGGGCTGGATAAATGGTCAAAAAGCTAAAATTCATGAATGTGTCAAAAAAGGTAACACTTTTTACTTTTAGGATGTGGTCAATGGTGCAACCCGCCTGATCTCTAAAAACTATACCCCTGAAGCCTCTGATTTGGGGGTTTGCAAAGAAGCGTTTATAATAATAAAAACTAAAACATAGAATTGTTGATGACTAAATGGTTCTAGGATCAATAAAATTCCAAAATCTAAATTTTTTGAATGTGTCAAAAAAGGTAACACTTTTAGGATATGGTCAATGGTGCAACCCGCCAGATCTCCATGAAACTATACCCCTGAAGCCTCTGATTTGGAGATTTGGCATAGAAGCGTTTATAATAGTAAAAACTAAAACATGAAAATGTCGATGACTAAGTGGTTAGGATCAATAAACTTCCAAAATCTTGCTGGGCTATTTGAGCTTGTACCTTCACTTGATGAATCTTTTCTCTGAAATCTTATATTCAAAGTTAGTTCACAAATCTCTTCTTTTGTATTGTGTTAATTGAAGAGACATTGAAGCTAGCAGTATACTTCTTGATGACAAATATGAAGTGCGGTTAGGAAGCTTAAGTGAGGCATGTACGCACGAAGGTGATAATTATTCAAATAGGATCACTAGGTTGCTACGGTCACCTCAGTAAGTACTCATTTATAACCCCAATAAATAAGGATAACTTGCTGAATAATAACTTAGATTTGGAAAATTTAACTGATTTTTTCTCTTGGATATGTGCAGGACATCAGAACAAAGTGCTTCTGGTAAGTTCCTGACCTATTTGCTCCTTGTGCAACTTCTTATCTTATTCTCACATATTTTCACTTATTTAAGGAAATATAACTAATAATGTGGCCTATTTGATTAATCAAACTTTCGTTTAGAAAATACTTGGTTTAGTTATGGTAACTAATAAGTATCTCTTCTAGGTGTAATTACAGGAATGTGTTCCTATGACGTTTATTGTTTTGGAAAGGTATTGCTGGAGCTTGTAACAGGCAGAATTGGTATTAGCGCATCGCGTGACTTAATCACAAAAGACATATTGGAAGGTATCCTTCCATACATCAGTTTAGAGGACAAGGATCTCATGACAAACATTATGGATCCGTCATTAGTAGTAGATGAGGATTTATTGGAAGAAGTTTGGGCTATGGCTGTTATTGCTAAATCTTGCCTTGATCCAAAACCTTCAAAGAGACCACTTATGAGATTCATACTCAAAGCTTTGGAAAATCTATCGAAGGTTGTCCGGGAAGATTCTACAAGCTCAGAGAAACTTCCGGTGAAGTCGTCTAAGAGTTCTTGGGGTGGCAGCAGCAGCAGCTCATGTAATAGCTTGCCATATCAGACTGCAGGGTCTCAGTTGCCTGGCAATGTGGATGGTTGTTTGTCCACTAGGTAGAAGGCTTTCAAAGGATGTGTTTCCTGAACCACTGGATGTGCTAGATGAAGAGACATCAAACAAGGTTTAGGATGGATTGATTCTTTTAATAATAACCGATGTGGGAGGCCCCCTTTGGAGATGTATGACATGTAAGAAACTGAACATGTAGTTTTCCAATCTAGGGAGATTTCATGCACATAGATTATGAATCTTTCTTTACAGAGAGGTGTCGATATGGATAATGTTGACATATAGAGAGTGAGAGTACACATGTTCTAGTCGTGGCTTAATATATATTGTTGCTAATTTTGTGTTTGAAACACGCTTGAAAGTTTTTGTTTCCCGTTGTGAATTGTAAATGAAGTCTGTTTTGATCTGGTTTAGGGGAAACGAATTGAGGTAATTTGCCAACTGTGTTTTCTGTGATGATGGGTTACCGGCTCTTGGATTAGTATATATCGAGGTGGCAAAATAATTGGGTCAACTTGTTGGATAACGAGTCAATATATGTAATGCCCGGCTTGAGTAGAAGCAACTAGGCTCTACTCAAGAGGACAAATCTACCAATAAACTAAAACAAGATTGAGATGTTCTTGAAACGACATGTGGCGTAATCTTTGATCGACATGCGTCTTTTTAATTTATTTATTTTATTAAATTAACTTTTTTAATTGTATATGGATTTGATTTCTTTATTAGACTTACAATTAAATCTAACTCTTGACTTATAATCAAAGAGCATGAAATTTTAAGAACACCCATACAATTTTTATAATATATCGATATATGGTTTTTGAGATAAAAGATTTTGAATGAATTAAAGGAATAAAATGATTTATGGATGAGAGTGGTTGAGATTTGAGGAGAGAGAAAAAATGAGTGGTTGAGATTTAAAGTTATTATAGATATATTAGGTAGATGTGTTTAAATTAGTGAATAAAGAATAGAGATATTTTGGGTAGTTCAAATCATCATTTCTTAAAAAAAGGGGCAAAATGCTTTATTAGATAATATTAGATAAGTTATTAACATGAATTAAGAAATCTGAGTTTACGATTGGAAATCACAAAGTTATTTGCTGTCATTCACTATACAAGTTTCGATTTTGATGTGATTGTAAATTTTTAAGATAAATTAAAAACTTTAACTAAACATATATAATATTTATCATTACTGTTTATTATAACTAAGCTTAAATCATTGGTTTTCTTAAATCACAATTTATTTCATACCCACGGATAGAGACATATTCGAATTTCATTATGATACAATTTATATATTGTACGTGGATTATGACTAGTTAGCTCAAGTGGTTGAACATCTGCCTTACAAGCAGGAAGTCTTGGGTTCAAGACTTGGGAAGTACATAGGAAGTCTTTCTATGAAGGTTTGACTTGGGTATATCCAGGTTCAAGTCTGAGGAGGCAGGGTTTACCCCTATTGATCATCGTGCCTTCGGGCAAATTAGTAAGGGGTTTTCCCCCATCGGGTATTTGAAATAGGCATTTTTACTTCGAAGGAGCTCTCTAACACGGACCCAATTAAAACAACGTATATTAGACCCCGCTGTCAAATCGTCACACGAAATTCTCATCGAAATTGACAAGGAAAAAAAAGTAAGGGAAATAAATAAATTGCGAAACTCAGAAAACATTAGGGTTTATTTTTGTTCCCCAAAATCGAGCATGAGAAGTCTAAGTTATAGATCCTTATCTGATGATGAAGATGATGATCCATCAAGTCTCAAGGCCATGGTAAAGAATTTTGATGAGCCGCCTTTCGTGTTAGTTAGTCGCGAGGATGAGATGTTCCCGATCGATGAGATGTTGGCCATGGAGTGTAGATTTCTGCGTCCATATATGAAAAATAGGGAATTTGGGGAGATGAATGTCGATATCTCGGCCAATGTCCTCGCAAAGACTGTTTACTTCATTCAGAAACATCTCGAGATCGTCAACACTAGAAACAATTTCAAGGATTTCTATTCCGAATTTGTGAAAGAGAATCAAAGCATTCTCGTGGATCTTATTGATGTACGTCTCCATCTATTTTCTCCTCCTTATTTTGTGTTTTTATTTCTAGGAAAGATAATAATTCATAACCTTAGGATTGAGGAACATACATATGCTTGCTGTGGACACAAGGTTGCGTTTTTTAGTTTTGCATGGGCAATGGATAAATATTGCACCTAACCGACCCCAAACCCGATCTCCATTAGAAAACTGAAATCCGACCCATTACTGATGAACATAAAAGCAACAGTATGTCAACAAATTTCGCAATTAGATCTATATATAAATAAAATATTATCGGGATAGGCATGCCCCGGTCCCGACCTGAAAGCCGAAAGACTCCAATAAATCAATAATTGCCCTGAAACCTGACCCAAACTTTTCAGATATTGGGTTTTGATTATTTTCCCCAACCCCATGAACAAGTCTAATTATTACCAAGGCATATACAATAAAGTAAGTAACTCCCAATGCCGTCTTCCACGGGTTTTGGGTCCCAATACCGTCTTCGACGGTGTAGGGGGAGGTTGATATATAGACAACCTTACCCCTACCAAAGGTAGAGAGGCTGCTTCCAGGTTCTACCATAGGTAGAAAAGGACCTCCAGCCTTGCTGGGCATGAGGATCGAACCCATGACCTCTGTTTCTAGAGGCATGAGCTCTAACCACTGATCTAACCAGGTTCTACCCAGGCATATACAATATGAGGGTTATATGGATAATTAGTTGACTTAAAACGTTAATAATAAACACAAGGGTGTGCTACCAACAACTTATTGTTTTATATTTAATTTTCTCCACCACAATATATTATTCGCTCTTTCCCGGTGCCATCTCCATGTCCGTTTAATTCGAAGCCTATGAAATTAACGTCTGGTATCTGTTTTGATTTTTCACTTTATATTCTGGTTTGATGCTTATTATTTTCCTTCGTTTTTGAAGTTTGTATTATCTAGAGCTATTTTTAACAGTAGTAAAATCATTTTGTTTACAGTCATGGCCTCATGGCTGTAGGACTTCTACTAAACACTTCTGTAATAACTTACATTCTTTATTAAAAGCTTTTTCTATGTAACAAATAATTTCCATAGTCATAATGTCATTGTTTTGTATCCATTCTTTGGTATGAAAATTTTAATCTGCTTTGTAATTCTCTGTTTTCATTTCAGGCCGCTGTCATTCTGCATATCCAAAGCCTCTTGGACGTCGCAAGTAAAGCTGTTGTTGACATGCTCATTGGGAAGACTCGTGAAGAGATTCGTACGATCCTCAACCTGAAGGACGATTTAACTGTTGAGGAGATGTCTAATGTGTACGCGTTTAAAACTTGGGTATTTGTGCATGACATGTAGGATTGTAGGCTCAAGTAGTAGCAATGACTTGTTAGAAGTAAAACATTAGTTAATGATTGATCATTGATAGGCTCTGCTTTGGTTATGTTTTGTTATGTTGCTCTTCTGTCTTTTGTTTTAGCGTTTTTGTACTCTCGTACACCAGAAGTTGACATTGTCATTTGATGTTGTGGGTTGTTATGTTCATGTTCCTTGTACCTGTTATGACTCTGTAGTTCATCACCTTTGGCTTTGAACTCTAGCTGGCTTTGAATGAACTCAAAAGTTATATTCACAATTTGCACACATGTTTTGGTACTTAAACCAGTATAATGCTGATAATAGTTCACTGGCAAGGCTTCACAATGACGATGCTGAGTAATATTATGAAAATCGCAAGAAGTTCGATACCTGTTGTGGACCAATACAATTCTGATCGTATATTTTCTGCATATACTTCACCTATGACCAGGTATATTTGTGTCTTCAGTTTATAATATAGTGCTACATTTCATCACTTTCATACAAATAAATTTACACACATGTGACTTGTTGCAGCCACAAAGAAACTGCGTTGAAAAGATGCACCAGGAGTGTAGGATTTCTGAAAAAGAGTTGACTGGTATGTCAATTCATTAGACATACTAACACTGTTTGTTACAACAAAAATAAACTTCTTTTTATTAATTGCCTAATTGGTTTAATTTGGAACACTATTATGTTATATATATACTTTAAACACTTGTTAATTGTGTTTAGGGCATAGGCCATACACAATGCGATGGGCCTGTCATGTGTAGATCAATTAGGATTCCAAGTTGGGTAGGTTACAAAAGGTTACTAGGAGACCGACATGACCTTTAGAGAACAGATTCGTTTGGTCTATATTGTCTTGTAACCGACTTAACTATATCAATGGGTATTTGAATAGAGAAATGCTAGCCTTACAAACAGTTAAAACACATACATAAGTTAAAACTTGTTGAGTGAATAAGTGTACCAATTGAGTGAATAAGTTTACATAAGATAAGGCTCTATCTTATGTGTACTTATTCAATGGTACTTTTATTTTATTATGGCTAGTTCGTTACCACCCTGGTGGTCTTCATATCAATCCAAATCAGTCCAAGTCTAGTAAAAGTTCAATCGAGCCTTCTTAGTTGACGGGGTATGGAGATCTCTTCACTCTCATGTCCGCTTTGCAATCATTGAATTGAGAGTACAACCCATCTGTATGTTGCGTGCGCTGTTAGCCAGTATCTTCACTTCTTCAGTGTGCATCGTTTTTAAATTTGCTCAAGGTTGACTTACCGCATACGTCTCTCAACCCAGTAACATGGATAAAAAATTAGTAGGTTCCTTCAAACTATATGTTTCGTTTCCCCCCAACACACACACCTTTTTTTTTTTTTATAATTAATAATGTATGTTTGTTATTTGGCTCGTCGGAAAGTTTTTTAAGGTAAGTTCTGGTTGGCTCTTTGGGAAAAAAAGAAAGACAGGGTTCCTGGTACTTCAGTATTGCTTCAAATTTGGGTCTCTATACATGATCTAATTTTCAACACAAAGCCATTCTTTATCAGACTTCGATACATGTACATACATGAGACACAGTGGCTGGAGAGTGCTGCTCCTTACTATACAACAAGAATAACCTTATAAACTCACTCAAGACAATGATCGTTAACATGAACCACACAAGGTAAGATTATCGTTTGAGATTTTTTTTCTTAAGGGATAGGGCTACTAGTTTAGGGTGAGTTGCCATGCTTAACATGCTGGATGATGCATCCAGACTTTTGAGGATTTGGTGGTTGGACGTTTCAATCGTGTACGTGATATCCTAATGGCATGTAAAGCTTACCTGGAAGGTTACAATGAGGTTTTATCTATCATGTTCAAGTTGTTTGGATCGGATACTAAATGTCTAAATCAATTAGCTATTATAGCTGGTTGAGAGCTGGAAGCCATAATAACCCATTTTTTGTGAATGGGTGGATGTAGGGCTATATATCATATCTCATAAACTCAAACGGGTAAAATTCAAATAAATGTGTATTTTGAATGCAACAAGATAACCTAAATCATTCAGCAATTCACATTATTGAAATAACACAACCTGTGTGATCATAGTTGACACAATAGCTAATTATATTACGTACGCTTTAAAATATCGTGCATTAAGAGTTTCAGTCGAGCTAATGCAACATATTTCCAGAGTCCACACTTGTCATAAAATTACCTCATTTTGGCGGGTCACATAACCCAACCAATCAGCCACCAAAATTAATTACTTATTTATTGAATAATAGTAAATTTCACTTTGAGTGAGTTTATCCCTTGGTAAAAACAAGTTTATTTATCACTGTGTCCACCTAAACATAGGTAGGATTTGTGGAAAATTGTAGCATTATTTGAGTAATAACATACATTTAATATTGTACTGAACACCTTTATATTTAATTTTCTTTTTTATATATAGGGTAAGATTAATGTATAAACTTTAACCATATGCAAATTCCATAATATTTTATAAGGATGATGATATACACATGTTGAAAACAAGAATTTTCTTTTTTTTTTTAGATTCATATTTTGCTACACTTATATGATATGAATTAAAATAAGATTTCATCGTTAGAATTTGAATAAATAGATAATGAGATTTACATGATTATTAAGATTCGATTTAGACTTTGGGTTTGATCAGATAAATGAGAGACAAATGGTAGGTGAAAAGACGAATATATACTCATGTGCAATACTACAATGTGCGTGGCTAACTTAAATGTTTTTTTTAACAACAGTTAGAGGTGTGGACTTAAACTATTGATAGAGTTTCAAAATGAGGATCAAAATATGTAATTTCAAAATGATAGGGATGAAACTGAAAGTTTAGGAAAACCCCAACGACCAAAATTGCAATTAACTCTAGAATATACAGATAAGGAAGTAATAATAGTACCACACAATTTGATATATCTACCATAATGTACATATTTTATAGCATATTGTACAACTAATGCACAATAATAGTTAGATTTATCAAATCATGTGGTACGAATACCCTTTCGCATATAAATATATCTCTTTTTTAGGACTTCAATTACTTGAGGAATAATGATCAACCAAAAAGAAAAGAGATTCTTAAGAAGCCCATATATGTAAGGAATGTACAAAACCACAGCACGGATCTAAATGTAGTAACTGCGTCAAAACATGTCATCGTCGGCTCTTTAAAGACCAAGCGTTCTTCCTTGTAGCATAAACACGGTATGCAGCTACAACTGCAACGATGAGAACATACATAAAACCCAAAATGAGATATCAAGATCATACCCATCTTTCATGCTTTACTTTAAGCATCGTCGGCTCTTTAAAGACCAAGTGTTCTTCCTTGTAGCATAAACACGGTATGCAGCTCCATTGCAACGATGAGAACATACATAAAACCCAAAATGAGATATCAAGATCATACCCATCTTTATACATGGATTATTCAGTCTACTTTAACATTCATAGTATTAAGAGCTTTTGTTCCATAATATGCTTATTTACATATATTAAAGAAGATTACATTAGTATACCCAGAAAAGAGCTACAATACATTGATCTGGAAAAACAGAGGTATCAATTTCAGCCCAAATACTTGAGTCCCGTAACCGCTTCTGCGGATTTAGGTATTGTTGTATCCTTATGAATGGGCCGCTTTGGGTAGTGTTTTGTTTCAAATGAGCCAAAAAGGTTGCATAAACAAATTAATAAGCTAAACTGAACTGGTCAACATATCAAAAGTTGCCAAAAATATATATGTAATGCTTACAACCCCTTAAACCGCTTTATCCAACACTATGTAACAGTATTAAAAAATGGACAAAAAGTGGCAGATCAACATTACCTGAAGCAACCATTAGGTAAATGTTTAAAAAGCCTGTGATACTGTTTTTGAGTTTTGCCTGCTTCTGTTTTGGGAATGCTCAAATGAGGGTGTTCTGCTACTCTCACAATTCTCCTAAATACATCATTCAAGTCTCCCAATTTTGTGCTAATATGTATAGGAGCCTCAACCCCCATATCTTCGCTCACCTACAAATATGAATATTCAAAGTTATCAATAGTATGTCACTTATAATGTAGATTGAGAAATAATATCATGGATGATTAAAAATTATGCTTTTTATAGTTCACAACTGACAAGAACATATTGTTTAAAATTTTATTAAAAGATGTTTACTTTGATTCTTTGTATATATTTCCACTGTTAAATAAAATATGTATACCCATGTTGAATCTTGCATGGCAGACAGGTATGGTTCAAGGTCATCCTTAGCAGCAACAATGAGGCAAGGAACCTTATATCCCGTAGACTCCCCATGACTTGCAACTTGAACAAGCAATTCTGTTGCTCTTAACCATGAACGCTTGTCTAAACTGGATGGCAGATAAATATAAGCAGGTAGAAGCACATAAGTTAAAAGAATTCCGGTTACCATAATTAAAAGAATTGGCCACAAATCCACAACTTATAATTGGTCAAAGGGGTTGAAAGCTGCCTAGACTGTACTTTAAATGGATAAACATAAACCTCTTAAAATCAATAAATTTACAAGAAGGAATAATCATTGTAATTGTATTTACACTCCGATTATTTACAAAAAGAAGAACATTTATAGTTGAAATATTTTGGATCCACCCCTTAACTCTCTTTGGCTAGTTACCACCCCTACAAATAAGGATTGCAAACCAAAATTCAAAAGAAGGGGATAACAGAGACTTAACAAGTTAGGTCAATTGGCAAGTTTTTTCAGGTTACCTGTCATAAACAAATACTGCTATGTCACAGGCTGCCAAAGCATCCTTGTGAATCAGCAAACTTTCAATCCTATCTTCAGGTATCTCTCGTAAAATCAAATTTTTCTTTGTTCCCTATAAGGATGAACCGGATAAGATAATTGACAGAGCTAAAAAGAAAAGAATTCAATGAAGGCACAAATTTAAATGAAAGACATGCCTTGTATATATAGCTTGACGTAGTTAAGTGTACTTTAACTTGTACATTCATGAACATTAGTATCCTTTTTTTAGCAAGGTAAGAAGGGTTCATAAGGGTCAATCTTCTATATAGTTATAAGAAATGGCATTGGCATACTTTTCTATTAACACACATATTACACGACTCATACTTATCTCTCTCTCTCTCTCTCTCTATATATATATATATATAGGATAGAGATCAAATGAGAAGGTACCTTAAGGAGAGAAGGTTCGTTTTTTATTTTTTTTAGCTTCTTTTTTTGAACTTTTTTTCCATTTTTCAGAGAGCAAAAGAAGAGATGGAGAAAAGAGATTAACACTTTCATTAACATTAGGGGAATATATATATATACAAGCTTGCTTGGAGTAGGCTCCAAGATAATAGTGATTTTGGAAACAAAATCACTTTAAAAAAAATCCACTAATTAATTATTTACAACACCCCCCCTTGGATGTTTGTTATACAATACCTTTAAAGTTGTTGCCTCATTAAAAACCTTGTTAGGAAAACCCGGTGGGATAAAACCATAGTCAAGGGAAAAAGAGTGCAACGCGTATTGTATCTCCCCCTGGTGATAATATCACTTTAGTGATGCAATCCAATATCTTGAACTAACTTCTTGAATGATAAGGCTCGAAGTGTCTTAATAAACGAATCTGCATATCTCTATTCTTCTTTGATATATCATTCTTTAAGTTGAATAATACAAGCTGCATCACCTTTATACAAAATTGTTGGAACGTTGTTTCTTAAAGAAATAGTGCAAGATCCACAAACATGTAGACATTCCCTTTTGGATGTCCTTTGGAAAGATTATGTCTCGTTAAAACCTTATTAGATAAAACCCAATGGGACAAAAAATCTAATGAAGGAAAAAGAGTACATAACTCATTTGATATGATCGGATATTGCCTCGTTAGAAACCTTGTCAGAAAAAACTCAATGGAATAAAACCATGACTAAGGGAAAAAGAGTGCAATGCGTATCTTCTCACCCTCATGATCACATCACTTAAAGCCATTAGTTAACACAAATCAATGTCACTAACCAAAGTCTCAGGTTATTGTAATAAGTGTCTCGATAAATCAATTTGATTATCTCATGAACCAACTTGCTATATGTTGATTTCTCCACGTATGGCTCAACCATCCAATTTAAGATTTCAATATGCATCAAACATTTCATTTAAGTACATACCCGTACTTTATAAGTTAAGCTCTATAAACAACTTCAAATTAAATGATGCATGATGAGCAATCGATAACTATCAATGCTTTAGCGACACTTTTGAATCAACATTGTGATCATTGTCTTTGAAAACCGAGGGGTTCTTTCAACATCATGTGACCTCATAGCCATGAGCGTCACTTGTCACAGAAAGTATATCTTCGTCCTTAACATAGTCAATTCGTAAATCAAGACCATTTTTCTCTTTTATCTCACATTCACTTTCTAATAATTCAATTTGTATTGGACACTCTCTTAGAGTTCCATTGAAAACTCATATCATATTTAAATCCAAATTTCCTTATGGAGTTTCATGAGTAAACATAGTAATTTCTATGGTACATTTCAATAAATACACACCAAGGCGATTCTATCACATTCCAATTTCACATAGGTTTTTAAGCTTTTCAAATCACGAAACATGCTTCATGCATTTTATATCTTTGATGAAATCTTGATACCAAATGAGTTCTGTTCGTATTCTTTAGACGCAAATCAAATATCTTATTTTGCCAGACTTTCAATAGATCAATAGTTGCTTCCACCATATGATATTTCTTGCCCATAATCAATATAAGGTCTGTTCAACAATCTTTGTTCCATACTTCAATTCAATATTTGAACATAGACCGATTTACATCATATAATTTATGCACTTCAAGTGCTTGGACTTCATGTCCAAAATACTAACGTCTTTTCATCATTGGCCAATCATCCATGTTATATCACTTACGTGCATGCATGCTTTCAAGATCTTCACCATTATACATACTCTTAGCGCTATCATATTCAATCAGTGTCGACGTCGTTTTTATCTGTTATCGATTCCACAAGTCTCTAGACATTTCACAATTTATTGAGATCTTATTATTTCTAGGTACCCGGTGTTTCTCAAAAACCTTCATGTCTATTTTCTCATCATCAATCTCTAATGGGGTCTTTATACCTCGACTTTGACCATCTTAATTTAATGTTCCTTCTTTTCGAGGCTTTTTATTTTGAATCAACTTTTCTACCACTTTCAAATGTGCATAGACTCATTACCAATCGGAGCATTAGCAGCTGATATTTGTGATTCAATCACTATCTCTTTCTCGTCAGTTAACATGCTGGCAATTACCAAATGTTGTGAATGAATTATCTCACAAATTTTAAGTTTATATATTCAATGGTGTGAGGATCTTTGATAATTCACTTTTACTTATTTAGCTGCTTTCCACTTTCCCTAATGTTGGGAACATCTCCCCCTAATGTTGGGAAAATTAAATCATGTCAATGAGAAACTTTAGCCATAAACAAATCTTTCAATGATGGCTTTATTGAACACGTACACTTCTTTCATGTTCCAACTCATACCCAAAACAGCCATACTAATGTCTAATGTAATCAGACAGTTTCGAATTGAATTAAAACATGAGCATGTACACTTCCAAGGTACGACTATTTTCCCAACATTATTTCCAACATTCTTTAAAGTCTCATCTTTGTGCATTGTGGTGGAACAACTTAATCATACTTTCACATTCATAACTCTTATGAGACATATGTGGTTTCTGACCATAAACCAACTTCATTGGGGAGGAAACACGGTAATCTCTTGGCATGATGCAAAGTCAAATTATTGCATGTTAAATAATAACATGGCCCCAAAAACTACAAATCATTCATTTTACTCTCAAATAATCTTTATAAAATGAATCATTATTGCCAATAATAGCCAAATATGGAACATGCTCCCAATCTTATAAGATGAGTAATCAATCACGCAAACTTCACGTTGCGACTTTTATGACCAATTTAAACGATGCATCGATTTAAAACACTAAATGGTCATTTGGACGATGTATTATATAATTACATCTCCATTGCATATGTTCCAACAAGTTAAAAGGAATCAATCCTTATCGTTCTTGACATATAATTTCTTACATAGCAAATGATTTCAATTCAAATAATCACTTTAAGAATCTCTTGACTCTATATATTTCGCATCAATCATTGACCCGGGATGGTCCATCCGATCATGTCAATCAATCATATAATCTCGACTCATAAACCTCTAGTTTATGATCACATGTGCTTCAATTGCACTTGACATTTTAAATCATATTGGAAAATATAGTACATTGATACTATGAAACTTTAATTCTCCTTTAAATTCGTATTAACTCTTTTGAGTTTTCACACAATTCGATATATATTGAAATTAGCCTCTAGCTATATCAAACAAGAAAAATGTTTATAACGGTAAAATATTCAGATTTGCTAAGCACGTATATGTCATTAGTCATTCAACGATGTGTCGTATAAGCATATGTAACCACGTAACTTACACATATATGCAAAATTCAAATATTTTAAGTCAATTAAAATATATGTTTTTTTATTTCATATATATATCTTTCATATTTAGCAACATTCACATATATTTTTCTTTATCCATGATCCAACATTTAAACAAATGTGATTTTCATGACCATAATTTAATCTCTTTTATTGATACATTTATCTTTTACATATTTTCTCTACTCATCCATCTTCTCATAGCCACATCTTGTCTTATCATCTTAACAATGTCACTAATCAAATAATCCAAGTTTGTAAACTTACGTTTTTGCTTCGATACAAGCCACACAAAATATGAGGTTTTATCGTGTACATTAGCACCATTGACTTTTATTCCTCTTGCCAAATTAATATAGTTTATGAAGTGAGAAACACTTCTATACTAGCAAATTGCACAAAGTTACCGATCAGTTAACAAGATGTTTTTGCCATAAGTCAAATAGATTATAAAAACTCTTTGCAATATCACGATCAATCGGATATAATACATCTTATTAAATTAATGTAGTATTTCTAGGCATCGAAATCATTAGCTCCACGTATCTATATATAAACAAATTATCAACCTCAATCACATCATTAATCATTGTGAGAGAATGAAAACATAGTTGATTGAACCTCAACTTATATTTTCTATCAACTGTAAGCAAACGTAAATTCAATACATTTACTATCACCTTATGCATTCACCAAATTCTTACAATCGTAGGTGAATTATATTATATACAGTATATAACTAGCTTTGACGATACAACAATAGATAGACATCACATATATATTTGCTTAAATTTATTCCAGGCAACAACTTTGATTTTAGTCTACTTGATTCATAAATGATGTCTATTTCATATAAACATACTTTGACATCGATCAAACTCAAAACATAATTATAGCATGTCAAGCAAGCCACATATTTAATAAAACGAGAATCATCATACATATTTGATTCGTAATACAATCCAATCTAATATTGAAAATCATATATAAATAAACCACAAAAGATCCTCATATCCATCTTTTTTTATATATACTAAAAGACAACTGACTAAATAGTTATTAATCAATCACAACTCTTAATTTTATCAAATTGAGAATTGATGATGTCATAATTATATTATAATATACTTTATATATCTTAATCGAATATAAATAATCTATCCCATTAAACAAAAAATCAGATTTCTAATATAATCCGAGTAAACGAGTAATATTGTAGACATAGACATATAGATAAACTATAAATTAATAGTAGTTATCTATGTGGTAATTAGGCTCACATTTAATAGAATTAATATATAGCAACTTAATTCACAACAAAAAGTCAATATATAGCTAGAGCGTGACAATCGTATAACCCTTCGAATTCTATCCCAAACAAAATACTTCAAATGGTAATGTTATCCGAACATATAATTTTCTTTATTTGTTTCAATTCGTTTAAGTTGGTTCTAATCTTATAACGTAAGTCAAACATTACCTCGAATAATTCTACATATTATTTTTTTCCAGAAATTACACCAAATCTAATTAAACTTCTAAAATTATTCCAAAACCTCTAAACCTCTGTCTCTCCCAAAAGACATAAATTTTTATCAAGTGGACTAGCAAAGTCCAATAAATACATCTCTAAATAGATTTTTACAAATCAAACATATATTTAATTACAATACTTATTTATTTTTGTTTACCTCTAGCATTTTTATATACTCCAGTATATATATATAGGTATAAAATCTAGTAAAGATTAGATGACAACTCTATTTTTTCTATTGTGCTATTTTTTAGAATTCCATTATAACTTTACGATTAATTTAATATGTACCGCAATAATTACTTATATCATTCATATATAATTATATTTTAAGCTAAAACAAGTGATGCTAAAGAATATATCACTTGGTGGACTTATCATATCACATGAATTTGAATGTTGCCAATTAGCAATGAACATAAAAGAAATTTTCATTAGTGCGAATATCTTATTTGTAGTTAAAATCCGTATGCATATATCAATTTATCATATGATTCAATAAAAACTGAATTTAAAATAAATACGATCATTCGCAAAAAACTGTATACGAATGTTATAATAAAAAATTTTTAAAAAAAATTGTGCATCAAAGTAAAAGTTGAATACAAGTATCATAAATATATTTGAAAGCTTCTATGGATCAAAAATTTTAATCAATCTAATGGTGCCTACTAGACTGTGTCTCAAATAGACAATATAACTAAACTATTTTATGAATTAAACCGAGACCTATGTAGCATGATTGATGAATTTCAGAATTTAAGCTCTAATTAGAACATGCTCAAAGATGAAACCCGATTTGTATTGCTATGCTATTTTCAAAAAAAAAATAGAAAAATTATTTACCCATACCGCGAAAACAATTCAAACAAATATTTATATGACTGTCTAAATCATTCAAGTATATCTTTTACATATAACAGCAAATAGGCGTCAATAGCCACACCATGATCTATTTTCTCATACAAAATTATATGGCACAGATATCCGGTTATATGGATGTTAAATTCAGCCATAAAAATCATAAAATTAAATGAATTAATAATATGCAAAAATAAATTTAAGGTCACGTTGAAGCCGACGAATTGTTTCCATGCCGTCAATTAAATTGTACTTCAAATATACTTATCCAAATCGAACCATTTGTCGAGCTAAATATGATCTTAATCAAGTTTAGCTACCGTTAGCGGTCAATTCAGATAAATCATTCAAAAATACATATGTATAGCACAAATTATAGAATCATGAATAAAACATAAATTTTCTTTTTAAAAATGAGAGTCAGTCAAATCCAACTACTGGTCGAGATAAACAAGGCCGTAACCAAGTTCAAACTATTAGTAGCAAATTCGGACCATCATAATTCAAAAGAAAAAAACTTGTTTCAGTCGATGAATATAACAAATACAAGTATTAATAAAGATTATTGATATATTATCATTATATTATGAGTATGATATAAAATAATATGGATAAAAAAAAAGTTGATTGGTCATAAGAAAAGAAAATAATAAACATATCGTCCTTTACTGATTACCTTAGTGGTTGGACACCTGTGACCTACCTGGACTTTTGTCCAAGAGGTCACAGGTTCGATACTCTCGGCCTGTGATTGCCCGCCATGATTTTGTCCTGGCTTTCGTGGAGCTTTTACCGGGTGGGGCGGGGGAGGGGATCTGGTAGGTCCACAGTATCTAGTCTGGATACCCGTGATCCGGCCCTTGTTGTTCTAAAAAAAAATAATAATAAAAAAATAAAAAATAAAAAAATAAAAAAAAAAAATAATAATAATAATAATAATAATAATAATAATAATAATAATAATAATAATAATAATACCTCCAGAAGATACCGAGAAAAACTTCTTATAAAAAGAACGAAGGTGTATAACGAACCAAAACTCGAAGTGTTGTTCCCCCCGAACTACAAACCTCACAATTAAAGCAAAGTTGCTATTATTATTTTATTAACTAGAGAAACAAGAATTAAACTAAAGTGTTGCTCTCGTTTTGTTCGACCGAGAGAAACAAACAATTGTTTTGTAGTTATATTATTTATTTCTTTTTAGATTTTAGAGCAACATATTGTAAAGAAAGAATACTATAGATAACAAAAGAAGAGATGGAGAAAAGAGATTAACACTTTCATTAACATTAGGGGAATAAGGGTGAGTTATTTGTAGTATAAGGGTTTGAAAAAGTATAAAAAGTATAACCTTTTTCCTTCATCTCCGGCGACCTTCTTCTCCGGCAACCGCCACAGAACCTCCGTCTTCCTTCTTCTCCGGCGAACAACCACGGCCACCACCTCCGGCGACATCTCCGGCGAGACTTACACATGTGTAAGTTAACATTCCGGTGAGAATCAGGTTCGTTTTCGGGTGTTTACAGTACGGGTCAGAGGCCCTTATCCGTTCTAAACTTACCCGTCAAGGGACGCATATGGGAATCGTATGGATTTGATGGGCGGCGATCCAAGAAATGGTGATAATTTGCTACAGAACGGGCGAAGCCCTTGCTGCCGGCGCCGGCGCCGTCGCTGGGTGGTCGGAGATGATGGTGGCTGGTGGTGGTTGTCTCGCCGGAGAAGCAGGATGTGGTGGCTGGCGGCGACAGTCTCACCGGAGAAGATGAAGGTGCCGCAACAGCAGGAGAAGGAGGATAAAGGCTTGATCTGATCCGTCCAAGGTGTTGATCAGACGGTCAGGAATTGTCCCCCTGTACTTTTTTTTAGGGTGTACTAAAAATAACTTTCTCCTAGGAGAATATATATATATATATATAAGTTTGCTTGGAGTAGGCTCCAAGATAATAGTGATTTAGGAAACGAAATTATTTTACAAAACATCAACTAATAAATTATTTACAACACATTACATACATTTTTAATATTCTTTTGCTTTGTAGTTTTAATAAAATACTTAATTTGAATACGAGTTAATTAACTAGTATTACATTATGGGAAGTGATATTTCTACCATCAAACTTGATTAATTTACCATATTATACAAGTATTACAACATACTGTACAAACAGTTAATACATAGCTGTGGTAAATTGATCAACTTATGTGGTACTAATATCACTTCCCTTACATTATAATACCATTAACGATTTTGTCTCATGAAAAGTGTTCACTGACCATGACCATTAATATATTGCTTTGCAATTTATTAACAATACCTTCTTTTCGTTGGACTAGTTTAACCTTTTTCTTTGAAAAGTATATTTCATTCACAACAATATTACTTCGCAATTACGGAGTAGTAAGGGGAGATTAGATTACAACAAAACCATTCAAATCCTCCCGCGAAATAAACTCATTCTTCATCTTATTTTTGTACCATGAGAAACTAATTGCTTTATTGTCAAGAAAAACCTTATCGCCACAAAAGTCAATCTTATCGGAAATCTTCTCGTTCCTTGCCTTCTAAAGACACCCAAGCGTGACGAAAATAATACCTTTAAATATCTTCCTTGCTTGCTTTCCCAACCACACCGACTTGTGTAACTAAATGGCTTGTTGAATAGATGAAAAGGTGAAATTATCCACCTTACACCAAGCTGCTATTTTATTCCAAACTTCTATAGAGTAAGCATAAGAGCACATAACATGCTCTATAGTTTCTTCCAACGACTCACAAAGCCCACATAAAATAGTTCCAAAGTAGCAATTTCGAACTTGAAGCGCCTTATATGTCAGTATTTTATTCCAAACTAGTTTAACTCTTTTGGTGTTATAGTACAACAAATTTACTTTACTAGAGTATTATGGTTTGGAACATATTATTTAGGTAATTTTCAAGGGTCTTTAGATCATTTGGTTTATTTTTAATTGAAGTGTCCGTAATTATTTGGTTTTATTCTTTTTTAACAAATAATAATCAATTAAGAGATAATAATTGTTACACCTCACAATATCAATAGCAGTTCTCAATAAAAAATAAATAATAAATAATAATTTCTTTACCTTTAAAAAATTGTAGATATAAAAATAATGGATTTTTTTTTATGGTGGAGATATATCTATCTATCTATCTATAATATAACTAAAAGAGGGGGTTGAGGGTACACTTGGTACCCCTAATCCCCCTCCTAGAGCCTAATCCCTCCTCCTTATTAACACTCTAATTTTTTAATATTAATCTAAATTAATTTACATTTTTTGGTTTTTCATCACCAATTTATACTTTAACCCAATCTAAAATAAATAATTTACACTTTTTGGTTTCCCATCACCAATTTACACTTTAACCCAATTTAAAAATAATTAACTTACACTTTTTGATTTTCCATCATCAGTTTATACTTTAACCCAATTTTAGAATAATTAATTATACTTTTTGGTTTTTCATCACTAATTTACAATTAAAAATAATTAATTTACACTTTGGTTTTCCATCACCAATTTACAATTTCACCCAATTTAAAAAAAATTAATTTACACTTTTTGATTTTATTGGTAATCTATAATATAACTCACGTACGACAACAAAAAAAAAAAGCTACGATCAACTACAAAAGGGTTTTCTTTTTATATACTTTGCACATAATTAATTATTATTTTTATTTTTTAACATTGAATTCTTATGTTATTGTTATTATTATTTCTTTTAATTTAGTTTACACTTTTAGAATATAAAAAACTGTAAATTTTTTATTTAACTAAAGTTGAAAAAAAAGATAAACTGAAATGAATATTTATATGGAGTTAATTTTCGTATGTTTATTCTTTAGCTTTCGTATTAATTAAGTTGTTATATATGACTTAACTAATCTAAATATTTTATATTAATTTTTGTATTTGTAACCTATATTAACTCTTAGGATTTACGATTATATCTTTCTATAACCTTTTATATATAAAGTCTAAATTTGATATGAATAGGTTTCATATTACTTTAATATATTGACTTTGATTATTTTGGTTCTGTTTTGAAAGTAACTCATTAATGGTGTATACTTAATATTTACGATTATATCTTTCTATAAACTTTTAGATTATTTTAATATATAGACTATGATTATTTTGAATATTAGCTCATTAATGGTGTAATTTCTTATCCACTGTTATTCTATCAGGGGAAAATATTGAGATGGTGTTGACTGCTTTAGTATGATTATATAGCATGGTGGAATAATTCATCATTTTAGTTTGTGTATGACAGATATACTTCGGATCTTATGAAAATCATGATATTAATTTTAAATAATACCTTTAGATAAAACCCTTTGATCCACATTATGTTTAGGATTTAACACAACAGGAGATGGTTTTGCAAGGTTTTTGGATCGACTCCTTTTTTGATCAATAATTCGTTTCCTTATCTTTCTTGCATTAGCCGATAAAATCATTTGATCGACGTTTGGGATGTCCTCAGTTGGGTTCCTTTTTTATTCAGAATAAATTTCCTGTAGGATTCCGTATGCAAAGATGTTTATTCTTTTATATATTATGAATAAGATTAAAACTTCCTCAGTTACGTTATATTAATAACGTAACTTAGAGGAGAAATGAAAAGGTGTGATTGGTTAGTTAGCTATTTTATATATTATGAATAAGATTAAAATTAAAATAAGATACTTCAAATTATATTAATATAAAGATAATATGTTTTTTTGAGAATTATATAATCTCACCCCACTCCCCTATTAAATTTCATATCTTGATTTTTAAGATACTCTTTTCAACTTTGCCATTCTGTTTGTGTTATAAAAATAACTGATGAAAAATATATAAATTGATTGAGTTTTAAATCTATTTCTGTTGATTTATTTTTCATCGAATATAATATAAAGTAACACAAATATATATCGTTAAAGTTGGAAAAAAAAAACTAAAACATCTAAATTAGGACGGATGAAGTATTACACTAAATGAACATGTTGTAACTTTAAATCGTAATTATAAAAGATAAAAAAAAAAACATATCTTCCAAACGATATACAATAAAAAGCCATTTAAATAGTAATAACATCATTCTTCGACAGGTAGTATGTACATTTATGTTCACATACATCGTCACTATATAAAGATATAACATACATATTATATTAACCATCTTCGATGCAAAATGTTTCTTTGAATATTAATATCATTGTATTTCAACATGTTTTATATAAAAATATAATATGTTTATCTCGTGTATTACGCGGGAATATAATCTAGTATATATATATATATATATATATATAGCACCGCTAGGGTTTTAATTGAATGATGAAGATGAAGATGATTAGTGTTTGGATGAAGAATTTGTAGGCAGGAGATGAAGATGATAATGATTAGTGTTTGGAATGAATTTGGGATGATGATGATGATGATTAGATCGATCTATGAATAAGGATATATTTGTAAAATAGGAAAATTTTTTTCTTTATATATATTTTATTTTATTTTTACTTTATTTCACTTTCCTAATAACTCAAGAATGACTTTTAAGTATAATTTTTTTTCCCTTTCTTCCCCTATCTAATTCTATCATTTCTTTTCCTTACCTTTTAAACTCGAGAATGTAGTG
Organism: Erigeron canadensis; assembly: GCF_010389155.1. NCBI lineage: Eukaryota > Viridiplantae > Streptophyta > Magnoliopsida > Asterales > Asteraceae > Erigeron > Erigeron canadensis. Next base: position 35,443,712 of record NC_057764.1, on the reverse strand, counting down.
TAAAGCTTAAATGTACTAAAATAATTAAATAAACTCTTCAAAAACTCAGGGTCATTATATTTTGAGAAAATTATATTTTTGATACTTAAAGTTGTCAAAATTTTTAATTATTGTCTTTAAGTAAAAAAGTTTCATTTTTGATAACCTCATAGGCTCACATGTTGGTCACGTACGGAAAAACAAACTTCGGGTACCAAAAATGTAATTTTTTACTTAAAAGACTATAAATGAAAGTTTTGATAACTTCAGGTATCAAAAATGTAACTTTCTCTAATAAAAACGCTAGGGTTTATTTTTCTTCCCCAAATCGACCATGAGTGGAAGTCTAAGTTGTAGGTCTGATGATGATGATGATCTGTGTCGCATGTCAAAAGCAGGTGGTCTCAAGGCCATGGTAAGGAATTTTGATGGGCCGCCTTTCGTGTTAGTTAGTCGCGAGGGGGAGATGTTCCCGATCGATGAGATGTCGGCCAAGGAGTGTAGATTTCTGGGTCTATATACGAAACATAGGGAATTTGGGGAGGTCAATGTCGATCTCTCGACCAATGTCCTCGCAAAGACTGTTTACTTCATTCAGAAACATCTCGAGATCGTCAACACTAGAAACAATTTCAAGGATTTCCATTCCGAATTTGTGAAAGAGAATCAAACCATTCTCGTGGATCTTATTGACGTATCTTTTCTCCTCCTTATTTTGTGTTTTTATTCAATATATATTTTTAAGAAAGATAATAATTGCTATTTGGACTTTTCATAACCTTAGGATTGAGGAACATATATGATATATGCTTGATGTGGACACAAGGTTGCATTTTTTAGTTTTGCATGGGCAAATAGATACCTGAACATGATAAGTAAAAAGCTACCCGAGCCTAACCTGATACCCGGCGGTCCCCAAACCCGATTTCTATTATATCCTACCCGATAGTGATGAACATAAAAGCAACAGTATGTCAACAAAATTCACAACTAGATCTTATTTATATAAATATATATTATCGGGTTAGGCATGCCACCTGAAAGCCGAAAAGACCCCAATAATCGCCCTGACCTGACCCAAACTTTGCAGATATCGGGTTTTTTTCCATTCCCCATGAACAAGTCTAATTATTACCCAGGCATATACAATATGAGGGTTATATGGATAATTAGTTGACTTAAAACGTTAATAATAAACACAAGGGTGTGCTACCAACAACTTATTGTTTTGTATTTAATTTTCTCCACCAGAATATGTTATTCGCTCTTTCTCGGTGCCATCTCCATGTCCGTTTAATTCGAAACCTATGAAATTAACGTCTGGTATCTGTTTTGTTTTTTCACTTTGTATTCTGGTTTGATGCTTATTATTATCTTTCGTTTGTGAAGTTTGTATTATCTAGAGCTATTTTTAACAGTAGTAAAATCATTTTGTTTACAGTCATGGGCTCATGGCTGTAGACTACTACTAAACACTTCTGTAATAATTTACATGCTTTATTAAAAGCTTTTTCTATGTAATAAATAATTTCCATTGTCATAATGTCATTGTTTTGTATCCATCCTTTGGTATGAATATTCTAATTTGCTTTGTAATTCTTTGTTTTCATTTCAGGCCGCTTTCATTCTGCATATCCAAAGCCTCTTGGACGTCGCGAGTAAAGCTGTTGCTGACATGTTTGTTGGGAAGACTCATGAAGAGATTCGTACGATCCTCAACCTGAAGTACGATTCAACTGTTGAGGAGATGTCTAATGTGTACACGTTTGAAAGTTGGGTATTTGTGCATGACATTTAGGATTGTAGGCTCAAGTAGTAGCAATGACTTGTTAGAAGTAAAACATTAGTTAATGATTGATCATTGATATGAAGCTTGATAGGCTCTGCTTTGGTTATGTTTCGTTATGTTGCTCTTCTGTCTTTTGTTTTAGTGTTTTTGTATTCTCTTACACCAGAAGTTGACATTGTCATTATTTGATGTTGTGGGTTGTTATGTATCCCCGAGCAAATATATGATGCTCTTATTTCCTTGTACCTGTTATGACTCTCTAGTTCATCACCTTTGGCTCTAAACTCTAGCTGGCTTTGAATGAACTCAAAAGTTATATTCACAATTTGCACACATGCCTTGGCACTTAAACCAGTATAATGCTGATAATAGTTCACTGGCAAGGCTTCACAATGATAATGTTGAGTAATATCATGAAAATTGCAAGAAGTTCAATACCTGTTGTGGACCATTACCATTCTGATCATATATTTTCTGCATATACAGATATACTTCACCTACGACCAGGTATATTTGTGTCTTCAGTTTATAATATAGTGCTACATTTCATCACTTTCATACACATAAATTTACACACATGTGACTTGTTGCAGCCACAAAGAAACTGCGTTGAAAAGATGCACCAGGAGTGGAGGATTTCTGAAAAAGACTTGACTGGTATGTCAATTCATTAGACATACTAACACTGTTTGTTACAACAAAAATAAACTTCTTTTTATTAATTGCCTAATTGCTTTAGTTTGGAACACTATTATGTTATATATATATATATATATACTTTAAACACTTGTTAATTGTGTTTAGGGCATAGGCCATACACAATGCGATGGGCCGGTCATGTGTAGATCAATTAGGAGTCCAAGTTGGGTAGGTTAAAAAGGTTACTAGGAAACCGACGTGACCTTTAGAGAACAGATTTGTTTGCTTTATATTGTCTTGTAACCAACTTAACTATATCAATGGGTATTTGAATAGAGAAATGCTAGCCTTACAAACAGTTAAAAAACATACCATAAGTTAAAACTTATTGAGTGAATAAGTACCAATTGAGTGAATAAGTTTACGTAAGATAAGACTCTATCTTATGTGTACGTATTCACTCAAATGGTACTTACATTTTATTATGGCTTGTTCGTTGTCACCCTGGTGGTCTTGATATCAATCCAAATCAGTCCAAGTGTGGTGAAGTTCAATCGAGCCTTCTTAGTTGACGGGGTATGGAGATATCTTCACTCTCTTTTCCGCTTTGCAATCATTGAATTGAGAGTACAACCCATCTGTATTCTGCGTGCGCTGTTAGCCTGTATCTTCACTTCTTCAGTGTGCATGGTTTTTAATTTGCTCAAGGTTGACTTACCGCATACGTCTCGCAACCTGGTAACATGGATAAAAATTAGCAGGTTTCTTCAAGCTATATGTTTCGTTTGGTGGTGGTCCCTTTGAAGATTCTGGAATCACATGAAATTCAAGAATTTGACGTCGTCCCAAAATAGAGTTTTCTATGCTATTGTATCAAGTAGTTTTATATGGATAGCACATAGAAGTAAGAAACTCAAGCTTTCTTGGCCTTTATGGGTCATGAGCCCCAATTTCTTTTTTTAATGCTTGTTTGTTAGTTGGCTCCTCCGAAAGTTTTTTAAGATAAGTTCTGGTTGGCTCTTTGAAAAGAAAGAAAGAAAGACTTGGGTTCCTGGTACTTCAATATTGCTTCAGGGTCTCTATACATGATCTAATTTTCAACACAGAGCCATTCTTTATCAGACTTTAATACATGTACATACATGAGACATAGTGGCTGGAGAGCGCTGTTCCTTGCTGTACAACAAGAATACCCTTATAAACTCACTCAGACAATGATCATTAACATGAACCATGCAAGGAAAATTATCGTTCGTGATTTTTTTTCCTTAAAAGGATAGGGCTACTTGTTTAGGGTGAGTTGCTATGCTTAACTAACGAGATGCTGGAGGATGCATCCAGAATTTTGAGGATTTGGTGGTTGGGCATTTCAATCGTGTACGTGATATCCTAATGGCATGTAAAGCTTACCTGAAAGGTTACAATGAGGTTTTCTCTATCATGTTCAAGTTGTATGGATGATTGGATCCGATACTAAATCAATTAGCCATTATAGATGGTTGAGAGCTGGAAGCCATATCAACCCATTATTTGTGAATGGGTGGATTCAGGGCTATATATCATATCTCTAACAACTCAAACGGGTAAACTTCAAATAAAAATGTATTTTGAATGCAACAAGACAACCTAAATCATTCAGCAATTCACATTATTGAAATAACACAACTTGTGTGATCATAGTTGACACAATGGCTAATTATATCACGCTTTAAAAAAATCGAGCATAAAGAGGTTCAGTCGAGCTAATGCAACATATTTTCACAGTTCCACACTTGTCATAAAATTACCTCATTTTGGCTGGTCACATAACCCGACCTAGCCACCAAAATTAATTACTTATTTATTGAATGATAAATAAAAATATAAAATTCTCGTATCAAGCCAACTGTTAACATTAATGTTGGATGAGTAGAGCCGGTGGCTAATGAATCCCTTAAACACCTTTTTGGAAAGGTCAACGGTTCGACTCCCTGCTTGACCACGAATTTTTGTCTTTTTACCATTTGTTGTATATAATAAAGGGGAGGAAACCCTAACCCTTGCGTTTTATGCTCACCTCTTTTACGATACCAATTCAGGTACTCTCTTCAATTTCTCCCTTTGATTATTATTTATATTTATTCAATTGGCGTGATTAATCTATCCCATTACGGGTTTAGTTTTATTAACAAAAATTGATTCAAGCAGAAAAAATGTCGGATCTACCAACGAAAAATATTACTCGTAAATATGGATCAAAAATAGCGGAAGATTTTTCATGTTGTCAAACCTACAAAGAACAGTGAGTATACTATCATCGATCTTTATTATTTAATTAATTAATTGCTTTTGCTTGTTGTACACATACTTTCGAATTAAATATAAGCCTAATTGTTGGGGTTACGAATTCTTTGTAGAAGAAACTGGGTAATAGCAGCTGTCATTGTACGACATCAGTGAGTATTCTATTCATCAGTTTTTCTTCCTTTATCTACTATAATCCTAGTTTTTCTTACTATATAATATTAAGGGGATAGTTATGCTGTTATGTACCTAGAATTCTCACATACTAATTTCTTAATCCATAAAATTTATAAGGCCCAAAGATTTACTTATTAAACCAGAAATAGTAAAAATTTAGTATGTGAGGGTTCACACCTAAGCTTTGGTGTCGGACAACCTTATATTCATTTTTCTCTCTCTCATACACACACACACATATATATATATTATATGTGGTTATTAGATACCTAAGGTATAGTGAATATGTGGCCATTAGATACCTAAGGTATAGAACTCCTCACGTATTAATTTTTTAATATTTATTTTATAATGAATAAATCATTTGGCCTCATTTATTTTATGGATTTAAATATCAAGATGTGAGGATTAACCACATATTCCCTAACCTCATATGCTTATACTTTCATCTCACAATGATCTTATTCACATGCTTAAATGTAAAAAAAATTAAAGATAGGGAAGCTTCTAAGTACAAGCTGCTAGAATCATAATAGTTATCCCCTTTTGGGTTTCTATGCGAAGTTTCCTTACATGCGAAGTGTGCACTACCACGCAACTTAAATATAACTAACAGAGGCTAGAAAACATGCAACTTAAAAAAAATAATCTATTGACATTTTATGTCAGTGTTAACTAAGATGTATGTTATGCAGTCTAGCTACTCAAACACCGACATACATTTATATATAGTATTAGTGACATATATCTAGCAATCAGATGAATGTCCTTTATAATAAAGGTGTATGTTATCACTTCCAAGGTTGTAAATATCATTTTTCGGTGTCGTCTCGGTCGACCACCGATAAGCGATAAATCGAGGATATATCGTCTCAGATTTATATCATCTCGGTCTATCACTGATAAGCGATATATGAGGGACATATCGGCCGAGATAACTGAGATTTACAACCATGCTCACTTCATCATCACCATCAGACACTTCGCACGTAAAAGACTTCGCACCATAACCTTTCCCTATATATAAAGCCACATGCTTTTGGAAGGGGGTAACTGTGGTTGTTTTTCTTGGGTGAGGTTTGGGTTCGAGTCTCAGCCCCCATGGGTTTTCCTGCTCGTGGTAACCTCGAGGGTATCTTTTAGGGTGGTAACTAAGTATACTCTCTTTGCTTCTTGATGAATTTTTTAGTAGAGAAAGGAGTGAAAGAATGAAGTTGAGAGAAAAGCTCCTAATGGAAAGATACCACAATTGGGAAAGCAGCCAAGGAGAAACGCAAATTATAAATTTCACTCGTAAAAGAAGAAAACCAAAACAGCGTGCTGAGTTTTCCTATCTAATCGAGGTAGAAAGGTGAGTTATGCTTGAATTTTGTTTTCAATTTTGTTGGAGATTTTTTTATTGCTTTGAATTGCAAGCCCTTATTTGTTGTTTTCACAATTGAGGTCTTATTTTATTAACGAATTTATTGAGATTGATTGTAGAAGAATGATGATGGAGGATTTTGATGAAAGACAAGTATCTCGATTCGACCCTGATGAAGATTCTTTAGATGAAGAATCTACATTTGAGCTCGCGGATCTATTTCTATCGGATGAAACATGATGAATCAGTACTCTCCGTCTCTTCCGCTTTTTGCATATAACATATCATCTAAGGGTTCAGTGTTTAAGTGTCTGGCATATATCAAACTATATGTATGACTAACTTTAAAATTTATATTTTATGCTTCCGACATATGATGTGTGAAATCTAGTAATAAAATTTATAAATACGAATTACCAAAAGACTGACTAATACACACTCACAGGCAGTGTACCTGATCGCATGCAGTATAGTAAAAACTGGTAAGCCAAGATCGTTCACAAGGACTTTTATAAGCAATTGTAACTATTAAGTGATTCAAGTAAAATGGGGGGGTTTTGTGGCCGAATTGCCACTTTGCAAGTAGTTAGTAAAATTGGTTAGTAATCCCTTAGAATTAATCGAAAGAAGAATTTGTTGTTTAAACAAGGATTTAAAGGTCACCCATCTTGATTTCGCTCGACAACATGTTAAGATTGCACATTTGATGAAGTTCAAATTCAATTAGTTGACTAAATGACCGAGACTCAAATTCATCTTCAACCCCGTACCCGTCAAGTTAACAACTTAATTGACTCTCTTGTATAAACTAGTTCCATTATTAAGACCGGACCCCGAGACGCCTTTTTATAACTTCTCTAGTTCAACAATGGTTTTGGTCATTTCAGATAACAATTGTGTCTATTGATTGTACCCAACCATCAATCCGTTAATTCTTATTAATTATTAATTACTTTCTACCGTACCCGTCATAGAACCAATTGCTCCTAACCGAGCAATCAAAATAACTTCTACCCAACCCTAGTTGCCACTAAGCTTGAATACAAATTATCCGCAAACAATAATTAAATGACAAAGAATTAATAGATTAAGATCACGACACAACGTTAAATCAAATCACTTGAATTGTAAAATATTGTGCAATCCTTACATATTGTCTTACTCCATCAAGATGGATGAAAAGGCGATTAGCCAATCATATTAAATATGAAAGAACGAATCAAAATAGAAGAATTCATCGTTACCGAATACAAGGAATTGAAAACGATTAACGAAATAGTTCCAATCAAGCTTAAGATCCTTCCTAATGGTTGAATACAAGAAAAACCCTTAAAAAGCACTTAAAAATCGTCTGGAAAGTGAAAATAGGGTTTCAAGAATGTTTTTGCAAGCTATTTATATGCTGCCCAAAATCTGCAGATTCGGTGCTAAACTGCGTCGCAGTCCTGCCTTTGACTTTTCTGTTGACTTGACTTTCGTTGACTGGTGCTTTGTCGTATATGGTCTAACTGCGTCGCAGTTTCGTGTAACTGCGAAGCAGTTTTAACCTCGACAAGAATTACTGCGACGCATAACCAAACTGCAACAGCGTTGACCTGTGTTCACCAGCATTGACTTCTTTGACTTTCTTCTAATCTACACTCTCTTGGCTCGTAAAACGTCCGTAAGCACTTGTTTTACTCCAGAAACTTCGTTTTCTTCAGATTATCGCTTAGGTACTTGTTATCAACCTGAAACATTAACGAACACCATAAACGCACCAAATATATACGAAAAACGAATCTTAAACATCGATAATCGACTACTTAAGCTATGGGAAATGGGCATAAAATACGACATATCAGCGTATGAAAACCTTGTAAATCAATAGCCGTGGAACTAGAAGTGTGGCGGCTTATATATTTGGCTATTGTTTGATATATGTTCAAACACTTGGACCCCTCCGTCTATTAGGTACTGTGAACTCTTTTGATTGGTTACCTAATGAAATTGGATACTAATTATTAGGTTAAGAAAATTCTGGAAATTTATATTGGGATGTTAGGCCTATTTGGGATTTTTGGGTGACTGATCCATTTCTATTTGATCAATAAGAAACATAACTGGTACTCAGAGGTGGCTCAACAGTACTATGGTACTAGGCGATCGCTTTAGGCCCTCAAATTTCCAAGGCCTCAAAATCTTTTATATTAGACTTAGTGTTTGAATTTTGGATTAAGTATCATTATATAATTTGCATTGCAGTAACGCTTTTTTTATTTTTGCATCAACATCTGTATATTTTTTTATTACTTGTAGTTCAATAACAAAAGACGAACTACTTTTTTTTTTACTTTAGTTTATATGGTAATGAACTAGACCCCCAAAATTAATCTCGTTTGAGGCCTCTAAAAACTTTAAGCCGCCACTACTGGTACTTTATCAAGTTTGCTTCTTTTATCTCTCTCATTACCTGTAATTTCTTGTATTTTGTGGGGAAATTGGCCATATGTTGTTTGTGCGTCTTTTATTTGCTTGGTGTTGTTCTGGTCTTCAAACTGCCCTATCTAATGAAAGATAACACGTGTATCAAACTGTGGTCGTCTATACATCTCAAAGTTTTATATAATGCGTCATATGCCCGCATAATGCAGCGACGATGGTGGTGGTGGTGGTGACGGGTTAAGGCAATGGTGGTGACGGGTGGTAGGGGCAGCAATGATGGTGAATGTATTTATTTGAAGGGTTGGGAGGGGGGGTGTTTATGTTGTATATTAGATGTTTAAATTAGTAGAAGAAAGATTTTTTGTAATTTGAGAACATGGGAGAAGTTGATGCTTAGTATAGATAGATTAGATATAGTCATATAGATACGGAGTAACGCACACAAACTCAGTCGGTGTATGGTCAGATAAGAACAATTCCATTGGTTGTTTTGGGTAATGACTAAGTCAAAGAAAGGGCCAAAGGCGTCATAGAAAAGAATGTTAATTACATCTTGGGGTTTGTTAAATACAGCCCTAAGGTGCATAAATTATTTGTACATTTACCATGAAAATTAGGGGTTGGGCTTTTAATATGGAAGGTACAAGTTGTTTTATGCACGTTAAGGCTGTATTTAACATTTCCCTTATATCTTTTATAGGAACTGTGGAGGAGATTAAAGTCCTTAGCGTTTTGGGGTGACCGAGTACAACACAGAGTGGCGATATGGGTGAGGATTCTTCGATCTGGCAGGCCTTATTTGATTTTGGTGTGAACTTGCAAGCATGTTTCTATCGGTGGTTCACTTAGGTGGTGTAATATTGCTTATGCTGTTTGTATGGCGGTACATAGGTGGTGGATTTGGTTAATTGTCTAGCCACTTGCCGGTTTTTTAATGTTTAATGCCACGATTCTTTGTAGGCCACTAAAGAACTACATTGTCCTTGAATCGAATGGTAGCGAGCCTCTAACGAACAGTGTTGAGTATGACGTCCCCCAGCTGATTATAACTTCGAGCATCATTTAAGAAAATCCTATTGTTTCATTCTTGTCATATTGTATGCGGTTGCTGCAACACATAATATGCTAACAATGCTTTGCACCGATTTCTTCTTAGAAAAGCTAACCAGCCAAGCCATGATATTATTCCATTTAGCAGAAAGATGTTGCGTATCTGCTAAGCTTTTCACATGAGACCATACAAGTTCTAATTACTTGCACTAAAAAAAGAGATGCCCGTGCGAGTCTAAAGAACACATTAAGTTTAGGTTAGTTTGCCCACCCACATCCCAAGGTTACATTCTGTCCTGAGTTTTTAGCTTTCCTCTCTGAATCAACCACATAATAAAAACATGTCCGGGGATTGCATTGAGGAAACCAAACAGTCAGCACCCAATCAACCGCATTACCTCTAGTATGAATTAAATCCCAAATAACCGAAGCCTAGAATAGCCGAGGAATGGAATTGGTCTAAAGTCGTTGATGCCAATGGAAGCTAATCATGAGAAGGTTGGTTGATTGATTGATTTGTGCAACTCTAGATGGGTTACATTACTCTACTCGATAGATATATTGTTTACTATGTAGTCTTGCTTTACTATGATATGACGTGTGTCGCAAAATGTTTACTATTAGCTTTGCTTCATATATATGGCTTGTCATATGTATACTTGAATATGACATGCAGTCACATTATTTGTATTCAAAAGTTTTTTTATGTTGGTATAAATGGGTCTCATTATCCAAAAAATAAAAGATGGTCGGCTATTTATTGAATACCCCTTAGTTCTTATGATATGAATTGAAACAAGACTTAAGCAGATGACGAGATTTAAATGATTTGATTAGATTTGATTTGTTGGGTTTGATCAGATAAAAAAGAGATAAATGGTAGTTGAAAAGATGAATATATACTCATGTGCAATGCGCCTGGCTAACTTAAAGGTTTTTTTAACAACCGTTAGAGGTGTGGACTTAAACTGTTCGACAGGATTTCAATATGAGAATCAAAATACATAATTTCAGAACGATAGAGATGAAATTGAAATCTTAGGAAAACTCCGACGACTAAAATTGTAATTATATCCGAAATATATAGATATGGAAGTGATAATTGTATCACAATTTAATATATCTACAACTATGTAGATATTTCATGGCATTTTATAGAAGTATTCAATGCACAATGACGGTAGATTTACCAAATCATGTGATACGAATATCATTTCTCATATAGATAGCTATATCTTGTTTAGGACTTCAATTACTTGAGGAATAATGATCATCAACCAGAGAGAGAAAAGATCCTTTTGAAGCCCATTTACGCACACCTTTTTAGGGTTTATCAATATTTCCTTTCCTATTTGTGTGGTTTCTTTCTCACAGCCATCACGGCATCAAAAAAAATATAAGGAATGTACAAAACCACAGCACGGATTTCACAGCCATCACGACATCAAAAATATAAGGAATGTACAAAACCACAGCACGGATCTAAATGTAGTAACTACGTCAAAACATGTCAGGCTCTAGACTAAGCGTCGTGAACAGCTCTAAGAAGACCAAGCGTTCTTCCTTGTAGCATAAACACGGTATGCAGCTACCACTGCAACGATGAGAACATACATATAACCCGAAATGAGATATCAAGATCATACCCATCTTTATACATGGATTATTCAGTCTACTTTAACATTCATAGTATTAAGAGCTTTTGTTCCATAATATGCTTATTAACATATATTAAAGATTACATTAGTATACACAGAAAAGAGCTACAATACATTGATCTGGAAAAACAGAGGCATCAATTTCAGCCCAGATACTTAATGAGTCCCGCACCTGCCTCTGCGGATTTGGGTACTGTTGTATCCTTATGAATGAACCCCTTTGGGTAGTGTTTTGTTTCAAATGAGCCATAAACAAATTAATAAGCTAAACTGAACTGGTCAACATATCAAAAGTTGCCAAAAATATATTTGTAATGCTTACAACCCCTTAAACCGCTTTATCCAACACAATGTAGTATTTAAAAATGGACAGAAAGTGGCAGATCAACAATACCTGAAACAACCATTACGTAATAGTTAATAAGCCTGTGATCCTGTTTTCGAGTTTTGCCTCTGCTTCTGTTTTGGGAATGCTCAAATGAGGGTGTTCTGCTACTCTCACAATTCTCCTGAATACGCCATTCAAGTCTCCCAATTTTGTGCTAATATGTATAGGAGCCTCAACCCCCATATCTTGGCTCACCTACATATATGAATATTCAAAGTTATCAATAGTATGTCACTTAGAATGTAGATCGAGAAATAATATCATGATGAGTAAAAATTATGCTTTTTATAGTTCACAACTGACAAGAACATATTATTTAAAGTTATATTAAAAGATGTTTGGTTTGATTCTTTGTACATATTTCCATTATTAACTAAAAATATGTATACCCTTGCTGAATCTTGTATGGCAGTCGGGTATGGTTCAAGGTCATCCTTAGCAGCAACAATGAGGCAAGGAACCTTATATCCCGTAGACTCCCCATGACTTGCAACTTGAACAAGCAATTCTGTTGCTCTTAACCATGAAGGCTTGTTTAATCTGGATGGCAGATAAATATAAGCAGGTAGAAGCACATAAGTTAAAAGAATTCCGGTTACCATAATCTAAAGAACCGGCCACAAATCCAAAACTTATAACGGGTAAAAGGGGTTGAAAGCTGCCTAGAGTGTACTTTAAATGGATAAAACCTCTTAAAATCAATAAATTTACAAAAAATAAAATAAAATCATTGTAATTGTACTTACACTCCGATTATTTACAAAAAGAACAACATTTATGGTTGAAATTATTTTGGATCCACCCCTTAACTCTCTTTGGCTAGTTACCACCCCTACAAATAAGGATTTGCAAACCAAAATTCAAAATAAGGGAATAACAGAGACTTAGCAAGTTAGGTCAACTGGCAAGTATTTTCAGGTTACCTGTCATAAACAAATACTGCTATGTCACATGCTGCCAGGGCATCCTTGTGAATCAGCAAACTCTCAATCCTATCTTCAGGTATCTCTCGTAAAATCAAAGTTTTCTTTGTTCCCTGTAAGGATGAGCCGGGATAAGGATATTGACACAGCTAATAAGAAAAGAATTCAATGAAGGCACAAATTTAAATGAACGACATGCCTTGTATACATAGCTTGAGGTAGTTAAGTGTACATCAACTTGTACATTCATGAACATTAGTATCTTTTTTTAGAAAGGTGGGAAGGGTTCATAAGGGTCAATATTCTATATAGTTATAAGAAATGGCCTCGGCATCTTTTCTGTTAACGCACATATTACACGAATCATACTTCTCTCTCTCTCTCTCTCTCTCTTATATATATATATGTACGTTACTTTCCCCAACAAACACAACCAAAATACAAACCATCCACATAGTTGGCACAAATATCATTTTCCGAAGCCTGCTACAAATTATATTATTTAAGTCAGTTTTCATTTCTCCTCGAAATGATATTAATCTTGATATTTTTAATGAACAATGTAGCAAAAACAGTAATTAATAGAATGAAGGGAAGCTAGAATAGAGAAAATGGAGAAAGTATATTCATTGATGATGAGATTTTGTTTTTAGAAAGAGAATAAAGAGAAGGATGATTCACTGTTATTCGTTGGGGTATGAATTTGGTGAAAGAAACCAAAATTAATTCAAAGTCTAGGACTGTGGGGGCAGTGGGTGTTATATTCCAAACAAGGATCAAAACAAGTGATTTGCTGCAGTAGTACCTTGTGTTAGATTTGTTGTAGTCCTCAAATGCACAACCTCATTAGAGATATGCAATTAGAGCATCTCCAACGTTAAACCTATTTGTAGGTTTATAAATTAGACATGTTTTACGATCCCACATCCGCCAAGTATGGGATTAGTTGGTGGTTTATAAGCCTAAGTTTCCCTTCCTCCTTTGAGCTAGCTTTTGGGAGCGAGTTCTACACCTAATTTATGGCTTGATGCAAGACTACTATGGGATGGGTTCATATCAATCATTCAATAGGTTTCAAAGCCAGCCCTATCTTTCGAGATTCCAATACTCGGAGTGGTGTACAAAGTGGTGGTCTGGACCCGTAAAAAAGGGTGTCAACCGTGAACAACATAGTTGGGACCAATGAGCTCCAACATAGCCATGACCAACGAGCTTAGAGTGGTGGCTTGGACCCAAAAGAAGAAGGGTGCCAACCGTGACCAAGGAGGATGTTGGCTCTTCAAAAGGTTGGGTATTGTGACGATCCCACATCCGCCAAGTATGGGATTGGTTGGTGGTTTGTAAGACTAAGGCCCCGTTTCTTTTTTTAGTCATTAAGTGCTTAGTGTATTAAGTGGTTGAATGTATAAATAATGTTTATATGTATTAAGTGAAAAATAGGTAATTGACGATTATTTTTGTTTATTAAATCAAAAAAGAAACATGAAATTTGACATAACGGCCTAAGTGTCCCTTCCTCCTTTGAGCTAGCTTTTGGGAGTGAGTTTTATACCTAACTTATGGCTTGATGCAAGGCTATTATAGGATGGGTTTGTATCAACATGTCACCAACTTTTACATCATTGAAAGTATGTCTACATCCACTATAAATAAACCCTATAAAACTTTGTGAATGAACTATGCATTAAATTATTAAAAGGTTCAATAAACCATGTCATCATGAACCTCATCTCATTATGGAAGTTTGGTTCATAAAGCATTTCAATTCCTTATAAACCTTTTCATGAACCTATCATTGTCAAATGCTCGTAGTTACTATCATTGGCAGATCTAGAATTCCAAATGAAGTAGGACCTTAGCCTTAGACTCGATGATATTGTTTAGGCAGAAAGAATAGAAACTGAAACGGGTCGGAACAACACATTGGATCAAAAGAGCTAAACAAAAATTAACAACTTATAAATCATGAATGCCAATAACTCGTGACTAGCCCCCTCTCCGAGTCGTGAATTTCCCAACCTTGCATGTGTACATTTAACTTTGCAATGATATATATATATGGGAATATGTTAGCTACTCCTAGGTGCAGCCGATTAACTACTCCAACTACTCCAATTCATCTAAAGCCCATCCTCATTAGCGCCTATAGATTGCTTTGTTTTATTTCTTTAAAAGTTCTCTTTCTATATATAGCTCTATATCTCTATACTTGACTCAATCAATTAAATATTTTTGAATCACCATAAATCTCTTCTCGTTACTTTGTTGCTTTCTCGCTTATTATACTGGATCCAATTTTGTACTTTGCTTCCAGCAAAAAAATTAATATTACAATCCTGTATACTTGAAGATCGATTAAGACCCATTAATCGAAATTATTTTGTTTTTATTTAAATCCTAGTCATTATGAAGCCAATTTACATATGAGGCAGTTTTACATTTAGGAATTTCAATTAAAATCAATCAATTATGTTGGTGGTTTTTTTATAAAGGGTGAATGATACAGTAAATCATTAAAGAGAGTTGTGTTTTTGTTATCATAATACGAAGATAATACGAGAATTCAATCTTATTATGCTTTTTATATTAGAATATGAAAAGTCAATTGTGAATCAATGGTGTTTTGAAATTAATGTAAACAAAATAAGAGTTGACGGTTTACAAAAGTCACATCGATCAAGCCCGTTTTTTAGTTTCTCATTTAAGCCAAATTTTATGTTTTTAACCCTAAGTGCAGCCAGTAAGCTACGGGTGGGAGCAGCCATATTAAGCCCTATATATAATTTACTCTTGATTTTAAAACCAATAATATGATACATCAGTTGGTCAGGTAGCTTTATGTGAAGTTTTTGAGTTGGACTAGGCGGGGGTTCAAATCCCTTTACCAGCCCAACATCCTTTAATTCTAAAATACCCCTTGTCATCACTTTGATATTTTTTTAGTTTGTAACTTTTATTGTTTTATTAATACAAGTGCAATAAACATTAACATAGACGTATAAATAAATGTCCATATAATATTAGATTGTTAAAACACTTATAAGAGGTATAAATGCAATCCCAAACTTGTCACGTTACTCATGGCTCCAAGTAAAGCTTTACATGTCAATTGATTTTGGCCCTCCCCAAGAAAACAATCAAGTTCCGCCACTCACATTAAGTTTTAATAAACACCTTTCATTTACATTGCGTTTTATTAGAATAAAATACATACTTATACTTTAATACTTTTATCAAAAAGCATGTTAACATATAAGATATATATTACTCATTATGTTTTATCAGTTTTTTGTTTAATTGTCATTGTGTTACAAGTTCTAGACTTCTAGTTAAGATTCGAATCTCGCAGGTGGAGGTGGCAAGACAAGTAAACCTGGTTACCCTGGAAAGTGTTTTGTACAAACTTTCTAACTTTGTTATAAGAAATTAGTGTCAAAGATGATGTTATTTCCATTAAAATCGAATTTTTTATAATAAGTTGATGAACTAGCTTTATGCATGACAACAAAAAGCACCTAAGGTAACTTTCTGACCCGTTCAATCCATTTCCTTTATAGCTTTTTGTTTATTGTACTCGTATGACATGTTAGAGATAAAAAGCATAAAGGTTTTCAACCAGCCTATAAGCATACGGGTCAGCGTTCTCACTACTAATATGTAAAAGCAAAACAGCTTATAAATTCATGGAGGTCATCAAGCAGTATAACATGATGCTATAAAATGTACTTACGTCAGGCTGATCAACAACATTAACTGCACATCGCTCCTCTGTAGTTGGTGTGTAAGTTTCAGAAAATGGGCTGCAGTTCAAACAATAAAAGGAAGATGTCATGATAACTATTAGTAACTAGACATAAAGCTATAATAGGTAAAATGGTCTTGAACAAAACCGCACAAATTTTCAACAGTCATGCAAATGGTGGTTTTGTACGCCCCAAAATTAAGGATCTAGTTTAGCGAAAGACCTTCCAACAAAAGACTGCAACAACGAGGACTTTCCCGCAAACTTAGGCCCAAAAACAAAGCACTGGAAGACATTTCGGTCAGACTGTTGCTTCTTGCGGTCAACAAGTCTGCTCTGGGTAACTCTTACTGCAGAAGAAGGATCACCAGAATATCCAAGGTATATGAGGTTCTTCATACTAAGGACTGGGTTTTGATGTGTCATAAGACCCCACTGCATCCCACAAATATATTTCAGCAGAAATTAAAAATCTCGTGTGATGCAAAAATCAAAACCTATGAACCTTCAACTTAGACTAATAACAACATGGTATATACTCCTCTCATTCCACGGATATAGCAATGTTTGTATACATCATTTTAATATGATAATATTAACAAATAAAGAAACTCATGAAGACAATTGTAAGTATACCTGGGCCAAAAATCCATCCACTGAACCCTCCCACCGCATTACCCTGCTCTAAATTAGCATATGAAGCTTCATTCGAGCGACTGGAATGTACAATACCAAGTTCAAACTTTGATGGTGAAAGATATAACAAAGGTGGAACCACATCACTTTGAAGATAGTATATACCTCTCTGGAGCAGTATAGAAATAGTCATCTAACTCCTCTTCATTAAGAGCTCCATCCTGGTTTAAAAAATGAACATATTTTCATTTTCAGTTTCAACATATTGAAACAAATGAAAGCAAATATACAAATCGTTCATTGAAGTTTCAAGAGTGATAGATGGTACAACATACGGAATCCCGGTCAAAAACGAAAAACACCCATCTGAGATGATCCAGAGCTTTACTTGTCAGCTACAAACTCTACAATATGCAGAAACAAACCATGTAAATTAAACTAATTAATACAGGATATGTCATAGCATACCCACTACCCATGAATATACTTAAGTATCTGGTTACATAATAACTTAACACAAGGTATAAAGTAATACATCACAAACCAGATAAGTTACAAAAATATAATCACACAAATATTACCTGCTCAGGAGTTCTTTTAATTGAAGGCAACTGATCAATGGCAAGACTTAAATCATTAGTGTAGCCAAATTTTCTTAGAACAGTCCATATTGTTTCTAGACGGCCTTTTTCAATGAACAATTCGTGTATGAAATAGAAGCCTCTGAATGTCAAGCCATTCTCATTGACTCCATCAAGCAATTTTGCTCGCACATCTTTTTTTACAACAACTAATTCTAAGGGTTCCAATGGAGCATCAAAACATTTGACCTGTTCATAAGTAAACAATTAACAACTTTTGCTCTCATGCTAAAATCATAAATAGTCCAGGAAATAAAAATTAAGAGCCATATACAGAATTTTTAAACAGTGTAATATATAACTACATGAATTGGTCAATCTGAGTAAAGTTTATCATTCACAAGTCAAACAAGCAAAATAATAAATGAACTAAACTTAATAAGGAATTCAACAAATGAATCAAAAGTTACCCAAACCTAAAAAAGAACTTCATATACGTCATAACCTTTATAAATATATATATAACATACATAAGTGCTGAAATATAACCATGACTATTAGACTATAAATGGAAACCTGGAAATCATTGAGCTCTCGATCACTTAGAGCGCCATCTCTATCTTTATCACAGAGAATAAAAATTCTCATCAAAGCCCCGACAAATAGCGGTTTCAATGTTTCTGTCTCACGGACATAAAGTGGGGCTATTGGATAGAGTATCACCTTTTGGGAAAAGCGAAAAACCTTTGGGATCTGAAAAGAAAAAAAAAAAAAAAAAAAACGAATAAACAAATAAGCAAATCAGAAGTATGCAAGTGTAGCTAGAATGCTACATTTCTTATGAAACATGGTACCAAAACACAAAAATGTAAATGCGCAAACAAAGCTCAAATATTAAAATAGGACATCACCTGAATATGTTTGTATGCAGAACATTCGATCCACGTTTCGATTTCCCGAAACTCTCCTAGCATACATGAGATCGCGCTGTCGAAATTATCTGCTTGCTCATCCTTTAGATCAACCTTACAACCCACCACTATGACAGGAACCTTTACCTGCCCATGTATTAATTGAACATCTTATTTACTAAACATCTGACATAGAAAAAAAAATTTTGGTTGATTATTCAATTGTGGATTCAAGGCCACATTTGAATATAATCAAATGTGGATCCAAGGCCATCGGCAGATACTCTAGGAGCAAGTACAGATAAAGCCTTTGATGGTTAAAAATTGGTTGATTATTCAGTTGACGGGAAAACTTATGATAAAGTGTCTTAGAGGCCGTGATGGACTAGTTTTAGGGTCAAAATCATGAAAAAGGGTGATACTCATACTAAAAAAAGGGAATTAAAGTAAACAGCATATTTTCCGTCTTGGTTTTAAAAATTGCGCTTTAAACAGTGTTCCCAAGCGCTAGCTTAAACGCTTTATTGTACATTAAGCGTAGGGCGTACATAAAGCGTGCGATTTTTAGCGCTTTTTCAATAAGCGCTGGGCGCTAAAAAGCGTAGGATTTTTGTAAAAAAGCGTTCTGATTTTTGTTATATAAGGCTTTAGTAAATATGGAGTGTGAAATAGCCCCAGAAGTTTAGGTCCATTTAGTAATTAATTGGGTCTAGTACTCTAAAAGATTAGGGCAGCATTGATAAAGGTGGGAACAATAAGGGCGGAAAAGATAAGGTCGGAGAACCTATTGGGGGTTTTTAACCTAATTGAAGGTACAAACAACCATTATCTCTTTATTCATCTCCTTGCTGCTGTAAAAAGTGAAGATAAAAGTGAGTAGGGCTCTTAGTTTAACCTTAGAACCTTTAAGCAACCTACTTTTGAATACCTACCTGGCTATCTTTTGTGATTTTTAGTTTCTAGCTGCCTTTGTTACATAAAAGAGTTTTTGATATATATATATATATAGAGAGAGAGAGAGAGGGTAAGGTTTACGTGGCTGTTATACACCCAAGCTTGGGTGTAGAACCCCTCACATCTTGTTTTTTTAATCCATAAAATTCATGGGGGGGGGGGGGGGGGGGGGGTGCAAGCATTTACATATATATTAAAAAATTAGTATGTGATGGGTTCTACACTCAAGCTTGGGTGTATAATAGCCACATACTCAATTTTCTCATATATATGGCATTGATGGTATTTTATATTATAACGGTGTTTAAGTATTATTTATGTGTTATAAATACTATCTATACTTCATATTAAAAAGAATAGCCCCCATGTTGAAAGTTACATGGGGGAAAATATCTAAACTACCCACCATAAAAAAAAAAACTCTCCCCTTTCATTCGTAGTCGTTCATCCACACGCAACTCTCTCTATCTTTCTTTATTTCTTTTTCTTTTTTTCATTTGCACCCCGTTAATGGTATCCGCTGCAAAGCGCGGGTACCATGCTAGTATATATATATATATTATAATTTATAGTATTTTTATAAAAGTGTGTGCTTCGCGTACGAAAATCTCGCTGCTTTTCCGCTTAGCGCTTTACGCTTCGGAAATGGACCTTATCGCTTTTAGCCGCTTAGCGCTTTTTAAAACCAAGTTTTCCTATACAGAGTTTAAGGATGTGCATGGTCCGGATTCGTTCAGTTTTTTTTTAAAAAAAAAAAACGTCGAGTTCAGTTTTTGCTCGTCTTGGTTTTTGGGCTGGTTTCGTTCGATTTCAGTTTTTCCGTTTGGTTTGAAAAGTAGCTTATAAAGTTAGTGTTAAGAACTTTCACTTGTTAAGCAATGAATACAAACAAACACAAAATTTTAATTAATTTACAAAAGGAAATAAAGCATACCTCCCATCGTCGAAGTTCGGTAAGCCAGTAACTACTCAAATGATTAATGGACATTAAATTATCACACGCGTATGTTAGAATAACGGCATCAGCCCTCTTCAGTTCATCATTGAGTTTCACTTTATTCTCCAAACTAATATAACAAAAATAATTAAACTTTCACATATAACAAAATCCGAATATATATATATAGAGGGTACGGAGTATGAGGCTGTTTGATACCCAACTTGGGTGTAGAACCCCTCACATCTTGTTTTTTTAATCAATTAAAAGCATGGGGCCCAAATATTTATATATATATATATATATATATATATTAAAATATTGGTATGTGTGAGGTTCTATAGCAAGCTTGGGTATATAAATGTTTGGGCCCCATGCTTTTCATGGATTAAAAAAAGAGGGGTTCTATACCCAAACTTGGATATCTAATAGTCATATACTCCATTTTCTCTATATTAAAAAAAGAGGGGTTCTACACCCAAGTTTGGATATTAGATATCCAAGCAGATATCCAAGCTGGAGTGTAGAACCCCACGTACCAATATTTTAATATATTTTAATATATATAAATGCTTGGGGCCATGATTTTTATGAATTAAAAAAACAAGATATGAGGGGTTCTACACCCAAGTTGGATATCTAACAGCCACATACTCCATACCCTCATATATATATATATATATATATAACGAAACAGTGTCGTACCTACCTAGAAGAAGTATCAATAACAGTAACCGGAACACGTTCACGAAATATATTATCTGGCAATATAGTCGGCCGCAACACCGGCGGAACATTGGTCGTGAAAAATTCAGCTGCAGCGGCGTTAATCAAGCTGGATTTGCCGGTGCCAGGGTCACCAGCGACCACGATGCGAACGCCGGCCGCCATGGTGGTATCTTTGGTAGTAGATGAAGAAAGTGCTACCGCTGCCATTGACATAGAATCTACAGAACCCCTCATTATTAACTCAATAATAATTGCGAAACCTTTTTGTTGTTCGGTGACGGAACAATAAGCATGCTTTTTTTCAGATTATTTCTTAAAAATAATAATAAAAAAAAGTAAATTTGAGTCAACTTTCAATTCGGCTTTTATGATTTTTTAAAAAAAAATAATTTTCCGATTTAATTTTGTTATACTAAACTATCTGTATAAAAAAAAAAATTGTCATAATATTTATATGATGTACGGTAATTTATATATATATTGGTTCTCCTTAATATATGAGATGTAAGTCCAGATCAAAAGTTGGGTGATAATTCTCGAGTCAAATTATGCCTTATAATTTCTTATTTTTTCGTTTAAGCAAATTCATAGATAAACAAACAACCACACTAAACTTTAATTTGAAATGTAATCATAATAGATAGAATTGTAAATTTAATAAGAACATAGTTCAAAGTAGAATCAAAACTAACACTAATACTAATATTATTCAAAATAATCAAAATATGTCTTTGGCCTCTTTATTTTAACGATTAATTCTTCTCAATTTTTACTTTAATGTGGTTGCAAGCTGATGATGTCACTTTTCATCTCTTGGTGCCTCAACATCAATAACAGAACGTATGCATCTCAATTTGCTACTTTCAGCCGACAAATTCTTTGGGAGTGTATCGTCATGTTCATCAAGAGTAATCAAGTCCTTGACGAATTAAAAGTGGAAAACAATAACAATGATTATAACCCAACTGTCGCTGGATTATATCACCAAACTCATCCAGAATTGTATCCCATAAAGTGCAATCAATAGAATGCCCACTAGAAAATAAAACTGTTAATACATGTAAGGATATGACGGAATTGTTGTGCAACATGTATATAAGTTAACGAAGTGTAACCATATATGATTGTTTACTAAATCATGTATAGTAATTATCTTAAATCATGTCATAATGTTGCGAACATTGACCACATCTCCAATTATGTCTACCTATTTAACCATAACAATTTCAATTATTTAAAAGTTGGACAACAAAATAATAATTAAATCTAACTATATATATAAGCGTACCTATAATTTGGTTATCATGTAGTGTCTCAAAAGTCACAAACTTGAAACCATATGTTGATCCGATGTCATCATCAATATCTTTGACTGTTGTGACGGAAAGAAATTTATTTTGCAGTCATGTTCAACATATCTAAATATGCTTTGATTTTTTTGTACCATGAAATACCCAAGAAGCAAAAAGTGACATCCTCCCAAAGCTTATCTCGAATTTTTGGGATAATTCCTTCCTAATGGATCGTTGATTCTGTCAAAAATAATACAACATAAAATAAGTAATACCCCGTGATAAACTTTTACACATCAACTATATGGTTATAAAAATATGTGATGTGAACCTTTTATCAACAAAGATAATTTGAAGTGTTTGGGGCTACAATGGATTGAAAAAAAGGTGTTTCTCACCTTCGAATTTTGCGTAGACAAATAAAAGTATTAATTGCTTTGAGAGTGATATCCTTTACCAACATGTCGTAGTAGCCATGATATTTTTGGTAACAATTCGGTAACAAATATTATAACATGTAGTAACAAAACTATACTAATAATAAACTCAATCATAATCATATGAATATATACTACACGCTTATCCTGCAATTTTTTCAAAAACATAAAAGTGGTAATGATCAACAATCATTAACTTTGTTCAATATAGTATACTAGTAATAAATCAAATCATAATCATATGCAATAATATTTTTTAAAACCTATAATTATCATTAACTTGAAATTCCAATGTAATTTAACATCAAACATATAAGTATATGGTTAATAGTATATTCAAAAACAATCAATACATATTAAAAACAATGAAACAACATAATTCAATTAGTTTACCGTTGGATGAAGTGATGATTGTTTTATCCCTTTAAAAGTGTATCAAAATTGATCGTAAACGTGATCCTCTTGCAAGCGTTGTAAGAATCTATATATAGGATATTAATATTGTTACTAATCATTGATATAAATAAAACTAAATGGGTTGGATCATTGGTTAGAGCCCTTGTATCTGGAAACAGAGGTCATTGGTAAAATAAAGCAAATATTAAAGTAAAACAAATAAAACAAAAGGTTTTTCTTTACTGAACATCACCGTGCATCATGAAAATCATCGTGCATCAATTTGTTTCGTGAATCTTCGTGTATCAATTTAACCATGATAAAAGGGTCAAGATCTTGTCTTATTTATTTTACTTTAATACTTGTTTTACAATACTCAACCCCTATAAAAGAAATACCATTTGATTTTTATAAGTGTTAGAAAAATATGTAATATTTTATTTAACACCCTTTAAAATATTTTCACATACACAATTTATTTAAAATTAATGATTATCCTTCACTATCAATCATTTATCTTTTAAAATAAATTAATCAGCTCTTTTATATCAATTATCTCTGTACAAATCTATTAACCCTTTTATATCAATTATCATTTAAGCCTCCATCACTATGACGACCCAACCCTGTATTTGTACGAGTATGATAGCCAATAGTTTTAAAAAGGGATTATTATTTTAGAATGTAAACAACTATACACGAATAGTTATAGTGTGTATCATCACATGTATTCTATATAATAAACTTTCAGATCTTGTGTATTCCACATATCCAAGTATATGTGGCAACCATATAAACTGCCACTTGTCAAGTTTCGATTAGTCGAATACATACAATGCACAAAATTTGAAAGTTCATTACATACAATGTACAAGATTGAAGTTCGATACACACTAATTCTTGTAAAGTTGTTTACATTATGGGGTACTAATCCCTTTTAAAAAATCATTAAGCTAATACAGTACGAGTAATATTTATAAGGATTTACCATTTCCCCACACCTAGGGCTGTCAATGGGTTTGGGTTCGGGTTGGCAGGTTGGTGGGTTGAAAAACTCCGACCCTAACCCAACCCACTAAAAGTTTCAGGTCCAAAATTTCAACCCTGACCCACAACCCCCTGACCTACAACCCGCTAACCCGTTAACCCATGACCCAACCCATGTGACCTGATAAGCAAATATATATAAATATAAAATGGAATAAGTCAACCAATATAAAGCTTTATCATTGATGGTATAAGTTTAAAATGAAGGGTATGAAAAGGAAAGAATGTGAGGGTATTGTTAGTATTTGACACAAAGTTAATACACTTACGGTCTCATATTACATCACTTATCATCTCACAGAATTTTGAATCCTCTTCCTATTTTAGATTTGAAGTTACTTTAGTATAGAAATATAAGAAAATAAGAATGGGGCGTATGGATTAATGTAATGTAGAGTATGAACTATCATATATAATTAAATTATTTTAAAGTTATCGGGTTGATGGGTCGACCTGACAATCCAACAACCTAACCCGGACCCAACAAAAAAAAAAATCAGGTTAGTAGGTTGACGGGTTGGTGGGTCAAAAATACTCAACCCTAACCTGACCTTTGTCGGGTTGAGTTCAGGTTGGATTTCGGATTGGGTCGAAATTAACCGCTCTACCACACCCATCTATAAGACCGCCCATTCCAAACTTATGTTACCCTTTTATGCACAACAAGTATTGCTTTACGTTACAACTCATGTAACTCCCTTAACCTACAAAAAGGGTTCAGCTTAGGGTTTATACAAAACACAAAACACAAACAAATGGCTTCAGCAAGCAGATCAGCAATCGGCTCTATTTCAAGAACCATTTCATCCAAATCAAACCCAATTTCACGTACCCTTTTAACCCCCAAATCCACACCCATTTCACCATTCAGCTCTTCATCATCAACAAGATCACTCCCTCGAGCAGCTTCAAGGTTTTGGTTTCTATACTTTATCTTTTCCTATATTTTTAACCCTTTTTAGTTAAGTCCCGCATTTTATTTTTAGTGGGCGTTTGGCTTAGGTTATTTATTTTGCTTATCTTTGAGAAATGCTGTTTTTTTGGCTTATGATAATCCCCATTTGTGGCTTTTTTTGCTGCAATTAAAGTTCCCAATATAAATTTGATTTTCATATATATAATATATGTGGGTGTGTTGGATGGATATATAGGGTAGTTGCAGCATTGGGAAGTGTTGAATCAATGTTGCCACTCCATAGTGCGATTGCATCCGCTCGTCTTAAGTCTAGTATTGCTGTTGATTCCACTTGTTGGAGCTGGCTTTCTCAAGGTATCTCTTTTCTCTTTCTATATATATTTTGGGTTATTGCTTATTAGTTAATATAAGTCGTAACTGTTATGTGTTTTGTATCAAGTAATCGACTTTTGGGTGAAAGTTTGTATAAGTAGGTGGAGATGTGATAAATTGGTAAGTAATTAATAGTAATGATACTAAAGCTTGGTACTTGATGTTTTATATCTTTTTTGTGGATTTGGAAATACTGTGATTGATAAGAGCTTATAAAGTGAGAGAAAGTGGATAGGTGAAGTTTAAGGGGCGTGTTAAGTTGTGGAGTGCGTACTTTGCGAGGAATTAGACTCTCTCTCTCTCTATATATATATATAGGGTAGGGATCCAGAGAGAATGTGCTTAAGGAGAGAAGGAAGAGAAGGTCTGGTTTTCTTTTTAGCTTGTTTTCTTGATATTTTTCCATTTTTTCACTTTTTTCATTCTTTTTTTAATTAACTCAATACATAAAAAAATTCAAAAAATAAATAAATTTCTGACCCGAGTTAGTAAGTCATATATGTAAGGGTACGGTACGGGCTTCGTCCTTAAGGATATTAATAAGGGGTAGCTGGTAGGAGTGATAGGTCATAGAGGGTGATAGGTCATAGGGGGTGATCGGTGATGAGGTGATCTACCTAACGGGCTTCGCCCTTAGCTATCATGGCTCCGCCCGCTTCGCCTATAGGCTATAGCTTACGGGCTACGTCATTTGAAAACAAAATATTTTTTAAACATTTTTAAAATTTTTGTATGAAATTGATGAATTAAAGAGAGAATGAAAAAAGTGAAAAAAGGAAAAAAAAAGTTCAAAAAAAGAAGCTAAAAAAAATAAAAAACGAACCTTCTCTTCCTTCTCTCCTTAAGGAACCTTCTTATTTGATCTCTATCCTATATATATATATATACGAACTCGTTGTAGTAGTAAACCTCATCAAAATCGATAACCAATGGAATTTGCCTAGTTTGATAGTGGTTTAAGTAGATGAATTGATCTACCCAACCATGTTACAGTGTGTGTTATCTACTTATCTTATTGTTCGTTCTACTTGTGTGTGTTTCAATTGTTTTGTGTCCATTTGGGTTAAGATGTAAAGGTTAAATCCACAACATGCCGGTCCTAAAATTTTATTACAGTTGAATGTGATTGTGCGTAATTGATTTTGTCAAGTGGTCTATAAATTTACACATGTTCTTGAATATCTATATGATGTTAGACTTGATGACGGAGAAACCATGGGGACATACATCTACATAGGGGTATATGAATGCTGGTGGCTGTGGGTACTCATGCCTAGCCAATGCCTTGTGCAAGTTATAATGTTGATTCTAGATGGAAAATTTTCAATTCGTTCATGTGAAAATGTGTAGTTTTAGCTGTTTAAAGATAATGTTAATGGGTCAGGTGGTAAACTTGACATACTTAACTGTATAGAATTATCAATAAATTCCGTGAACATGATTATTACTTCTTTAGGATGATGAATAAGGCCGGATTTCCTGTTATGTTTTTATGAATCGCTTATTGTTAACTGAAAATATAAGAGCAGCTACAAATTAAAAACCTCAAAGTTTGCTACTTGCTGGCTGTTGTTTCATGTTTATTTGGATATGCTTCATTTGATCATAGTTTATAAGAGTAGGTAAAATATTAGTTGCATAATTGCATAACATTGGTCCTTTAAATATGTTACAGCTGAAGTCCATTTTGTTTGATTGTATTTGGTTATATGTGGGCCTATGGGGCATAGTAGATTGTGGGATGATTCTGGTACTGGTATGAATTGAGGTTTGAGTATTTTTCTAAGAGACTATAAACTGACACTAATTCTCGAGCATTATTTAAAACTTCAGATTAGATGGGCAGTTTAAACCCATTTATTTAAAACTGGGTCAATTTGGGTTGTATAGTCAAGGGGTCAAAGCGGGTTTTTTAAAGATATAGATGGCAATAGCAACAGATCACTTCCAATGCATTAATATTTGCCAATGACATACCCAACTTTTATAGCTTCCTATATTAGCTTAACTAGATTATTGTCCCGCGTAATACACGAGTAAGTATATTTTTATAATTATATATATCAAAAATATAATTTTCTTAAGTAATAGTTAACGAATTAGTAATAATTAACGAATTAAAATATTCAATTTCACTTTATTAACATTTGTGTTTTTGACCTTAATAATTTCACAAAAATTTATTATGTTGTTCATTAAGTCTCACTGGTTCAATAAATTATTCAATGTCAAAAGTTATTTGCTTATCCATGTCATCACAAATATCTCAATTTCATTCGGATTTCCATATCGTATCATAAAAAATATCACACATGACACGTTCTTTAAATGGTGTCAAGGCATACAACCTTTTAAACCGAGTTGCAAGATTGCCATCATTAAGCCAATCATCATTCCAGAATCTTGTCTTATTTTCACGCCCAACTGATCTTTAATAAAATCTTAAGGGGCTAGCAATCGAGTGTGCCTCAGAGAATGAGGAACATATATTTGCCCATATATTATTACCATTTGTTTTACATAGGAATGCAAACTCATAACCATGAATCACATGGATGATTTTAAACCTCACGACATCCAAGTTTTGAACCACATATTATATCCATTTGTACATATCAATGCTAAATTTTGAGCCTCCAAACTACCAAAACCTAAACCACCCACTTTTTTACCTGACGATTGCCTTCTAGTCAATCCATTACATTCCATTTTCCGAGTTCGACCCCCATCCCCCTCCTCCCTTGCCCCTTCCACACAAAAATTATATAAAATGAAATTGTGATCTTTATCAATCGAAATAAAGAAAAATAATATATTCTAAATACTTTGAATTGCCGAGTTAGAATTCATCATAGGCAACGCATTAGTATTAAGTTTAGATTTAATTCTATAATAACTTTACAAAATTTATGAAATATAACCATGGATGGAGTCGGACTCCAATTTTTGTACAATGTAAACTTTTTTAAGGATATATTTGTAATTTTGTTCATGCAAAATATTAATAAATAAAGAATACATACAAACATTGACTTTGTTGTCATAAGTCTCTTCTTTAAATCTACATCACTTGGTTGGAAATATTAGTTTTGAGATAAACCTCTCTATTGTTAGAGTAAAAATTTTTAGTTATTTTGATTTTTAAATATAATAGGAAAAAGAAAAAAAAGAGGTTGGAAAAATGTTTTTTTTTGTTTGGGTAAAGGTACAGTACATTGATAATATAGTTGTATGTAAAAACATTATTTTTTTTTCAAATTCTTTTATAATAGTAATCACAATAGTCACGCATATTTACAAGTTAAATTATATATCATTAATTTCGATAATTTACTTTATTTTGTTTAACAGAGCGCAACTTCTTTGTCACGACATGCTCCAAAATTGCAGATCAATGTTAAAGGTTGATGTTCCCAAAGTTGTCACTCACCTAAGCTAAACTCGACCTTTCTCAAATCTGTCGTTGATAGTTTGACTAAACCGAACATTATATATATATATATAATATATATATATAATATTGTCGATACTGGGTATTACGACATTATTAATATTCAATTTTACTTTATTATGGTTTAAAATATAGCTTACTATTTTTATCAATAGAAAATTGATCTATATATTTTAAATGAAACATATCTCGAGTATTTTAATTAAAATATGTTGTGTTTTTTTTATATGATATTAACAATTATTCTATTGGATAACACAAAAGATAAAGAGTATTTTTTTATTATCATTAAATATATATTAAAGAGAAACCTTAATTTATAATTGAAAAAGTATGAACTCTTAGATGAGTTTTAACTTTTACTTAGAGTCTTTAGATCAAATGATGATGTCATAACCTTATTTAACTTTTTGGTTAGAGTAGGGGTCGCGAGAGAGGTATTAAATAAGGAGTAGGTGCGTGAGTCCTCGCTGACCCAAGCGATTTTGATCTAATTTTATTAAATTTAAGTTATTATTACTTCCTTATTTAAATTTGTAGACATTAATAATTAATGTTTTTAATGATATAATTATGAAAACTAATATTTTTATATTTTGCATTATTTTTTTATCTATAAAATCAATTTTTAATGTTATTACAATAAAATTTTCTTTTTTAATGTAATACGTTTATATTAAGTTATATGCTTAGAAATTTTAGAGTATAACTAAATTATTCGACCAAAACATTAAAACACAAGTGCAATGACAATGCAAACATATCCGGATGAATGAAAGACATCCAAAGAAACGAAAATCATACTTAGTGAAACCTCTAATAGATGATGTATCCATTTTTCAAAATTGTGGTTAAATAACACACAAATATATATGACTAAGGTTTGTTAAAAAAGCGATCATGCCTAAAAGTGAACTGTCTGGACACTATTAAGCGGAATCTAATCGACGACTAATGTAACTTCATGTTTTCTAGTGGCTTAATTCTTACCTGGTTAAATATTTGTCAACTTATGATATTATAAAATTTTAACATATTATTAATTGTATATGTTTCCTGCGTATTACGCGAGTATTAATCTAGTTAGGATATATATGAGCAATTAATATAATATTATATTAAAAAAATAATATTAACTATTATTCTATTAGATATATATATATTTATATATATATATATATTATATATAAATATATATACATATTAGCTACTATTTTTGATTTCTTGATTAAAATTATTGGGTAAAAAGTGTAAATTTATGATGAAAAACCAAAAAGTGTAAATTAATTTAAAGGGGTATATATATTAGCTATTATTTTTGATTTCTTGATTAAACTATTGGGTAAAAAGTGTAATTTTTGATGGAAAACCAAAAAGTATAAATTAAATTTAAATTATTGGGTAAAAAGTGTAAAATTTGATGGAAAACCAAAAAGTGTAAATTAAATTTAAAGAGGTATTTTTTGTATAATCATAAAAAGTATAAGTATTAATATTGTCATTTAAAAAAGATAAAATAATTAAATTTGATCTAATGACTCTAAATCAAAGATGGAATTCATCTAAGGGTTCTTGTTTGTAGGAATGAATTTACCACCTTGTTATATATATATTGGTAGATTATAAAGTTTGGATAATTTATTAAGGTAATTTTTTTTATAATCATCCTCGCTATATTATTCTAAGGGTACTGAAGTATTCAACGTTAACAGACATGTCATCTAAAATAAGATTATCAAGAAGCCACCCAAGTATCAAATTGATTCATTTACACCATATTCTAGTTTAGTTGACTATTATAGCCCTCTTTTTAAAAATGTTGACCCAAGTTTGCATATCTGTGTTTTGACTAAAAGGTGAACTCACTTTTGATTATTGGTACTTGAGTGGAAAACTTTGACGTCTTTAACTTTGGTTGGCCTGTTTATTTTCTTTCAGTTACGCCTTTGAATGCACATTTCCAAAAACAAAATTAAGTGTTACCAGACCAACTTGACTGTCTTAAAGTTTTACCTTTCTTTCCCCACGCTAAATTGTCTATCTCACCACCTATAGCTGAGATCAGAGTTTTGCTTCATGTTGATTCGGATCTTTGGTATATGTGTGTGTGTATCATTTTTTGTATTTTAGTATATATAGGCTGATTGGATATTCTTTATAATGTCATAAGCAGCCTGATATTTTAAATTGAAATCCATTCCACTGAACTAGTATTAACTTGACACGGTATTGAATCTAAGCGCATGAGTCATGTATCATTTTACCTGATCTCTTTTGCTCTTTGACTAGTTCAGAATTGAGAACTTAAAATTCGGTATTTTCTACCATTGATTAAGAGTTTAAGTATGTGTTAGTGTTATTAAACCAAGTTTGGGATGACATAGTAATCTATACCTTGTAAGCCATCTCAATAATTTACATAATACTATAATAGATGACTAGAGAACTACAGTATTTATGGTGCCTTTAGGACGCATAATCTTATTTTGCCTTAAAATTTCTTTTTGGGAATCCTCTTTAGCGTACTGGTTTTATTGGATCGTCTGATCTATCAAGAATAAAAAGATAACCGAGCAGTTCTCATTGTTGAAGTAAGTGTGGGGGTGCTGTTTGAAACAAGTAGGGTTGACCTGGAACAATTCTTTGTCCAAATACTTAAAATTGTTAAATAGACATAGACATGATTACAATACTTATCTAATTCAATGTAGTAGATTTTAAAGTACAGGGTTCGGGGACATTTAAGTTTTAACCCGATTGAATCCATTTCACTTATTGATTGTTTACCTATTATATACCCATTTGACCTTTAGAGAATAAATAACCAAACAACCCATCTGTTCGTATTGAATTAACCCATATGACCTTTTAGAGAATAAATAACCCATCTGTTCATAAGTGAGAGAGCTGAAATGGTCACACCTCCAGGTGTCTATCGTGACAATCTGTTGTCTATCGTGTATTCAATTCTGACTAGTTCTTCTGCTCACCACTATAGGTCTTGCATCATCGTTGTGACAGCGGGACTGATCAAGGAAATAAATGCATATGCATATCTCTTTTAACATGGGATTGTGTTTCAAGTTTTAAAGTCTCAAATTTGAACTTCGTAGCTTGTTGGAAAGTGATACTTTGTTAGTTTGTTATATACCACCACTTAGCTATTTACTCAAATCAAACGATTCCTTGGATTTTGAGGATTTTTTGCTCTTGAGTGACAACAGTTATGATATGTGACAATAATTGCTGAATGCCATTTAGTTTGAGTTTCTGAAATCATAAGGGGACATGTATTTCTGAGTTTGTTTATTTGATGTCTTTTGCCAGGCTTTGAATGAAAGATGTGTTATTCATTCTCGATCATTTGATTTGTGTTTGGCCGTTTAAATTAGCATGTCTAGGCAGCACAAAATATTCCATAAGATTATATTTACGTATGTTTTCTGGGTCATCCTCGTAGATATAACCTTAGATACCTGACATTTGATGTCACAGGAACCACAAATCTTTTATTTTTAACTGTGTTTTTTGGTTGACGGGTGTGTTTCTTGAAACTTTTACTAAAGACTACTTGCAACTAATTCTATGTTTACGGATTTTCTTAGACTTCGGACTTCCTCGGTGACAAAGGCTCCAACCGTATTGCATGGCGGTTCCTCTTCTTCTCTATGTTTTCTCATTTATCTGATGTCTCCCATCAAGCTTGGTCTTGGTCTAAGTTATCATGTCTTTTACTGATTTGAAAAGTTCAGTGGGGTTATTGCATCAACTCACTCTTTTTTCTGAAAAAACTCTATAGGATGACTGTTCTTGCACTCTTGAATAAATTTTATAAAGACTTTTTTTGCATCAACTTATTGTTGCCATTTGTTTGTAATGATTAGTACGAACTGTTGTGTAAAATTTACCCAGGCTAGGACCATCCTGCCTTTGGGGTCAGTTAGCCTTGCCTAGTTTTGGTATAGAACTTGAGGATATGGGATGTTTAATGCTTAGACTGGTCAAGTCTACAGTTTTATGATGATCAATTGACAGACTATATTCTACATCATTTCATCCCATTAAAAAGTCCTAGCTTAGGGACAACACTTTTGACTCACATGTTTATAGATTTCCTATTGGGTATAGGTAAAGATGTCATATAGAGCTCGTAGATTCTTTTGAAGTAAGAGCCTGTGGCTATATTCTTACAGTGAACCGGAGTTAAGACAAGCAGTTTATTTGTGTCCACTGTCCAGTTGATGAATTTTGTCTCGGGTTTTATTACAAGAAAAATAAAGCTAAGTTTTAGGCTAACCGTATTACCAAGAGCCTGTGGATACTAGTAAACTTGCGTTTGGTCCTTTTGTTGGAATGGAATGGTCTTTTGATCTGTTATTGTCGTAATTGAATGAACCATTACCCATAGTACGATATTGAGGATATATGTATGAATGTGTTATGAGGCGTGTGGTCGTGTGGATATGACTTTCTGATAAAATAAAGGCACAAACGGGGACAAAGCTTTGTGAAACAACGTCTTAATCATATAATTGCACAATATCATTCTCCTTGATTATATAATCACCCACAACATACCAACGTCTTAATCATATAATTGCACAATATCATTCTCCTTGATTATATAATCACCCACAACATAAAACTAAGGACCCATCAATTATAAATTTGAAACAGTTACGCAACAAATTGTAATCACATATAAAATGAGTTATACAAGGAACATACAAGTGTAAGTATGATGTATCAAAAATCATTAAAACCATCTGTGGCAGAGGCATATGCAATTGTATGGTGTGCCACCCATAGACTGCCAAGTCGCATGGCCCTCCTTGCTGATTCATGTTATATGAATAGCGATGGTCATAACTTACCATAAAGGCCCTCAATAAATTAGATTGTAACCTTGTCTTGATTCTTTTTCTTTTATTTTGAATGAATTTGTTTTTCGGTGTTTCTTGTTACCAAGACAACTGCGAATCATTAAGGTTTTGAATACAACTCTACTACAATCATTAAAGCTAAAGCACCTTTAGATGAACGTTCACAACATTGGGCTTAATCCTTGTTTTTTTTAAACAATCGAATTAACTTCTATTGCACTTAAACTATGACTCCAACTGGGTCTGAATTCCCAACCTTTTGACATTAGGAAAACTATATAGTTTTGCATAAAATGTGTTTCAACTTTTGATATGTGGCTATATTCTTACAAGCTGGGTCACTAACTTTGGCTTCTTCTTGTTCAAGCAACATGACATCCTTTTTGTTCATAAAGAATGCAAAAGAGAAAAGAAAGAAATGATAATATCTAGTTTTAGTTATTGATATAATAGCAATATAAAAACATTATTTTTTTCATTAGAATTTTCTTTATCGACTTTACTTGAACATATATTTGTTATATCATCTTTTCAGCCTAATGAGTATCTAAAAAAAATTATAAGTGAACTTATTATTATATAATGTATCCCAATACTATGATAGGAAATAGAATAGAAAAGAACAAAGTTAAAGGAAGTGAAAACTATAAAGAAAAAGGAAAAGAAACAGTTTTTTTTTAATATATGAAATGTGATCTAAATCCAAAGTGTCATAAAGATGATGAAAGCTCTCCCTTTCACGAGCGCCACGTGTTTCACCGCCAAACTCTCAGATTCTCCGACCCACATACATAAAGAAAACTTCGGATTATTTTTATCATCACATGAATAAAAATTGACTTCAATTTCGTTGGTAATGTGAATTGGTCAGGCGGTTAAGCGAGATGATATTTTTAAGAGAAATTTTGGATTCGAATGATCGAATCTATCTAGGTAGATGTTCATATGAATAAAAAAGTTTTCATAAACATAGGAGTATTTTCATCGGGGTGCAAATTTAAAACAAAAGGGATATTTTCGAATATTTTCATTTTTTTTTTAACAGCGAGTTAGTAGTTAGTAATTAGCGGTTAGTATTCGAGACACCACAGTGACATTGTAACA
This sequence comes from Erigeron canadensis, assembly GCF_010389155.1. NCBI lineage: Eukaryota > Viridiplantae > Streptophyta > Magnoliopsida > Asterales > Asteraceae > Erigeron > Erigeron canadensis. The sequence goes on along the minus strand of NC_057764.1, from coordinate 35,408,651 downwards.
CCCTACTATTTTTAAGGTAATAGAAAATTTACCCCTTTTATAGTTTTAACATTAAATTAATTTCCTATTATTTTGTTTTAAGATAAGGGGTTAATTTAGTTGGAATTTTAGTAGCTAGCAGGTATAATACCCTTTTATTTTAAAAGAAAACGTGACCATCATAAGGGAGAACCCAACCACTTTAGTTGATGAACTCTTATCCTCGTTATTCTCTAAAAACTTCTCCATCTTTCTTTTAATTCTTCTAACCTCTTTTGATTAATCAAGGAGTAAAACATAAAATAATTCTTCTAAATTCAATTAGTTAATTCAAATAATAAATAAACAATTGAGGGTTCATATTATGGTTGTGGTGGCCGAATTTAAGGAGAACAAGAAGAGAAATTGAAGATTTTATCTTGTTTAATTGTTCTTGAAGGTAAGTAATTCTTCCTAATTATCGAATTATAATCTAGGGTTTTTATTTATGAAATTAGGGTTCTTGAACATTATAATTTGGGGTTTTTTATTGTTTGAGGTTTTAAGTAAAACCCTAATAAATTTGATTGAGAATTTGATAAATTGATTGAGGTAAATATGTTGGTAATAAGAAAACCCCATAGTTAGAACCTCATAATTTTGGTGTTTGGCTAGTAGATGAAATATGAAGTTACCTTATGAGAATTTGATCTTTAAAGATTTTGGAATAGCCAAACACCATGATACTAGAGCATGGTAAAACTAGTTAGATGATTATGAAAGGATTGAGTTATTGAACTTAAAAGATAAATGTGTTGAATTATGTATAGGTGGTGAAGAACATTTTATGGGATCAAATAACCAAATAACCATTTAGTGTCATCTAGCAATACTCAAGGTGAGTGCATATGTATGTGTTTATAGTTATGATATGAAGGGCATAGGTGAATGAATTCCTATGTCCTAATTGTATGTTGTATTGAGTAAGACTAGTAGATGATGTACCTACTAGCAACTATTTGAATTTGTGTGTGTAAGACTAGTGGATGATGTACCTACTAGCAAACATTTGTGGTTGAGTAAGACTAGTAGATGATGAGATACCTACTAGCAAACATTTGATATTGTGCAAGACTAGTAGACGGAATGATATCTACTAGCATGTATACTTGGCCAAGTAGAGAATCATGATTTTGTATTGTGGTTGTAACTTGATGGTTATATGAATGTCTTAGTTTATTGTATGCATTTAGTTTCGCATAGCTTGATATTGATTATGTCCATATGCATTCACTAAGCTTTATTGCTTATGTTTTAGTTGTTTAACATTTTTAGGAGTCGGTAGTAGTAGCAAGAGCAAGGAACCGGTCGGGTAAAGCTAGAGCGGAAGGTTTTGAAGAATTGGAAGGTTGACATCTTGGGTAATTCTTGTAGACAATCCCTTGGTACATTTTGGCTCTTGATACTTGTTGTTTTTGGTAAAACAAGTATATTATTATGTTTTGGAAGTCATGAGTTTTGTTGAATTATGTATGCAACTAAAAAGGGTTAAATCTCCCATTTGTCACTTTTGTTAAGTACGGGCGAATGACCCGTTTGGTCGTTTTGATGTATATTTCAATGGTTAAGGTTTTGGACATATCAATTCTGTTGTAATATATGATTTTACTCATTTTGGTGTTTTGGTTTAAAGAATTTGAAGCATTGAAAGTGAAATATGGATTTTTGGCTAAAATGGAAATGTGCAGGTCGGACCATAAATTTACGGTCCCTGACCATAAATTTACGGCCCATTGATTTACATGGGACCGTAAATTTACGGCCCAGGGCCATAAATTTACGGCCCTTGAAATTTTAAGTTGTTTTCAAACAGGGACGAAAAAAATCCAAGGGCAAATTACGGTGCAAATTTTATGGCTAGTTGTAATTTAAGCCGTAAATTTACGGCCAGAACAAAAAAAAATCGTATTTTTCTTATTTTGAGTCGAGTCGTTTCAGACATCCAATTGGGCAGTATGCGGTGCACGAACCACGCAAGTCTGAGATGAAAACCAGGACTCTTGAACCCCCCCCCCCCCATAATAATCCATTCCTACAAATGTAAGAAGTGAGATTCGAACCCTGGTGATTTTCCTCAAGGTCAAAAATCTTACCAATAGGCCACCAACCTATTGGTTGTCATTAAAAAAAATAATAATAATCTTTATCCTAGGCAATTGGAAAAAGAAAAAAAGAAAGTTTTCATAAACGGTTTCTATCAATTTTCAAATAATCTAGTGTTACTAAAACTTGATTATAAAAAACTTAGCTTTGTTGTTTTGGTAGATATGGTCTATATATATGCCTTAAACTTAGTTAAATCAATGGAAACATACTTCGTATGGTGATCGATCTATATGTTACAAAAGTGTTAAAATAATGATAAGTAATTACGAAATTTACAATATAATCTATATCTATAATATAATTAAAAGAGGAGGTTTGGGTACATTTGACACTCTTAATCCACCTCCTTGAGTCTAATCCTCCCTCTTTATTAATCCTCTAATTTTTTAATATTAATCTAAATTAATTTACACTTTTTGGTTTTCCATCACCAATTTACACTTTAACACCAATCTAAAACAATTAATTTACACTTTTTGGTTTCCCATAATTAATTTACACTTTAACCCAATTTAAAATAATTAACTTACACCTTTTGATTTTCCATCATCAATTTACACTTTAACCTAATTTATATTTAATTATACTTTTATATAGTTTACGCTTTTAGAATATAAGAAACCTGTAAATTTTTTATTTAACTAAAGTTGAAAAAAAAGGGTAAACTAAAATCAATATTTATATGGAGTTAATATTCGTATGTTTCTTCTTTGGGCGGATAATTTTTGGAGTATTTTGACCGATGGAGTGGCTATTTAGCTAGCAAATATCTAAGTTAATTTTGATATATCTATTTAATATATTTGAGTTCCAATTTTTTAGCTTTGATTAATATATATTTTGAGACTACCCGTCCATTGGACGGGTCTGAACACTAGTCATGTAATGCAGATCGAACATATTGTGGTCTGTGACGAACGACGTTGGTGTCTTATTTTACTTCGCAAATCATTTTATATGTAGTAGTGAAATTTAAATTATTATATATTTGTGTAAAATATATTATATGATTAAAAATATTACGTAATTATTTGGTGAAGTGAATTATTAGGGTGAGGAGAGTACCTCCCTTGCCCTCCTTATCCGTTCCCTAATTATAAGGAATACTTTCCTGCACCTTCGCGTCCCTCTAAACTCAAATAGTGACAAAGGACAAAAAAAAAAAAAAAAAAAAAAAAAAAAAAAAAGATAAGAAGAAGAAAGAACATAAGGGTGGAGATATACCCGGTAACCGCCCTTCCCACCCTTCTCCCCGCTCATTAGGTACCGGTACCACAAGGTAGTGTTCAATTAGGTACCGGACCGATACTTATCTTTTCCCCCAGTACTACGTCCAACCTTATGGTAGAAAGCAATGCCTATCTAGTAGATAAATGATTATAACAAATTAAATAATAAATATAATTATATTATGTAATTGTTTGTAATGCCATTGGGACACAAATTAATCATCTGACAAATGTTTATAAACCGTGAAAAAACATTCCTAATTTTTATTTATAGGTATTATTTCAAAAGAAATTAGCTTTTGTATGAAACACAAAACTGTTTTAAAAATATAAAGTTATTGATCGTGGAAATTAGTTGATTTTCAATGTAAGTATAATACAAAGTAATCATTGGCGGATGCAATGTAGGATTAGGGGTTAAGTCCCTCAATTTTATGCAACAACCATTATATTTTATATATTTTTTTAGCTTTATTAAATTTTTACTATATATTTTCATTAAATATGTTTTTTATATCTATTCTAATATGGTATTCCATAGTATTGATTAGTTTTGTGTAACTAAATGAAACAGTATACTTGTCTTTGTATTATTTGAATTAATAATACTCTAGTGTTATTCTTCATAATTCATTGAAAAGTAATGCAAAATTAAACATAAAAGATCCGAATTTATTTTGAATCGTTGTCTAACCCACTTTTATTATCACTTTTATTACTTAGTGCCCCTGTTAAACAATTTTTTTGATCCACCACTGAATGTAATTGATAAAAAAGAAAAATAATTTAATTTTATAAAAGTTTTTTTATATCATGACTATATGATAATAACAATTTATAATTTTTTTTCTTGTTTCATCCTTTTTTTTTCCCTTTTTCTTTTTATCAAAGATTGTGATTGTATTGTAAGGAGTATTAGAAAGTTTTTTAAAAATATATATCAGTTTCCAATAGAAAATAAGAAACAAAACGAAAAATGACAATGAAACAGTGGCGAAGCTAGAAAATTTTGAGTGGGGGGTCGGGATCTAAATTTTTTTTTTTTCTAACGTTATTTTTCAGGTAATATGTTCGGGTCAGTGATTCGATTCAGGTCGGGTAAAAACTTAGATACTATTATTATAAAAAAAAAAGTTTCAATCACGACAAAACTAAACATTTATCCAAGACAAGTAAACATTAAAAAGGAGACAAACGGTTGGTACCTAATTCGATTCACTGAAAAAATTAGAGTTCAGTTTTTTGACCTTTAAGAACTTTGAATTCAGTGGGCTAAGTTTTTATTTAAGTAATGAGTTTTAGTTTGGGCTAAGTATATTTGTTGGCTTATGTAAAATGTAATGGATCAATTTTATTACTTAGTATATAAAAAAAAATTCACAATTAAGATGGGGAGTCGAAATCGAGTATATCAAAATTTTTCTACACGAAAACAATATATCCCTATATCGAAAAAAAAATTCAAAGGGTCGGGCGCCCCTCCCGGCCCCTATGTAGCTACGACCTTGCAATGAAAACCAATCATGAAATGGAATTCAAAAATTGAATAAAGTAAGATCCAAACACTAGTCAAAAACACCGACTACTACTATTTCCCTTCAAGTCCACGCATTCTCCTCTGTCTACTCTCCATTCTCCATCCGGCCATCCCACTACACTCCAGTGGCATTCCCGTAAATAACTTGAACCTTCAAACCCAATAAATACCATCCATCCCACCCCACACTGGTAGTAGTGATTTTTTAAACTTTTTCATCATCATTAGTATCATCACTTTCATTTTCACCTCTTAAAAAAAGAGAAATAACACTCACAATCTCGCCGGAATTAAAAACAACCATGACGTCAGTTTCTGGTAAACCAACCTCCACCGACGACGGCGTAAGTATCCTGAAATCTAAAACATCAATACTTGGTCAAAAACTACACGTCATTATACTGATCACAGTTGTCGTCGTAACATCTGTTCTGTTACTACTTGTTCTGTTTTTAGTCTACAGACATAAATCAAAACGACGTCGTAACAGAGTCCACGTAAAACACATTCCAACAACGTCGACGTCACCTTTGACATCAATCAATGTTGATCACACGAAAACCGTGAATAATAATCAAACCCAATTACACGACGAACGAGTGGTCGCTAAAACGTTGTTAAGCATGTTTGAGTTAGACAGTAGTAGTGACTATCAAAATGAGTCGCGAGAGATGATTGCCGTAAAAGTAGATGACATTAGTGGTAAAACGGATAGTGATGAAACGGGTTTGGGTTCGGGTACGGGTTCGAGTGAAGTGGCGTCGTCGTCTTCGGTGTCTGTTGGCGAGAGTTTAAATAGTAGTATTGGTGGTGGTTGGGGAAGGTGGTTTAATATGAAGGAGATTGAAATAGCGACGAATAGTTTTGCGACGGAAAATGTGATCGGTGAAGGTGGTTATGGTGTTGTGTACAAAGGTGTTTTGCAAGATGGTTCGTCGGTGGCGGTCAAGAACCTTTTGGATAATAGGTCAGTTTATTATTTTATTGTTACTTATTTTTTTGACTATAATCTAGTATATTAATTTTGACTAATTTGATATGACTAAAAATTCAGTCTTGAGTCTTAACACATAAAGAAATTCGTGTTGAAAAAACTACGTTTTAAGTGCTATGTGCTCTTTGGTTTGACACATTGAGATTGTTTGGTCTCTCGGACATAGTAAAATGTTCGAAAAGAGTAAATCAATGATTTCCTGCATTTTCTTTATTTGAAAAATGATTGTTTATTTTTTCAGTTTAAAATAATTTTTTGGAAATTTTGTTGTTATGTTTGAAAATTTAAGATCTACTGTGGTTTGCCGACGTAACGGGTTAAGTATTTTAGGTGGGTAGAGGAAAAAGTAAATGGTTAATTTATTACTACTACTCTATATCTTGTTTCAAGAAGGAAGAAAGTGATTCAATCGAAATATGTCTCTTTTACTTACTCATCACTTAATTGGCGGTGTCAACATTTGAATTTGGTAAATATATGATTTATTAATTTAATAATTGGTTTAGGAGCATTTTAAGGTGAGAGTAACTAGTTGCCTCGTGAATATCAAATGTCAGATTAGAAGAATCCATCTAAACTCTAGGAAATCTCTTGGAAATAACTACCTATTTATTTTTGAAATTAATATAATGCATACATGTCTTAAAGTACATCTCTACATCAAGATATCGAGTCATTCGGATGGTGAAAATTTTGGAAAAAAAAGCCCCTGTTTAATCAATGTGTTGCAAAATGAGTCGATTAAACACGTCTTATGCCTACAATTTAGACATATATATCATTAATTTTGATTAAAGTATGTCAAATATTTGAAACTTGTCTACATCCCAAAGAAGCGTCTTGTAGGATGTTTGACATGTTTGGAGTGGCTTATTTTAATATCTTATGAGCTTATCAACTTCAACTTATTGGGTACTTTGAAATGTGATAATTTTAAAGTTATATTTAATTTAAGGCTTTAGTTAGGAAACATAGCACAGAACAACTCCAAGAATGTAATTCAACATGCATTTAAGCTTAAAACCTGTCTAGTAAATACCTATCATTCATGCAATAGTTTTTGTAATCATGTTTATTAGATATCAATCTATATATTATGTGTTACGAATTTACTATGTGCATTAGAAGTTATTAGTTTAAGCCTGCATCTGTTATCCAACTCGCTTAAACAGCCTTTTTGGCTACATAATATTGAAAGATTTAAATAAAATATACTTGATGGCATTGTCATGTGACAACTCAAAAGAATGTTGATTGCCAGTAGAACTTTTATGTTGACCTGTGTCACTTGACCCCCTTTATATAAAGTTCAAATCAAGAATCTTGCTCTTAAGATGTCTTTATATATAGAACATTTTAGATAATATTTAGTAAATTCAAGTAGCCTTCTTTCTTAATTTGACACGAACTAATATTTCATTTAAGCTATTTGTCAAAAACACATTGATGCAGAGCCTCTGATTGTGTAGGGGACAGGCAGAGAAGGAATTCAAGGTGGAGGTCGAAGCTATTGGCAAAGTAAGGCATAAGAACCTCGTCGGTCTAATTGGATTTTGTGCAGAAGGTGCTAAGAGGTAGTTCTTGCTGTACATTGCTTTAAGTAAACTCTATCGACTGTGTTCAACTGTTCATATATTTAAATAACATCCAAATTCAAACCGCGGAATAATATCAATGTGCTCAGTTGATGAATATCTGAAAAAACATCCCTTCTGCAAAGAAATCCGATTGATGATCAATTTGGACTAATATAACTTTAAGAACCGTGCCTGCAAGTTTAATCTCCTGGCTTTCACTTGTTGACTATAGTGAAATTCAAAAATGCATACTGCAAAAGCGTTCTAGTTTCTGTTTTACTATACCATTGTTCTTAGGCTAATAGCTCCCAGTACCAATGTACTTTAAAAATTTAAAGTTATCTATGTCGTTTAGAGTATACCAATAGCACATTCCAATTAATTTGAATCAACTAGAGGGCAAATGTAAACCAGATGCGATTCAAATCAGGATATTGTTCCATACTTCTTGATGCTATACCATGTCTTCTACTTCCAATATCTGCTTCATCATATCAGTACTACTAACCTTTTATCTTTCCACAGTTTTATGTTCCCAAGCAAGTGTCTACTTTTTAGTTGTTGTAGATGTCTGTTTTTTGGGCAAAGTGATAATTCCTTCTTTGTATCAATCTTATGATATGGAAAAGCTCCAAGATCCCTTATGATACCAGCTAATGTTTTATCGTGAGATGTTAGTTTGGCAATTTGTAGCATATAAAATAGAAAGATATCACATAGGAACCTGGGATCCAGTTGTCCTCTCAGATTTATCTATTGTGGCCTAAGAGGCTAAGACCCATTGCCAACTAAAGGCACCAGTTACTTCAGGAACTACCAAAGAACTTTGAGGCTTTAGTGTTTCTTAAATATTGAATATTCTATATAACATTATAATTATATCCTCATATGTAATATTGGTTTTGTTCACTTTCGGGTTCAAATTGTGAAATCCGAAAAGTGAAACATGTTCTTGTCGGCAAAAAAATGCTTAACATTGCAAGGCATTCCTGTTTTTTACAGCTTTTATATTTCTATTATTTGTGTCAACCCTGCACACAGGTTGCTTGTGTATGAGTTAGTTGACAATGGAAATTTGGAACAATGGTTGCATGGAGACTTGGGATCTACCAGCCCACTAACTTGGGACATACGCATGAAGATTGCTGTTGGGACTGCAAAAGGGTATGCTCAATTGCCCATGTATTCTTTTTCATCACTTTCCTTGCAAAGTTATACTAAGCATTTAGTTCCAATCTTCTTAGCTAAAAACCTTGCAATTCAGATTTGCAAGGTAAACTAACAGTTACTTTGGCTTTCTGGTTAGATTGGCATATTTACATGAAGGATTGGAACCAAAAGTTGTTCACCGTGATGTTAAATCAAGCAACATCCTCCTAGATACAAAATGGAATGCAAAAGTAGCTGATTTTGGACTTGCCAAGTTACTGGACTCTGAAAAAAGCTACGTGACTACACGAGTAATGGGGACATTTGGGTTAGTCTCATTGCCCCTCTACTTTCCAAATTCTAGCCCGATTACAAAATTCTTACCATTAGTACTATGCAGATATGTGTCGCCTGACTATGCAAGTACAGGGATGCTTAATGAGGGAAGTGATGTTTATAGCTTTGGAGTTCTGCTCATGGAATTAGTAACTGGAAGGAGTCCAGTTGATTATTCCCGACCCCCTGGAGAGGTACAATTCTAGTTAATGTTATATTATATCTCCTTTATAACATACATCTTGGTTGGTAAGCAATGCTTGGGTGGCTTGGCTACCTGAATGACCAACCTACTAGGCTACTAGCTAAATCTAGAGGTGACAAATAGGTGAGCTGGGAGGGTTGGGTAATGGGTCTAAATGGTTTTCGGTAATAATTCAGTTTTTTGTGCAAGTTAAAAAAGGTAAGGTTAGGCCACCCACATTCACATCTCTAGAGGGCCTAGTGGAGAGGCATCCCAAAGGTCTCAAAGAGACCAGGCTTTGAACTTCATTACCTAAAAATCTTGGGATGGCAATAGAAAAAGTCTAGAAAACGGCAACAAGGAATACTAATTGGTGTATGAAATGTGATAACAACAGCTATATTAAGAAAATAAAAAGATTATATCTTTTGGATATAATGATTTAAGACATAATAAGCATTTTTAACATACTAAATTTATATATTCACAATCCACTGGTGTAAGTCATTTTAGAAATTAAATCTATAAAAATTGTTTAGTACATGTAGCTAGGGGTGATGGTGGTTGGCTTGCGGTTAAATTTGTCGGTGAAATATTTAAAGATTGAAATAAGAACCAAAATTATTTCCATTTTATAGAAAAGGGATAAAGTAATATCGTAGTTCTTAAAAAATTCAAAACTTAAGACCCTCCCTCAAATACTTTCTAATGTAGTAACTAGTAAGGATAGATATTAGCTCACTATTGACTTGGTGAAGATGTTCGATCCATTTAAACCACATCGATTTGTGCTGTTTAATTTATTACTCACCACATCGATTTTTGTTGTTTAACCTATTACTCACTCCAAAAATCGTGAATTAAGATAGATGTATTTAATGTAATAATTGGCTGATAGAAAGTCTTAATTGATTCTTAATATAAGGCTAAGTTAGGAAAAACAATCATTTATAGCTAAAAAATTGTACTGAAGAGGATAATAAAATTGGGATGTAGGGAGTATTAAATGGGCTAATATCACCACCTCCGCTGTTTACCTATGAGAATCCAGAGAAACCTGAAACACCGGGTTGTTAAAATTTTGTGTGCATTTGTTGTCTTCTAGATGAACCTGGTTGACTGGTTTAAAGGAATGGTGGCAAGTCGTAGGGGAGAAGAGTTGCTAGATCCAAAGATCGAATTACGGCCTTCTCCAAGAGCTTTAAAACGAGCATTGTTGGTGTGCCTTCGGTGTATAGATATGGATGCAAGTAAGCGCCCAAAGATGGGACAAGTTGTACACATGCTTGAAGCAGATGAATTTCCTTTCCGTGGAGTAAGTATCTATGATGTTAAGCCAACTCCAACTAATATTTATTTACCCATTCTGAGCTTGACGAGCTCAGATTTATTTAGAAGGCAAGTCAAATAAGATCATATAGAAAAGTCCAATGGGGTTGGGTAACATATCAAAATGAGTAGTATTTTGTAGGGTCAAATCAGGCGGATTGGGTTGACCCAGATCACTTTCTCTTCATAATATTCTGAAATAATGTTTTGTGCATTCAAGTTTCATTTCGAAAGAGTTCAACCCATTTGACATGTTCCATTTCTAGCCAGTTTGTTTGATTTTCCTATTCGACCCATTAGCAGTTAATCTTAACCCAGACTGACCTATTCATGAGAAAATAGGTCGTTTTGCCACCTCTCGCTTCCTGTTTCCTAGTTTTTTTTTTTTGTATCCCTACGATTTTGCATTTTTCTAATATCTCTTGAGCATACGCCTTGTTCATGACTTACAGGAATCTCGTCAGCCTAGGGACTCATTTATACCCCGTCCAGTTGCACCTGCTGTCACTAAAGTTCCTTTTCCAATTGCTGGTGATAAGCAAAGATGATATTTGGAGATTATTATTTGTCTAGGAGACTACACATAAACAAGAGGAGGTACACTAGCGATCAGATAATCTATTTATAGAATTTGGCATCGATTTTGTGCATGCTATGAAACATTTTTTTTTGTTGGAGATACGGATTGCTTGTATTCGAATGCCACAAGTATTCATATGTATATATGGTTAGTTCTCTTTCTTTTTTGTACTTGAACTTAGTTGTTTTTATATCAAAAGCCATTTGAAGTTAGCGTTTTATGAATGATTATTACCTTATGGTAACATGGCAACATGCGCATTAGCCGTTACTCTTTAACTATGATTACAAACTCTAAATGCAATACATATTATGATGAGATGGCAGATGCAACTTGTTTATTTCTTGACTATGGGTAGGCAATTATAATAATTGTGTACTAACCAAGTTCAGTAGTTTTGTATGTTCTGTGCCGGAGAAGTATATAGCCAAGCAAATCTCAAATAAATAAATTAGGCTCCCGGCTCCATCCTGAATATGTGCCGCAACACCAAAATTACTCGGATACAATGCTAGTTAATACCCTGAAAACAATCTTCTCTTATAAAATCGTATTTATCATTTACACAATTGTATTTATCATTCATTCGAATAAAATCTCCCGTTTCGCAAGTGATATAGATTAGCGACTCAATGTGTACAAATGATTTACACACGTTATGTGCATTCGTAAATCTAACAAACATCAATGATTTATTTCCTTTTTACAATTCACTGAGTTCTTTTTACTTCCGACTCATTTTGATGTTTTTTTTTTCTTCAAAAATACAAACTTATCAATCTATATTATTTTAACAAAATTTTGATGATCTATGAGATACCTTATGTACAAAAAATCAATTGGATATTTCAGACAAAATTTAGACCAAAATTAGCAAAAATAAAAGGGATAGACAAAATTAATCAATCAAAAAGAGGTGAATAAACAAGAAAAGAAAAAATAAAAACACCCCGAAATGTGATCACCATTAAAAAAAACTCCCTATATTCCTTTCGGCATTTAAAATACAAAAAGTAAATTAAAAAATAATTATCAATATCTATAACTATCTCTATCTCTACTACATTATAAAGCACGAGACAAAATACCCGTACGTTGTGGCGGTAAGATGATGGGGTGATAGGTGATAAGTCATAGGAGGTGATATGTTATAACGTGTGATAGCCAAATGCTTTAACCGTACAGGGCTCCACCATCGGATTTAAGAATTCGTCGAAAGTATATAGAATGACATCTCTAATAAAAGAGCATAAAATTTTAATAATACCCATATAATTTTGACAAAAATTACCTTAATAGTCAATAATGACAGGGGATATCCAAATATAGACATCTATAAAAGTATTATTTAAAAATAGTCAAGTATTTCTTACTATAAGAATGGATTAAAACCAAAAAAAAAAACTGACATGTCACAAGATAGAGACATATGGGGCCAAATTTCATAAGCAAATACTCTACAAAACAATCAAATTTAATCTAAATTCAAGTCCTAACCTCATTTCACTAGTTAGTTAGCCCGGTTTCAACCCAGACACTTTTACTAAAATTTTAAAAGCAATAATCGCAACGACCCAATTGCAAGAGCGGAGCTCTACCAACTGAGCTATATCCCCCGAGCCAAGTGGAGCATGCATGAAGGAGTAAGACGCTTCTTCTAGCAATAAAAATCTAAAAAAATGTATATAATTTTTGTTATTGGTATACTATAACTCGGCTTGAAGATATTAAATTGATTAACACAATAATTTATCTATATTAGTACCTATTGCATTAATAAAACATAAAAAGATATTTATGATATTATATAAAAAAGAATTTATTTTGTTTCTAATAAAAAAATAAATTTGTAGACATCATAAATAAAATAAAACATTTTGAAAAAATTTAATGGGCTATTTATCTTTAAAATTTTATTAATTAGATATGACATCATAAATAAAATAAAAACATTTTAAAAAATTTTGTAGACATGACACATCATAATTTTTTTTAAAAATAGTTTAAAAAACAATCCTTCGATTTCATCTTAAACCCACAATCATTATTCATCATCGATCATCATTGATTTTAAGATTCGGTTTCCATTTCTTTTGTGCATCCCCCATACTTACTCTATTTTAGGAAAACAAAGGACTAATAGATTAATAAAAAAATTTAACAAAACTAATTAATAGACTTTGGAGATAATCTGCACTTGCACATTGCTTGTAAATGGTTCAAGCTTTTGTTTGTCTCTTGGGCTTGGATCATTGGTGATATTGATTGGGTTTTGGGTGTGATGTGTAGTGGGATAATCGAATATATGAGAGAACGAAGGTGTGTGTTAAATTATTATTACCAGTTTAAATTCAATATATTTCTGGCCCATATGTCATTATCTTGCCACATGTCACTTTTTTATTGGTTCTAATCAAGTCTTAGTAATGAGTCATCTTAGTAAAAAATACGTTACTATTTCTAAACAATTTTTTTTAGGTGTTTATATTTAGATAGGAAAATGATAAATCCTTCTAACTAATCCTCCTAATATATCCACTTGTTAACACATGGAATTTACTCATTTTTTTTCCTAATCTCACCCCCTGATTTTCTACATGTCACAATCCTATTAATTATGAGGATTTTTAGGCTAATAATTTAAGAGGATTGATCATTACCCTTTTAGATATTCATTCTCTTTATTGCCTATTAAGGTAATTTTCCCTATAATTTTTATAATTTATTGATGTATGATTTTTGAAATAAAAGATTTTGAATGAATTAGAGGAATAAAATAATTTATTGAGGAAAGAGAAAGATGAGTAGTTGAGATTTGAGGAGGGAGAAAAATGATTGATTGAGATGTATATATAGATGTATTGTACATTATGCATTAGTAGGTATACATTGTTGAAAAGTTGAAAAAATTTGGAGGGAACAAATGCTTTATAACGTAGTAGAGATTTGTTCCCTCATTTTTTCAACTTTAACTAAGTGAAAACCTAAAAATACTCCTATCACTTATTCATAATACCCTTAAAAGAAATCTCAACCACTCATTTTTTTTTCTCTCTCCTCAAATCTCAACCACTTATTTTTCTCTCCCCTCCATAAATCATAATTTATTCTTCTATTTCATTCAAAATCTTTTATCTTAAAAATCGTACATCGATAAATTATAAAAATTATATGGGTGTTCTTAAAACTTCATGCTCTTTCATTAGAGATGTCATTTGACTTTCAAAGAATTTTTAAATCCGAGGGCGGAGCCCGAACGGCTAAGGAATTTGGCTATCACACTCTATAACCTATCACCTCCTATGACCTATCATACTCTATGACCTATCACCCCCACCATCTCACTGCCGCAACACGCGAGTACTTTGTCTCGTACTATATTATAAAGGAAATAGCCCTTTCTAAATTTTAAGTTTTAACATTTATTTTCCAAAAATGCGCATCCTATTTATTTTATATTTATCTAAAATAACTACAATACCTTTTCTTTCTCCTCAAATCTCAACCACTCTTTTTTTTTTCTGCTCCATAAATCATTTTATTCCTTCAATTTACTCAAAATCTTTTATCTCAAAAACCGTAGATCGATAAATTATAAAAGTTATATGGATGTTCTTAAAATTTAATGTTCGTTCATTAGAGAGGTCATTTGATATACTTTCACCGAAATTTAAATCTGAGGCGGAGCCGTACGACTAAGGGCGGAGTCCGTCAGGTAGATCACCGCCACCACCGCCATTACATCACCACCCCACCATCACCTCCATTACGCCGCAATGCGCGGGTACCTTTCTCTCGTTAAAAAAAGAAAAAGAAGTAGCAAAAGCATATAGCTCGCATGACTTAGTGCGTGCTAAATACACCAAATCTCCTTTGATGTTTTCAACTTCTAAGAGAAACTAACTTCAAATCTCTAGAGAGAGAAACACTGTGTGCAAAGGAACGACAAGCTGATACAACACTTAGAGACCGTCGTGGCACGGATGGAATCACTGTCGGTCGGTTCCCATTCAAGAGAAATTGATTTTGATGGAGTTGCTATGACATCAACCGATCCATCGATCATTGCATTTCAAGATCTGTTGACGGAATACGTTGGTAAGGTTTCCGGTGCTACCGCAAAGATCGGAGCTCTAGTTCAGGATGTTACTAATGTCCTTAGTGAAACTTTTACTGTTTAGAAGGAACTACTTATCAAAATCAAGGAAACTAAGGCTCACTTCTAAGTTCGAACACATAATACATAACTATTATACAAGTATATATATTTATATTTATGTTAGTAACATAATATAGTCCATAGTTGTCGAAAGTGAAGACGAACTCAAAAAGCACAAAGACCCTGAATAAGGAGAAGGCGAGAGGCTAAAAAAAGCACACGTCAAGGAAAAAAACGCACTGAGTAATAAATATAAACTATTTATATAGAGTGAAGAATAATAGTAAAAAAAAATCAAATGTCATCTATAAAAGCAAATATCATTCAAAAATATAAACTTTTCAAAAAAACTTCAAATTACTAAACTATTATTAACATATGTATAAAAATAACATAATTTATTACATAAATATAATATATATACATATATATATAATATCTATAATATAATAGAGTACTTTTTCTATCTTCTAATGAATATAAATAAATCATGATATCTTTTTCTCTCTCACCTATTTTCATTCCCCCCACCCCCACTGTATTCTCTGTCTTCTTCCCCCCATTTTATATTTTCTCTCTCTTCTTTTATTTTCTTAAACAACTATTGTCACTCATTTTGGTCAGAAAAACATTAGATCTGGCCACGATTTGGCCGGATCTTGAATGATTTGGTCATAAATCATGATATCTTTTTCTCTGTCACCTATTTTCATTTCCCCCCCCCCCCCCCCCCACCCCACTGTATTATCTGTCTTCTTCCCCCCATTTTATAATTTCTCTCTATTCTTTTATTTTCTTAAACAATTATTGTCACTCATTTTGGTCGGAAAACATTAGATCTAGCCACGATTTGGCTGGATCTTGAATGATTTGGTCGAATGTTGACCCATTTGACCGCCATTGACCACCACAGTTGACCGTTATTGACCGTCTTTTTCATGGTCGACTTGGGCCTAGGGTTTCAGGCGCCGGAGGTGCGCCTCGCGTGCCTTTTGTGCCTAGGCGCTCGCCTTTGAGAACCCTTATATAGTCTGTGTTGTATGTATAGTGTATTTCTTAGAAGTTAGGGCAATTAGGAAACCTGAGTGGTAAATTGTGTGCGCGCATTTGTATGTGTGTAGAATCCTTATTGTATATCATAATATGATATGTTATACTTAAGAAAATTATATTGGTAGGCATACGGTTGTTAAAAATGGAAATACCGAAGTTCAACTGGTTTTGTAGTTGTTAGGCGTTATGTCTGATTATACCTCCGTTTGAACTAGCACGGTACCCGCGCAATGCGGCGGTGGTTGTGGCGGCAACGGTGTGGTGGTGGGGGCGACTGTTGGTGGTGGAGGCGGCGTCAATTGGTATACATAATTGATATAAAAGTTTAATGGATATATTTTGGATAAATGACTGATATTGTAATTTAATCATTAATGGTATTTTAGATAATTTCTCCATAACTTTTAAAGAAAGGGTTATTTTATTTATTAAATAGTATAAAATTATAAATTAGGTGTATAGGGGAATTAGGATTAAGAAATAAGGAGTGCTGAATTTTCTAAAATAGGAGAGGTCAATATGCTTTATAAAGGCTTATAGATATAGATGAATTGTTAATTTGTATTAGTATTTTTTTTTATGGATCGTGTATATATTTAAGAACACGTTGTGGCATTGTTGCCTTTTGTTGATTTAGCGCATAGTTTGCTTGTTGGGAAGCTTATAGTTTATGTTTGGACTTTTGAATATTCTTGGATGGTTTGAGTATTGGCTGCTCTTAAAATCGTGTCATCATGTAAATGATGTTTGTAAGTGGTAATGAAATGTGAACGATTTGAGCACTGTTGATATTCTAACAGGTTGATTAGAAATGGTTCTCTCTAGGTTGATCTGATATTTGGTTAATTGGTTGTTAAGTCTAATGTTAATCTATTCAAAATGTCTGCCATATTTGTTGGATGAATAGTTGGTAGGGCCAGCATACTCATGCGTGTCACCCAGTGCCATAATCACAGAGTGCCTTTGAGCACGGTAAGTTTGGATATGTTTGAAAAGAAGATTATTGAAATTGCAAAAATGTCTATAAGTATCAGAAAATAGTGGTGCCATTATCTTGAAAGTCTACAAATTCACATTGGTAATACAAGTTCAAGTTATGAGGGCATCTAGAAGATTGAAACCTTAGGTAACGATGGGACTCTGCGATTGCCTTTATTGTACTGGCTCGAATCCTATCCTGATGGTCAACCAGTTACATTTTGTTAGGGGTTGGCAACGGATGGATTATGGGTGAGTGGTCACTGCAGCACCACCACTCAACACCGCCGCCAACGCCTCACGACGCGTCGTGGCATGAAAACGAGTGGTCACACCACGCACTCGACCACTCACTTTGTGGCTCTTGATTTGTGTGCTAACAGCTATTTTGTCTAGGTAATGGCTTTCCCCACCCCCCTTTTTTTTAATACTTTATTTACTTATATATATATATATATATATATATATACACATACAATTACATAACACACACTACAACTCACAATACATTCATTTTTTATTTCAAAAAACACACTACAACTCAAACATATACACACTAAAAAAATAGAAAAACGTATTGGTTCCACCACAATTATCGACGAATCGTTCGAATGGTTCGACGATAGTAGTTATTTTTTTTTAAAATTTGTTTTATGGTTTTCAAGAATTATTATGTAATATTTATGTATTTTAATATTTTTAGTTTAATGAAATTTAATGTTTAAATAAAATGAAAATTGTAAAATGAGTGGTGAAGTGAGTGGTCGGATGCCAATGAAATTTGGATGAGTGGTGAGTGAGTGATGGAGTTGGGGTGACATGTTGTGATTGGTTAGAAGTGAGTGGTGAAAAAGGGGATGGAAGGTGGGTTGCCAACCCTCTTAGTTTTGTAACCAATGAGTCTTGGGAAGAAGATTAACATAGTGTCATTCCCATGGTTCTGGATTCTTGTGATTTGATATTTTCTAGCTTTTGATGATTGATTTTGGTACTTATATATGCAGAAATCTGACATGTTAGGATTGGGTGAATTTCTCAAGCCTTAAAATGAAAATTTAATGAAAGCAATTAGCATGATGGAAGGAAGGAGGTCTGATTTCTTTAACCATATAAAAGTTGTTGCTGAGAGTCTGACTGCTCTATCATGGATTGCCTATGTGGGCAAAGATTGTGGTGAGAAGTATTTTTCATCCTTTGTATTTTGACAAAGTCTATGCCACATCTTGCATCAGGGTACTTATAATTGATGTCATTTCTCCAGGAATGAGCATGCCAATTGCACATGTAGAAGAATCGTGGCAGGTAGCTGAATTCTACAACGATAAGGTATTACAGAGGTCTTTTTTCTTTGGTTTTGTAAGTGTTTTTTGATTGCTCATGCTGTTCCAAATGTGAATAAAACAATATGACACGATAACCTCAGTACCAAATCAAGTGTTAGAGTTAAAATGTCTATTTGGGAATCATGTTTTAGAGTGAAAATGTCTATTAGGGATTGAGTGTGACTATCAAGTCAAGAGTACTGTTATTGGTTGTTCAAATATATCTTTGAAAGCAACTTAAGTGAATGCCAAAAGGGAAAATTTGTTTAAGAGAAATATTGGTCTTCTGTCTTAAGCAAGGTTTTGTGCTCTTTTGGACTAAAGCTGCAAAGATACATGTACTTGGATGGACTATCACAATATTGGTTGCTGAAAAGAGTGTTGCAAAAATAAAAAATATCGGTCGATTTATGGGGGAGTAATCGGTTGTGGGCTGATCCGATATGAGCATAAGCGGGCTATTTGTCAACGGTTACGTTTGTATGCTGTATGCGTTTTTCTCAGCTATACTTTTTAACCCTATTTGATTGCTACTTTGTGCAGGGAAAGTTAACAACGTAACCGTTGACACATGCAAAAAAATGGGTGTTGTATTCACGGTCAGTTGTGAGACTGTGGTTTTTTACATTGGTGCATAAAATGAGTAGTGTTGCTTAAAAAAATGAGCTGACTTTTGAATTTCAAAAATAGGGCGTTGTTGTTAATTGCAACAGTGTTGAAGTGTTGGCCGTTGAGGTGCAATGCCAGGTATCCATTCATTAGGAGAACAGTTTGAAATGGCTATACCTCATGCCAGAAATGGCAGAGTTCTTCTGTGTGTGCAACCGAATGCTGCACTTGATGAGATGGTCTCAAGTATTCCTTTGGTATCCATTCACTAGGAGAAAAGTTTGAAATGGCTAGACCTCATGCCAGAAATGGCAGAGTTCTTCTTTGTGCGCAGCCGAATGCTGCACTTGATGAGTTGGTCTCAAGGATTCCTTGTAATGGATTAAGCAACAACTAAATAGCATTTATGCCTTTTTGGTGAGGGAGGGAAGGCATAAGGATCTCTGCTTTTCCCCCTTGATAATCTACCGTTGAAAATCCAAGGCATTAAAGGGCCACGATCCGAGCATTGCAATCCGTTTCTAAGTGAGGCTGAATTGGGGTTATCGTGGTTGCGGGGACAATTATACCAAGTATGCACTCAATCAACGAGTATGTCAGCAAATCAGACTTTGTTCGATACTGTAATACTGGATGAAGGTGCTCGGGTATATACATTCTATCTAGTATGTCAAATATTATATTTTTTTAACTTGATAATAATGGATTTTTTTTTCTTCTTTAGGCTCTTGAGCCTTCCTGTTTGATCCCTATGCGTCTTTTAAAACCATATGGCAAGTTAATAATGGTGGGAGACCCGTAACAACTCCCACCATTCGTCTTTTTAGAGAAGTAACAAAGTATAAGTACGAGCGTAGCGTCTTTGTGCGTTTGCATGATGGTGGCCACCCGGTCTTCGTTCTTACAAGACAAGTATATTCCCATTCCAATATCTTTATATTTTCTAGGTTTTCTACAAATGAAAAGATTAAAATATTTAGAACACTTTCTGTAAGTGTATGTGAGTTACGGTTTCTCTTTCAACATGACTTAACGTGTTTTTTGTTCACTCATATTATGTGTTTCCTAGTATCGCATGCACTCGGAGATTTCTAGGGTTTTGTTGTTATGGTTCTACGATAATAAGTTGGAGGATGGAGTTTCTATTCTGGAAAAAGCAAAAACATATCATGTAAGTACTATATTTCTTCCAGCTTATCGTAGAACCATACCATAACGACGTAAACCTAGAAATTTCCGGGTGCATGCGAACTAGGAAAAAAATAATACTAGTAAACAAAAAAACACGTTAAGTCATGTTGAATCATAAACTGTAACTCACATACACTTACCAAAAGTGTTCTAAGTATTTTAATCTTTTGGTTTGTAGAAAACCTAGAAAATAAAAAGACATGGGACGAGAATGTACTTGTCTTGTAAGAACGGTAACCGGGTGGCCACCATCTTGCGAAAGCGCAAAGAGGCTATGCTCGTACTTATACTTTGTTACTTCTCTAGAAAAGATGAATGGTGGGAGCTGTTTCGGGTCTTCCACCATTACTAGCTTGCCATCTGGTTTTAAAAGACGTATAGGGATCAAACAGGAAGGCTCAAGAGCCTAACGAAGAAAAAAAACATCCACTATTATCAATTTTAAAAAAATATAATATTTGACAAATACTAAATAGAATGTATATACCTGAGCCGCTGCATCTAGTATTACAGTATCCAACAAAGTCTGATGTGCTGACGTACTCGTTGATTGAGTGTATACACGGTATAGTTATCCCCTGCAACCACTTAACGTGGTGATAACCAATTCAGCCTCACTTAGAAATTGATTGCAATGCTGAGATCATGGCCCTTCAATGCCTTGGATTTTCAACAGTTCGACCAGATTATCAAGGGAAAAAGACAGAGATCCTTCTGCCTTCACCAAAAAGGCATAAATGCCGTTGAGCCGTTGCTTAATCCATTACAAGAAACCCTTGAGGCCAGCTCATGAATTGCAACATTCGACTGCGCACAGAAAAGAACTCTGCCATTTCTGGCATGAGGTCTAGCCATTTCAAACTGTTCTCCCCTCTTAGGACCGGCAACATTGGGTTTATAAACGATGTAAAACGAATGAATGTAGCCATGACAAGGGCTCGACATTGTTTCTGGATTTTTGGAAAGTTGGGATCTTTAGAAAAAGACAAGGACTGGGGTTTATTGGTACAAAATGCAATAGATAGGAAGGTAGTCATACGGCTTGGCAGACCATATGATTCTAAACTTGATGTTTTATCGTACATCCGAAAGGTTGTTTTTTTAATATTTTGAAGTTCATACATATATATTATGTGTCTATGCACCTTGTCTTTTTTTTTTTAAAAATCTGGTAAGGTTTTGTATTTGATGTTGCAAGGTGATAAAGCAGTGGATTCAAGAGCAGACCCGCTTGCCTTGCTGATGATCAATTAATTATCTCAACAATGGATCTTATCCAGCAATCTGTCCATATCACTGGAATCGAAAAAGGTATATATATTACTAAAGTCTGTTTGTATGCCATGACAAACTTATATTCCAGTTTTGTATATTTAACTTAATGATACCCAATCTTGAACATTTCCATATCAATGATGTTTTGTGTCACCATATCAATGATGTTTTTAAGTGGTAACGAAATGAAACGAGAATGATTTGAGCACCATTGAAACTCTGACAGGTTGATTAGATATGAATCTATATAGGTTCATCTGATTTGGGGTTGTCAAGTCTACTGTTCATCTGCTCATTGTTTTGTGTCACCATATAGGCAAATCCCAAATAACAGCGGAGCCCTTTTAAACCATAAACCTCAAATTTACACAAAAATAATGGTTCGATTTATTTGGAAAATTAAACTGAAAACAGAGATCGCTCAAAACCTCAAATAACATTTACCAACATACCCTTACATAAGTGAATGGCGCCCGCAATCTATATTCCAATACATACAGAAACAAAATAATATGGAACATTAAGATATACTCGTATATATATATATAGTATAGACAAAGACAAATATGTAAACGACTAAGGTAACAACGCAAACTGGGCATGTATAGTCCTTTCCCAGTAACCGGATATAAACTTACAATGTATCTACAAATTCGCACTAAAATGATTAAAAATACATAGATAACACCCAAAATAATGTAGTCATAGATATAATAATATATAACCACAGTATCAAACTATAATAATTATAAGTTTGTGACTCTCATTAACTCGGTCCAAGTTCACACGGCGACTCATAAAAGTCTGGAGAAAAGAGAGTCACCTAGCGAGTCGACTCGTTTTGGTAAATCCACTCGACTCGTATGAGTTGACTCGTGGCTCGTAAGAGTTTAATAGCTATGACTATCACTACAAACGATATGAGTTAAAAGTGTGTAAATTAAAAATTTTGTCACGCTTTTTAGTGTGTAAAAATATATTGAGTTAAAAGTGTATGGACATTTCTACACACTAAAAAGTGTATACAAATAAAAGTTCACACTAAAAAGTGTGAACTTTTATTTGTATACACTTTTTAGTGTGGAGAAATTTTCACACATTTTTTTTTCAATATATTTCTACACATTAAAAAGCGTCACAAAATTTTTAATTTGTTCACACTTACTTAAAAGTGTAAACAAATGCAATATAATTTGTAGTGTATATATAATAATCTAGATGGGTGGGTCCGAATCTATCAAAACACACAAAACAATGTTTAACTTACAACTATTACAAGTAAACGAGTTAAGACAATCTTTGAGAATCATTGCATGGTTGTAGTACACCTGTTCTGATTTTTAAATCTTTGACAAAATCTTTGCCACTTTCTTCGTTTCCCGGGGAATCTCCGAAAGAAACATCATCGTTGGTGAGGTCGGCTTCTCCCACTACTAAGATGGATTTTTTTTGAATTTTTGACCTTTTTTCTTTTATCTTTCACTTCGGCTTTGCGTTTCTTTCTTAAGCTTGCCTTTTTACCATTGAAGATGTTAGCGAACCGTAAGAATTTGTTGCAAAATGGATGGCAAATGGGGTTTAAGTTTTTTGGTAAAGCAACTTGATTATTTTGTCTTTCTGCTGAAACATCAAGGATTTGTTCTGCATAAGTTGTATCCTTTCTTTTAAGTGAAAAGAGATTTTCAACATAACTAGCAAAAATATCAAACCTCAAAGAATTCCAATAAACAATTTTAGTAAAAGTTGCTTTTTCAGAATCATATATCCAGATTTGACCATTGTTGGCCACCCAAATTTTGCCATTATCATCAAAAATCCTATATCCTGCCTCTGGAAAATTATCATACATATCAAGAGGAATTTTAGTCCAAGATTCTTGAACACCGTACTCGTTCATCAACCAAACCTCCAACTTCAAAGGAATGTATTTTTCATACATAAACATAGCTAGCTTTCCACCAAGGACAACTAGTTTGCAACAGCTAAGCATGAAATTGGAATCATTAGAGAAATTGGGTACGAGTACTTCACTGAAACTCTCGTCTACTAAACTAAAAGCAACAATTAAGTGTAAGTTATCTTTATTCTTACCTTTCCAAAGAAGAAACCCATTAAGATAAACAGCATCACCAGTAAAACGACAATCATAAAAAGGAATATCAATGCTTAGATGCCTCCAAGTATTACTTCTAAGGCTATAGACAACAGTTTGGATAACCTGATTTCTATAGTCATCATGTATATGTCCAAAGTAAGCGAGGGTAACAACCTTGTAATCATCGGCCACAGAATCATAACCAAATCCATTCGTTACGCAACGGAGTTCTCCAATATTCCGAGGATAATAACCGCATTGCGGCAATTGCATAGATTCCCGAGTAGTTGGGTTTAAAAGCATAAAGTCACGGTAAGCGTGAATGTAGCACAATTGAGATACTAAGACCAGACCGTCACAAGAGCCTCGGAATTGTACATGTATAAATTCAAAGGGTAATTTATTAGTTGGATTTATTATATATAAAGGGAGGTGGTCTTCACTAACAAACGAGTGTGAATACAACACATAACGGTGTGTGGACTTATCTGCCTCTATAAACATGTGGTGGTTAGTACGGTTTTTTCGATGATGGGTTTTGATGAATTCGGGTTGTGTAAGTAAAGACAGCCAACCCTTTGAAACGCACCTGAATCGACCCACGGATTTGGACGGAAGACGACTTAAAATTTCAGTAATCATATCTTCTGATTCAATCATCATCATCGTCGTCAAAGCTTACACTATCATCGCCCTTTGTTGTTGTGCCTATGATATTATTTATAGGTTAGGTTATACTTTATTGGGCTGAAACATCAATTCGGGCTGAAACATTAATTCGGGTTGGGCTTACAGATATTTTTGTGTTCCAATACTAACATATATGAATGTGACTATGTGAGTGTGTATATACATGCAGGGACATGTGTGAGTATTACTAGTCTAGTACTCATACGTTGCAATGCAATGGTTTCTAACACGTGACATCTAGTAATGGTAATAATTTACAAAGTTGTTAAGAAAAATGTACTTCGATTCGATATGTTACGGGATATTCAAGTGGCACTGGCATCTAACCGTGTGCAACTTTTTTGTAGTCTATACTCGACTGTAGATGTAAAAATTAAACAACCTCCGTAAGTGTAATTAGACTTAACTCAACATGAATAAATCATGTATCTATCAACGGTTGTTAGATGAACTGTGTATGTTAAAAGGGAAAATAAATAATCATAAAGATTTTAGAATACACGTGGTTCGCATAGTACACGGAGTTATTTAAGTTGTTTGTATTTTTTTTCTCTTAGTGGCCAATTTATCAAATTTTTACTCTTAAGTTACACGAATGATTGTAATGGAATCCAAACATACAAAACCTTTTGTCAATTCCCAACTTTGCACACTTATATAATACTCAAAGTGCATGATGGCAAATTAGACAAGAAAGAACCGTAAAAATAAAATAACACTTAGAAGGAAAGAGTTAAATTTAATTAGTCGATTAATCAGATGTATATTAATTTACTTAAATAGAGAAAGCTTAGTCGCTTGGTTTACAACTAATACAAATCTAGACTTGCTGAGACTCAATTACAACAAATGTGAAATACACTAAGTAAAACACATATTTGCACTAACAGAAATTTTTTTATATCGTAAGACTACTTACGTTAAGAAAAATACAATACAAAGTGTTATGGACCAACAAAAGGAATTATCTTCACAATTGTTTTTATAGGCAAGGATAGGCAACAGTGTTGATGTTTGAAATAATGGGGTATTATACGCACTACAACTCTTTTTTTTTTCATTGAGTTTTTTATTTAGTTAGGTTTTTGGTTTTTAGTGAGACAGTAAAAATCGTATTTATATATAATCAAGGGAATGTATTATAATACTATTATATAGATACTCACTTGCATATTTATGTATTATTTATTATAATATTTATACAAACCTATAAATACACCATTATATTGTAATCATAATCATCATTAATAGAATTACCACTTATTTTATCCGGTTCTCTTCCATATATTATTGGAAGATTTATCTATGTTCCTTTATAAAAATTATCATACCATCCATTTTTAGAAATAGTTCCACAATAATTACATCCGGAATTACTAAATTACTCTTAATAAACACCCATTATCTATACTCCTTTATAAAAATTGTCACCCCCTCTATTTTTAAAAAACAGTTACATGATAGTTACCTAGGGAAAGAATTTTTATGAAATACCAAATTTGCCCTTAATTAATTAACATACACTGTAAACCTTTATTTTAATAATTGACACTTTAAGCCCTTATTTTTGAAAAATTTTCACTATCACAATTATATCAGCCTACACCACTTAACACCGCCACCACCACCAATAGTACCATCACCAACATCACTAGACCGTCTTTCCCACCGCCGTCGCATTGTTTGTGAGTACCATACTCGTATATATATATATATATATATATATATATCCTAATTATTAGACATAATTACATATTTACGCAAAGTGCAAACTTTTAATGCATAAGTACAATCCTTTTAAAGCATAGTTTTGATAGATATGTAATCATGTCTAAAAAAAAGAATATGTATATGTAAATCGGGTGGAAATTCTCTCAACTTGAGGAGTCAAATTCAAAAAATCTTGACCATTAAATTATATAAAATATCATGATTTATAAATGATTTTTAAATTTAAAACTTTGTTGAAATCTAATAGTCAAGACTCAAGATTTCTACTTAACTTTGAAGAACTTAAGGGCGCGTTTATTCGAGAAAATGTTTTCAAGTTTTTCATTTCTAGTTTTCCAAGAAAATGAAAAGGTTTTTCATTTCTAAAAAACCCTTGAAAATTTTGAAAACACGTTTAAAATAAAAGATGAAGTTTTCATTTTTCCATTTTAGAAAACTAGAAAACATGTTCAAATTCACTTGTTTTCCAATTTTAGTTTATAAAAGGTCTGGAAAATAGAAAAGTGAAAACAAAAACTGAAAAAAAATTGTTTTCTACTTTTAGTGCAAAAGTTGGAAAAAGGAATTTTTACTTTCTAGGAAAACTTTTTTAGAAATTTCAATTTGAACGCGTTTCTTATTTTTCATGTTTTCTTAGAAAATGAAAATAGAAAACAAGGGAGTTTTTTTGAACTAAACGAACCTTAAGAAATCCCACTCCCGTTATTATAACACACCCGAAAATCTTTATTAAAAAAGACCCTCATTTTATTCCTTTCGGCGTTGAAATATAAAATATAAAATAAAAATGTGAGTAAATTACACTTTTCGTCCTTAAATTTGGCACGTTTTTCACTTTTTGTCTCTAAAGTTTAAAAATTAAAATTTTGACCTTAAACTTGTCCATTTTTTTCCAATAAACGTCCTTTTATCGTACGGTGTTAAAATTAAGCCGTTAACCTGCCCTCGTGCCAAACACGTGAGGACACATCCGTCTTTTCACGTTACACCAAGGGACGAAAATTGAAAAATAAAGCTACTTGAGGGACGAAAAATGAAAATCATGTAAATAAGTCAATCATCATCATCTTCATTATTTATAAATATATTTATACATATATATATATATATTCACAAAATTGTTACCCCATGCTCGATATAAATAGGAAACAATCAACACAACAGGGCATGCTATTAAATCTGTGTGATGAATCAAAGGAAAGTCAAATCTTCGGCAACAACCACAAAGTTCGACAATATTCATTTTCTAGACCCATGAAAGTATAACTTGTGAGACACTTTCTTGCCTTCTAAAACCAACGATATGCCCAAACATTAATTACAAACTTCAAAACCCTTAAAGAAGACATGCCCATCAGTTAAAATGTAGCATTAGTAAACACTAAACAGCCACCGCCGAAAAAGTTCAAGGTTACGCCGGAAAACTTGAGGATCGATTTGTCCTTCGTTTCAGCGAGTTACAACTCGAAATTAGCACCAAAACATTCTAAATCAGATTCCAAACAAATCCTTGGCAACTGTTTTCTGTTTTATTGTCGCCGGAAAAAATGGAGTCTCGCCAGAAAACTGAAAATAGCAATTACTCTCTCGTTTCTTTGAATTAGAAGACGAAACCACCACCGATATACTCTAAATAACACCGAGAACAATCCCTAACCAACAAAAACTGTTTTCAAGTTCGTCGGAAAACTCGCCGGGAAGATTAAAATGATGATATCTTTGTTGTTTCTTCGAGTTAAGACCTGAATCCACCACCAAACGACTCAACACTTGATCGCGAACAAACCCTAGGCAAAAATTATTCGATTTGAACCTTGCCGGAAAACTCAACTTCTCGCTGGAATCTGTAACGAACACCAAAACTCAACGAAAATGGAGAACTGAACACATCTACTTGATCAGAATTTCACTCCAAACAAAACCTTATGATTATCACCTTGATTTGATCAGAAACGGTTATTGATTTGAAGAGAGAAGTTGTTGTTTTCTTTTTGGTCTTTTTATGTTTTCTGTTTCTTCAAACCTGAATTCACCACCATCATTTCTGTTTTCTGATTTGAACAAAACCACCACCTCAAAAAATGTATGTACGAGAGGAGGTGGAGTCGATGGTGGTGGCTGGTGGTTGAAACCCTAATTCATAATACAACCGCCGCCGTACAGCCACCTTTAACCACCTCTACGCCACCATCACTTGAAGATTTTCAACATATTGATGATTTAATGATGGAGGGGCTGGAGTCGTTGAATGATGAAGGTGAACTTTGGAAGAAGGTGATGATGATTTGGGTAGTGGCTGCTGCGTGGTATGTGTGTGTGTTTTATATATATGTATGTATGTATATATATATAAGCATTTATCAATCAAAAATAAATAAAAATGTCAGTGGAAACGCGAAAAGACGGAACTGCCCTCACGTGTTTGGCACCAGGGTAGGTTAACGGTCTAATTTTAACATCGTATGTCAAAAGGACGTTTATTGAAAAAATTGGACAAGTTTAAAGTCAAAATTATAATTTTTAAATTTTAGGGACGAAAAGTGAAAAACGTGACAAATTTAAAGACGAAAAGTGTAATTTACTATAGAAATAAATAAATAAATCGGGAAAAAAGGGAAAACAGATAGCTCACGCTCACACTCACACGACTCACTGCGTGCCAGATACATCAGATCTCCTTTATGCGTTCAACTGCTAGAGAGAGAAACTAACTTCAAATTTCTAGAGAGAGAAACACTGTGTGCAAATGGACGAGAAGCTGATACAACGGTTAGAGACCGCCGTGGCACGGCTGGAATCACTGTCAGTCGGTTCGCAGTCACGAGAAATCGATTTTGATACAGTTGCTGCTGCTTCAACCGATCCATCGATCATCGCATTTGAAGAGCTGTTGACGGAATACGTCGGTAAGGTTTCCGGTGCTGCCGTGAAGATCGGAGGTCAAGTTCGGGATGTTACTAATGTCCTTAGTGAAGCTTTTACTGTTCAGAAGGAACTTCTTATCAAAATCAAGCAAACTAAGGTTTACTTTTAACTGATTATTCATTTTATTATCTGTATATATGTTTGTAAATATGTATATAGTTAGTATAGTATGTGTTGTATGTATAATGTATTTGTTAGAAGTCAGGGCAATTAGGAAACCTGAGCGGACAATTGTGTGTGCGTGTGTATATAGAATATGTATTGTATATCAGAATATGATATGATGCTATAGATGATGAAATGATATTGATAGGAATACCGTTGTTAGTAATGGAAATGTCGAGGTGCAACTGGTTTTGTAGTTCGTAAGCGTTATGTCCGATTATACTTCTGTTTGAATGATAAATAAGTTAGTTTTAATAGATTGTCAATTTGTATATCTGATTAGTATGAGATTTATAGTTTAGATAAGAAATTAGGTTACTTTTACTGGAAAATAGGCTGGAATGTTGTGGCATTGTTGCTTCGTGTTGATTTAGCGAGTTATTTGCTTGTTGTGAAGCTTATAGTTTATGGTTGGACTTTGGAGTGTGTCTGGATTGGTTTAAGTATTGGCTGCTGAGATGCTCTTTGTTTGTGTCACCATATCAATGATGTTTCCAAGTGGTAATGAAATGAGAATGATTTGAGCACCGTTGAAACTCTGACAGGTTGATTAGAAATGAATCTATATAGGTTCATATGATTTTTGGTTGTCAAGTCCACTGTTAATCTATTCAAAGCTGCCGCCATATTTGTTTGATAAATGATCAGTAGGGCAGGCATGCTGATGCGGTCGCCCAGCGCCATAATCAGAATGTACTTTTGAGCATGGCAAATTTAGATATGTTTTAAAAGAAGTTTTTTGAAATTGCAAAAGTGTCTAACTGTCTATAAGTATCCAAAAGTAGTGGTGCCATTATCTTGAAAGTTAATAAGTTCAAATTAGCGATACAAATTCAAATTGTGAGGGCGCCTAGAAGATTGGTGGAACCCTTAGATAACGGTGGGACTCTGCAATTGCCTTTAATGTACTGGCTCGAATCCTCCCCTTATGGTCAGTCAGTTACGTCTTGTAACCAACGAGGCTTAGGCTGAAGTTTAACATTGTGTCATTCTCATGGTTCTGAATTTTTGATGTTTGATATTTTCTATCTTGTGCTACATTGATGATTGATTTTGGTATTCATTATGCAGAAACCTGACATGGTAGGATTGGGTGAATTTCTCAAGCCTTTGAATGAAAAATTAATGAAAGCAATTAGCATGACTGAAGGAAGGAGGTCTGATTTCTTCAACCATATAAAAGCTGTTGCCGAGAGTCTGACTGCTCTAGCATGGATTGCATATGTGGGCAAAGATTGTGGTGAGAAGTATTCTTCATGCTTTGTATTTTGACAAAGTCTATGCTGCATCTTGCATCAGGGTACTTATACTTGATGTCATTTCTCCAGGAATGAGCATGCCAATTGCACATGTAGAAGAATCTTGGCAGGCAGCTGAATTCTACAACAATAAGGTATTACAATGTCTCTTTATGTTATATTCTTTCTTTTTGGTTTTGTAAGTTGTTTTTTAATTGATCATGTTGTTTTAAATGTGGATAGAATAATATGACACAATCACTTCAGTACCAAATCATGTTTTAGAGTTAAAATGTCTATTAGGGTTTGGGTATGACTATCAAGATGATACTCAAGGGTACTGTTATTATTTGTTTTAATGATGAATGTCAAAAGGGAAATTTGTTTAAGAGTAATATTAGTATTTTGCCTTAAGCACGGTTGTGCTCTTTTGGATGGACTAAAGCTGCAAATATGTACCTGGATGGACAATCACATTATTGGTTTCTATCTGATGCATTCAGCATTCTGTGGCGATCAAATTCCTGGTTGCTGAAAGCAGTGTTGCAAAAATCGACCGATTAATGGGGGAGTAGTCGGTTGTCGACCGATCTGATTTGAGCATATTTGGATAGGTACAACATAATTGGACTAGTTACCTGGTTTTAACTGGTCAAAATCGGCTAACAGTGGTCAAAATTGGTTAATCTTTTTTTTTTTTAATTACAAAAGAGTCTTGTTTCTGCACAAAACCATTTATATTTAGGAAGTACTAATAAGTAATAACTCATACTTATATGTTTGAAGTTACGAACAATTATGTTTATGTTTATAAACAGTAACACCTATCTTTATGTTTCTAATCTATTTCTATGCATATAGTTCTGTGTTTTCTCCTCTGTTGTGTTTTAGAGTTAGGATGGGATAGGTGGTCTTCAGTTAATTTGACAGTAGGTTTTGATTGCATTGTTTAGCCATCTTTTATGGTTGAGTCCTTTAAGAATCTTCAATCATAATTCCTAAGTATTAATTAGATGCTTGTAAATAATCTCACTATCTGCTTTATACGAACTTGTTATATTTTGAAAGTTCTTTTGTATCCATTTGTACACGTTCTATTAGGCAATTTAAACACTTGACATCATATCGTCATTGTTGATTTATGGATGTTATCCATTTTAGGTTCTTGTGGAGTATAGAAATAAAGACTCAAATCATGTGGAGTGGGCAAGAGCTCTAAAAGAACTTTATATAACTGGATTGAGAAACTATGTTAAGAGTCATTATCCTTTGGGTCCTGTGTGGAGTACTACAGGATCAGCTGTCTCTGCTCCACCAAAAGTTGCTCCTAAACCAAGTGCTCCTGCTCCTCCACCTCCTCCTCCTGCTTCACTCTTCACCTCAGAGTCTTCTCAGCCGTCTTCATCCCGTCCAAAGGAAGGAATGGCTGCTGTTTTTCAAGAAATTGGCTCAAAGCCAGTTACTGCTGGTAGTTGTCCTTTTCACTTTGTGCCATGTCCCTTGGTTATTGCTATGTTTCTTGACTCTGAATCTACATCCTTTCAGGATTAAGAAAGGTGACAGATGATATGAAGACAAAGAACCGTGCTGATAGAGCTGGTTTTGTCAGTGCTGGTGAAAAAGAAGTTCGTGCAAGTGTACAATCTGCTTCTAAAGTTGGACCTCCTAAGTTTGAGCTTCAAATGGGTCGCAAGTGAGTACATATAT
The DNA here is from genome assembly GCF_010389155.1 of Erigeron canadensis. Taxonomy (NCBI): domain Eukaryota; kingdom Viridiplantae; phylum Streptophyta; class Magnoliopsida; order Asterales; family Asteraceae; genus Erigeron; species Erigeron canadensis. The sequence continues at coordinate 35,376,474 of NC_057764.1, read as the reverse complement.
GCCATCTTAAGCTTCATGATTAATAATATGTATTGGCATCAGTTTATTAGTGGACACCTATTTCAATATTCAATGATTTGCAGATGGGTTGTTGAGAATCAGATAGGGAAGAAGGATCTGTTGATTGATCAGTGTGATTCAAAGCAAACAGTGTATATTTTCGGATGCAAAGATTCGGTTCTTCAAATTAAAGGTATTGCATTGCTTTCTTTTAGTTCCTTTTATCGCTGCTACTAGTTTGTGTGCATTTTTCTCAGCTATAGTTTTTTAACCTATTTGATTGTTGCCTTGTGCAGGGAAAGTGAACAACATAACCGTTGACAAATGCACAAAGATGGGTGTTGTATTCACGGTCAGTTATGAAACTGTGATTCTTTACATTGGAGCATGAAATCGGTAGTGTTGGTCGAAAAAATGAACTGACTTTTGAATTTCAAAATTAGGACGTTGTTGCTGCTTGCGAAATTGTTAATTGCAACAGTGTTGAGGTGCAATGCCAGGTATCCATACTATCTCTGCTGTGTTATAACGATTAAGTATTTTGTATGTTGTTGATACTTGATATAATTAGCTACATGCATGCTCGCCTATCACATGCGTTTGCCAACTCTACTGGAGTGACAGTTAATAATTTTAACTCCAGAGTTCATGAGTAGTTTTGTGGTAGAGATGGAGAAGTGGACAGGCTGGGTAAGGGTGCCAATGGGAGTTATAATATTGCCGGGATTGAAATTCACCGGGATGTTTTGACCTAAACACTTTCTGTTTGCTCTTGTATTTTATAAATAGGTTAGCTTGTCAAGTATGCTTAATTTCCATAATGTAATATTTTCATAAAATCAATAGGAGGCTTTATGCATAAGTAATACACTTTTGGGCAAAGTTTGACCCATTTGAGATGCTTTCTTTCGAGATACTTTTTCATTCACCAGTTTCTCTCACTAGAAGCTGAATCCGCTGTAATACAAATAAATGGATCAAATATCCTATCTCCAGCTCTCTAGGTCCTACTGCATTACTATATTTAGAAGCTGGTTGCTATTTTATTTGTTAATTTCCTGCTCTTATGGTTTTCCATGATGACAATTATAGGGTACAGCCCCTACTATTTCAGTAGATAACTCAGCGGGTTGTCAGTTGTATTTGAGCAAGGATTCTTTAGAGGCATCTATAACGACTGCCAAATCCAGTGAAATCAACGTATTGGTGCCTGCCTCTGGACCTGATAATGATTTGGTATGTCCTATTTCTTTATTTTTATTTGTAATTTTACTTTTACACAATGCCAACTAGCTCATCTCTAAATGTGCATTTACTCATCTCTAAACAAGTCTTGTTTGATAGTTTGACAATAACAATCTTCTAATCTGCATTTACTCATCTCTAAATGACTAAATTCTCACTTTGCGTTTTAACATTAAGTTGCTAGTCTTTTAGCAAAATAAGATTGCATTAAAATAGAACCTTAAATATCCATTTTGAAGTTACACATAAAGAGTTGCTACATTGTAACACAACTTGAGATCATAATGATAACAAAGTATCTTAACCATATTGAAACAACTTGTGACCAAAACCCTTTAGATCCCTTGATGAGTAAATCTTGTTCAGGGTTGCAAGTAATATTTATATAAGTCTAGCCAAACAAGGTGTAAAACTTCTTAGATAATCTAAAATCGTGTTAGTCATGCCAATATAAGGTGTAAAACCTCTTAAACTAAAGTTGAGTTATAAAGTTAAGATAGAATAGCTTTGAAGATTAAAAGACCTACTTTCCATCTCCCATATATCTGCCGTGGTACCATGTGGAAACAAAATGAAGATAACTAGTTAAACTTACCATATTTCCTGAGTTTTTTTTTTTTTTTTGTTAATTGTGAATATGTACCTCTTTCAGTGATATTAACTTAATGCAAATTTACATGTAAGGAACAAGTTTAAAAGCATGAAAAAGAGTAGATAATATGTATTACCACTTTCCAGAATTAGTAAAATTTTTGCAAGTCATTGTGGGCCGGCAGGGTACTGCGTAACTGTATCATTTGTTAACAAATAATATCAGTTGTGGTCCTAAAAGCTGGGTTTTCAGTCCGTTAACAGTCGATTGTGCTGCAATTTATGTATCCGTTGAAGGATACAATTGTTGGATTGTAAAAGTAATATGGGAACAACTGAAAAGTTTGCTGGCTGATATGGTTTATAAAGTGAAGAAAATAAGATCATTGGCCACTGCATTGATAAAGTAGCAAGAATCTGGCAAAAGAGTATGACTTGCCACTAGAAAATGAAATAAGTGAAAGTTACTTCATGCCTACCTACAAGCCTACAATAGCAAAGCCATTCGGATAGTCTCCCATGCCAATCTAGCCAATAGCCATTGTATCAATGTTGGAATATATGGACTTCTGAGATGCTAAGATATGTATAGATAATACGCCAATGTTATGTTCTTGGACTATTAGAAAACGGTTATATCCGCGACTCCGAGTTCGACTTTTTGTGTGTTTTCATGCAATTTGTGAAATGTCCTCTTTGTAGGTGGAGCATGCTTTGCCACAACAGTACATTCATAGTTTCAAGGACGGACAATTTGTAACAACCCCTGTATCTCACTCTGGAGGGTAACTGGTAAAATACTTGCCAATTAGTATGTTGTTATACTGGGTTTTTCAAATATATATTTTCTTTTTACGGTTGTGTTTTTCTTTGAATACTAAGGTGGTAATTTCCATGTTCTTTAGTTATCAAAGGTCTAAACATACAAATCTCTTGATTTTATCTTCCTGATGAAAATTGCGTGTAGCAATCTGCATGTATTAAGCAGAGTTTGTTGCTTATCTAATCGAGTGTTTTTAAGTATTGGTTTATGGGGGTTCCATTTGTGTAATGTTTTGTACCAATACATTGTTTTTTAATGAAAAGTTTAAGATGATTTTTGGCACTTGGAATTTTCTTTTGTATTGTTATTATATGATTGGTATATTTGGGAAACAATTTGGTTCCTGCATTTGGTCCTCCGAGTCGGTTCATCTGAAAATATTCCTTGGTTTTGAAAGTCTAGAATGACCAACTCGTCATTTCAAATGTTTAGGGCATTATGGATGCATGTAGCATATATAAAGAAAAACTAAAAGGTCTGCTCTGCCGATCAATGTTTTAAATACCGGTATTTTGGTCGGACCGGTCCGGTACCGGTATACCGGCCGGTACGTACCGGCACGGTAATTTAATTTTTTATTTTTGTTTTTATAAAAATCCTACAAAACTTGTTACAATTTAATGAAAAAAGTCAATACAAAATCAATCCACTAAAAAATAATACCAAATAAGTATTTCATAACAAAATATAAATTTTAAAGTTTATAAATAACAAAACATAACATTAAAATATCATAAAATAATTTTTAAAAAATTTAAAAAAAATTTCTAAATACAAGTATTACTATTCCAGTAATACTATTTCGGTAATACCAGAAAATACCGGCCGGTATTGAATTGTGAAAATACCGGGCAAAATACCAGGATAGTTGTACCGGGGTACCACCCGGTATCCGGTATTTCGGGTAATACCGTCCGATACGTACCCGTATTTAAAACACCGCTGCCAATGGCCACTTTAGGCTCTCATGAGAAATTTGCCATTATTGAAGAGCTAGTTTCCGTTTATTAGTTGAATGGGTTTTGTTTCTTTAGAACTACAACAGGCAGTTTCTATTTGGAGCAAAAATGATACACAGATTTATCTCAAGACACTTTGAAGTCTAATTTCTAAGCTGACTTGAAAATTTGGGGTTTTTTTTTAATGCATTCCTGTCCAAGTTCACTAACATTTCACTTTAAAAAATAAGATCTCTTTGATGAAAGAAGAGAAATAATTTTAAGGGTCATCTATACTTCTATATAAAAATTATACACCCTTGTTGAAAAGTTAGAAAAAGAAGAGATGCGAAATGATTATATTATCCTTAATGAATTAATTTACTTCATTAGTCCCTTATCTTCTATTATATATCCACCACCCTTTAAATCAATTATTTTTACATCAATTATCACCACCACTCGCCGACGGCACCCACACCGCTTGCCGCTAGCACCACCTGTCACCGAAACCACCAGACCGGCGTCGGAGCTACCGTCGTTGCATTGCGCGAGTATCGTGCTAGCTGTAACTCATATCCCCGTCTTTGATGAGATTATGAATATAAATCATTGTTAATTTAACTTGTGAAGAAAATTTATTGCCAATAGTTTTGGACATTCTCATTTTACTTTTGTCCTCGTAGGCGTTTGTCCCGATCCAATCTCGGGGGATCGAATGGATGTATATCAACAAAAAATAATATGTGTACTTATATATGTATTGTAACGACAAGATGATCCACCTTAGATCATCATATCAGCAAGACACTTCCAGAATATTATATGATGTGAACTTTTCTTTTTAAAAAAAGAACTAGCCATTGACAGTGCCCATACACAAAGAATACCATTTGTCGAAATCAGGCATGAAGTCTTGGCAACCGGGTTCACTGACCCGAAGCTTGAAGCCATTATATCATTCTTACATAAAATATTTAAAATTTTAATAAATAAGCAATAAAGAGAAGTGATACGGTAAGCAACAATATGTCTAATATACGTTATATGCACAATCAATAGATTGCATAGTATTCAGACGAATCATGTTGGCGTATTGACACCAATCATATCAAAGGTCATGCAAAACTTGATTTTGTTGAATTTGAATAAATTGTAGTGTACGTTTAGCCGTTAGTTTTCATTAGTAAAAGAGAGACAAAATATAATCACGTGTATATAAAATTTTGCTAGCATAACTTTAAAATATAAATGGTTAACATGTAGTAAAATATTGTATAAACTAGCTATCTTTCAAAAATAATCATCGAGTACCATCTACAATACTTTACTGATCATGTCTCTAAAAGCTGTGAACAAACTCCAAAAGATTAAGAATATATTCTATTTCATATGTAATAGACTACTATCTGTAATGATAGTTACAGTTCACAAGGGATATTTATGTAAGTTACTATTATCATCATTTTTGGCTTCCATATACTACAAGTTTTATGTTATATAGGCGTTATTAATGTGGGTGAAAATCATCAAAACCATCTTTTTTTTTTCCCCACAATACAACGGTGAACCTTGTATGTATCCTAGACAACGAGATGTTGATCATGACCCGTTATAAGTACTCAGAAAGAAAAACCCTAAGATTTGTCTTCCTTGATGATCGAACTCAAAACCTTGAGTAACACCAGGAATGCTTCTTACCAGGTGGTCCCTTAGGTCATAGCTTCACAACTTATAATGAATATGAAGTATACAAATATTCTTGGTTTTTCAGTTTTATGCTATAAAATATCACAAATTTTCTTCCATGAAAAATTCTCAAACAAATGCCAAGGCTATTTAGATCCGCTCCTCATTTTTAGCAGGGTTCACCATTTGTATTTTGTTCCTACTTCCTACCAACTTAACGCTTATTTCCAAATGACAATAAGATGGAAAATATTTCCTAGATGTACGGATGTACCTACATCATCTTAATAAAACAATAATATCTATTCTCCTATGTTACCCTACAAGTAGTATAATTAGTACTAGTAACTTTTTGTGACAATCCAAAACATTATAAAAAGTTTAGACCTTGTTTCAAATACTTGTTACATTGGAAAAAAAATTGCATACGTAAGGTTGTTATAAAGTTTAGGGGTGAGTCCCCTACTCTTGTATAAAACTTACCCCTGATATGTGGATAAAAAGAACTTATCACATAATCTGTGGATCACTGTTAACATTTAAATATACCTTATGTATTGTTTTATAATTATAATTTTTCTACAACATATAATATTTTAAAGAAATTTTTTAAAATAATGCTAATTAAATATGTAGAATGTCATCATTGACAAAATAAGAATACAGTAGTTTTAAGTTTTTAATGAAATGCACTCCAAGCTCTCACGGAATTCCAAATTACCTTAAACAATTTATTGAATGGTCAAAGAAATTCGGCTATTCGTCACTCACAGTGCTACACCATATTCTATTAATTAACCATTAATCTAAAAGGCATCAACTGTTTTAAATACTCGAACTTGTTAATTAAGTATTATTACATTTGAAATTTTTATCTATATTATATTATAAAACAAAAAGTCCCTGTCTAAATTTAAGTTTCAACATATACATGTCCAAAATGTCTCTCCTTTATATTACTCCGTATATATTTATATAAAATAATTATATTACTCTTTCTCCCTCATCAAATCTCAACCAATCATTTTTTTCCCCTTCTTCATAAATCATGTATTCCCGAAGTTATTCAAAATCTTTTATTTCAAACACCGTACATCGATAAATCATAAAAATTATATGGGTGTTCTTAAAATTTCATGCTCTTTTATTTGAGATGTCATTCGATATACTTTCGACGAGTTTCTAAATCTAAGAGCGAAACCCGTACGACATTTGACTATCACACTTTATGACATATCAACTTCTATGACCTATCACACTCTATGAACTATCACCTTACCATCTCATCGTCGTAACGCACGAGTATTTGTTAAAAATGTGGCATCATGTCTGATTTAAAAAAGATATATTCCTTTAGAAAAACAAAACCTTCTTTTTGTTTATGCACTTTTATTTTTCTATTATCTTTTCCTTACCAAATATAGTACAAAACAATAAGTCCCCATTTAATACACTTTTATGATCTTTCCTGTGTCACTTTCAAAAACAATTAATTTACAGTTATAAACTATTCCAAAAATAAGAGTTTTGTTTCCAAACTTAACCATTTTTAATGACTCAATTACCATACGTATAACAAATATGTAAATTTCTCCACCGGCAACCACCACCTTGGTATTAGTCATTTTGCCACCGCCCCCACCGGTTAAACCCGACAAACATACAACCACTCTAGGCCCCCACCCACACCTCTTCAAATTTCTACTCAATTACCTTTTTTTCATATTTCATATTCTCATCATCATCTAGAATATTAAACTTTCTATCTCACACACTCGTACACACACATTTCAAATCCATGGCACCTCATCAACAATATTATTCCTTACAACTCTTCATTCTATTCACTTTTTTCCTTCATTTTCCCATCTTCACAAGTAAGTTTTTCACAATAAAAAAAAAAAGACACTATGAATCTTTATATTTTTTTAGTATATATAGAAACAATTCCGACTTTTGCTGCATAATTGTTTCTATCTCCTGATATTCGATATACAAAAAAAAGTGAAGTTTAGAAGTAAAATATTACTTGTAGATATTTTTTGTTAATGATTTTGAAAATGTTTTGTTATTGATGACAGCTCTTACGACCGTCAATAATATATGTTATTGTAGACATATATCTTGACTTGTGAGGTGGAACTTTTAACATAAAATGTTTTTTTTTTTTTGTGAAGATTCGCAGTCATTTATCGGCGTAAACTACGGGCAAGTGGCAGACAACTTGCCGGCGCCGGAGGCAACGGCTAAACTGCTGCAATCAACATCCATAGGAAAAGTGAGGATGTATGGAGCTGATCCAGCAATAATTCGTGCGTTAGCGAATACGGGTATCGGGATAGTGATCGGGGCAGCAAATGGGGATATACCCGCATTGGCTTCTGATCCGAATTATGCAACTCAGTGGGTTAACTCGAACGTGTTGGCTTATCCGGATAGTAATATCATTGTTATTACAGTTGGTAATGAAGTTATGACTGCCGTTGACCAAAGTCTTGTGTCTCTTTGTCTTCCTGCCATGCAAAATGTCCAAAATGCCCTCAATGCCGGTTAGTAATTTAGTATAATATATGCTCTATTTTCTCTTTGGCACTAGTTCACAACAAGTTTTTGTCATATATACCAATTACTGACAATTGTTAGTTTTGGTGTATATTGTTATAAATTTATCATCACTAAATGCATAAAAATGTGATACATTATAGTTACCGATGTTAGAAAGTTGTTATTTGAAATGATAGTATCACTATCTATTTGTGACTTTGTGTAATAAGTTATTAGTGACTATCTCAAAAGTTGTCATTCCTTTCTTACATGGTTTGGTTTTTATAGAAATTTGAAAAATAAAATAAAAGACTTGTAAAAAAAAGCAAATGGAAGTAGTAGGTTTTTTTTTGTGGCAAAGGCAGACTTTTTTACCAAGAAAATACTCCATAACCTTCCAATATTGTTTTCATGAGCAATACAATGAAAAGACTCCACTTTACAACACTTTACAAGGTGTAAAGTAGAATAATGGACATAATAGTAGTTAAGATTTTTCTTAGATTGACAATTTGACTTGTTTGAGTTTTGTTAAAGACTTAAAGCCAATAATGATTTGACATGCATATAAAAATGTTACCGGGCATAGCTATAATTTTTTGGTGATAAGTACTCCTTTTTTATGCAAGTTATTACATACAATTATAAAAAAGAAAAAATCCCCCAAATCTTATTGTTATGCTTTTCAAATTATATACTATTTTATTTCTATATATATATATAGATATTTATTTATAAAAACACGCATTTTAGAAGAAGAATATAGTAATTGGTAGCATATTCTTACATATTTGGTCCTTATTTTGGAAGTAAAAAAATCTCGTACTCTCAAAATAAATAATTAAAATTTACAGGTACTTATATTTTTACAAGCACATTTTGAATAAAATAGAAAAGAAGACTAGAATGTTTTATATGTATTAGCAAGATGTTCAGCTTTTTAATCAACAATTATAATCTTTTTGACCTTAGTTCAAGGTTGAGCTTTTAGTTCAGATTTTTAGCTAGCTTAGCCAAATAAACAGAGTATTTGAAGCTAGATTTCAAATTGATATACTTTCTGAAAAACTAATGAAATAAAAGGAACTATAAGATTTATCTTTTAACATAACATACTCATTATGATTTAACTATTTTAACTTTTAAACTCAAAATGGAAAAAAGCCCACAACCTTTTGATTGTTGGGTTTTCTAGCCCACATTTTCTTGATAGCTGGGTTACCTTGATACTATTGGGCTACACACCTGTATGGCTGTATCTACTAATTATAGTTTATACAGATATTGTTGTATAAAAAGGAAAAATACAACTTAAATCATAATGTTTCCTTAAAATAGAAAGTTTAGTGTTACTAAGAGTACTAAGACTGAATTCATTGTATAAACTATGCAGCATCATTGGGTGGGAAGATTAAGGTTTCAACGGTCCACTCGATGGCAGTACTGGCAGCCTCGGACCCACCTTCTTCGGCAACGTTTAATTCTGGGTTCAGTGATACAATGCGATCACTCTTGAAGTTCCATAGTGCAAATGGGTCACCTTTCATGATCAACCCTTACCCGTTCTTTGCTTACCAAAGTGATACACGACCTGAAACACTGGCATTTTGTCTCTTCCAACCCAACGCAGGCCGAGTTGACTCAGGCAATGGTATCAAGTACATGAACATGTTTGATGCACAGGTTAGTACACTTCATTGCCGTTAAAACAATTCCTATATCTTATTGTGGATGGATAACTACATGCTACACACGTATCTTTAATTTAATGTCAAGTTACCCTTTTATACTAGAAATACATACCAAAATCAAGAAACAATTTACAAGATGAAGTAAAATAACAAGTTTTTTGTAGAATTTTATTGGTAGTTTTTGTTGTACTATAATGTGGTTGCTCAAGTAATTACCTCGTTTATTTTGTCATTGGTTTTATGTTATGATGGCATATTTGCATAAGATATACAAAAAAAAGGAAAAGGTGAGTACATGTACATGTACTATGTAGGCATCTTACCACAAGAATATGGTTCCATGTGACTTATAACATGAACTTAAGATAGCATTCAATTCCATCAATGCCTTTTGATGATGCTGACCAAATTTCCATGTGAGAGGTAACCACACATGTAGAAGAAGTTACTGAATAATTATCTCATATGGTTACTTGGTTGGATAAACCGGGAACCTTTATTTACACCCTAACCAATTCTTTTTTTAACATTACACAATATTACATTATGACTTGAAGAAACTACACATTATATGTAATAAAATTTAAGATGGTCATTTGGTCCTTTTAGCACATTTGACTTTCTATGTAAGAAAGTTTGATGCCTATAAAGATATTTTGCAGTGACCTTTTTCTTACTGTATTCTGATAAAATATCTGATAGATAGTCTGATACTAAACCCATTGTTGAATAATCATAATTACTCTTTACATTATAGTTGGATGCTGTGAGGTCGGCTCTAAATGCAATGGGATTCAAGGACATTGAAATCGTGGTTGCTGAAACAGGATGGGCTTACAAGGGTGACGTGAATGAGGCTGGACCAAGTGTGGATAATGCTAAAGCGTACAATGGTAATTTGATCAATCACCTAAGGTCAAAGGTTGGAACGCCATTGATGCCAGGAAAGTCTGTTGATACATACATCTTTGCACTCTATGATGAGAACTTGAAGCCTGGGCCCGGCTCTGAGAGATCATTTGGGCTTTTTAAGCCTGACCTCTCCATGACTTATGACGTGGGTCTGTCGAAGAATAGTCAGGTTAGATGTTTCTCATATTAATTCTTTTTCAGTTCCTTTTTCTTTCATAACAATTTCGTGTAGAAGTGGCCTTCTTTGACCATTTATAGATAAATGGGTCAATTGTAGTTATTGATTGTTGAACAGCTAATAGGGATGATATACTTGCCACATTTTTGATATATGTACCAAAATGTTACAAGTTATACACACAAACCAGTAATACATAGTCATGGTAAATGTATATGTATTAATAGAGTTAAATGGGTACAATCAAATTATTTATTTGAATCGAATACTAGTCAAAAGACGTCCAAAGTGTCCTTTTAATGTATTCCTTTTGGTTGTATATAGACTCCGACATCGCCTACAACACCTACAACTCCGACAATACCTTCGCCAAGTCAAACAACAGGATGGTGTGTACCCAAACCAGGAGTCTCAGATGCACAACTGCAATCAAATCTAGACTACGTGTGTAGTCAAGGTCTTGATTGTGGTCCAATTCAACCCGGTGGTGCCTGTTTTGAGCCTAATACAGTAGCAGCCCATGCTGCTTATGCTATGAACCTCCTTTATCAAACTGCTGGCAGGAACCCATGGAATTGTGACTTCCTTCAAACAGCTACACTTACATCCAACAATCCTAGTAAGTTTCTTTTTTCTTTTAGCAACATTTTTAGGTTGACACTATTGAAAAAACAATAAAATATATTAATTGATCATTAAGCTTGCATCATTGTACTCTATAATACTATTATGAGCTCTATGCAGCTTCTTATACCACCAAAAGTACAAGTTAATTTACTGTTCTAACCTTATGTTATCATTTTGGGCAGTGTTCAAACTCTCGTACTCAAAATGTTACCGCTAAAGATACATTCTGATATTTATGTATGCAGTCTTTATCCCGCATTACTAATTCGCTTACTTGATTTTCCACAGGTTACAACAATTGTATATACCCTGGTGGTAGATAAACTTCTATGTTGTTCATTATGAAAAGATTATTTAAATCCATGAAATTCAAGGTATCAAAAAAATGAAGAGTGGAGACAAATAACAGCAAGTTAAAATGCTTGATGGCCCATCTTTCTATAGACAGGGTAACTAAATTATGTTAATAACTATCTCCAATAAATATTCAATTAACTTATTATATTTTTTTTATATTCATTTTTGCATCTTAAATATCAAAGATGGGGTTACGCTTAGAATTGTAGTATGGTTGAAACTATGAGATGTGAAGCATTTGTTTATATAGTTTAGTAAATTGTAGATTATTTGCTTTATTCTATCATGTAGACGTACAACCATCCAATAGTGTCTATTAAAAATTGTCGAACGTAACATTTAGGTAAGTTGGTTGTATTATTACTAAGCTGAATGGGATTTCCCTATTCAGGTTACTAGGTTAGTTTTAGCAAGGTTAGAACAGGACATGTCTAACTACTTGGAAACCACTAGGACTGGTTGTCTTATTGCTAAAAAGTTAAAACACCAAGACTGCCGACTTGTTGCTTTTTAAGGCCAAATAGAAGCTATGTTACACTTTTCCTTACATATACCAAATACCAACCTCACTTCCACTCATATATAGAATGAAAGTGTCAAAAGGAGGTCACCACACACACACGCACACATATAAACTTCTCTAAGAAATGAAATGTTGTGAAATTCATGAAAATAGTCTCTAATATTACACAGGGAGTATATATGATTAGTAGGTTATGGAAGCAATATAAAAGAAATGCGACAGGGCGTTACACGCAGAATCATAGATCTTATTTTAGGAGATGGACCTTCCAATCACATAATGCAAAATCAGCCGCGATTGGATCTAGGTTGCACTCCCACTGTTTTCAGGTTTGTAGAGTCACTAGATCTGCAAATATGTATATATATCATGATGTAAGAATGTTAATATCCACAACATACAAGGCTAATAATGGATCAATGAACAAATAATGATAAACGAACCGTTGGGAGTAAATGTCAGGGGTGCGATCCACATGGACAGCGTCGTTGTTTTTTTGAATGTGAGCCACTTTCCTGAGGACCGATTTAGAAATAAACTTGTCTCCAGAAGCCAAAGTTATTTCTGGACTGTCGACTTCTGGAACCATGCTTCTATTGCTCTTATTGACTTGCACGCCTGGATGGTGAACCAGCTGTGCTGTGACACTCCTTACTGCAAGGAATACCGCTCCTCCTGTAAATCCAAGCAAAATATATATGGGGAAAAGATCGGCTCTTGATTTAAGCTTAGCTCCGGCATTCTTTGTGGTGCTGGTTGAAATAAAGGCGCGTTGGATCTTTATACTTGGTCCACTCAATTGGCTGCGGCTAGAAATTGATCGCAAGTATCTCTGCATGTACATATACCTTAATTTGTTATTCATCATTCATCAACCAAAAAAGCTTTTGTCTTAGCTAGCAGTTATTCTGATAATTACTACTAACCATCAGGTTTTGAACTTTTGAATATATCCTTTTATTTGAATAGTTATATAACGTTTGAATATATCCTTTTTTTAACAAAAAAAATAATAATAATAATAATCAAAATCTATTCATGCATCCACCCAAATTTTACTTGCATATAAAATGCGCCTATAATGAGCATATATATATATATAACGTTCGTTAGTTAATAGAATGAGAGAAAAAGAAATGCGCACCGTAGCAAACAAAGCCATGATATGATATGATGTGATATGATTGATTGATGAAGCAAATTTTGATGAAGAATTATAACAAGAGTTATATATATGCATAAAGCTTGTGGTGTTCATATTTGTAGGAACGGATACATAGGCTGTCCATACAACTAAAAATGCAATTTGCATTAGATGAGAGATATTGGGGGATGATCGAATTGGATGGTAGAGAGTGTAAATAGGAATAATGGCATATACATATGATACACATGTACGTATACGCTTTAAAAGTAGCAGTAATTATCTTACATGTATAGGTTTGGCTCAGAAACGTACAGTTCCTAAAAGAAATGGTCTTCTGATTCAAATGAAGTGTGTATTATAAAAGTTCTTAAACTAATTTATAACATGAATCCATTGTCGTCCAGCGGTTAGGATATCTGGCTTTCACCCAGGAGACCCGGGTTCGATTCCCGGCAATGGAATTTTTTTTTCATTTCGCCGAGGTTTTCAGTAATTTTGTGTTGTAACTGACAACTTAATTAGACCATCAGTATCCGGAGTATCCGCAGGCCAACATATGTTATTTTCTAAACTAAAGTAGGTTATACTTCATAACAACTAATAAGTATGAGGCATGAGCTTTTTCTTTTTTAATGCCATATATCGTGGAGAAAAATTATACTCTATAAAAAGAAGATATACAAAAAAAACTATACCTATTTTGTTGATGTTATTTAGACCAAATCGTCTTTGTATCTCATAAGATATTAGCATTGGGTCTAAAACTTAAGTTAACATAATTAACACAACACTTTTAAATCATACCTTCTTGGCTCTAGCCCCATTGAATCCATTAATTGACTGTTATTGATTGTAATTTTTAATTCTATCCTATAAGACAAATGATGACAAAGCAGCATGGTTGGATCAGTAGTAAATATCCTAGTCTCTGAAAAAAGAGGTCATGGGTACGATCCTTATCCCATACAAAGGTTGGAGGGTCTTTTCTATCATTTAGGTTTATATAAGTATATACATGATTGTTGTGCTATTAAGAATACTTATGTTAAAAGATGTGTTCAATTGTTGTTCAATTAAAAAATTTACTACCAACAAATTATCACTTTAAACTACTGGTATATAGAATTTTAAAAAGTCTCCTAGTAATGCAAGATCCGGATTCGAGTATTAACGAGGATACAAGATTTTATTCCAATTATAAATCGTGTCTTTCAAGCGGTTTAATTGAGAGGTTTCTACTTTTATAAGATATCAAAGATGAAGAAATATTCTAGCACGAACTCAAGTAAGAAGATATATCCACATCTTAAAAATGATAATACTATAACGAAAAATGCAGATTAAACTAAACACCAACATGTAAACACACATCTCATTTCACACTTATTATTCCACGTCATATATTCCACGTCATCGTGGCTGCTATGGTCAACTTCCTTCCATCTCCACTTTCATCAACTTTTCTTCTCTCTATCTCTTTCACACAGACACGCACATATTAATATTCTAAAACCCCTAAATATATATAAGAAAAATAAATAAATAATTTGCATACAAAATCTGTAAATCTATCTATCATCATCATCCACAACATATAAATTAATAAATATGAAGAAGAAGATCAATCGTTAATACTCAAGTTCACAAGATAATTTATCAAAATAATAGAATAATTATATACATATAGATATAGATATATATAGAGAGAGAGAGAGCGAGCGAGAGATGTCTGTAGCTGAGCTGAGAGAGAGACACTTAGCTGCTACTGAAACTTTAAATTCACTTAAGGAACGCTTACGTGAACGCCGGATTCAACTTCTAGATACCGACGGTACGTAAGATATATAATATATATGTATGTATGTATGTATATAAAATGTAGTTAGTTATTAGATCTATATGCATACAGTTGCGAGTTATGCAAGAGCGCAAGGGAAAACAGCGGTTGAGATTGGACCGGCGGATCTAGTTTGTTGCCGGGATTTACAAGGACATACCGGAAAGGTCAGATTGAATTTTTTTTGTTTTATTTATAAAATTAATTAATGATGATCTGTTGACCTAATCTTGATTATGATGATTGATAGTTTTGTGTTTCTGTGAATTTAAGTGCTTTTTTTTTGGGGGGGGGGGGGGGGGGGGGGGGGGGGGGAATGATTAGGATGTGATTATGTATGTATTATTAGGTTTATAAGATATGATTAGTTGTTTTTTCCAAGGCACTTTTTGCAGCTATTATTGTTTTGTAATTTAACTAATTTTGTTTCTAGTACATATCGATATTATATAAACAGTTCCACTAGTTCGACAGTCAATTTATAGCAACTTCACAAAAGTACGTGATCTTTGATTGCTGATTACTTCTCTGATCGGCATCAGACGTGTTATCTTTTCTCCTTTCCATTCAGGAATGGTTGAAAAAGCCTCATTATGAGGATAATCGGTCCTTTAGTAATGTTATTCCGTAAATTGTTCTTGATGTTATAATGCCATCTTTAGTCCCTAGTAAACTCTTTAGTAATATGTTTTTATATGTCATGACTCATCTAAACTTTTCCTTTGGTGCTTAAGGATGATCTGTGACCACTTTTGTGTTTCTTTCCATTTTAAAGATTGATAAAATAATTTAGGATATGGGTAGCTTGATAATTAATTAGTTTGACCCTTTATAATATGCCTCCTAGTCTCCTACTTAAATAAAAGTTTCAATTTTTTTGTTGGGCCTTATGATATTATTATTGCTAATCCTGGAAATATGTAAATGGCAACATCAAATTAAATGTCAGGTGTATTCACTAGATTGGACTCCTGAAAAGAACCGGATAGTTAGTGCATCTCAAGATGGAAGGTTGATAGTTTGGAATGCTCTTACAAGTCAGAAAACTCATGCCATTAAACTTCCATGTGCATGGGTTATGGCATGTGCCTTTTCTCCAAGCGGACAGTCAGTTGCTTGTGGTGGCCTTGATAGTGTATGCTCCATCTTCAATCTTAGTTCACCGCTTGACAACAACGGTACTATGCCTGTATCAAGGATGCTTAGCGGGCACAAGGGTTATGTGTCTTCCTGTCAGTACGTACCGGATGATGATACTCGGTTAATAACCGGTTCTGGGGATCAGACATGTGTTTTGTGGGATATAACTACAGGATTGAGAGCATCCGTCTTTGGAGGCGAGTTTCAGTCGGGGCATACCGCAGACATTTCGAGGTATTTTGTATCCAAACTGATGTTTAATATATATGAACAGTTACATTTTTTCTATCACTGACACCTATCATCTTGTTTTAACCTTCACATCTGGCACTAAGCTAGTGATTGGTTTTTCTTTCTCCTTTTCTTGAATGAATCTATCCAAATTATTCCCTTTTTTGGGAAATGCGGACTATTACCATTATCAATATAGCACAAATACTCGATTACAAATACATAGTAGAGATTAACTTTTACAATGTTACATGCTACAAGATATAACATGAATGAACAAAATTAGTACTGCAAAAAGTCACGACACAATCATAACCATTACAACAGCATAAGAATTGTGACCAAAGACAACAGCTCAAAGCCAAAATATATAATAGATGCATATGGGTTATTTTATGTTATTTATGATTCATTGCATGGAAGGAACATATTAGTGGGTATCATCCTCGATCTCTTTACAAGAGGTCTCATGTTCGAATCCCACTAGTTAAAATCTTGGTGATGGCCAGGGAAAGGTTTGGAAAGGGTCACGGGATACCCTGGTTACCCGTATTTGTATGTTGTTGCAATCCTTCAAAGTTGTAAACGTTTTTAATCTTCACGTCTGATGCTCTAGAGCCTTGTGCTGGTTTTAGGATAGGGAGACATGGCTTGAATATTGGGGTCACTTGTGGCATTCAATTTTTCTTCTGGCTTTAAATAAGGAAATCAAAATCCTTAATGTAACCTGATAAATACCTAATTACTAGATTAGTTTATCTAAAAACCGAGTGAGTTTTCGCTATGCAATTATAATTGCCAGTCATCTAATTTCTTGAAATACTTGACATAACTGACCTGTAATTGATTCGTGCCAGTGTTATGTTTTATCTCTAATGGTTCAATCAGGTAAAATAAAAGATTTAACATAGAAAGGAATCTGGTCAAATGGATCAAAAGTATTCCTAAGTGTATTTTGATGTTTAGAATCTCCCAAATTGTTTGATTTGAAAAGTTAGAATTTTAGTGATAATATAACCTTTGGCACGTTAATAGCTATAAATTTTTTATTTAATTAAAAGTTTTCAGTGTCTTGAAATATAATATTTTAGGCCAACCTGATTTCAATCCATACCAACAAATCACAATTTATGTGCCTTGACCTGTCAACCCGCCCACTCTACCTGCCAATCAGATACATTTCTACAATGCAATTGATATTGTCAGTGACCAGTCATGTAATTTTTTTAATTTACTTGGCATAATTGGTCATTTTACTTATAAATGGGTCGATTTATCACCTCTAACGACTCAATTGGGTAGATTAAAGAAGTTAGCTAAAAGAACACGTGTCAAGTGGGTTTTAACAGTTTGGTTGCCACCCTAAGTGTACTTTTAATCATAGAACCTCCAAAGTTATTATATTCAGAAACCATATGCATTTCGTGGTTATTGTTAACAATCAACTCTTAAAATTTATCAAGAAAACTCACAAATTTTAAACGAAGTATTTTTAGGCCAACCTAATTGATTGTCTGTCCTGTCAGTTTACCACTGGTATGTTTATTTATGTGCTGTATTCTTTACCTTTCTTGCTTTCTGACTTAACTTATAAGTATGGTAAAAGATTGTTGTTATATATGCTGTTCATGGTTTCAGTGTGTCGATCAATGGGTCCAACTCAAGAATGTTTGTCTCTGGCTCTTCTGATGCAACTGTACGTCTTTGGGACACACGTGTTGCAAGTCGGGCAGTAAGAACGTTTCATGGTCATGAAGGGGATGTTAATTCTGTAAAGTTCTTCCCAGACGGAAATAGGTTCGGAAGTGGATCAGATGACGGAACATGCAGACTTTTTGACATTAGAACTGGACATCAGCTCCAAGTGTACCCTCCTCAGCAGCAGCAGCATGATGATAATAACACCCCTACTGTGACTTCTATTGCTTTCTCCATATCAGGACGTCTACTCTTTGCTAGCTACTCCAATGGTGATTGCTTTGTTTGGGACACTCTATTGGCAGAGGTAATTATGATTAGTTAAGATAAGGAGGGTATATAGCTGTAGCACATAGTGTAGAGTTGGCATGATGGACAGGCTGTGTAACTGGTTGTTTATGTACTGTTAAAACGGACTGAATTAGGTTTACTAGAGCAGTATCATTACAATAGTCATCTAGTTATATTCTTTAAAAATGTGTGGGAAGTAGTATGCATTAAACATAGACTTCGTAGGCAACTTTTAATCGGTTCTACCCGTCTCATTTTTAGCTAAGTTTTTTGATTTGAGCAGTTTGAGATGAATCACCCCATTCATAACTAAATGGGTCAAAGTTGTTACCTTTATGGCCTTATGCATCACTGAATATGTGGATATCAAATATCCGTTTCTCTTTTCATCAAGTAGACGAAATCTTTATTTCGTTTCAATTCATTTAGATGGGAACTACAAGTCAAAATGTTTAATGGAAAGATTAATCGGGCTCAAGACTCTGTTCTTACAAATTTCTTTGAAGATAGGATATATTCATAATCATATATTAATTTATAAACAGTGGAATTGTGGAAAGTGACTGGTTTGAGTAATTCTTTTATGAACATTTTTTAATGATAGGTTGTTTTGAATCTTGGAGATTTCCAGAACTCGCATGAGGCTCGTGTGAGCTGTCTAGGTTTGTCGGCTGATGGCAGTGCCTTGTGCACAGGAAGTTGGGATACGAGTCTCAAGGTAAGCCCAAATTCTACTATATCATGTTGCATATCCATCTATTGTAGACTGTAAAATGGGAGCGCATAGTAGAGGTGTTAAAATGCATTTGTTGGGTAATGAGTCAAAATGGATCATCTCGAGTTGACCAGCAATACATTTTACCAAAAGTTAAAAACCACAAATGATTAGGGTATCAAATTAATACAGATTTTATATCAATAAGAATATAATTTGTTAAATGGAACGATTTAAGAGGTTTTATGCATTAAAAATACACTTTGGATGACTTTCCTCGAGTTTGACCCATACAAGCGTTTCCCTTTAATGCAAGCTTTTGTCTTTTCCTTCTTTGCCTTTTTAGTTATAACACATAATTTGAATCGAAAATGCACAAGTAATTGGGTCAAAGTTTCCACCACTACTATGACTTATTGGTGAGATTTAAGTTATTAGGTATTCTAGAAATGAACTACGTCATCCATTCAAAGCTGATATTTGCTTTGAGCTTAGGGCAAAAAAGTTATCGTTATAGTACTAGTGCTGACTGTCGGAGGGCACCGAAATTAAGATGTGTTCTACTTTTCCTACTGTCTGTGGGAACTTATAACATTTGCTTCTTTTTTTTTGGCGAGCTTGTGTGCTCATGTTTTTCATTTACTGACAGTGGTCAATAAACATTCTTTTCTATTGTGGTTATGGAAATGGGTTTTATACTTTCACTCAATAGACAGATCGCATCTGATGTTGCAAATTGTAGAACTTGGAAACCTAAAGATTCTAAAGCCTTTTATTTATTTATGTGTACAGATTTGGGCTTTCGGAGGGCACCGGACAGTGATCTGAATTTCTAAAAACACTGGTTCTATTGGTAACTACCACTTTGATTTGCATCTTTCTTGACCCATGTATCCGTTTATGATTTGTTAGTTAACCTTGTGGAATGAGGGTAGAACTGATGGTAAATATTTTCATCTTGGTCCACAAAGTTGAGGATTGTTCATATAACAGTGGCAAGGGTTTCCTTTAATTAGTGCCTCTGTCCATGCAAAATAGGGTTAGAATGGTATGATTGAAGTCAAAATCACTAATACAATTGTTTTCCAATTCCCCCGGACCAGCATCTTACAATGCTCATCTTTCAAAAAAGTTGTGTGGAAATAGAATTGTATGAAATGTAATTAATTTTCTGTTTGTGACTATCTTTACTAACGAAGTAATTATATAGCCACCTAAAAGACATGGGTTAGGTCGTGGTATTGTTGATCGTCATCTGATTTTTTGAACTCCTGAGTCGATCAGGGTTTATCAGTTTTAGGCAAGTAAAAGAACCTTGATCGATTTGTGGGTGTTTTCTTATCGTTTATGATGGTAAAGAAAAACCATTTCAACATTGGGTCCTATTATTTGAACTCCCTCTCAATGAAGTAGTTTGTATGAATCAGGTCATGCTGCTTCTTTTTCATTAAAGAAACCCATTCATTTAGATGTTTGAAGTCGAAATTGTTGACAATGATGTAACAGTGTGAAATAATCCCAAAACTAAATATGTATATGACAAATAATCGTTTATTAGGATGCAACACGATCTAGCTTATGAGATTTACATGACAAATCGACCTACATTATCAACACTATATAATTAAGGTTATTGTCTTGAGTTTATAATAAATTAAGTGATTTCATATTTTGTTTTGCTGGACACAACTCTACTCAGAGCTTACGTTAAATTATTAAAATTAATGGTTCTCTGGTCATAAAAATAGGACAGTGATAAAATAGCAATCTGCTTTCATGTTTACCAGAACATATATTAACTTTTTTTTAGATATTTACTTTATTTATTTGAATTCGTGACACACAATATTACCAAAATTGAAACAAAAGTGAAAGTAAACTATCTATAAATCTATAATGGTATAGTTCACCAAATTTTTACTTATGTTGGAACAAATTTTGAGATTAGACTACCTCTACTGATATTTTCCAAAGCACATTATTTACTTGAAAACAGAAGTGAAGACGTGAAGTTATGTTATTTAATTGCATTTACCTAGAAGAAAAGAATTAAGCTGGCAATCTGTGTATTCAATATTGTACATTATAAAACTTTGGTTAAAACATAAATATGTTATCAACCATTTTGGGCTCGCCTAAGCGGTATACGTCATATGTGTCATGTGTGAGTTCTAGTACTCTTATTATGAACTTATGAAGGCTAAATCAGTACTTGCAGAGCCAAGTAACATTTTTTTTTAAACTATGACGCTACACATGTTAGATGCAACGTTTACGTGGTGTTTGGTTTATGGATGAGGGAAACAACTTGTAAAGATATATTTGGTCAATGTAATTGAGTATTTG
Source organism: Erigeron canadensis (assembly GCF_010389155.1). Lineage (NCBI taxonomy): Eukaryota > Viridiplantae > Streptophyta > Magnoliopsida > Asterales > Asteraceae > Erigeron > Erigeron canadensis. The sequence continues at coordinate 35,354,951 of NC_057764.1, read as the reverse complement.
ATTTGGAAGAAATTCCTAATAACCAATCAAACCACCCTATAGTATGTGTATAATAATCCACATGCAGTAAAATGTTTACACGAACCCATTGAATACTTTGACCAAATGTTTCTTGTCCTATATTAATTACATATAAAGACCACAAATAAAGTATAGTGCCTATAATATAACACATAAGAAAGTGAAGTTAAAAGAAATACACATACTGTGTTCCTAGTAAATGTCTCGGGGTATTGAATAAACTGCCTTGTAGAAAACTGTCTTATTCACTAAGGTACAAAGAATAACATTATATCTCCGCATCAAGCTCAGCAAGTAAACGTACTTTGATTCAATTTTTTAAATTGAAAATTTTCAAAAACAGAAAAATGAACTAGTTGGCAACTAGTTCATGAATTGCGTCGCTTACAGCTTCGTCCTCTGATCTAACAGCAAGTTTCATTGCCACCTCTTTGCTACTGTCCACTCCAAATGATAAGCGAACAAGTACCCTCACGTTGCCTATGTATACCCCTGATAACAAGCATGTGTGTGATCTTGAGTTGGCTGCCACTACTTCTGTGCCCTGAAACATGACATTAGTTGTAGGTAAAATTTCACACAGGGTTCGTTCTTTATTGGAGAAGCTAATGTTCACTCTATCTTCTATCAATAAAAATTGCCAAATTTGATCGAGAATGACACATGAAAGAAAATTAGTGGGTTATATCAATTAATAAAGATACAATAAGAGTAGATTGATCTAAATAGTTTTTATTTTCAAAACATCCCAAAAGGATGTAATTTTCATAGAGCATAAATTGTTCATATTGCTCGCCAAATTATAGATCCAAGTACAAATTTATTAAAGAGCAGTAATTTGGCAGTAATTTACTTACCTCACAAGGCTGCATGCCAAGAAGGCCAATAACGGCACTAACAGCTTCTTTCAAACTTTCCCTTGGGCCAAGACCATACTCATCAACACGCTCAAAGTCTTCACCCAATGATTCCCATGCATTCCTGAAATTGGAAACCCCAATTTTAAGCATGTAATCAGCTGCAACCAATTCAAATTCCTCCAGCTGGTATTCATCTTCCACGCCATCTTCCTCGGCCTCGCCAGTGGAAGGATCAACCTAACATTTGGATCAAAACATATTAGTCTCGATTTTTAATCACATATGCAGACAGGAAAAATAACTAGTGGTTGTAAATAGTTCAGAACTTCAGATTGTCAATAATTACCTCTTTAACAACGAACCGTAGAACATTGGTAAATTTGCCAACAGCTGGAACACCTTCTGGTTTCTCAAATGCAACAAATGTTTGTCCTGGTGAATCATATGGTAGGGATTTTAGTGGCTTGGTTGCTAGTTCTTCAAATTCCTCTGCTTCTGAAGCATCCACAACGATGGTGACCTGATAACAGGCAGCACAATAAGTAGAGATTCTTTACTCGACTTTACACAAAAACTTTATCTTTAGATTAGAGCTTACATCTTCCAATAACTGTTCAGGAATTGTATTGGTACAGTTGTACTGGAACACAACATGCTTATCAAATATGTGTTTGACAACGTTAACAGCGTACTCTGTCTCAGCTTCAGTGAGTTCCACTGGTGCAGAGGACTGGTTACAAAAAAAAATTGCATACGAAACACCATAACTAGGGTAAGTAAAAGAAAAACACAAAACCTAATGCTGGAAAAATTGGTGACATATGATTAGGTACAGGTCACAATGGGTATTTTGGATACAGTTTGGGTTGACTCAAGATACTTTTTATCCGCAAATTTTAAGAAATGGATTATGTCCTTTCAATAGTAGGTTTTATCATTGATGCATTATGAACCTTGGGGGATTTTTAATACTGTTTGACCCATCTGACCCGTTTCCTTTCGAGCTTTTATGTTACCCATTGGATAGAATATGTAACATAGATTTGACCAATTCATAAAAAAATGGGTCAAAACTGCCACTAATTGGTGCTGAAAAGTTCATTATATATCATTAAATAATGTCATCAAAAACCTTGAAAAGCTTTCCAAACGTAGAGAACTCTGGAATTGATAATAGCAATTTTTCATATGTATCAACCGCTGAAGTGGGGCCAGCTGGAGGAGCACCTAGACCAGTAGGCTTTTTAGCCGCAGATTTCTTTTCCGCAAATGGCCGAGACCTGGTCTCCCTTGATACAGAACTGACATCAAAGGGTTCATCTGATGGTTCCTGCAATGTCAGTAAATAATTATACAAAATGATTCTTGTACAGACAGTCATAAGAGAGAAAGAAGTTGTGTGTCGTCTTACGTAGTTCTTCAAACTAGTCTCCAGATTGGCTAGTGGAATATCCAGCGACCCAAAGAGAAATTCCTTTACTCCTATATCAGTTTCAATAACAGAACCATCACCTCCAATAGTGTTTAGATACAGTGTAGCCCTGTCACGAACCTACACATAGTGTCATACAATCAGCAAAAGAAAAATTTTTTGACGCCAAATTGTAGTAACTAATAAGACGATGATATTTGTGACTGGTTGCAGATACATTAGGATGGCATGGGTGAGGCGGGCGTGTTGTTACCAGGACAAAAAGGGTAATTATTGACTTATGGTACAGTTCAAGCGCATTTGCCAGGTTCGAAACACTTGTTAGCAGGTCATATATTGTATTATAAAAGTGAGGTTATTATTGTATTAACTTTGAACCACAAGTTTCTTTTCAAATGTTATCAAGAGTCAAACACCTTTTAACTGTGTGCAAGTCAAACATTGTATATACTTTGGAATGAGGATCTACTAATCATAAGTAAAAACATATGTATACTGCTTTTAAGGCAACTAACCTCGTCATCAATATCATATAGACAGCGCCTCAACAAAACAAAGATGCGAGGCTGCATTACAGTATAAAGAGCAACTTAACGTTAGTAAGATAAATATTAGTTTGCTTTACTATTAACAAAATATAAGGTCAAATTACCTTCAATGGGTCAACCATGGCACCAAACTTTGCCAAAGTGCTCACGGCACTAGCTCGAACAGTTGCATTCTCAAGTATCACACGGTTATATATGTACCGGATGAATTTGCTAGGATCTGATGTTTTTGGTCCCTCAATTCCTAGAAAATGAAGAATCTACACATAAAACAAAGGAAACAAGTTTAGTGATAGCAAATAGATATACAAAAACACTAAAAGCTAGAAACAGCCTGATGGTGGCAAATGGACAGCATCGGCAGGTTATAGTTGATGTTTCAAGATTTTGGAATAACTTTCATAATAGATTAGTGTGCCGAACATTATTACAAATTTGCTATAATTCGAACTGACTCGATAGAGTGGTTTAGGACTTGGGAGGTGTAATGCATAACACTATGGGCAACTTTCGACCAGATACTCCGTATAAACCATTATCCGAAACTATTTTTAATTATTAAATAGATAAAGATTGCTATCTCTAATGTTAAATCAGCAAACATAAATAAATGAAAGAACATGCTAACCTGTGTTGATAGATATGTGAATTCACAGTCCTCAATGAATTCACAAAGGTGAAGGAGCCCACTCTCTTTTGCATCTGGGATATCTCTAATGATGGTTACAATCGAATCAACAATTGCTTTCTTGTATTCAAATCCACCTTCCTCTCTCAGAATATTGCTCAAGAAACCCATCCTGATAAAAAAAAAAACAAACAAATTTAAGATATACTAATTGAGACAGTCCCTAAAAAATTGTTAAGGAGTAAGGTTGAACAGACTCACAATGTTCTGAACTTAAGGGGAAACTTCAAACACAATGATCTAATGGCATCGACCACAACAATTTTGAACTCGTCAGCAATGTCAGACATGAAGTTGGTAATTTGTTTCATCAAACGATCAACACCTGATTCATTGCCTGTTTTCAGCAGTGTGGTAATAGCAAGAGTTGCAATGCTTCTGTTTTGATCTGAAATCAAACTCTCCATATCTATGTTACAGGTAGTTACAGCCATTGGATGCGTCATTGCCACCTGAACCAGATACCAATTATTACTTCAGGATAGTTTCTACAGTACACAGAGTGCATTTTAAGAGGCAAACAAGATGGTCGATAGCCAACTAATTATGTAAAGTTGATTGATATTTTTTTACTATAACCCTTCTGATCAGTCCAAGTGAGTTGTATTTTACTATTTCATGAGGAGTTATTTCCCACAGAAACTATGAATCACTAAAATGTGATCATGCATCACAATAGCAGATCAATTACATAGATACGTTCATAATGTCTAAGTATAAACCTATGGCAAAAAACTAAATCCATGACGGGCATTGACAGCAACTAAATACAACAATACCAGTGTGGCAGTGTGCCATGTGCACGACTCTTGCTTACTTATGTTACATAAATGGCACATAATAGTGTACTATTAGCATCCTATTCCGGCAATGCAATCCTAAAGAAAGTCAACCGGTCAATTTACCAAGCACTATTAGGAAAATGAACTCATAAATTACACTATAACGCTAGTAAAAAAGAGAAATGTATCAGAAGGACCCATTTAACAGTGTCACCTGAATCAACTATATAAATCTAATCTTGGGAACCAAAATTGATAGCATTTCACTGTTCAAGAATTACCAATTTGGTATATGTATATGCTACCTATGCAAGCCAACTGCAATAGCAATGGTGCAGTGCCAGGGTAAGAAACTTTACTTTATATTGAAATTACAAAGCATGCAAGTCTAAAACATTCCCAGGACAAAAACATTTGTGAATTTGGGGGAAGGTGAAAAGGTATTTCAATACCAACTACACCCTTAAGATTTGATCTCTATGAATCCTGTGTGCTCATGACGATATATAAACACACACACACACACACACATAGAGTTTCCTTATTTTGAGAACCATTTTTTTTGTAAGAACCATGAGAACTCTTAGATAATATACTTGTTCACATGTTTTTTTTGCTCATTCACATGTGAAATGATATAAAAAGGTATGTTGTAGAAGAAACTTTTTTATGAAACCTTCAAAGTAGCTTTTTATGAACTTGTGAATGAATTTGTTCACATTTTCTGTTCACATGTGACAAACGGCTATATGTAAGGTTTTGAAAAAAAATTCTTCTGCAACATATATTTTTATAAAGTTTCACATGTGAATGAACAAAAAAAACATGTGATCCAATAAAAATATTAGGAGTTCTTACAAAAAAATGGGTTCTCAAAATAAGGCTCCCCCCCCCCCCCCACATATATATATATATATATGTTTATATACACACACACTTCAAAATAAGGAAAAACAGTTATAAAGCTACTGCTGAAAAGTCAAAAACATTATCCCTTGTGTTCAAACCGTATACAAGCCGACGCTTATTTGTTCGACTAAATATTTGGTTGAGCTACAATGAGGATGTGAACAATAAAACAAGTCATCCATAAAATAATGGTTTCATTCCCTATGACCGGAGTAACAGTTGTTTACGTGTTCTGCAAAAGTAAATGTCATACGCCTATTTATGATGAATTCATGAGGAAGTTTGTCAACACCAGTCAAAAAGCATCACTGTCTCTTCTTTAAGATTATAAAATAAGGTGAACCCTAAGGACATGTGCATGACACTTAAATACAGTAAAATGAGCAGTTGGATATTGTTACAGGTGGAGAGCAGTTGACCTTGTTTAACGTGCGGACGGCAGCGAACCGGACTACAGGCTTAGATGAACTCAGGAAAAGCTGTAAGACAGTGATTGCTGGGGTCAATTCCCGGTTAGTAACATCATTTAATTCCGTTATTGCCCTGGCAGCTTCAAGAATGACCATCTCTGCTTTGTGGCGGAGGCAACCTTCCAAATAGTCATAAAATGGTCGGTCCTCAGTTTGGCTATTCATGCTCGACTCCCTAATAACCTGAGAACTTAAATTTATTCGTGTAAGTGATTAACATCTTTCCCAAGTAGCAACAACTCCACTTTCAGAAATAAGAGAAGTATCTTATTTTCGTGAAAAATTATGTTCACAAACAGGACAGGTACCTGACTGGTGTAACGAATCAGCAGGCATTGAGCCAAAGGTGAACGAACGGTACCCTTTGTCAAGCTAGTAACTAATTTGCTTACAGCTAACCGATCATTTTGTCTTATCTGCAAATAGAACAATTTGGTTTTAGCAATGTGTAACTAGAAAATTTCCTGCATCCACTTTATACACAAATGAACCCAAAAGATAGCCAAGGATATTAGGATAATTAAGTGAAGTGCATGTGTAACAAGGACACCCAGATCATCATACAGCTTGTGAAACATAAATATAACATTCAGAAACATTTAACTGCCATACCTGTTGGAGCAAAGCAAGAGCATGAAATTGTACTAGTGCCGCCCTTGATTGAACAGCTTCTTGTACCTCATTGCTCCATCTTTTCACAATCTCTGGGTTTGTCTAACATGCAAACGATACAAAATAACTAGAGATCTTAAAAACAGCAGTAAGAAAAGCTAATACAATTAAAGCACAAAGCTGTACCTGAAGCAAATGGATACCGCTGACTAGGGCTGCACTAGCTACGACAGGGTTTTTGTCAACAATAGCTTGTTTTAGGTATCTCTCAATTTGAGTAAGAAGTGTTCCATCTGTAATGCGACAGAGGACACGAATGGCATTTGCTCGATACACATCAGTCTTGCTATTCATGTCTTTCATTAGGGAACTTGTGACCATTATAACCTTTAATGCACAAAGAAGTATATCATGTCACTCAAACAGGAAAACATATGAGAACCATAATAACTGATGACACAATATCAAGTCTGAGACCTCGTCAGCAGAAGGAGATAGCTCCTTTATAATCAGGTAAACCATTCTACGTAATCCAATGTCTCTAGCCTGGAAAAGTTTTGTTACTGAAAAGAAAACTTCTGTAGCTTCGGTCTGCAAATCAAGAGAAACGTTAAATTTTAACCTTAATCTGCAAAATTACAGTGCTCAACAAATAAAGTAACATGCATTTCAACGAAGAACAGCTATATGTACCACATGCAATGGCACACCTTACGTTCAGAAAATTGTGAGTGTGTTCAACTTGGAGCAATAGATACACATCCCAAATATATTACTCCTTGCAGAGTTTGAATGCTTATGTGTACCACATGCAACGATACACATATATGTATACATGAACTTTAAAAACAGACATATTAGGGCTTGCCTATCAGCTTCAAGTGAAAGGTTACTTAACAAGAATATACAATATAAAAACCAGATTCAAGTCCTAACCTATTTCCTCTCTTACACGACATTATATCTGTAAGAATATTGAATGTTTTCTTTCTGAACAGTTATGGAAAAAGATCTAACCTTTGTGAAACTATCACCTTGATTCAGAAGATACAGCAGCTTTGTAATAACCTGGCAAGAAACAAACAAAAAAGGAATAAAAGCTGTTAGATGGTATGTCGGAACTCGGAACGTAATGTGGCAGAGATCAGATGGCCAAAATACGCACCTGAGAGCACCTCCTTGAATCTAGTTGAGGATCATTGAAGACCCTAGCTTCCTGAAGAACTGCTCCCTTTTCAATTCCCGAAAAGGGAGAGTACTCGGCTGATCATGACAAACAGACAAAGAGGCCACATAAAAATACAGAAGATATACATTAACGTCAAGTAACTATGAAGTTACAAAAACACCATGATCTTCAGCTAATCTAAAGTATATGCAGGCTAATAAACAGCGGTGTAACCAACAATGAGTATGAGAAGCAGAGATCAGTTTTTAAGTTAGATTTGCTCCTCCATTTAACTAGACTTAGTTGGGTGGTTAAGAAGATGGAGCAAAGGAGTCAGTCTGTACTATTATGAGTTGCAATGGCTGTAGAAAACACGCCATTCCTGATAAATCAAAGTAACATACAGGTTACAATAAATTCCATCAGCTTTCATAAGAGAAACAGTCGCTTAAACTGAACTGGACTTGACACCTTCATCAACGCTCAGATCAACCATAGTAATGATTTTTAAAAACTCACTAATCAGATTAGCCTAAATGTATTGTTTGAGCCTATTTCAACAGAATGTAGATTAAACAATGTATCAAATAAAATGAGCATCATAAAACCAGTGATGATTTGAGCCGGCAATTTCTGACACGGACCTGTTAGCACGACACGACACGACCTGGTTTTTTCGTGTTTCGTGATTGGCCTTAACGTGTTTCGTTTCTTAACAGGTCCGGACCTGTTAAGACACTAATAGTTATCGTGTCTTAACAGGTCCGGACCTGTTAACACACGATAAGACACGATAAGATAAGTAATATATATACGGACATGTTAAGACACGTTAAAGACCCGTTAAAGACACGTTAACGATGCGTTAAAACACAATAAGACACGTTAAAACACAATAAGATACGTTATCGGGTCCCTTAACAGGTCCCTTATCGTGTAACTTTTAACAAGTCCCTTAACAGGTCTCTTAACAGGTCCCTTAGCGTGTAACCTGTTAAAAATCGTGTCGTGTTCGTGTTTGGAAAAACTGATACGATTAGCTATCGTGTCGTGTTCGTGTTTAACCCTATCGTGTTCGTGTCTTGTCGTGTCAGACACGATATGCCAGCTCTAGTGATGATATGTAAAATGCTTAGGCTCAAAAGAGTACTAATTCTACACTGTATCTCTTCGGGGGAGGGCATGCAAAAAAAAGTGACAGTCTCTAGAAAGGATAGTATGTGCCCCCTATTTAAATCTTTGGTACAGTTATCAAATTATAGAGCTCATGGAGCTACCATATCATCTCTGGGTTATAAATTTACAATACCAAACAAAACTAATGGTACCTAAAGAGTACAGACTCATGTAGTCACGCATCCGTACTCCACTTCAACTGATACCAAACCAGATCTCATGATCATAGGTGACACTGATCGATATCATCTTTAACCAATGTAAAGTATCCTAAATTGCTAATGCCTATCGTAAATGCTCCTACATTGAATCAAATTCCGTTCGGTAGATGAGAAAACAGTTTCTAATAGTCAGCGTGTATGCTCTAACGTAGTTTCACGAAACCTTCGTAGGCACACAACAGATCTACCGACATCACCGTTTCATAAACAGATTACTAATCACCTTATAAGAAACTAATAGCATCATCATTCATGACCTATATAACCGCAATGCAGATCTGATACAAAAACCGATATCCGCTAAATCACACAATATCACAGTCAAATCAACATATTTTCACCATCACAAACAAAATCAGATCATGTTAACACAAATTACTTCAACAACTAGTAAAATCATATTGAACTAGATTCACATTCATGACCTAATTATTAACCGCAATGTAGATCTAAAAAACTGAAATCGGAGATCATTATATCAGAAAATAACAGAAGGAATATGCTATAATGAGATAACTATATCATACTTATAGATATAGATATAGATACAGAAAATGTAAGTAATTACCTTCTTCGTCACGATCATCGTCTTTTTTAACGTATTGAGCCATTTTAGAGAGAGAATAGGAGGTTTAAACACAAATGTGAAATTGAATTGAAAGATAATATATAGATCTTGAGAGTGTGAAGATATTGAGAGGAGCGCAAAACTAAAGAAAGTTTGCGACTAGATCTCTTCTGATTGCTTCTCTCTCTCGCTCTTTCCTTTTACAAGAGAAATTTTGCGATGTACAATACAGTCATACGGTAATTCCTCGTTAAATATGATGATGTCATAATGTTATTGCTAAGGCTAACAATACAATCAAGTAATTCCCTATGTTTCCTTTTCAGATAAAAACTTAGCGCAATTGATGATGACTTTTTGGAAAAAATTCTTTATTTTTCCCGGGAATCCCGATTAGCAAAACTATAGATAAAATGGGTTGCTTCATTCTATAAAATCAGTCATATTAGACCTTGATATTCACCTCAAAAAATAAGATTTTCTAACAAATAATTAATCTAAATTGGTCCAAATAGGTAACCTTCAATGTCGATTTTTATGAGTTTTAGACTTAATACTGTCTTCGACAAAATACCGGGATGTTGAGATATAGACAGTCACACGTCTATCAAAGGTAGATAGATTGACTCTAAGTTTACCAAATGTAGAAAATGACTTTTACCTTTACTAGACATGAGAATCGAACCTTTAATTTCTGTCTCCAATAGCAATGGCTCCAATTACTTGATCTAACCCAGTTATAGATGAAAATGGATCGGATACGGATCAGATGTCGTCATATCCATATCCATTTATTTTTCTATCATTCATATCCACATCTATATCCGTTTAGAAAGTTTTCATCCATTCATATTCATATCCAATGGATACATGGATATCCATTGGATGTCTTTAAATTATTTTTGCACAAAAAAAACAACTTAAAATATGCAGTAAAAGTCACTTTTTTCAATAAACATGTTATTCCAATTTTTTACCATCACAAGTCATAAATTTTTTCTATATACAATCAAAAGTCACTAGTTTTCTAACTTATACAACCAAAGGACATGATATTTTTCCATTTTTGCAACCCAAAAAGTCTAAATTATTAAAGGGGAAAGGTTAGGTAAAACATGCAATACCTATCTTAGGTAAGGCAGGGGTGATTATGTAAAATTCAGGGAGAGTTTATGTAAAATTCAGGGGGGTTATGTATGTTTATTAAATTCAAAGGTTTAATATGTAACTTTTTTTAATGTGGCAGTACCTAAGCTCAGGTAAAGTCTGCGGTACGGATCATTTTTCCATTATTAAATACTTATTACTACTAGCTTAATCTTGCTTGCAGATTTTTTTGTTGCAACATCAAAATTTAGAAACACACCACATTTATAGTTACAAGTCATATATAAAATTAACGAAAATGTAATATATGTTAATCACATATGCATTTATATATGTAATAATATACTCGTAAATAATAATAAAAAAATATATATAATTTTGGGTTAATGGATGAAATCCATTGATGACAATTTTTTATTCATATTCACTCCATTAAACATCCATATTCACTGCACATCCAATATTCATCCACGTAACGTCATCCATATCCCTCAATAATAGATCGGATTAAGTGGATGTTCATTGGATCGGATTACCCATTGTCATCCCTAAACCCAGTTGATACCCCAACTCAAATTGATACCCTAAACCGTGGGCACGATAATTCTCAATTTTAAGGGTATGTATACAAGGTTGGAAATTCCAGATGATGAAAACAAGATAAAAAAAAATTATTTGAAACTTTTGTTGGAGCGATACGAGAGGAGACAATGGACGACGGTTTAGTATCTTACTAAGAGTATCTATCTCACTCTCTTTCATATGTCTAAAGTTTGGATTTAATACCCATGGCCTCAAACCCATAATAACGGGTTTGGATTTTGACTTTATATTTTGTTTGAAACCCATATCTATAACCAAACTCATTTACAAACCAAAGACAACATAAATACTTGCCCATTAAACTATTGTCCTCACTATCAATTTCCCCTGTATTTCAGTTCCAAAACCATAAGTCTATACGAAAATTCTATGTGCATTTTAAAAATAGTTAATCATAATAATTGGAACATATTATACAAGATAAAGTAGCGATGCATTAGAAGCCGTAACGATGAGAGAGTGAGAGTCATGATTCATGACAAGTAGCGGAGGAACAAGTGGGCTAAATGGGTACTCAAGAAGTGCAACATTTTCGTGTGGAGAGTTGTGATGAACCGCATTCCTACCTTAGCGGCATTACAGGCCCGTGACTGTTACTTTGGGATACCTTTTGTGGGATGTGTGATGATGGCTACGAAACTGCTGAACACATTTGTGTTCGTGTCATGTTGCTTCGTTGGTATATATGGAACCTGGTTAGCTATTGGTATAAGGTTGAACCTCTTATTATCTTTTCGCTCAAAGATTTGGTGGAGCTGCATAAAAACTAGTTCCATTGACTTGCGGAGTATTCACAAAGCATGGCGACTTAATATTATTGAGAAAACCAAATCAATTTGAACTCAATGCACAAACTCTATTGAGAAAACCAAATCAATTTGAACTCAATGCAACAATCCTCAGCGAACGGGTCATTAAAAGTTCTTCAAAAACTAGCCAGCTGGGCTTCCAATACTCCATTATATATATGGATGGATTTTCAATTATTTGAGCATCTTTTAGACCAGGGTTTTTTTCTATTTTCCCCTCATATACACTCAGAAGTAGTACTTGTGGTCTTTGATGAGTACCTTATGCAATTTGGATGACATATTAGATTAAAGGCATCAACAACGTACATGCATCTTATGCCACCAGTATGGATCAGTTCCCTTAAGTGTTAGCTGTTGCACATTCGTTGCTGGAAACCAAACTCTTCCTCTTAGATCACCAACGTCGATGCTTACTTCATATATATCGCGACTTAATATTATTTGGATGTCAAAGTTGTTTGATGAATTGAATGTTTCCCTCATCTTAATAAAGAAAGAATTATCAAGTGTCGACAACGAAAGTATGAGGTCAATTTTCCGAGTAGAGATGGTTGAAAAGGAAAGGGTAGGAATTTTCGAGTAGTAGCTACGAAATGAAAGGGAAAATCTCTTCAATGAAGCACATTTGAGTGACAACCTTTCAAGCCACGTATTACTCATTTTAATGCTCAAACTCTCGAGACGTGGAAATTTGGATTGGATCATGTCTAACAATGCGTCATTCACTCTTATACCATCTAAAGTTAAGTGTGTCAGGCCTCCTAGCTAACAAATCGACATTTAGAGACTTCGGCCATTTCTTAACTGAATAATGAAACGCGCGAAGACTTGGGACATCTTCAACAACTTCTAAATCATTAGTTCGTCCTCTTGAATTGTATGAATTGTATTTCAAATCACGAAGACAAGGAAGGTTTTTAATCTTCATTTCAGAAAGAGCCCAAAGGCTTAACTTTTCAAGTACTTTACAAGTAGACAATAACTTATGAATTGGCTCGCTCTTCACATAAGCTCACATTTTCCAACTCCAGGACTCGTAGGGAGGCACAGTTGATCACGAGATCACCACTCAGCCGAACACAGATAATACTTTTCCAATCATATGTTACTCTTAGTGTATCAAGGTTGTTAGCCGAGAATATCTCACCTGGCAATGCAATCAAGCTTATGACCGTGAAAGTTATTGATAGTAACAGAAAGCTTCTTGAGGCATCTTTTAGAAGTTACTTGCCTAATCCATTTTCTAGCTGACTTCTGGATCCTGTAGTTGATCAGAACATCAAAACTTTCTATGCGCGCATATATTGTCCTCTACGTACATACCTTAATTTGCAGATCCCGGTCCATCAATTTCAAGTGATTAATGTCTTGTTCATCTACTTCGCTAATAATAGACATCAAGGATTCCCGAAACCTGAGGGTAGGAATGGTAGACCAAGCGTATAGCCATGACTTGGACAAGACAGAGGTGCGGGCGGCATGGAAACTATCCGGTTACTAAAATTTAGATTTTATTGCTAAGATTATTTAATTTAGAAATTGTGAAATTAGTTGTTCCTTTGATCTGAGCAGACTCAAAGATAATATTAATTGGGTGTTAACAAACACGTCTCGTACGTCTATTAATTAATTTTGTCACCTCTATGTCAGTTTAATTATTCTTGGCTATGTTGATTAACTAACGTTGAATCGGACATTTTCTCATACACTTAATATATACTATTCACAAAGTGTACGTTCGAGGTATTTTGTATATACATACATATGCATTACACAATTCAAGCAAGGAAATGTTTATAGATTAATCCATAATTATGTCAAGTTCTAAACATAACACAATGCCAAGTACGATCCGGAAAAAAACCCAAATGCCTTGACACTCTACATGCAATATGATGATATAATGCCTAAAACATAAGTTAAGCACCATATATACTATTGACTACAAGCATGATCTATTTATCATTTTTGCATACATGCATGTATATCTAATCTTTCTCGTTACTCTCTTTCTTCCTACATCCTGCTCATTTGGATCATCCAAGAGTTTTAGTTTCCCGGGCGCCTATGTGGAGATTTGCTAGACATGCCATACTCGCCACTTGAGAGAATTCTTGGCTTGACATATTTCCTGAATTGTATCTTCTATTATATCTGTTGTATGAATGCATATCATAGTCAGGGCGGCTTCCATCACTTCAGCTATTTGTGGTATTTGCTTTTTTATCTTTATTCAAATCATCCAAGGATACATCACCTTCTAATACACGCACAATCTGTCATGTTTCGGTATACCATATGATTAGATTGAGTACGAATATGTGAGTAGATATAAGTTTTTAAAAGTCAAAGAGGGTGTTTGGATTCACGTTTTGAAATCTTATTAGCTGATTATTACAATTTTACGTCACAATAGATTTTAACCTTTTACATTTAGTGTGTGGATAACCATATTTTACATTCGGTTATCTACAACTAACCTTGTTAATACTATCTCATTATTTATTATGATTATTCTTTAATAACATATAATCAATCTCAAACACCCTAATACACACCTGGCTCATTTTAGGTCGTCTTTTAGCAACATGTCGAAGGCAAGCAGCTGCACATGCTACCATGCGATGCATATCCTCTCTGTTGTAATTACCCTCCAACCGTGGATCCACAATTGCATCAAAACTCCCCCCATTAGATAGTTGCATGAGTACCGGGCTAGCCTGTATGGGGCAAAAGAATAACAAATAATAAGAGAAAAATGAAAATTAGGTTGATAGTCGTTCAAGGTCTATTATAATTAATCCTTGTGTTCAAAGATTCAATGTACTTATATATATTTGTTTTGCAGTCATAGTTAATGCTTATATAATTGAATTTTACTCAAAAACTAATGTTTAAGGCAACCAGAGCGCAATTTGATCTTTTACTCGACTCATTCATCTTCTCATCTCTAATAAAGAAATTGATTGGACCATAAAGATGAAACACTTACCCAGTCGATTAAACTATCATCTTCACTATCGATTTCCACCGCTTTTCTTCCAGTAACGAGTTCCAAAAGCACGACTCCAAACGAAAAAACATCAGATTTATCTGTGAGCTTACCAGTGCATGCATATTCAGGAGCGAGGTACCTAATACATTAATATACCCATAATTTATACATTAAGTTTTGTTTCATAAAAGTTTTATATGTGCCGCATTTTGATAGTGATTATCTAAATGGTAATATTATATCAGACGGTTGTTATGAAACACATTGTAGAATATAGTGCATGTATGCGTTAGGAATTGTAATTAGAGAGAATAGATAGATGTTTATAGTGTTTCAAACTTCTGATATTTCTAAAGTAGCAACAAATTCTGAGAAAAGGACAGGAAAAAACCATTTTTGGGATATAAGTAGCTGCCTATGTAATTTGTTTGTCAAAATGTTTGTTCATATAAGTAGCTGCATATGTAAATTCAAATACCCTGATTGTACAATCAAAGTTTGTATTGTTAGTGAAGTTGTATGATATCCTATTGAGATAATTGCCACATACCCGAATGTTCCCATGATTCGTGTTGAAACATGAGTGTTTTCCTCCGCCGAAAGTTTTGCTAAGCCAAAATCGGCGACCTGATTACTTTAGTGAAATTAGCCTCTTAGTTCAATCAAGTAGTTTTGATTTTATTCTTATTAGTACCTTGGCCTCATACTGGTTATCGATTAGTATATTTGCAGCCTTGATGTCTCTGTGTATAATGCGCGGATTGCCTGTATATCATGAAACTTATACAATTACCAAAGAATTTCTTATGAGTTAGTCATGAAACCATTTACACTTATGTAAGAGCCAATTAGGCAATTTTCTATATATGTCTATATTTTTTCCTTACCCAGTCAAGAAAATAAAATCAAAAGCTTTGATTACAAAAGGAAATATTTTGGGTCAAAATATGTTCAACATATTTGACCTCACACCATTTACGGAGTACTCGTAATATATTTGGAACCATTTGCACTTACAAATGAGTCAGTTAAGGCAATTGTCCACATCTATATTTTTTTTATCAGTCAAGAAAATAAAAAAATAAAAAAGTTAGATTCATAAGTGAGATAATATGAAATTTGTACCCACATTTGACACATTAATCAATTAGAAATTTGAATTTTAACAATGTGTTTGGGTTTCACCCATCCCAGACAAAGTTTACCCATATTAACCCAAACTGGCTTCGACCCATTACCCAACCTACTAACCCATCCATTGTGCCACTTCTGGGAATTCCACATGACGAAAAGAAAGAGTCCTTACAATCTTCATGAAGGTAAGCAAAACCTTTAGCCGCTCCTAATGCAATCTTTAACCGTGTAGAGGAATCAAGAATGATCCGACCCTTACCTAAAAATTAAACCATGAAATATAATGTTAACCGTAAATGTAAATGGATATGTAAATTTTATAACCATAATCCATTTAGGGTTTAGTGCATACGTTGAAGATGGTATTCGAGAGTTCGATTGGGTATAAACTCATAAACCAGCATTCTTTTTTCATCCGCGATACAATATCCAATTAAAGATACAAGATGGCGATGATGTACACGACTAATAATCTCAACTTCTGCTTGAAACTCACGTTCTCCTTGACCACTACCGGCTTTAAGGCTCTTCACCGCTATCTCTTTTCCATTAGGTAACACACCTTTATACACATAACCAAACCCACCTTGTCCTAAAAGCAAAGACCTATCAAATCCACGGGTTGCTGTGGCTAATTCATCATACGTAAAATTGCCTTGACTGAACCCCAAAGCAAGCCCAGGGTGTGGAGGTGGTAAGGGGGTTCGGTGAGGTCCTGACAATCCCGTGTCACCACTACTTGTCATGGGTGGTTCAAAATTTTGTGATTCAATTGAAGTTCGTGGAGGCATTTTTAGATGAATGTCTTTGGATTGCGTTTGTTCGTTCATAGCTTGTTGTTTTCGTTCAATTTCTACGCAAAGCATGGAAGCTTGAATGTTACGAAATCTAAGTATGAAATAATGTGACAATATTGAAGGTATGGTTATGACAATGTTCTCAATAACATGTTACTACATGCATAAATCTTGGTAAAATATGATTAGGATTTTAAGAGATCGATATTTTAAATTCAGTTAAAGTAGAACAATATATCTATGCATGTAGTATCTCATATAAATTCTCTAAGGTTTTGGTAAATTAACAAAACCACAAAAAAAAATTTGTACTTTTATTTTGGTGTATTTTCTTCCTTCGCTTACAACAGCAACAACAACACAAACATATTAGGATGAGAACAAGTAAGAATGTTGCCCCTGCGATTGCTCCTATTAAGATGGCTTTATCGTTGGAATTACCTCCCCCAATTGATTTATTATCTAGAAAAGGCAACCATTTATGAATTGGTGGGATGTTTGAATCGGAATGACTATTATGAGGTTTACGATCGCGGTTTTTGTTCTTGTTTTTCTTGGAAGATGGTGACGACATTTCTGGATGTTACTTGGAAAGGCAGGGAAACCCCCGCCAATCCTCCAGAACTCTAGTCTGAAAATCATGAACCAACAAAATATATATATTACAAATTTAAATATGCATAGGCAATTAGGCATGCATGAAACCCGAATATAAAATAAGTTCTATGAGATGAAAAAGTTACATACCTGTAGGAGAAGGGCAGGGTTATTATATTTGAAAAAAAGTAGAGAAAAGATAATTTGTGCAAAACAAAAAACAAGAAACGGCTGGGCCATTTCGTACACCTTCCTAATATTAAGGAATCTTTAGTTTATGTTCCTAGCATATGTTTTCTATATCTATACTCCATTAATAAAGAAACTACCTCACTCCCTTTTAATACTTCTACCTTTAAAATGTCTTTTATGCCCTCCTAATTTATACTATCCTATTTTTTCTCCATCACGCTCATTACAAACACATACGTTCATCCGATTTCCGATTTTTTCTCCCTCTCCCCTTCTCTGATTTTCTTCCCCCATAAACACCATCCACCACCTCCCCAAATACCACCATCCACCGCCGCAATCCACCTTCTATGTACGCTATCCCCCATAAACACTATCCACCACCGCCCCAAAAACTACCATCAAACAACCATCCACTGCCGCCGGCTTATTTTTTTTTCTTTTTCATCGCCGCCGCCCCACAAACCACCATCAAACCACCGGCGTTTTTTTCTTATTCCCCGCTGCATCGCGCGGGTACAACGCTAGTATATCTAGAACGAGATTCCTATTATTGTTCATTTTTATCAATGGTGTTTGTATTTTCTAATGACCGCTTTGACTTTGACATATACTCATTAAAGAGTGAAATGGAAGATTAACCGATTAATGCATGGCTATGCACTCCCAAATTAAATTAGCTATCTCAAAATATTACTAAAATCCATGAGTGACACGAATCGAACTATGGTTTTTCTTTCCTGTAGCTAAAGCTATAATGTTTTAAGGTTATGTTTACTTGTCGAATCATCTTATGACTTTCCTATAAAAACTATACTGTTAAGAAAATGAAAACTATAAAACATGATCAAATCTGCTTTTACAAAGTTTTCTAATAGAACAGATTGAAACATTTTCCATTTTTATAACTTGCAATCTGAAAACAAGATTTAATATATTTATAATATTTGTTCTAAAAAAATATTATAGCATTTCTTATGGAATGAAAAATCTTTATCGTAACACATTTAATAATGATTTGAGAGACGCTTTATATTAATAATTAACCAGAAGAGTACCCATGTAATGCAGAGGTGATGACGGCGATGGTGACAATGATGGGTTGTGGAAGCTGCAACGGGTGGCAATAGCAGTAGCGATGTCGTTATTAATGTAAAAAAGGTATTGTAGTATTTTAAGAGTTAGTATGTTGTAATAATTTCATTATAAGTATTATTGTTAGATGGAGATCTTTAAATTAATATATAAATGTAGTTTGGATAGATAGGGGTAAAAAAAATATTTTGAGGGTATATGAGGTAAATTTAGTGTGTTGGTAGAAAAATAATTAAAAGTATTTTTAGTTTAAGTATTTTTAAGGCTGGATTTAAAAGAGTAAAGATAGGCATGCATTTGAAGTTTTGTAGTAGGATTTCTTTTGTTTAATTATATATATATATATATATACTAAGTATTTTACCTCGTGCGATACGCGTATTATTATAAGTTATTGTTCAATTAGTGTTGATTTAAATGTTTTGATGTAGACATACACAATAACAAATATTTTGTTTAATTAGTTCAATGTGATTGTTCTTATTAATTTCGTAAGCATGTGAATATAAATAAAACAATGTTAAATATGGGTATAATATATCACTATCAAAATGTTATTAAAGATAAATATGAAAACAATTAATGTTTACACTTGAATATTTTCAAAATGTTCATTGGGCATTATGGAGGTTTTTACCAACTAAGTTGATGAACATTTCCTTCAACCTTAATCATAATAATAAGAAAGAGAAAAGTCATCCATGTTTATAAAAAAAAAAATTTTAAAAAACCTTATATTAAATAAAAAAAGAAAATTGTTTTGACATGATCACCAAGAAAAAGATAATAAAAAAGAAAACTAAATTAATATATCAAATGATAAATATGATATAGTTAGAGTTTATAATACATAGGATTGAATATAACTATTTTGAAAACTAAATATTTTCCAGTTTTAAAAGTATATTTTAAGTTTATACAGTTTATGATTTTATTTTTCTTTGCTTTTGAATTTTGTAAAATACATATATAAAATAAAGGTAAATATTGTCAAAAATTATAGAGATGTCACATAGGATAAAAACATATGTGGCAAATTTTAAAAATAACTTTAAATTTGAAGAGGTTTTTAAAAGGCTAGGTTAACTATTGTTTTAATAATTATATAGATACCGAATATAATTAAGTTTTTACACATCAATACTATGACATTTTCATTAATTCTAATTTCCGTGTTTACACCCTAAAGTTTATATCTTTTAACTTCGGCCCTATCATTTTATTTATATAACGTACAAAGTTGGTTAACTTTTTTTTTTCTTTCCATTTTTACCCCATAAAGTTTTTATCTTTTAACATTTCTTCCATTAAAGTTTTCGTTTTCAGTTTTGCAGACACCAAACTTTTGGGATCTCATGTTTCTTACAAACAACTTTCACACGGTTATAATTTTATCTTTAAACATCAGTTTCAATTATTTTCTCCCGATTTGTTATATAACATGTGTCTTAATACATAATATATTTCATCATCGTTACTTTTTACATTCATGTAACATATAAAATACATAAGCTGAGTCGTTGGAGTGTTAGTATAGGCATTAATGCAATTGTTTTCGTTCTATGCTTTTTTATGCATATTCTATTCTTATCATTTATATACGCTATTTATATTATTGCTATTTATTTATTTTTTCAAATTATGGTTTGTCATAAACATATTTGTATTACACTAATAATACTATATATTGTTTTAATCCAAAAAATTGTGTGTAAAAAATATATTTCGCAGCAACGTGCGGATATCTATCTATTTTTTAAAATATTTTTATCACTGCTTATATACAAGTTATATTTACATCAACTTACATCGGAAATCGCTACCACCATTAATAGGTGTCGATACTAGCAGACCGTGTGTTAGATTGAAGTTTATATTTTTAAATGTATATTACTATTATTATACAGTATTTATGTCGTTTATCTAAAAAGGTCTGCGAAAGAAGCATCGTGATCGACATTATTTTTCCTAAAAGAAATATATTCTCCGTATATATAATATATACGTAAAACAATAATAAAGAAATGAAAAAAAGAAATACAAGAAAGAATAAAAATTGGGGGTTTTGATTGATCGATCGATCGATCACACAGCACATCAAAAAGAAAGACCTGCCACCCAGCTGGGCCTTTTCATTAAAAATATTTTTTCTTTTGTCTGAATTAAGATCCTTTTTCTTCTTCTGAATTGATCAAATTCGCTACAATAACAATTTCTATTAATTAATTATAAGAAAAAAATCGATCCAATATGCCTTCACGAAGAAGAACCCTTCTTAAAGTCATCATCCTCGGTGACAGCGGGTATATTTGTCACTCCTTTTAATCTGTTGATTTTTTTTTTATACTGAAATAAATCTTAGCTTAGCTATAACTTAATCTTCTTCATTTTTATTATATTATATTTTTTTTCCAAAAAAACAAGACATGAAGAAGCTTGATTTGACTTTAGTGATAGTCAAATCTATAATCTTTATCTCGATTTTCAAATCCTAAATCCTAACTTTAATTTGTATTATATTTGGATTAGATTAGATTTTGATGATGCATGTATCTATTCTATGTTTTGTATAACAATAATTTGGTGTGTGTGTGATGCAGAGTTGGAAAAACATCTTTGATGAACCAGTATCCTTTTTCTTACCTGCATTTATTTATATAGTATTTACATTTGTTTGTTTTTCGACATTTACGTTATCCTGATTTGGCCTTGGTTTGAATAAATAAGACCGACAATTAAGTTTTGGCTTAGCTTAATTAATCACGGGATTACCGGTTTGTTGGAATTTTGCAAAAGACAATAAAAGCTCAGATTTTTCCGGCTTTTATGAGATTGTTAATTTGAGATTATGGATTTAAATAGGCAATAAGTGAATGATTAAGAAGTTGCTGTAAGAAAACTGATTATCGAGATTAGATAACTGGGTTATGTTTTTTTTCTAGTTGCTATAATCACTTTGATCACGAGCTTACGAACACCCCCAAGGTCATTGTTTTAAAAGAAAATGGTTAATATAAAGTTCGTGTCAAGTAAGCGTGAATAAATAGTTGGGGATGGTTTGTGTTTGTCCTTAATATGTGAACTCTAGGTATGTAAACAAGAAGTTTAGCAATCAATACAAGGCAACAATTGGTGCCGATTTCTTGACCAAGGAAGTCGAGTTTGAGGATAGGCTCTTCACTCTACAGGTTAGTGATTAGTCATTAGTGATCCTACTTTGATTGTTATTTATGTGATCATGTCCTTTCGAAAACGTCTTATACTCAGTTTTAGAATTTTATGGAATTTTCCTCCCTCTGGGCTTTTGACAATATCAAAATTGGATACTTTTATATTGTTTTGCTTTATTTTTTTGTTTATGCTAGTGTTAAGGTCTATTAATTTGTATTGATATGAAATGTTGCAAGGCTAACCCCATTGACCTCCTTCAGTTTGTTTTTGAAAAGATAGTTGATGACATATGATCTTAGGGATGGATGAGATTTAGGTAGTGCGCAATAATCAACTTTTTGCAGATAATGTATACATTAGTGAGATTTAATAGTAGTTCAAGGTATATGTGATTTATCAGTTATATTGACTTTTTGATTTGTCTAGAAGACCCAAAGGTGAAGAATAATGCATCTTGCAGGGTATCTTTTTTTAACCAAGACATCGTCATCTAGTGCTTGATTTTTATTTTAAATTGCTAGGTCGCTTAGTAAATAATCAAGCAATTAATTAATACGCAAGTGGGATGTGAATACCTCCTAGTATGAATGTAAATTTTTCAGGTAAGTGTGATTGTGTGATAATGTGCATTTAGTTTTATAAGTGTGATCTTAAAATTTACTTTATAAACGACCTCATATTATCTTTTACTCGTGACTTTGTGTTATGAGCCTGGCTGCTTTAAACGACACTGCTCTAAATATTACTGTTTTACGTGGGATTTTTTTCTTTTGTAAGAATAAATTTTCCCACCTTTTTAACTTTCCTTTGCTGGAGGTATGAATTTTGTATACGTTATTCTGTGATCTTCATATAAGTCCTTGTATTGAACAGTATATTACAAAGGAGTCACTTCTCGTAATTTGTGCTCTTTTGTTACTTCACACCTTGTTAAGGTTAATGCGTAGATGAGTAACTTTAAGTTGTATTCAAGTAACCCTCCACTTGGATTATGAGGTTGAAAGGCATATAATTTTTTAATTATCTGGGTAATGCATTTGAATCATGCATTCATGTGACTTTGGTAGCTAGTGGATTTGACATGTCTTTGTGTAAGGGACTGATTTTTTAAAGATTTTTGACGTTTAGCGATTTTAGTACATAAAAAAAGTGGAGGCTACAAGTACTCAACCTGTTTTTTTTGTTCCATCTTCTGCTTATGACTGGGTAAAATGGCTATACATCAATCATTTGCAGGTGACTGTGAAATAACAAAATTGCCCTATTTTTATTAGTAGCTAATTTCTTAAACTTGTCATTACTACAGAAATTCACAAGAGGATAATTAATTTTTAGCAATCACCGTAAATTGATGAACCACGCAAAATTCTTATGCCATCTCTTTATGTATTCATTATGTTACATCTGTGTACTGTATGCACGTGATTGTTGATCCTAGTACAAATACACGACTTCAAGAGTGTAATTACCCAGGCTTCACTTAGAGATTCATGACCAACTTTAATTTAAATTGCCAAACTTGCCCGTATCCCACTATCTAATAGACTAATACTTTATTTGTATTCTTCTACATTTTAACACTGACTTTTTTTTACAGCTGTAATGATTATGATATTTTTTGACGTCATAAAGAACTTGAAAATATAAATAATTCAAACATGTCTCTTTCAGCTTTTAGAGTTTGTAGTTATAATTGAACATATGAACTCCACAAAGGTATCATCGAAATTCAAGAGACTCAATAAGTCTGATACTTGCTAAATCATATCTTTTTGTTAATCTATACAGCCCTCTAGCATTATGTTTTGATGCTTTTTCGATGGTGGTAGTGATCTGAATATGTAGTCAAACTTCTGTTTTCACAGATCTGGGATACAGCTGGACAGGAAAGATTTCAGAGTCTTGGAGTTGCCTTTTACCGTGGTGCAGATTGCTGTGTTCTTGTGTATGATGTGAATGTCCAGAAGTCATTTGATGATCTCAACAATTGGAGGGAGGAATTCCTTATTCAGGTATGTCACCATTGCCATCTGTTTGTGTATATTTTAGTTGTCTAACTAAGAATTTATCGTTCACTTATTTTTGGTTTAATATCACCTTTGGTATGCTGTTTTGTGAACTGATGGTTTATAAAATTCATTGCAGGCAAGCCCTTCTGATCCAGAAAATTTCCCGTTTGTAGTTTTGGGTAACAAAGTGGATGTAGATGGTGGCAACAGCAGAGTGGTATGTGCTCTCACTGAGTGTTGTGAATTAAACATTAATTTTCATTTTGTCAGTTATGCATTTCTAAATTGTCGGTTCTCATGATAATGTAGGTTTCTGAGAAAAAGGCCAGGGCTTGGTGTGCCTCAAAAGGGAACATCCCATATTTTGAGACATCTGCTAAAGAGGGAATCAATGTTGAAGAAGCCTTTCAAGTCATAGCTAAAAATGCCTTGAAAAGTGGTGAAGAAGAAGAAATGTAAGTTCCAAGTTAACCCCGAATTTTCTCTTTTTCTCGACACACACACACATGTATGGTCTATTCCTTGTATTTAACAGGAGCAATTTCTCTTATTATAACATTTTTTGCAAATCGAAATATATATGAATTAATAATAATCTTGCCATGTAAAAATTGAAAAGATGAGTACTTTGATATTTTGTTAATTTGAAAGTCAAGGGTGCCTCTTCTATTTGACATATAAGTACATTTTACGAATGATGCTTTTGTTGTGGTAAAAACAGACAACATTAATACAAAGATTTGGAATTTAACTTGCAAATATGCTATGAAGAGTAACTTGATATCAAACATTCTGCATTCTAACCTATGTATACGAAACTAACGTTGATGTCACTTTTTGAATTTGAAGATACTTGCCAGATACTATTGATGTAGGAAACACCAGTCAACAGAGGGCCTCTGGATGCGACTGCTAGAACCAATTTCGATTTATTCAAACTTTGTATCTCTACTGCTACAAATGTCTCTGCTTCATTTTAGTCACTTACATTGTGTGGATGTTCGACTGTAAATTTGATTTGAAGTTGTTTTGTGGAGTGTGTTTAACTCGGATATTATTGCATTCAATTCCATCAAGTTTATGATGTAAAAGAGCATAATTATATTTGATGCATAGTCTCGTGTATTTTGTTGCCATGTGACTCAGGTAAGTCGGTGGTGGTTCGATAGGTTTGCAATTTTCCAATATTTGATGAGTTAGGAAACAAGAGTTGGGTCGGGTATGACGTGGCTAGGATCCATGATTTGTTATGCTACTAAATGCTAATCAACCTATGAGTATATGAACTTTTAAGTTAAGTTTACTATATGGCAAATTGGCAATCAATTGCATACTTGTTACAAATGAGGCCCATGACCAATTGTTTGGTGGGATGAAATGGGCTAATTGTAAATCACATTGAATTGGGTGAACATGGCTAGTTTGAAGTTATATTCTTACAGTAGGTGTTCTCTACATCGACACTATTGAAATCATCCACAGATAATATCAAATTATCAACCATTTGTCTTTCTCTAAGGATTCCCTGCATCTTTAGTTTCCTTTAAGTCGAATTATTCAGGTCAAATTTTTGAGTTTGTGTTTTGCCGGTATCTTGCCATCGCTTCAATCACAATCATCTTCAAACTGGAATAATGGCTATTACTATTCAACATGAATTGTACCCAACAATTTGTATCAAGAATATTAATCATAATTTGTGATTCCTTTCATGGAGGATCCATTGTCGTGCCTACAACAAAATATACTAAAAGGAGAAAGATAAACAAACACCGAATTCCCATGTTGGTCATTAGGTTACAAAAGGTGACGCTAAAGTAAAGCAAAAACACAGGAAAGCAGTGGCGAAGCCAGGTTCCTAATTTAGGAAGGGCCAAAAAAAAAAATTTCAATTGGATGCTAGTAAAAAAATGACATCGAAACAACATCAATTTAGTTCATAAATAACAGACATATAGTTCACATAGTTTCGAATTAAAATATGCAATACGTTTATAACAAAACAATAACGTAACCTTACACTAAACTATATAAAGTTGACGAATACTTATTAGTTACATTAATAAATAATTTAATAATGAATGAGTTAATGTCAAAATAAAAAATTATAGGTTCATAAGACAAGAAACATGTCAAAATAAAATCATAGATTCATAAGATAAAATAGCATAATTGATAGTAAAGTTGAACTATTAGTATAGCAACAAACTATTACTCCTACTAATAACAATAATGATCAATAATAATAATAATAATAATAATAATAATAATAATAATCGGAATGAAAAAATGATACCATAACAAGCCAACAACTAATAGTCTAATATATAGCAACAAATAATTGTCAACTAAGATTGATTAACAAGGAAAATAGGATGGACCATTTTGTTTCAATGGATCAAAAATATAATATTGGTCATACATAATACTCTATGTGCTAGTGCTTTTGGATGGGCCATGGCCCTCTCTAGGCCAAGAGTGGT
Source organism: Erigeron canadensis (assembly GCF_010389155.1). Classification (NCBI taxonomy): domain Eukaryota; kingdom Viridiplantae; phylum Streptophyta; class Magnoliopsida; order Asterales; family Asteraceae; genus Erigeron; species Erigeron canadensis. The sequence continues at coordinate 35,328,501 of NC_057764.1, read as the reverse complement.
TCCGCCCCTGCAGGAAAGATAACCTTAGAGTTTATACACAAAGTTTTACTTGGAAGACCCTAATGATGCAAATGAAATTACATGTAAAATTCAAACATTTTCAGCATACAGAAAGATGGGTCTTGCAATCTCTCAAGTTATGAAATTAGTACCAGATACAAGCATATATTCACTACAATAATCATACCAAAAAATTTCACCACACAGTACTCTTAATAGGAATACCACAACAATTTTTCCATCATAACATATGCTTTAACTCTATATCCATTCATCTCTTATTATTATATTGAGAAGATGGATTTTAATAAACATAGCACTTAAGGTTATACTTTTTTTGTTTTTTAAATTTTTTGAAAGGTGCAAATTAAATATCACAACAGAATGTATAAACTATATTGTCTTAATTGAATTCATGCTATAAAATTCAACATCCAATACCTTATAAGATAAGAAAACACCTTGCACTTTTATAAACACTTTCAAACCCATATACAATAATGTATTTAAAGACTAAAAAGAACTCTTATAGATATACCTTTCTTTTTATAAACCTTACAAGATAACTTTGAGCATTCATGTACTTTACACATAAAAATATGATAGATTGCCGTTAAAAAAATAATTTTATTATATTCTTTACACGTGGGAGTAGTGTGACTTTGTAATCGGGTCGGATCGTAGGAAAAGGTTGAATTGGAGAACGCATCCGGGTTCCCTATCCTTTTTGTCTTCCAATTTCATTCTATTCTATTCTATGTGTAACAGCAACAGCAACAACAACAATGGCAGCAGCATCCGCCATATCGTCATCAACTGCCACTTTATCCAACAACATTTCTCACCATATTAAACAACTTCCTTCTTCTTCTTCTTCCTCACCTTTTATTTCTCAACGGTATTTCTATTCTTTCTATACATATATATTCAATTCTAATCCGAGACTTGAAATTTCTAATTTTTTAATTGCAGAAGAAGCTCAAAGTTGAAATCAATAGTTTGTGCGTTACCTGGTCCATATACTGATTCTTCTAAATTTGGTAAAACCTCAACCAGAATTAGATTTGTTATTATTTGTTTTTGGAATTTTAGTTTCGTGTTAGCTGAGACTATAAAAAATGGATTCTTTTTTGAGCTTTTAAGTAAACGGGTGAACGGATGAGGTTTTCCGTACCCGGAGAGGGAGAGTTTATAGAATATATATACCTTTCCTTAGTATAAATAGCTTGTTTGACCCATAGTCATTTCATATATATATATATAGGGTAACACTCCGGTAAGAACACTCTTAAAACAAGGACGGTGAGAACACTTAAAAACATCATTTTGATGCATTAAAAGTCCATAAAACTAACATAGCATAAACTTGTGATTGAATTGTATTCCGCTTTCATTAATTATGCTATCCGTTTCCAAAACCCTTTGTTTGGCCCACCCCCAAGATGTTTACATACAGAGCTTTGAAATGAGACCTCTTGTGAGGACATTAGGACGCCTGACCACTATGCTGTATTGGTGGGGGGTTTCAACTTTAAAGTAGGTAGGAAAAGTTGTTTGGGCTACTGGGTGAGCTTCATTTATCTTTGCCCGGTTTGGTGTGACCTGGTTGGGGTTGCTGGAAATCAAGCTTTTGGATAGTTAGATAAACGTTTATAACTAAGAACTGAATTAGAAGCAGTGTTAAGTTTGTAATGAAATCGTGTTGAGACGTAATTCTTTTTATGTAATAAATTCGTGTTGAGACGTAATTTTTGAGACCTACCCATGATGGGTTGGTGCCTATCATGATGAGCAATATGAGAAATATGACGTACATGACATATACCATAGGGAGAGACCATATCAACTAAAATTTCAATATTTTTTGGGTATCAACTTTAACAACACAATGCTGTTGTTGTTTAACTACATATTTCACCAACAGGGTTATCAAGTAAAGCACAAAACTTGGAGTTAATGCCCGAGGAAATGAACATACATACTCCTATCACTTCAAGGTTTAGTGTCTATACTCTCTTGATGCTTACTTATTATGAACTGGCATGCTTGTTTATTTCACGTCTTATTGGCAGTGATAATGTTGGGAAAACTAGGTATCATTAAAAGAAGAAAGAAACTGTTTGCTTGAAAGGAAATAGCCAGTACAAAATCTAAAATGGTTATATGTGAGATTGAACTGTATTGTTATCTAGCCTCTATGAAATCACACAATACTTACTTATCTTTTAGCTCATGATAGGCTAGACAGATTATTTTGGCCTCTATATTTGGCGGATACTTTTTTGTTATAGGAACCAGTAGATCACATAGACGGTGACTGTCAATTTAAGGCCGATACACAAGTGACAAAATTAATGGTGATAATGAATCATATATTTAGAGTTACACCTTCTTGTCCCTTTTCGATGCATGAAAACTTCAGGAACCATTAGTAGAGTTGATTCTGTTAGTATACTAGTTTTGGAGAAAATGAAATATAGCAAAGTGTATAGATGTCAGAGGAGATAAAACATACGCTGTTCTAAATTCTAGAGCACATGTGCAGTCGCACTACAAACTTCATTTTCAATATATTGCCTCTACAAGCTTAATCCCTTAAACCGACCTCCTGCTCAGATACCAGCTAGGATATTGTTTTTAAGTTCCAAGTTTGAAGTCACCATCATCCGTGGTGGTTATAGTAATTGATGTCTACTGTTCTGTCTGTTCATTAAATGATTAGATCATAGAATAACACACACATTAACAGAAATTATCACTTTTAAATGATCCATGTAAAACTTGAGACTTTTATGGTTGTTCCGTCAATCTGGGAGTGGTTGGTCAGTGGTGGCAGCAATTTTGAGGGGGCAGCAAATTTTGTAGAGTTGATTGAATTCCTTCAGTTATGGAGAAATTAATGGTCTAATAACTTTAATTTCCAGATAGATCAATATAAAATATTTATTCTAGTATGTTCTGAATACCATACTTATATTCTTGTTTCTTGGAAAATTTTGTTTAATTTTGCTTATAAATTGAGCAGTTACGGTCCAATTGTAGCAAGAAGAGGGGCTCCGCCACCTATAATGCCTGCTGTCTTGACTCCTGGGGGACCTTTGGATCTTTCTACAGTATTGTTCAGGAATCGTATAATATTTGTTGGGCAGCCAATCAACTCACAGGTAGCCCAGAGAGTTATATCACAACTTGTTACATTGGCCACAATAGATGAGAACGCAGATATCCTGGTGTGATTCCTTTTCCTACCAGGCATATACTTATTTCTGGTGCATTTTTATGGTAAATTTTAATTTGCCAATAATGTGAACTGTCTTTGTTTTCTTATCTAGGTATATGTGAATTGTCCTGGTGGGAGCACCTACTCTGTGTTGGCAATTTATGATTGCATGTCTTGGGTAAGATTCAGTATTGCAGTTGCATATTCTGTCATAAAAAAAATCTAAAAATGTGCCATCTTTATCTAAATTAATAATCAATGGAAGATATAATCTTGCCCGATTAGTGTACGAGAGGATGAAGCACATAAAGTTATGTTTGTGAAGCTTGCATTAAGTTTGACTGTACCTTCCACGTTTTTTTGAAAATTTTTCCTTTAAAGCTGCCTCTTTTGACTTTTATATTTCTAACTTTCTTTAACCTTCTCTCAGATTAAACCTAAAGTTGGTACAGTGTGTTTTGGAGTTGCTGCAAGCGAAGGAGCGCTTCTTCTTGCGGGTGGAGAGAAGGGTATGCGATACGCGATGCCAAATGCACGTATCATGATACATCAACCACAAAGTGGATGTGGGGTATGGCTAAATTTCTGTGTGTTTTATATATTGTTTTTTGGGTAAAGGGTTTTGCTTCTTTTATGTATGATGCATGTTGGTAAAAATTTAGAATTTCTTTGATAATGATGGAGCTTTACCGTGAATCCAAAATGCCATCTATCTGTAGAGACCATTACCATTTTTCATTTGATTTATATGATTTTTCATTGCAACAATGCCCTTAAGGATGTGGAGATTTGCTAGGTGCTCATAGGTGCACAAGGTTCCTGCTAAATCTGTATATTTTATATGTTATTGCCCAACCGAAGTCAATGGTGTAGCCAAAATGTTGAAATGTGCAATTTAAACTTTGGTCTGGTGAAAAAGAAGGCCAGAAGTATCACAATGAATATTCATATTTCTAGCTATAAGGACTATTCATGTTGATATCATTTCTAGAATTAAAAAATATAAAAATAATTAGTACCACCTCTGTTGTGTATTTGTTGTCCTCCATTGAGTTTAATTGCCGCTCTTACGAAAAGGAGAAGTAAAAAAGACAATTCTCAGAAGTCCCACAAGAATATAAGGAAAAAAGAGCTAGAAACTGTCTTCTAGGTATCTATGTTAGTATGTTATGCATTTTTGATGTCTGAAGTTGAACCACTCAAAGTGCAACTCTTAAACCCAAATTATGTGGCTGGTGTCCAAATTTAGTTTAGAGAATCTTATTAAAAGCTAAACTATTATTCTTATTTTTTTTTTTTAAACTTAACATTATTCCTTTATGTATATATTACTTACTGCATCCAGTTCGCCTAAAAATGGGCTTAATGACAACTTGGTTCGTTTGGTGCTAGAATATAAATTATTCTGCTTTGCTTTTTGATAGGGTCATGTTGAGGATGTAAGGCGCCAAGTTAACGAAGCTGTTCAGTCTCGCCATGTAAGATATTCATTGGGTCTGCTTTTTAATCTATTCTGCAAGATGTTCCTCGGGTCCCTTCTGATTTATGGGGTTAATGGATTTTGTATTGGTTTGTGCATTTTGTGAAATAATGACTGGGAGTTCATTTTACGCAATGCACTAAGTTCAGAAATATTTGGGCCTTTGGGGTCTAAAATTCATTCTTATTAGCTTAAAGTTACTATACATCATTGTTCCTAACACATGGACTTGCCGGGGTTTTTCTCCATGATAATGTTATATGCAGAAAATTGACTTGATGTACTCCGCGTTTACTGGCCAACCCCTAGAGAAAGTGCAACAATACACAGAGAGGGACCGTTTCCTATCTGTTTCAGAGGTACCATCCATATCTGAAGCTTTTGCTAGGCATATTCATTGATCTCAACTACTTATCCACCACCATGGTCCAGACACAGATTCAACTTTGTATTTCCCTTCCTCTTTAAAGATTACCTAAAGCAACCTTAATAGAATTTGTATGTAGCCAAGTGTGGAATTGTCTGTGTGCCCCTAAATTTGAAGTTCGGCCTATTTTGGGACATAACTTCCCCATCTAGTAAAAATCCTTTCTACCAAAGTTGAGGTGCAAAGTTGCCAGGTAGAGGGGTGAACACATTAAAATGTTGAAGTACGAGTTAGGCAGATTATTGGGTTAATGTACAATTTTTTTCGTTTTGCCCACATCTCTTAAATAGTTTGGTAATTAATGTGTTTTATTTGATCACAAAAGCGGGTTCTATATATCAATGTTTTTGTATAAAATGATTAGGCTTTTTGCATCTGAATCATTTTAAGTGACTTTCATCATCTTTGACCTGCTTCACCCACTTAATGGTTTCTATTTTAGTTTAGCCAAAGTTGTTATTACGTTATTGATGTGCTAAATAAAGTAATCGAAATCAACCCTTTTACTCAAAATGGGTCGAAGTATAAATTGCCACCTCTATCTGAAGGCTGCATAATATGATTTCAGATTTGTTTTGCTTAAGTAAACATCGTTAATTTTAAAGCTCTTTATGAAGATATAGTACCTAATAACCATCAGATTCCTAAATCCTTATCTATTTCCTACTTTTGCAGGCATTGGAATTTGGGCTCATTGATGGGATACTTGAAACAGAATACTAAATTGATAGGAAAAACGTCATTGTGCGTGCAATGACTATAATGATTTGGAAAGCGTCACATTGGTGATGTGGCATGCGACAGGACTTCAAGTTGGAAGTCCATCTTTGATACCAAAGTTGCAAACTTAATATAAACAATTATGTATCCACACTCAAAACAGTCAATTATCTAGTGGGATCTTTCTTGTTTCAGATTTAAATGTTAGGGATGTTCCACATACAATGTACCTGCTATTGGTCTGTTACAGAATGTCCTTGTTTACAAGGGACAGTTATATTGTAATGTAGTTCTGTGATTAATGGCTTAGCCCTTATTAATCCTCAGCATTCTTTCCATTCTAAGGTTTGTGAAGTGGAACTGGTTAGTAATGGTTGGCTGTGGACCATGTCCAGTTAAATTTAGAATCAGTTGGATTAGACTTTACACGGTCGAGAACGTTTGTAGACTTCAATCTTCAATCTTCGATAGGCAATGGGATAGTCCTACTCAGTTAGTCAGTTGGAGTACTTTTCTTAATAAACGAAAATGCTATTTAAACATAGTGTTAAACTGTAAACAACACTATACTGGCAGGAGGTTTTTGAGATAATTGAACATAATTTTTTCATCAAGTAAATGATATACGTGTTTAAAGTGCGCTTTACAAAGATGTTAATCCAAGGCTTAAGATGACTAGTCAACCAATCAGCAATTTTCTGTTCTTTAATTTTGGCTACCCTAAAAAATCTAGTCTTAACAAATAAGAATAGATTTCTTTTTGACACTGTGAGCCAGCTCAATACAAGACACCGCGTCATAGCAAGAGAGTTCAAGCTAAAAAAAAAAAAAAAATTAAACTAGCAATTGGAGGGGTGTGCCAGGCCAGGGTGAAAGTGTAAGACCAAGGCGACACACGAAGCCCAACTAGCAAGCTAGCGAAAGGAACTTCCCCCATAAAAAATAAGATTAATATCGAGTGAGCCGATGGCTCACATATCAGATATTAAACTGATAAGAACAGATACTACACTTGATCTTAGCCAAAAGGCCGAGAAAGGTATGCTTGTTTCTTCATTGATCCTTTGCTTTTATAACAATCTTCTTTTTGCCTGTTTGGTTCATCTACCCGATGTGGGATACTCATTCTACATCAGAAATATTAACAGGCTGCATTTGTTTTCTTTCTTTTTCTCTCTTTTTTACTTTCTTTTTCAAACAGCTTTAAAGAAACTCGTATTTGAATTTAAACTTCAAAACCAAAAGAAGATGCTACAAATAGGGTTCTGCCAATGTCTAATCTCAAATCTTTTCGACCAGGTTATCTTGATGATCAGAATGGCTCATAATCATATGGCTAATTCTTATAAACATTTTGCAATCACGATGACATAAATGGAGACTCGGCCATTTTGGCATACTCCTGATGAGCTTGTCATCGACCTAAAAATTGGGAGGTTTCATTCATTTTAATAATGCATAGGCGATATATGAGTGATAAGTGATAACCATGATTTGGAAAGTACTTGGCTGAATATAACTGTATTTATTTTGTTTTCTAAATGTTATGTTGTTTGAAGTTAGACTTGAAGTCCTATTCTGTTTTACCTCTTTACCCAACTAAAAACGCACAATCGTAGATCTATCCATCTGCTAAAAATACTTAAATCCAACAAGAACCTTAGACTCGGTATGGGAAAGAATTTACAGAATTACAGAAGAAAGTTGATCCATGTAATTGTCACATATGCTTGTCTTGATCTTATAAACTCTCTCGTACTCAAATCTCACGAACTCAAGTGTGAATTAAAATTAGAATATCTTTCCAGAAAGACAAGTATTTGCACACCACACAGTTAATTACGCATCAACTTTTTGCTAGCTTGCATACAAAATTTCTGAGTTTTATCGGTTTACTAATTCTGCATTTAACTTTGCTACAACTACTACTAATCCTTCCCATCATTAACCCATTCCTCCTAGCCAATCTTCACTTTGCAGTAGAAAATGACTACATGTTCCTCGATGTTATTATCAAATAATGTATTCACAATCTGCCATTCACTATCAAGCTCAGTTCTTTCATGCTTTCACCATTTCTAAACCCAAATCCTATCAACAAGAATGGATAGCAGATAAATTCAAGTTAACAAGGAGTTAACCATAACATCTCAAATGAAATTCTTAACTAGGATTTGGAGGGGTGCGCCAAGCCTTAGTGGTAGTGTAAGACCAAGGCGACGCATGAAGCCCGACTAGCAAGCTAGCGGAAAGGAACTTCCCCCATAAAAAATAAGATTAATATCGAGTGAACCGATGGCTCACATATCAGATATTAAACTGATAAGAACAGATACTACACTTGATCTTAGCCAAAAGGCCGAGAAAGGTATGCTTTTTCCATCTTCTGGCCTTTGCTTTTATTTCCATCTCCCTCTTGTCTGTTTTCTTTCCTCATCCGATGTGGGATAGACATTGCACTTCAAAAGTAATAAGTTTCAGCACTCTTTTTCTCTAGTTTTTACTTGGTGTCTTGGAAATATATGGTAAAGGACTAAGGGTAGAGATCTTCCTTATGATACTTTTCTTAGGTCTGATATGGCTGGATGAAAATGTAGACGTTGAACAAGACCTCATGATCCATAAAGTCTTTCGTAAGTGTCTCATGGATAATCAATGGGTAACAGTATATGGTAACTGTTTATTTGATTTAACAATACAAATAATATATAAGTTTTAGGTAAAATAAAAAAAAGTATTAAAGTAAAATAAATAAAACAATAGGTTTCTCTTTACTAAAAACTATCGTGCATCATGAAAATCATCCTGCATTAATTGTCTCGTGAATCTTCGTGCATTAACTTAACCATGATATAAGGGTCAATATCTTTTCTTGTTTGTTTTACTTTAATACTTGTTTTACAATACCTAACCCCTATATATATATATATATATATATAGGAGAGAGATATTTTGAGACCACCTCTTATTTTAGGACCAACTAGGACCATTGATTTTTGTACACCATCATCATCTACTACGATATACAAGACTTTTTTGTAAAAACACTAAGACTTTCCGGCGACGGGTCCGCCAGAAAATCATGTGTAAGTTACACATGTGTAAGTTAACTTACACATGATTTTTTTGTGGGTCCGTCTCTGGAAAGTCTTAGTGTTTTTACAAAAAAGTCTTGTATATCGTAGTAGATGATGATGGTGGTGTGTAAGTTACGAAAATCAATGGTCCTTTTTTTGACTTTTTTTAGTTGGTCTCAAATGATCTTTCCCATATATATACATATATATATATATATATATATATATAACAAGATTCACTTTCTATATCTATATTTCTAGGGGAATGATATTCATACAACAGAAGTTGGTCATCTACAACAAAATTACAAGCTTTAATGCACAAAATACAACTAAATAATGCATATACTGTTGTGGATGTATAAATCTTGTTGTAGCTATATCATTTCCCATCTTTCTATATCTATATTATCTATATTTTTTATATTATAAAGCAGATTCCCTCTGTCTAACATTTTAAGTTTCAACATTTACTTCCCTAAAAATGTCCCTTTTATCAATTTTATATTACCAAACACCCTTTTCTTTTCCTCAAATCTCAACCAATCATCTTTTTTCTCTCTCCTCCATAAATCATTTATTCTTCCAATTCATTCAAAATCTTTTATCTTACAAACCGTACATTGATAAATTATAAAAATTATATAGGTGTTCATAAAATGTCATGCTCTCTCATTTGAGATGTCATTCGATATACTTTTGACGAAATTTTAAATCCGAGGGCGGAACTCGTACGGTTAAGGCATTTAGCTATCACACTCTATGACCTATCACCTCACCATCTCACCGCCGCAACACGCGGGTACTTACTCTTGTCACTAAAAATCACCGTGCATCATGAAAATCATCGTGCATCACTTGTCTCATGAATCTTCGTGCATCAACTTAACCATGATCTAAGGGTCAAGATCTTGTCTTATTTATTTTACTTTAATACTTGTTTTACAATACCTAACCCCATAATATATATAATACAATAGAAACTTTAGTTTACAAGATTCACTTTCAATATCACTAGAACAGTTGAACCAAAGGAAACACAAACGGTCCACTTATATTGTTACTTTCTGTTTATGTTCATAGATGATAAAGATAACAAATTACTTCTGCTTTATTGCAGATGATAAAGATAATAATTTCTTATACATATCCTCCTCTTAATCTCATCAACTCATGCAGCAACATCCTTGGCACTCGAATTTTATGAACCTGGAGTATTCACAAACATAGAAAATTCAAGAAAAGTTTCAAAAAGGATAAGGGGGTGTTTAGCTTGGCTTATTTTGGCTTATTTGTATTTGGCTTATCTTCGATAAGCCTCGTTTTTGTGGTTTATTTTTTAGCTTACGAGCTTATATATGACTTGTAATTGTAGAATAAGCCAAACTCATAAAGCAAATAAGCTTGAAAATATGCTAAACCAAACACCCCCTCAAAAAATATATATCCAAATAGCAATATAACAGTGATGGAAAAAGACCAGCAAACTAACTTAAAACTACTTTGATCAAAAAGTAGATAATAGTTACGGGGACATCATATTTGAGGTATTCAACATATACACATGGAGGAATTTGGACTAGTTTATATGAAAAGTAGGATTTAGAATTTTAGACTACTTTCTTAGTAACATACCAAATGGGCACAATGGGCCAAAAGAATTAAGAGTTGCTTTCTTGTATATTGGATCATTATTTCAGTATAGATTTTGTCATCATATTCCACATATTACTTATTTATCAAGATAAATACCAAAAATGAATTAAAAAGTATCAGCAGGTCATCCCAGCTGGTTTTGATTTGTCCTAAAGGTATATAGTTTTGATCCAGACCCATTTACCATTAGCCAACCCGTCCAGCACCATCCATTTTGCCACCAATGCACATGAGCCTCCTACAGGTGGGAAGCCTCTTCTTTATAGTGTATAGGTTCATAGTGAAGGAAAACTATACAAACTACTTTCTTATATCATAACATCTATTTTGTACCTCACCTCAAGAATCCCATTTCCTTAAAAGATATACTTCTTTAGTTCCGATTCGAGATAAATGATAAACCAAATTGATCCATTTATACCTAATCGGTTGAACTTGCTACTTGTACCATGAGCCAAGCAAAAAGAAAGTCAACATACCATAGTTTTGCTTCACCTTAGTGAATCTGTGAATGGCTTTTAAAATCAAGCCATATTTCTTGTTCTTCAGTCGTCCCATGTGTCTGCACAACATAACATAATATAAAATTAATCCTCAATCCACAGGTAGCTGATAAGCATTGCATGGAAACTCCAGTTTTGATGCTAATATAAAATGTAGTACCAATAGGTAGCCTAACAAAGTAAAATTTACAGCAGTAATGGAGCTCAATGTCCACGGTAGGATGTCAGAGAGACTATATGTAAAGATAAAACAGATATCAGAAATCTAGCGGCCTCACTAAAGCGTTTATTCAGATACTCTTAATGGTATGTTGGTATGCATGGACACTGCAGGAACAATATTATTCTGCACAGGTTGAGAAGTTTCTGAATGGCAACGGCTACAGTGGCAAAATGAGCAGATGGGTAACAGGTCAATACAGGCATCTTTTATAATCTATACAGGTCTAAATGGGCAAGATCGGGTTGATCCGGTACCATTTTCTCCAAAACTTTCAAAATAATAAATAAATTATAACCTAGTGTGCCATATATGACTTCAAAATTATTACATTTTGTGGTAATCGAAACAAATAAAGTATAAAAACCTAGGAGATTTTAAGAATTTAAAAGTAGACTTTTAGACCTCGCCCGTTTCCTTTTAGCATTCCTGTGTAAATTTATCAGTTTGACACTTTAGAGATAAAACATAACCTGAATCAACCCAAGCCCATTCATACGTGAATTCTCGAAATTGTCACTTCTAGCTTTGACAAGACCTTCTATCGCAAAATAAGCCTACTTCTATTTGCTGATCCACATAAATGTGGAGTTTCAGAAGAAGAAAAAAAAAAAAAAAAGAGAAAACTATAAATGAGTTCAACATCTTTCTTATTTTTTTCTTCTCAATTTTAATGGAATAGTTTCAAATTGGTCTCATGATAAAAGCAAACCCTATCCAGTTTGCCATATACAAAACTGTAAATGGGTCAAATGTCGCAACTTCCATGACAATTGCAACAATTCAAATATTGTGGTCTCATGAAAATTGTAACATTTCATTTTTAGCAACTTTTCAAGTAAATTGACATCTTTATGCATCATAATCATTACAAAAAATTGGCTTTATGGACTTGGCTCAACAAATTTCATCTGTTTTATGATTATTCAAACATTGAAATTTCTCGACAGAGGAAGTTGTTTTTCAAGTTGTCAACTTGACTTTATTATCCTAGAAGTAGAAACCAAAAGGAGAAAGTAGGCTTACACCATCTCCGTATAACGAATTCTCCATGCTGGAAAGCCAAGGTTGCACCTCGCAGGCCCATAAATTAATATAAGATCAGGATCTGGTTCTACGTAACCTAATGATAAACCCACGTTAGCAAACAAGATGTCATATATTTATCACATACACAAACTGGCCCAAAGAAAAGAATAACAAACCAAGGGTCTTTAATGCCTCAGTCAAATAGGTTTCAGTAAAGAACGGTTTTTCTGAATCTCCATCCACATAATACTTTTTATAGAGTAGGTTAGCTGCTTTAGCAACTGCTTCTTTTCCATCAGAGATAGAAACAAATTCAAAATCCATTTGCTTTTTTCTGATAAGAGGATCAGTTTTGGCGTTTCCCTGCATGTATTGTCAAAAGGAAGACCATTAATAACAATGTTCATATAAAAAAATACAAAATCGTTTAGATTCACTTCTGGTCACTTATGAGTTATGACCCATTTTGCTCCATTTCAGTTTTGACTAAGTTTTTGGAGTTTATCCATTTGACCAGCCAGATATAAAATACAGTATAAGTGTATAACCCAAATCAACCTAGTTATATGTAAATTGGTTAAAAATGACACCTCTTCCTATAAACATTTCAAGATGTGAAACCAACTTGAAAAGATTATAAATTGTTGAGTAAACAATAATAGTGAAGTTTTTATATCACGAAAATTGCAAACTTCCTTTTGGGGTATCTGGGGATCAAAGTAAACACTAGGCATTTTCCCATCATCATTACTAAAGTATCTATAAGGTTTCCTTAGCTTATCATTATTAGAATGGAATATGATGTATCGAATTCAGAAGTAATACTCCTTTTGCAAATTAATCAAAGTGAAGCACATGAACAGTCTCTCTATATATTAAGAGTGCAAAAAAACTTCATATAACAGAATACATTTGGAAGCTTTGCAGAGCCAAATTTCTCCAAAAAGACTTCTTTAGACTTCTTCAATACTCCTACATTTGGAACAAAATTAAGATTAATCAATAACCTATTCCTCAGTATATGTGATATATAATTTATTCACTACAGTAGTAAAGCTTATTCAAAAAACATTAGCGTCTTATATATTGTAAGTGCACCTTACCTTCACGGTCATACAAACAGACCTTTTTCACCCCAATAGCCGAAAGCCACTCCAAAAGTTCAATAACATCTGAGGTCTTGCGGGCTTCATCGCTGTCAATAACAATCCCAAGATACTTGACACGGTCTATATTCAGATCGTTGTACGCATTAACAATTCCATTTGTTATAAGGTAGCTTTCAACTGCACGAATGATCTCCCGTACAAAGTACAAAACACGGATAAGTAAATGGAGAATTTGCCAGAGCAAGTAAAGTACAATGTTGCCGCTCTGCATAGCAAAATAACATTCATCAAAATAATGCTTTTTAAAAAGTCAAGAAATTTTTTTAAAAAGACGATTGCATTGCTAATTCCACAAATTTGAAAATATAAAATACCAGTGAGTTCCGTCGCAAAAACGTCTGTGATTCAGTCACCAGATCCATACTCTGAAGACAAGAAACTAATCAAATACAGAAGCAGCTATATATATCTATATACTTCAAAGTTACTCACTTATTAAAATAACTTGTACTCACCTAGATACAAAATAAGAGAAGTTATACAACCAATTTCAAAAGTGCATACTTTTAAGTGCTTATGGCTAAAAAAGTGTGTTTAAGAGTAGCAATTCACCAGCTGAAAGATAAGTGCAATATTATCTTAGAATAAGTCATTGATATCCTGAACCAAAAATATCACGAAAACCATCTTTTGGTCAGTTATAACTGCCATAATTTTCTGGCCAGGATGTGCTATATACATTACATATTCCATAATCAAGACAAGACCACGACTCTTTGTGTTATCTCGAAACAAAATTTGTGTAACGCAGACAATCATAGGGTCGAATTGTTGTTTTCGAAAAGTAACGAATTCAAAGAGATATCTGATCATTAAAAATCTTAACCCATATACATAAATCCACCAAACAACAATAAGTTTGAATAAAAAAAAAATTACATAGAAATGGAAGTCAATATTACACCACAATCATTATTACTTTGTACATTATAATATATAAATACAAAAAATATATATGAGAAAGATACATACATACCTAGTATAGTATGTTGTGAATGTTTGAGAAGATTGATGTTTAATTTGTAGTTGTGAGATTGAGAGCTTTGCAAAGTGCAAACGATATGGAGGCGATTGTAGCCACTACAATAATTATTATTATTATTTATTACATTTAATTGACTGATCGATATGACTCAACACAAGCAAGCAAGTACACAACTGTTTGGCATCTTCTTCTCCTTCTTCTTCTACCAATATGTACGGATTATTATTTTATTCATTTTCTTTGTGTTTATTTTTGGTCCCTGCCTCAATTTCAGTACACGTGGCGTGGCGGTAACATACGGTACGATTTACTTTGGTTCGAGAGTATCGGATTTTACTCATGATGTCGGATCTTCATATCTGACTCCATAAGGTTTTATAGTACAACCGGACCGTGTGAGACTCCGACCCGATCGAGGATATCTTTTACTAAACCAAAATATTTGAGTTTTTTGTTTGGTTTCATATTAAGTTTTGGTAATTTTATTCAGAGATAACTGTAGAAAATAAAAAGGGTCTTTCACACAATTCACGATATTAGCAGTGACCTTTAAAACTTCACGTTATTAGAAACGACCTTTCATATATTCACGTATACAGCAACATTTGCCACGCGTCGCCTGTGACGTGGAAAAATTTAATGACGTGGCGAAAATTTACTGACGTGAAAAATCATTATTATTTTTAATCCCTGATTTCGTTTTCCAGATCATTTCCCACCAAAAAAATCATTTTCCCCCAACTATAAAATCCCCAAATCGATCCCAAAAACCAAATTAGGTTTTTTCTTACCCAAATCGATTACGGGTCATGTCTTCCTCCTGATCAGCATCGATCAAATTAGGGCTCCATTGAAGAAATCAAAATAGGGCTTCAACTTCACAACATCAGTATTGTGAGTGTAACCCTCCTCTCCTAACAAAAGAGTGGACCTCTTGGACAAAGAAGAACCCAAATAGAAGATTCAAGAGATGTGCTAAATGGGTAAGTTTGTATTTGATAATTCATTTATTTTTCTTGTTTTTTTGCTTATAAATGATCAATTCAGGGTACTGGAAGGATGAATTGTGATTTTTTTGTGTGGGTTGATTCTCCTCTTGATGAGAGATACAAGGAGGCAATGTATCAACTACATTTAATTACTAAAGAAAGCAGTCATGAAGATGATGAGAAGAAAGAATTAGTGGAGTCCATGGAAATAATGAAAAAAGAACTGAAAAAAACTAAAGCAAAATTAGTGTTTTATAATGTTTTGTTGGAATGTTGCTTTTGTTCTTGGTTTGCTTTGTTAGATAGGGTAGTGACATCTAGATTTTACATGTTGTTTTTGTTCTGTCTGCTTCGTTTAGTAGTGGCATGTAGGATGTAGTTTGTATTGTAATTCTCTAATGTATTTACAGTTTATGATGAAATGAAATTGCATTTTATGGTTATAGGAAAATGGAGTTTATTTCTAGCAGTTTTGTACAAATATTTTGGAAAAATCACAAGAAAAACATGCTAAATAGGAAAACTTATAATCATAATACATGAATTTTTAAACAGATGATCATCTTTCAAAACAGACACATAATTCAAAATACATCATTCAGAATACATAAAGATGATAGCCACATTGTTCAAACAGACACATAATTCAAAATACATCATTCAATCCTGACAAATTATTTAAGCAGAGACTAAATTAAAAACAAACATCAAAATGCTTCAAAGAAGGGTAATTGGGTTATCTTGTTTTGCTCCCTTTTCATGTGGAAGCAGTGGCTTACTAGGTCTGGGTCTAAGATTGTGCCTTTTTGGTGGTCTTCTATATAAACCAAACTTCCCTAACTTCTTATGATGGTCAAAGAAAGCCTTATGTCTTTTTTCAACACTTTCACCTTCCACAACAACTTTTGGAAATAACAATTCTTGCAAACCTGTTTTAGTCTGCATTATAGCTTCAATTTGCTCTCTTGTCATTGTTTCTTCACCTTGTGGCTCTGCACCATCTTCACCTTGTGGCTCTGCACCATCTTCACCTTGTGGCTCTTCACCATCTTCACCTTGTGGCTCTGCACCATCTTCACCTTGATTCAAACCTTGTGGATCTGCACTTTTACATCCTTCCTGTTTCACCTTCTTAATAGTTTCCAAAATCCTGTCTGCATCTTCAATCATTGAGTCCTGACTCTCAAAAGCAGCTTCATTCATACAATCATCTATATTCAATGAATCTTGAGTGGCAGTGATATCCTCAACATTTGCAACATGTGCAGAAGGTTGTGGCACTGCATTTGGAGCATTTTCAGTAGCTTGTTGAGTGCCTATCTCCTCATTTGGAGCATTTTCAGTAGCTTGTGGCAAATCATTCACATCATTTGGAGCATTTTCAGTAGGTTGTGGCACTGGATTTTGTGAATGTTGTTGCCAAATTGGATGAAATTCGCCTCTTGCATCCTATTTACACATATATAAATAAGTAAATAATTTTTAACACTAACATACAAAATAAAATAGAATGTAACTTACCCCTATGACTGTTTCACCAGTTTCAGGGTCAAATGTAACTCCAATTCCCTTGGGAATTTTGTGTCCTGCACCTCTACCAGTACCTCTTCCTGTACCTCTACCAATACCCCTTACACCACTGCCAGAACCCCTTCCATTACCCCTTCCACCACTGCCAGAACCCCTTCTAATACCTCTTCCTGCACCTCTACCAGTATGCCTTCCACTAACTTCACTGAACTCACTTACTCTTGCCCTTCCAGCCTTTTTAAA
Source organism: Erigeron canadensis (assembly GCF_010389155.1). Classification (NCBI taxonomy): domain Eukaryota; kingdom Viridiplantae; phylum Streptophyta; class Magnoliopsida; order Asterales; family Asteraceae; genus Erigeron; species Erigeron canadensis. Next base: position 35,311,253 of record NC_057764.1, on the reverse strand, counting down.
CTCCTTAGGTGGTGGCACCTTTGTTGCATTTTGGCAAGATCTAATGTTGTGACCATCCTCAAGACAGTTTGAGCATGTCATCACTAATCCAGTCCTCCTTGGCTTACCACTGACCCTGCTACCTTTATCAGCATTCTCAGTTGCATCTTTCCTTCTAGTGATATTAGGCCTACCAGGCATCCTTTTTTCCATTGGTGGTAAAGGGTGAGGTTGATTAACCTTTGGCTAATCTCTTATGCCACTCATTGGATTAATGCAATAAGAATATGTACTCTGAAAAGTCCTAATTTTGTACCAGCTAGACACGTAATTTTCTAGTGCCTTTCTAATGTAAAACAACATAGCAACAGAATGAGGACAAGGAATACCAAACAATTGCCACATTCTACATGTGCATTCTTGTTTCTTTTCATCAACTATGTAGCTTTCACATTCTTTAATTATCTCAAACTGAGCACCTCCACCTGGGACCACCTTCCAATTGCTGAAAATATAAATAAGGAAATACAAATAAGAGATAAGAAATAAGAAATTAGAAAAATAGATGGCAACTTACATCTGTTCATCCTTTGCTAGTTCCAATCTTTTCCTTATGGCTGGACAGATGTCATCATTCCATGTAGCCTGCAGTTTCCTCATCTTGTCTAGCCTTTCCATTAAGATAACCCTAATGGCTTCAAGCATTGTTAAAATTGGTTTCCTCCTTATTTCAACAATCATTGAGTTAAAACACTCACTAATCCCATTTTCTACAACTTCACATGCTATTCCACTTTTGAAAAAGGCCCTACACCATGTTTTTGGTTCTCTTTTCATCAAGTAATTGTAAGCATCAATGTTTGCCTCTTTCAACTCTTTCATGTTTTCATCAAATAAAGTAGGATGACTAGACTTGCAAATTCTCCAAAATAGATTCCTATACAAAACCCCACTAAATCTCTTCCTAAAGTTGGCATAAATATGCCTAGCACATTGTCTGTGCTCTGCACTGGGTAATATATCTTTCACAGATTCAATAAGACCCTGCATTGGGCAATATATCAATTATACTAAAAGATTGGCATAAATATGTACCTTATGGATTAAATGTACTAAAAGATTCCTGTATAAGCAAATTGAAACACTAATAAGTATGTACCTTATGTTGATCTGACATCAATGCTATACCATTGCCACTGCCCAAGTCAAGATCATCTTTAAGCAAGTCAATGAACCATGCCCAGTTCTCTTTGTTCTCCACAGTAACAACAGCCCATGCAATTGGGAAAATATGGTTATTGGCATCCCTACCCACTGCTGACAATAATTCACCTTTGCAAACAGTTTTTAGAAAACAACCATCTAAATGTATAATTCTCCTACACCCAGCCTTCCAACCATCTTGCAACCCCTTAAAACACACATAAAAACCCTGAAAATATATTTTACCATCTGGATTTCTTGAAACATTCAACTTAACTGTACTCCCTGGATTTCTTTTGAATATTTCTGCTCCATACTCCCTCAGTTTCTCATAATGCTTCTTCACTGACTCTTCATACTCATACTTTGCATGTAATCTAGCCCTCATAGCTTGATTTGCTGAAATACTACACTTAAACTTCTTCATGAATGCTTCTTGAATCTCTTTCAATTTAATATTGGGATTTTGCCTAATTCCGTTTGCAAACTTGTCTGCAACAAATCTGTAATTCACTGCAGAACAAGCCTCAAAATTTCTATAACATCTATGCTCATCAATAAGTGTCTTTATCTGAAATGAGCACTCTCCTTTCATCCAAGTAGCCCATAACCTAAATGGACAGAATCTTTTACCAGTTGCCTCATCCTTCTTCCCACAAACAACTAATATTTTCTTATGGTCACTATGCTCATAACAGATATGATATCCATTTGCCAAAGCATAGTTAGTCAAACACTGTTTGAGTTGCTTTGGGCTTTCATATCTTTCCAACAACACTGGTTTCATCACCTTCCAATGAACTTTAGGATTATGCCTAGGACCTTTCTCTGTATCATCTTCAATCCCTTCATCATTCTCTAAGTTTGCATTGTTTGTTTCCTCATTATTTAGCCTATGCAAATAACCTGAAAGATCAGTCAGAAACTCCTCATGTTCTTCAAACATGTCATTTGTTCCTGTATCTTTTGGATTTTGTTTTTGTTTCTTTGTGGCTTTCTTCTTTTTTTCATCAAAAAGAGCTTTTTGATGCAACATCCTTGCCTCAATTTTGGCCTCTTTATTTAGTTTCTTCTGCCTAGTCTCAATCACTTCTTCTTCAACATCTGAGATATGATCCAAAGATGCAGTATCATCACCATCATCATCATCATCATCATCATCATCATCATCATCATCATCATCATCATCATCATCATCTGTTGAATAATCATGCTCAGAATCATCTCCTTCCTCACTTGACTCTTCAACATTTTCCATGTTTCCTTCTCCACCATTTTCTTCCTCAACAACATCTACTTCAATATTATCTTGAATATTGTCCCCCACATTTTCTTCAACTACATTTTCTTCAATATTAATCCCAAATTGTTCAATCAAATTAATATCCACCCCAATGAAATTACTCAAGTCATCCACAAATTGAATTAAAAAAACAGATACTCTTCTATTAGTATTCGACATATGATGAAGAAATATCTTCAAATCCACATCACCATTGATGATCCTAAGTCCTCCATTACTAAGGTCTTTACCAGGAACACAATAATGGATACTAGTACATTTTGTGGTTTTTGTTATTTTTAGGAAAGCCTCATTTAAAAATTTCATAGTGAGATTTCCTTTTATACAAAAATTATCGATTGTGTCGACCTTACCACCTACATATGATAAAGGGTGTTTCAGAAACATACCGGAATGATGGATGTCAAACGAGAAACCTTTTCTTGGAGAGGATGCCATTAGAACCCTTGATCACAACCCAATCGCCCGTAATTGGTTTTGGGTTTAAAAACCCTAATTTTTATAGTTACTGTTTCGATTTGGGGATTATATGTTTAGGGGGAACGAGAAACGATTTGTTTTGGTGGGAAATGATCTGGCAAACAAAATCATGGGTTAAAAATAAAAATGAAATTCCACGTCAGTAAAGTTGCGACACGTCATTAAAATTTTCCACGTCACAGGCAACGCGTGGCAAATGTTGCTGTATACGTGAATATATGAAAGGTCATTTCTAATAACGTGAAGTTTTAAAGGTCACTGTTAATATCGTGAATTGTGTGAAAGGTCCTTTCTATTTTCTGCAGTTATCCCTTTTATTCATTAGTGTAATATTTTTAGTTTATTGAGTTAGAAATATAACACTTTAAACAACTAATATGATAATCAATTTCATATATAATTGATTTACTTAACTATTTCCATTTTTTTAGAGTCGAAATTAATATGTATCGAGTTAACTATTTTGTATATATTCACTTATAATATAATTGATTTTGTTTTACATGCTCATAATATATAAGCTTCAAATATATTTGTAATTTCACCAAACATAAATAATGAATATAACAATAATAAAATGCAATATCTCATATACAACGAAAAATATTGTTTGGTTACAACTTACAAGAGCTTCAAGCTTTTGGATACAGAAAAAAAGCTCCTCACTTCAACGCTTCTACATGTAGCGTTTGACCAAAGCTATAAGTTTTTCACCCCAAAATTACTTAAATAACCTTTTAAGATTTGATTAGCAAAGTTTTACAGATAAAATTTGACTATGGTGTCATTGGTTAGAAATTTTATTGTGCCACATGGTTAAAATAGGGTAACACGGGAACTTTCAACTTATCCCTATCATCCCTATTAATAGATACTAGCACGTTACCTGCGCAATACGGCGATGGTCGTGACAATGCCGTTATAGTGGGGGCCGAATGTTGGTGGTAGAAACGGCGTCGAATGGTGTGGATAATTGATGTAAATGGTTAATGAAAATATATATTAAAGAATAAAGGATTGGTAGTGTAAATTAATCATTAATGTTATGGGGTAGTGTTTGTTGAAATATTTTAAGGGGTGCTAAGTGAAAATATTACATATTTTCAACACTTTCATAAATAAAAGGGGTTATTTATTTTATAGTATAGAAGAAGTATAGATAATAATCTTTTGAAATATCAAATATAATGTAATGCATATTATACCGAGTGCATAACAAGTTATTGACAGAAATTATCATATGTTAAAACTTATATTGTGTTTAAACTATTTGCTTTTTAATATAAGTTTTTAGAGGATTTAGAGATAGTATTTGTATCATTTTTTTTTAATCTCCATTTTTGTCATTTTATGCATTTTGTTAAAAGTTTCAGGCTACTTTACCAAACACTTAAATATATTTAAAAAGTTCCAGCTACCAGTTTTTAACTACAACTACCAGCTAATAGCTTCCGGCCACCAGCTATCAACTTACAGCTAACAACTATCAGCTAGTTTTGTCAAATATACCCAATGAAAGATATTATTTTCATGTTGGAAGGGTGTGAATCAACTTTTCATAAGAAACCAAAACCAAAATAATAACTTCAGCGTTCCAGAAATACAAAACCAAAACTATTGATTTTTTTTTAAAGTTTTTTAGTTTATTTCAGTTTTGGTTTTGACCGACTCTAATGAATGCGAGATACTTTTGAGTGATTTTCGGGTTTGTTTTTAATTCACTCTAATGACAGATGTTAATTCCAAATAGTTTAAGTGATTTTCTTGATAAGGTAACTGTTAGTCACAAAGTGATACTTTAAAATCTTAAATAAACTAAATGGATATAATTGTTAATGTCATCCATTAGGAGTCTTATAAATCAAATATTTAAAATTGGGTAAACATAGGCATCCATCTTGAATGCTTCCTTCCTCACAATTTTTATTTAAAAAAAAAAATCAATCATGTGATGAAATTAATGTGAGAGCAAATACCAACATATATATTTTTCCATTTAGAATTATGGAAAATGATATATATTGCAGATTTTATCTAAGTTTAGGTATTGTCATTTTAAAAAAAGTTACAAATTAAACCTTTGAATATGATAAACATAGATTTTCTTTGATAAGGTAACTGTTATTCACAAAGTGATACTTTAAAATCTTAAATAAACTAAATGGATATAATTGTTAATGTCATCCATTAGGAGTCTTATAAATCAAATATTTAAAATTGGGTAAACATAGGCATCCAACTTGAATGCTTCCTTCCTCACAATTTTTATTTAAAAAAAAAAAAATCAATCATGCGATGAAATTAATGTGAGAGTAAATACCAACATATATATTTTTCCATTTAGAATTATGGAAAATGATTTATATTGCAGACTTTATTTAAGCTTAGGGATTGTCATTTTAAAAGAAATTATAAATTAAACCTTTGAATATGATAAACATACATAGCTCATGAATTTTACATAACCTCTCCCTGAATTTTTACATAATTTCCTCTACTTTAACTAAAATATGTATTACATGTTTTACCTAACATTTCCTCATTTGTTAGTCATTTTGAGAAATGAACCGAAGTCACAAAGTGACTTCCATGGTAATTTATGAGCAAAATGCCTTAACCTCGTGATAGGTCTGAGGTCTCCATTGCTCAAGTCTTCACTATGCTCTTTGTATGTCAACAAAATATTAAAGAATATATATGTTTTTTGTATTCTAACAATAATTGATACTAATTAAGTAATTTTCAAAAGGATCCATACGAAAAATAGTTTATTAAATATAAAACAAGTATTTACTAGCTTATCATGGTGGAATGAATATATACTTCCTTGATCGCTAGCTAATCAAAACACGTAACGCCCATTCGGTTAATTTCGAGGGGTCCAACACGTATACATCATAAGAAAATTCTAGGCTATCTATCTATAAATCACTTATTATGGTGGAGGATTTTATATATGGTAATTCCAAAACAAGCGAATTTTTTGTGGTCGTTCAATAAGCTATACGAGATCATCATATCCTTCATTGCTTCCTATTATCCACACACTCCAATATACGAATGCATCTCTTTCCATCTTCAATGAAATTATATCATCAATGTTTATTTTTGTGGTATGAAATAATTATAAAAACGAACGAGTTGAGATTGCTCATTGCTCTAGTCTACTAGCCAGTATAGATTATTTAATATTTATATATTTTTCTTTGTTCATTGTCTTCTTATCAACATTTGATCCTCAATCTTCATGTTAGTTAATAAGCTGGCTCAATTAAGAATGTACTGCTATTCTGAGTTTAATGTTCGAGTTGAAACATTAAGTGTGTTTGAATTATTACTTTATCTAGTCTAAAGATCAATATAGGAAATTGAATGAAATTTTTTTATGAAAAAACTTACAATTTTTTTTTACGTTAGAAAAATGTTAAAAACAAAAGATAATAAATAAATATTGATTAAATTGTTTTTGCATATCGTAGATATATAGAAATGAATGAGATCATCTAAATTTATTAAAGTCGATGATTTTGAGCTTTAGTTAAAATCAAGGGTTATTCAAATATCAATTTTGAATCTTAACATTTGATTTTAATTTAAAGGTCAAGATTCTTCCAACTTCACCTATTAAGTTAATAACAACTTTAGAGGATCATAATCCGAAATGAAATAAAGGAAATTGAATGAAATTTTTTTTAATGAAAAAACTTACTAGTGTTTTTACCTTAGAAAAATGTAAAAACACAAATAATAATAAATAAATATTGATTAATTTTTTTTTTTTTCATATCGTAGATATATAGAAATGAAATAAGTGGTTTAATGTGGACATGTGGTCATATCCAAATCACAACTCCACCAATCGTGAACATAAATCTCTTGTAGTATTGAATCCTTGTGTGTGAGAATATTTTCAAAAGTGAGGATATTTTGACCTATTCTTGTCATATCATATCTTTATAAAATTTTAATTTTTTTTAAAATTCTTGAAGTTTACACGTAACTATATTAATCATACAAATATTCTTATAGATCTTTGTATTTTTCACATCACCATATATCCTTAGATATTTTCATACAAAAATAAACAAATACGAGTAAGTATTATGGATATCTTAAGCATAATTAAAATATGTCTTTAATTATGTATAGCTACTTTATGGAAAAACAAGAATCACATCACCATATATCATTATATCCTTAGATATTTTCATACAAAATAAACAAATACGAGTAAGTATTATGGATATCTTAAGCATAATTAAAATATATCTTTAATTATGTATAGGTACTTTATGGAAAAACAAGAACAAACAAAGTTCAATGTCATAGACAACGAAGGATAAATAGATATATAAAAAGATATGAAAAAACATTCGCATTGGCTTATATAAAGTCAAATGAAGATCACTATGTCCATTACCTACTACGAGTATTTTTTTTAAAGCCATATGTATTTTGTAATATGCCAAATTGCCAACCTAATGACTAATGTAACCTTTAGCCCACATGAGATTTAGGCCGTGTTTGGTTCACATATTCTAATGTAATATGATAGAATTGGAATGAGATTCCATTCTTTAATATGTTTGGTTGTTCTAAGTCGAATGAATATCATTCCATTCAAATGTAGACATTCTCTCATTTGATAGAATCTCCATTCTTTGATGGTGGGGAAAGACATCTTATTCCATTTGTCACTTGAATCTTAAAAAAATCAAAAAACATTCCGTCAAATTTAATTCCTTTAAATTCCAACTACATTGAAAGATTTCATTTTTCTTAAAAATATTTTATGAACCAAACGTGCAATTGATTTACCATGTTATAATGAGACTTTGTATCTATGATTTCCTAATATAGAATCAAAAATGAAGGTCCCTGTTGGCACCTTTGCTATTTTTTCTTAACTTCTGATTAAAAATTACGAGAGTCATTCAGGGTTTTCCAACGATGAAAACATCTTATAAGACTGTGAACACTGGCAATGTTGGGTCGCTAGAGCCCATCAAAACCACCAATTTCAGGAAAACTCCAACGCACAAAGGCCCAATGCACAAAGGCTCTTATATTAACACATTTGAACATTCTAGTAGTCTAGTATACTTAATTTTGTAAATTGTTCTTTGGTATGGGTGTTCATTATTTGATTTTACTTAAATAAATCCAATTAAATTTTGGTTTATCTGAGTTTAGGTAATTTGGTTTGGTCGGGTACTTGGGTTTAACCAAATAAATATAATTGGATAGGTAATTTTTATTTATAAAACTACTATTTTTATGAAACCCTAATTTTTAACAGCAGAAAAAACCCCTATTGGCTCCAGCTCCAATATGGTATTGACAGTTTTATAAAATTTTACGGTATCGTGTATCTTAAAAAAGGTAGAAAGTCAGAAAACAAAGTGTGTTAATATATTTGCAGCAGACCTTAAAAAACGCCCGAAATAACTGGGGGAAACCTGTGGGGGGGTTTCAACTTTTCCACACAAAAACTTCAAAAGCATTTTTTTTTTCTTCTTTTTTTTCTTTTTTTGCATGCAAAAATAAAAATAGAAACATGTTTCTTAACATTTTATTCATTTCACATGTTTGACGTACATATAATACAGTATTTCATGATGATATATGATATATACATATATAACTTACTAGTCTAAATTTCACAATTTGATTCAGTTTTGAACCCAATGGAAGCATTAACAGAGCTATGTGATCTGATTTCAAAGAATCCAAATCAATATTCAAACAAAATCTCATGGATATGCAAAAGATGTCCACAACCCGAATCACTCCTTTCGGCTTCACCACGAATCTCACGTTTTCAACTCAATGCCGTACTTGCAACAGCCAGGTTTATCTCACAATGTCCTAACTACAACGACACGAATCCTAGAAAAACTGTTTTAGAATTCATTCGTGCCATCCCGTCCTCATTCACCCAATCATTTTGGCCTAAAGGGTTTCCAACTGCTTCCATTGCGTCGTTTTATAATGAGTTTTTATCGTACGTTGTTATAGCCACGGAAATGTATCAAGATTTTAATACAGACGTGGCGGGTTTCATGGGTGGCATTGTGTTTGCTGCATTAGACGATTTAGGCACGGATGTATCTATATCTAAGCTCTTTTTGGCTGCGTTGTCCGAGAGTTTTCCTCAGATTATTCCTTCTGATGCTAATAAGTTGGTTTCACGGTTACTTGATTCGTTAGTGAGTAGTGATTTGAATGATAACGGGAATAATAGTGTTGATGGGTTGTTGGGTACTTCTAGTGGAGGAGATAGTAAGGGTGTTTTGAATATTAAAGATGAGCCTATTGAGTATTTGGAGAAACAAGAGATTGCGATCAAGTTGATTGAACGCGTTCTTGATAAAGTTAAGATTGATCCCCAGCTTTTGGAACGCGTACGCCTTATTACAAAGGAACATCTGAGATTGATGACTTCTTTTCTAAAGGTATGTGTATCAACTTAATGATTGGAAATTTTGATTACTTAAAATAAATTGGAATTAGGATATGTACTTTCGAGTTGAGATCAACAACAAAAAACAGTACTCCCATAGTTAAAGCAAAAGTGAGTCCCTTTGTATGTCCCACTGTCTTTTTAGTGACATAGTAATATAATTTGAGAGGATCTCTATCCTATGTAGTTTGTTCTTTTAGGTACCTAGTTTCACCTTAGAATGTTGCAATTTCGTGAGCCTCATGTGGCTGGTTAAGTGTACAAAATGGGTATCAGGTCAGATTACCTTAAATCGTTGAAAGTTGTACTTCACATCAGAAAATCTATAACTTAGATGTTTTTTTTTCTTCTAAAAACGTTGGTTACCCCAAAGTGGAGATTTTACAAAAGTTGGTTAAGCAATTACATTTTTGGGGAAAAATTAGAAAAAGTGTGTGAAGAAGTGTTCTGTTGACAGATAAGGAAGAATGATTGGACAGAGCAGGCTTCATCACTGAAAGCTAGAATTAACACAAAGCTTTCTATCTACAAAGCAGCAGCTAAGCTAAAAGTCAGAAGCCATGTCTCTGCGGAATCAGATGGGAAATCATCTAAGAAATTGTTACATGGGGCTCTTGCTTTGCTAGTAGAAGCAGTCGAAGCTTGTGTATACTCAGTGTGGCGCAGGTTAAGAGCATGTGAAGATCTTTTTAACACATTGCTTGATGGTATCTCGAAAATTGCTTTTACACGTGGAGGTCATCTACTAAGGGTTCTACTTATTCGGTTCAAACAACTTGTGCTAATTACATGTGCTCAGGTTTGTAAACTAGTAGCTTTTGATTGTGTATTAGTTGTGTTTATATTTGACAATATACATTTTGATTTTTTTTTCTTGTAGGCTGATACTTTGGAAAATAACCAGGGAGCAATGTTTGATAGCGTTTTAAGGACAAGCTGCGAGATAATTGAATACGGATGGACCAAAGACAGAACCCCCATTGATACGTTTATCATGGGATTGGCTACAAGTATTCGTGAAAACAATGACTATGAAGAAAAGGTTGGTTTTATTCTCCAGCTGTTATGAATTTGTAGTTATACAAGTACCGAAGCATTGCATTTATTAGTTTAATCATATGGGCCAATTGTAGCTAGTGTAAGGATGATACACCCCATTTTTTTTTTCATTTTATGACTTTTCTGTTTCTCTATCATCCTTCCAACCCAAATCTTAACGTATTGAAGCAAATACCTAATTACCATCTGTATAAATTTTACTTCAGGATACCAAAGACACAAAGACTGTTCCTGTTGCACAACTCAACGTTATCCGCTTGCTTGCAGAAATAAATGTACAAGTTAATAAGGCTGAAGTGGTTGATACAATATTGCCTTTGTTCATTGAAAATTTGGAGGAGGGTGATGCTTCAACACCTAGCTTGTTGCGCCTTAGGGTATGATATCAGCAAATTAGTTTTCTGTTTACTATCACATAATACACTTACCCAGTGATTCATAAATAGCTCACTTTATTGTAACCTTTTTACAACTTATATTTGCTGTCACTGTAGATTCTTGATGCAGTTTCTCGCATGGCGAGTTTAGGGTTTGAAAAGTCATATCGTGAAGTTGTGGTACTAATGATGAGGAACTACTTAAGCAAACTCTCCAGCATTGGATCTCCTGAAAGCAATACGTTGCCACAAGAAGCCAATACAGAACGTGTTGAGGTATTTACATCATAGCCATTCATTTTAGTTAATTGAACTAGACAGAAAACCATAAAATACAGCTGTCTTATTTTCTTTCTTATTAATATTAAAGTTAAAACTGTTAGAACAATAATGAAGGTTTTGTAAAACAATATGCTCACTAGTTCAATTAAATTCTAGACTCTTCCTGTAGGATTTCAAATGATAGCTAGAGGCCTTACAGATGCTAAACTGCGGGTTGACTACCGTCATCGCCTATTATCATTATGCTCAGATGTAGGCTTGGCTGCCGAGTCCAAAAGTGGAAGGTATGAGTTATTTTATGGGTGGTGATCTGCACACCACCAGTTTTTGGCGATACATCACCAATTATGTTTTATTGTCTTGTATAGTACAACACTGTAAAGCACAGTTTTGGTGTATCGCCAAAAATTAGTGGTGTACAGATCGCTTCCCTTATTTTATGTATTCTAACATTCTACAATAATATATGACCTGCTTTAATTCAACACTAAAGCATATTGTTATGGAATATGTACAGCTGTGGAGCTGATTTCATGGGGCCTTTACTTCCTGCCGTCGCTGAAGTATGTTCTGATTTTGATCCAACAGTGGATGTTGAACCTTCACTTATGAAGTTGTTTCGTAATCTATGGTTCTACATTGCTTTGTTTGGGTTAGCACCTCCTGTGGTGAATTCTATGAAGTCAAATTATACAACATCAAACAGTTCAAGTAGCACAACTGCAGTTTCTCTTCAAGCAGTTAATGGTCCATACATGTGGAATCCTCAGTGGGCTTCTGCTGTTCAACATATTTCTCAAGGGACGCCACCCCTGGTGAGTTGGATTTGAGTGACAACCGTATGAAATCATCAACTGCTGTCAATAAAACTGAGTTGAAAGAGTCTATTCATTATATTTTGCTTATTTTTCGAATAAACTATGCAGTCATGTGTGTGAGAAAACCACAAAAAACGACTTTCTGCATGTTTATACTGGTGTCATTATGTAATATATACATATATTTTTTTCCAGGTTGTTAGCTCAGTAAAATGGCTTGAAGATGAGTTAGAACTAAATGCTCTTCATAACCCCGGAAGTCGTCGGGGATGTGGGAACGAAAATGCTGCTGCAAGCCAAAGAGCAGCACTTTCTGCAGCTTTAGGAGGCCGTGTTGATGTTGGAGCAATGAGCACGATTTCAGGTATAGAACTTTTCGAAATATAATGTTACCAATTGTATGTATTAATATATATGCATCACGAATGAGATACAATCACCTCTAGAAAGACAACGATATATTACATCCTTAACATTGTCCACAAAAGCATATGCACATTCCTAGAAAACTGCCAGAATCTGTTGTTTTTGTTAAGGCTATTACTTAATATCATTAGTGAAAATTTTCAGGAGTGAAGGCGACTTATCTTCTTGCGGTTGCTATTTTGGAAATAATACGGTTCAGCAGCAATGGCGGACTCCTCAACTGTAGTTCCAACTCTGGTACTTTGGCTTCTAGAAGTGCCTTCAGCTGCGCTTTTGAGTATCTTAAAAGTCCAAATCTTGTACCTGCTGTTTTCCAATGCTTAATGGCCCTTGTTCACTGTGCTTTTGACACATCATTATCATGGCTGGTTAATTTCTTCCTTACAATTCTTTCTACTTCTACAAATTCTTGTAATTAGTATCTATGTATAGGTATATATTTGTTTCTGTATTTATGAATAAGAGACTGACACCCACCAAAATATATATACACACAGGAGGATCAAATATTTGAGACAGGGCAAGCTATGGATGTTAGAGAATCAACTCTAGCTGTGCATGCATGTTTTTTCATCAAGAGTTTGTCCCAAAGAGATGAACACGTTCGAGATGTTTCAGTTAAACTCTTGTCTCAACTAAGGGATAGATTCCCACAGGTACTGAACAACTTAACGATTTTTTCTCTCTTTGTTCATTATCTTTGTTGAAATTCTTGTAAGTATGGTACCATATGCTTGCAGATCTTGTGGAATTCATCTTGTCTCGATTTTCTTCTGTTTTCTGTAAATAATGACCCACCTTCCGGTATTGTCAGTGATCCTTCTTGGATAACTTCCGTGAAAACCTTATACCAAAAAATTGTACGTGAATGGATTATTATATCGCTGTCACATGCTCCTTGCACCAGCCAGGGCCTTCTTCAGGTATGCGTCCTTTGATGTGGTTAAAAACTAATTATCTGCATATTGTGTTTAAAAAGTGATTGTGATTATTCAGTATCACATAATTACTTCTATATAAACTATTTAATCATTGGTATTTCGGTTTGCTTGCAGCATATTTAATTATACAAACTATTTTTGCCCGACTTATATCATATTGTGTACTTCAGGAAAAACTGTGTAAAGCAAATGTATGGCAAAGGGCTCAACCCACAACAGATGTTGTTTCACTTTTATCTGAGATACGGATCGGTACTGGCAAAAGTGATTGCTGGACTGGAACAAAAACTGCAAATATTCCTGCAGTGATGGCTGCAGCAGCTGCTTCATCAGGGGGGAATCTTAAACTAACGGAGGCTTTTAATTTGGAAGTTCTTAGCACTGCCATTGTTAGTGCAACAGTCAAGTGTAATCATTCTGGAGAAATTGCTGGTATGACAAGATTGTATGAAAATATGGAGAAAGCAGATGATGATTTTGAAGTTGCACCATCTCCTAGCCCAAGCGGTCTTTCAAGATTGATATCTGGAGCTTTTCCTCAAGCACCACAGCCTAAAAAAGAGTCGTTTGGTTCGATATTACTTAACAAGTTTGTTCGTCTTCTTCAAAAGTTTGTTCTCAGTGCAGAGAAAGGCGGTGAGGTGGACAAGTCTTCATTCAGAGAAACTTGTTCACAGGCAGCTGCCCTGATTTTATCAACTCTGGTATAAACCACACACATGACTGAAGTCTATTTATATGGGAAGGTTGGGCACGTCTGGCAGTTGGTCAAAATGGATACAGGTTGAAACATGTCAACATATTAGCACCGGTCAAAACTGAGCTGGTTAGATTAGGTTTATCTGTAAGCACATTTTTTGTTCATTTAAAGAAAAAGGATTATAAGTAATTAATCTGCAAATACAGAAAAGTGTTTTATTACAATATAAATAAGGGAAATGACAAATCCTCCTAAATTAATAAACTTCGGACAACTTTCAACCCATATGACATGTTCCCATTTTAGATACATTTGTTTGTTTGACTGGTTAATCACAACACAAATCAACCCATTCATAAGCAAACAGATAAAAATTGCCACCTCTATATCCATAAGTTGCTTAAGAAAATGTCGGGTGACAAATTACAGGATTCAGATTCAAAAACGAATGTTGAGAGCTTCTCACAACTCCTGCGTCTTCTTTGCTGGTGTCCGGCTTACATATCTACAATTGATGCAATGGAGACTGGTATATTCGTCTGGACATGGTTAGTTTCTGCTGCTCCTCAATTGGGCCCTGTGGTCCTTGCAGAACTTGTTGATGCATGGTTGTGGACAATTGATACAAAACGAGGTATCTTTGCATCTGACATGAAGTATTCCGGCCCAGCTGCAAAGTTAAGGCCCCACCTTTCACCTGGTGAACCAGAATCGCCACCTGAAAAAGACCCTGTTCAACAAATTCTATCACATAAGCTATGGATTGGATTTTTCATTGATCGTTTTGAGGTGAAAATATTTCTCATTGTACCTTTCTAAAACTTGAGTAAGATGTTGGAATATCGGTTCATTTTATGGTACTTTTGTAGGTTGTACGACATGATAGTTTGGTACAGCTCTTGCTCCTTGGCAGGATGTTACAAGCGACTACAAAACTTCCGTGGAAATTTTCACACCACCCAGCTGCTGCTGGTACATTTTTTACTGTCATGCTGCTTGGACTTAAATTCTGCTCATGCCAATACGGGGGTAGCCTACAGAAAATTAGATTGGGACTTCAGTTGTTGGAAGATGGAATTTATCGGTAACCAAATTTTATTTCTGACCTTGTTTTCATATTAACTGGCGATCTTGACTTTTATGGAATCCTACAGGGCATCTCTAGGCTGGTTTGCCCATGAACCCGAATGGTTTGAAGCTGATCATGGGAACTTTGCACACAGTGAGGCTCAGTCTGTTTCTACATTTGTCCAATATCTCCAAAGCCCACAAAGTGATTCCAAAGGGCTGGGCGGGGAAAATGGTATCTCTTTTATTGATATGGTAAGATAATGCTATCTTGCATATTCAATTCTTTAACCATTTCGGTCTTATATACAACTTGTTCATTTATTCATCTTTTTTTATAATTTGCCAATCTCAGAAGGATAAGTGCCACCCTGTTTGGGGACCAATGGAGAACTATGCAGCTGGTAGAGACAAGAGGAAGCAGCTACTTTTAATGTTATGCCAGCATGAAGCTGATAGACTCGAAGTTTGGGCTCAACCTGTTAACTCCAAGTAACTTCACAAAATTCAACCTTTCTATATTTAGACATTTTTTTCGTTTTTATTAATCAAGTGCTTTCGTATATTCTTATAAACACTAGAGAGAACGCGTATTCTAGATCAAGAATTAGCTCAGAGAAATGGGTCGAGCATGCAAGAACTGCATTTGCTGTTGATCCTCGGATTGCTTTCTGTTTGGGTGCCAGATTTCCAACAAACACTTTTCTGAAGACGGAAATTACTCAGTTAGTTCAGGTCAGCTGTCTGTTGATGTTTAGTAAATTAAGTTAAATGAAGTTACTTATTATATCCTATATTACTGATTACGCATTTGTGATTATTTCAGTCACATATCTTGGAGATTCGTAACATACCCGAGGCTTTACCATATTTTGTGACACCTAAAGCTGTAGACGAAAATTCTCCATTGTTGCAACAATTACCATATTGGGCTGCTTGTTCAATTACACAAGCTCTAGAGTTTTTTACTCCAGCATATAAGGGTCATCCACGTGTTATGGCTTATATTCTCCGGGTATTAGAGTCTTACCCTCCCTCCAAAGTAACCTTTTTCATGCCCCAGCTCATTCAAGCTTTGAGGTATGATGATGAGGTGCGTATTGGCAAGAATCCCTTTCTGTTGTATAATTTTTGGATTATACAGTCATATTTGAAGTTTGAAGCTCAGGTAACCAGTCCTAGGCCTTTCCCAACCAGAGCCTGAAAACACCAGGTGCCTTTAGTCCTTTTATTTTATCAATAGCCTGGTTGGGCTCGGTCCTTTGACCAAAATGCTTTATAAAACTAATGACATATTGTTCAAAAACATATAAATTCTTCGTAAATTAAATATGTTTGAAGTTTCTAAATCTATTAACCCCATTTATGACAAGGACCAGGCTTTGTGCATTTTTAAATTGCTGCTTAACATGCAACATTATTTTGGCTGTTTTTAATGAAGACTTGATGTTTATGCTCTTTTATCATCTTCAAAACCATATTACAACCTTGACTGCATGGCAATGCGTTCTTTAAGTTTATTAGTTTTTCTTACAAATCTACGCAATTTGCAGATGTTGGTTGAAGGATACTTGCTTAGAGCAGCTCAAAGGAGTGACGTGTTTGCCCATATTCTAATTTGGCAGTTACAGGTCAGCAAACACTTATCTGATTATTAATGTATGACATTGAGGATTAAGGTTTAAAGTTTATGATGTAATGGAGTGTTAATTGGTTGCAGGGTGAGACATGTGCACCAGAGCAAGGTAAAGAAGCAATATCAGCAAAGGTAATTCCTTCAGTTTATACACAAAATAGAGATAGCTCATGGATACCAGGTATCATTTGTATATAAATACCAATTTGCCCTTTTCAGACTCGGGCATTTCTAGCTTTGTTGCCGGTTGTTAGAGAACACATCATTGATGGTTTTGGTCCCGAGGCCCGTGATGTATTTCGTAGAGAATTTGATTTCTTCGAAAAAGTTACATCTATATCAGGTGTTCTGTATCCACTTCCAAAAGAAGAAAGGAGAGCTGGTATTAAGAGGTATTCATGTTTGAATATATGGTCGTCAATTAAAGATACTATCAGTTATTAAATCTGAATGATTCGGTTACAGGGAGTTGGAAAAAATTGAGTTGAATGGAGATGACCTATATCTACCTACAGCTCCTAATAAACTTGTCAAGGGTATTCAGGTAAATAGTGGAATACCATTGCAGTCGGCGGCTAAAGTCCCGATTATGATCACTTTTGATGTGGCTGATCGAGACGGTGACCCAAATGATATAAAACCGCAAGCTTGTATTTTTAAGGTAAGTAACGCACTTAAACCTCTACATATACAACAAACAGATTGTGTACCTTCATATTACATGGTTAAATGAGCTTATTTATGCAGGTTGGAGATGATTGTAGACAAGATGTGCTTGCTTTGCAAGTGATTTCACTTCTGAGAGACATATTTGGAGCAGTTGGACTTAATCTTTATTTGTATCCTTACGGAGTACTTCCAACCGACCCAGAGAGAGGAATAATTGAGGTGGCCAGATTGTCATAACTTGGTTCTATTGCTGAGTTTTTTTTTTCATGAGAGTTGTGAAAGTTAATGCATATAGCATCAATCAATTTATGTAGTATACAATGATCAATTTCTATATTATTGTTATATGGTCTTTTAGATGTCGTTTCAGAATCTCAAGACTTTTGTACTTGTGTGTCCTTGAAGGTTGTGCCAAATTCACGCAGCAGAAGTCAGATGGGTGAAACAACTGATGGTGGTTTGTATGAAATTTTTCAACAAGACTTTGGGCCAGTTGGTTCTCCAGGTTTCGAAACAGCCCGTGAGAACTTCATAGTCAGCAGTGCTGGTTATGCTGTTGCTAGTCTATTGCTTCAGCCAAAGGATAGACATAATGGGAATCTTTTATTTGACAGGTAAGCTAATTTAGTCTTTTGAATAAATAACCATTATATGCTGTTACACATTATAATGTCAGTGGTGACGAGAAATTTGTGAATGCAGTGTAGGCAGGCTTGTTCACATTGATTTTGGTTTCATCCTGGAGACATCACCCGGTGGGAATATGCGGTTTGAAAGTGCCCATTTCAAGCTGAGTCACGAGATGACTCAGTTACTTGATCCATCTGGTGCTATGAGAAGCGATACTTGGCACTTATTCGAAAGGTAGGAACATATAAAGCTTTTCACTTTACTAGCCAACATTCCCTTTCTGAAAATGTGTTCAAGTAGAGGAAACTGGTGCTCCCTTCATTCCAGATTTCCAGTATGTATTCAAAGCTGGACAAAATGGGTGGGTTGGGTAATGGATCAAAATGGTTTTCGGCCAAAACTGTTTACTGTGTACCATGGGCCCAGTCGAACCAACCCACAAACGTTGTCGTATCTTAATTTTATGATAACCTATATTAGGGGTTCGCCGTTTGCTAACCAGATTTTGCATTTTGAAAAAAATGTTCAACCCGCTTTTTAGAACTGTGTAATCACTTTCCGGCCAAACACTTTTTCTAATTAATTTGTATTTGCAAATTGAAAAAGTATTTCCAGACACCCTCTTAGAGAAAGCTAAATTATTTCATTTATTAAAGAAGATTACTCAGGAGGTATACAACCAAGGACGGATTTACAATGGGGGCAACGGGTCAGCTGCCCCCACTCCAGTTTTGGTACAATGTAATTTATAAAAATTTAAATGATATATTTATAATTTTTTCTAAACATAAGAAAAAATAAATATGAAGCTTATTATTTGGAAGTCATTGGTCATCAAAGCATTATTCTTAAGATAGATCTTTCCATGGGAAGAATACATTTCTTTTGAGCGTTACACCCTGTGTGGGGAACAAATTTCTTTTAAAGGTCCATTTTCTGTTCCTGAGCTACGGCCTACATTTTTAGGTTACGACTCTTATAAGTATTTTTAAGGTAACTCTTATATTGTGCCCATTTTCTATTCCTGAGCGTTACGACTCTTAAAGGTCCATTTTTTACAACTTTTAAAATTGCCCCCTCAAAAAATATTTTCCGGCTCCGTCACTATATACAACCTATAGAGATTCGAAGAATTTGACTGGGTAACTTTTTACCTGTCTGCCCCATTTACATTGTAGCTAATCTGGTAAATTCTAACCATTAAACATACTTCAGGCACAGTATAACCTAAAGTTTACTCATCGGTGAGTCGAACGTGATAATTTCTTGACAACTAGTCAAATATTTTAAAATAATTCTTCGCTAGTACGACTAGTAACATTTTCAAAAATGGTAATATGATTACATGTAGCCAAAAAGTAAAATTTGATTCAAAACAGAAACCTTAACCAAAAGTTTCATTTATTTTGGGGTTTGGCCAATAAAACTTCACTTTTATTTGTTTCCGGACAAAGTACTTAGGCTATCTCCAATGCTAAGGACGCCCTTAGGCGTCCTTGAGCTGTCACATCATATCCTTACAAATCCTTACACATCCTTATAAATCCTTAAAATCCTATAATTTTATCTCCAACCATACAAACATCCTTACATATACTTACATATCCTTTAACTCCACTAAAAACAAAAAAAATATAAGTAAGGGCACCTAAGGGCATGCCCTTGGGTAAGGGCATGCATAAAAAAATCTTTAGTTTTCGACAAGCTTCAACCGCAAAGGATATCCAAGGGCACCTAAGGGCACCCAAGGGCGCCCAAAAACATCCCCATTAGAGAGAGTCTTACTTTCACTAGAAACAACATGATGGTTTCAATATGATTGTGCTTTTATTTTTAACACCACCTTTTTCTGTGTCCTGATCCTGCATTGTAGATAATGTTTTTTTTTTGTTTTTTATCAGTTTGTGTGTTAAGGGTTACCTTTGTGCTCGGCGGCATATGAATGGGATTATAAATACGGTATTGATGATGGTAGAAAGCGGTCTACCTTGCTTTAGCAGAGGGGATCCCATTGGGAACTTAAGAAAGAGATTTCGTCCAGAAATGAGCGAACGAGAAGCAGCAAATCACATGATCCACATATGTGCTGATGCCTATAACAAATGGACTACTGCTGGCTATGATTTAATTCAATATTTGCAGCAAGGCATTGAAAAGTGAAACAATGCATGTACAAATTCAAAATTAATATTCACTTTTCAAAAATGTATTCTTTCCGGGGTTAGAATCCTTGTTTTTTTTCCTTCTTTTTTCTTTTATATTGATCATTCTTTGTTTTATGTTGCTGTTGTTAAACTTTTAGACAATTTAACTATGGTAGACCAAATTTATTGGTATAGAAAGTATAGGTTATAAATTTGGATCTACTGAATTGTGCATAGAATCTTGATGCCAGCAATCATATTCTTATGAAACATTGGTTTTGGCTGAATAAATGTTGCTATAGCTCCAATACTCACAGTGATTACCCTATAAATTTTACAAAATTTCACAGGATATTAAATACAACGCCTTTCATATGCCAAATTCACCATGTACGCTTTCATTTACTATTTAGTAGTTTGTTAGTCAAGAATCATTAGTACTTCAACTTTTTTTTTGAAAAGTATTAGTACTTCAAGTTAGCGTCTTTATTTTTGAAAATGCAGAATGGCATTCGATCACTATTGGAATGTTGTTCTTAAACATGGGTCAAATCGAACATTACATTTTTTTTCTTTTTGAAACCAACATGATGAGTTTCTATGTGTTTTGTGCATATGTGGTTCTGGGCTAAGCTTCAATTCGGGAGTGATGTAAAAGTCCATGAAAAATACCTCCATTACATACCTTAAAGATAAGTTAGAGGAAGTCATAGGTATGGACTTGATAGACTTATTGTGGACCCATCCATCTAAATTTAGTATATCTAAAATACTACTCGTATTAGATTTATAAACTCATAAAATAACTATTTATTCATTGTTATAATACTATAAAATAGAGAAATCGATTAAGTTTACTGCAAAGTTCATATATACAATACACATATATCATATATCATATAAATAATTGATATATTACAGAAATATCCCATTGATTTTCACAGTAACATCATCCAAAAAATGATGCAGTTAACTGCATCCAAGCTAAGCCCTAAAATATAATTGTTAATGTAATCCAACTACGGACTTATGAAAAAGTATATATTGGAGCGATAAGTTCATAAAAGTGGTGCTTTATAAAAATAATAAGTGTTATTTTATGAAAAGCTTGATGTAGCATGATGTAACAGTATATGAACTCGGAAAAGTTTATATATTGGAGATGCTCTAATGGAAGATAAAGTTTTTTTCTTTTCATTTTTTGTAAGTTATGAAAAATGTTGTTCTAACTTAGCTTCCAATCTCATGACTTTTGAAATGTCTCTAATTAAAATGATAATCGTTTAAACATTTGTGAATGCATAACTACATAAATAAATGTTTGTAACCATCTTTGTTAAGTTAGGGAGATGATATATGTACCACAAGATTTGATATAACTACTACCAATATGCAGTTTGATTTGTACAATCAGTTATAAAACTTATACGTACCCCATTGTAAATGAATCAAAAACAATAATACATTTATCATTTTTTTAAAGTTAATTATAGCATAATTCTACTAATAAAGCCAATGGTAATAACCTTTTGATTAAGTAAACAATTATCCACACAAATTCACATACATTACAAGTTGTCTACAACAACAGGACTACAACCTATAAGCTACCAGTTATCCTTGTTATTAAAACCAACAATATATCAAGTAGAGGTGAAAAAACAAGTTAACCGATTTCGGTTAATTTTTTTAATAATTGTAATCGTTTTTTTTTTTTAAAAAATAACCGGTTCCGGTTAACCGGTACGGTTAACAACCGATTATTCTATGGAAAAGTTCAAACTGGTATAATTGATTATGGTTAAAGCTACCAGTTATCCTTGTTATTAAAACCAACAATATATCAAGTAGAGGTGAAAAAACAAGTTAACCGATTCCGGTTAATTTTTTTAATAATTGTAATCGTTTTTTTTTTTTTAAAAATAACCGGTTCCGGTTAACCGGTACGGTTAACAACCGATTATTCTATGGAAAAGTTCAAACTGGTATAATTGATTATGGTTAATTAAAACCGGTTAACCGGTGTGGTTAATCTATACCAGTTAACCGAAAAAAGTTGCAAAACAAATTTAGCAGCAGCAAAATCCTGAGTTCGCAAAAACCTGTCGAGTTAGCAGCAGTACTTGGACATTTTTATAAACAAATTTAAACCAACAAAATTCCGGCAGTAGCTAAGTAAATAATTAATCACCTAAACATTTTTAATAAACTGGACTCCTGGACAGTTTAACCAACACACACATTGTCATGTTTTATAACAAAAACATAAACATAAGCAGCAACCTAACCACATTAACTTACACAAAACATAAAGTCTAGCCAGCAGCAGTAGCATTACGAAACAATTTCTAGCAACAGTATCATTAAACGGAAATATAAAACTAAAGAGTAGCAGCAGCCAGCACTCCAGCAGTATCATGAAACATTGAAACATAGCAAGCAAGCAGCAACACCACAAGCAGCAACAACATCAGCTGCATCACAAAATGTCACAACAGAAACATTAAAAACAGTATTATCTTATGTTAAATTAAAAATATCAATCTCAAAACAACATAAACACAACATTACAGTAGCATTGACTAAAAACTTTAAAGTAACAAACTAGTAGTGCAAACCAGAAACTTACAAACCATCTTGATCTTCAAACATAAACGGTACACGGCAAGACAGAAGCAGAAACATAATAGTAAAACAGAACTTACTCATCAAGTTCATCGTCTGACAGTGGAGCGGCCTTTCCTTGTGATACTTCATAGAGATGTATAGGTTCTTCTATGGCAAGTTGATCTTCAAGACTAGTCACATCTTGTATACGTTCAGCGGCGTCCAAGTAGTCTTTCAAGCAAATGCACATTTCAAGAGAAGTTGGAGTGAGCCTTGTTCTTCTAACCGATAAAATCCTTCCACTAAGAGAAAAAACCAATTCTGAAGCTACCGTGGAAGCTTGGACACTTAATAAATCACGTGCCATGGCAGCTAGAACGGGAAAGTGGGCTTCCTTTTCTTTCCACCAAGCCAAATTATCAAAGTTTGAAAACTCTTCAGGAAGCATTGTTGCCAAAAAGTCGGTTCCTATATATCTTCCGAGCTCACTACTTGGGGTGCTACCCCGAGACCGCTTACCACTAACATTTCTCAAAGTATTATACAAATTTAGCTCGGGGTTCGACCATGAGCTTGATGACTCCGAAGCCATTTATTGGCGTATGTTTGATGTCGAACCATATTTAACAAAATACACATCAAACATATCTTCTAAACGTTTTTTAAAATGTCGAACCATATTATCCGAGAATTTAGGGTCATTATCGTTCAAACCCAAATCGAAACATATGTTTTCTATTAACATCTCCACACCCGCAACATTTAAACACGGGTTTAATGCGGCGGCACAAGTAACTACGGGGGGCATTTCTTCAAAATATTTTTTAAACTTTGCTTTCGTTGGACCTATCATTGTTTCATAAACGTTACCCCCAAATTGAAAGTCGTTTATCTTTCCACACATCAAATATAGTTGTTTTAGTACCAAACTACTAGTGGGATAATAAACTCCGGACAAAATAGTGGTTGAAGTTTAAGAACTTCAAGTAACTCGGTTAATTTAACAATACTATCCCAACCCACAGTAGGAAATTGAGGTGCCAAACCTTTCGAAACAAGACCGTCATGGAACAATTCTAAAGCAGGTCTTTGTTGGATAACGTTATCAAACATTTTCCAAGTAGAATTCCACCTAGTCGGTACATCCCAATTAGGACCAAGACACGGTTTCTTTAAGTCCTTGCATAATTTCTCATACTCCTTACGTCTTCTTTTAGAAATTGCAAAAACATCTTGTAACATTTCTTTAAAAACATCTCTTACCTTCTTAATCGCGGGAACATCTAGTCCATGTTGCACAACCAAATTAATGATGTGTGCAACACATCTACTATGTAAATATACCATTACAGATAGGTTCATACTTTATCTTCAACTTTTGAACCGCACTAGTATTATTTGAAGCATTATCAAAAGAAATTGACAAAATCTTTTTTTCCAACTTATAAGTTTGTATCACTTCATCTAAAATTTCAAATAAGGCATCTCCGGTATGTGGATATCCAAACATCTCAAACACAATTGTGCTTTTCATCAGTTGCCAAGTCTTTGGATCGACCCAATGTGCTGTAACACAAAGGTACGATTCCGGTAAACCATGGGGGGCGGACCAAACATCAGTAGTTAAATTAACACCGGTTTCTAAGTTTTCAAAACACAAAATTAATTGTTCCTTAGCTTCTTTCCACATGTTTATACAATGCTTTCTAAGGGTAGTACGACTTACATGAGTATAAGAAGGTTGAAGCGTGTCACGAATCAACGAAGTCAACCGTTGGTTGTCAAAGTGATTGAATGGCAAACCCTGTTGAATAACAAACTGAGCCATCCTCTTACGAACCTTTTCCACACCATAACTAAAAATAACCCTCTCTTTTGACATTTGTGATTGCCCGGGTTTTGCAGTGCCTTTCAATACCTTGCAATGGTCACTAATATGGGAATTTAAAGTGGAATTGGCACCTGCAGGCAAAAACGTTTTACAATGTTTGCATCTGGCCTTCTGCTTTCCATTCGACATCTCACATAAATCAAAATTTACCCATGTTTCTTGTTTCCTTGTGGTTGCTAGGATATTCACCACAGTTAATTCACTTGTGGAAGCACCAACATCACTAGAATCGTGAGCACTAGTGGTAGCCATGTGTATTGTAAAGCTGCGATTAATATAGTCTGGTGATTGATATAGTCTGATGATTGAAAGAATTAGGAGTGCGATTGATCAATTTAGGAGTGCGATTTGATTTTGGGGAATGCGATTGAAATTAGGAGTGCGATTGATCGATCGTTTTTTTTTAGGGTTTGTATTTTGCTTTGTGAATCGATTGGGTATAATGCTGTTGGAGTGCTGCGTATTAGGTATAAGTAAAAAAAAACGGTTAACCGGTTATAAGTAAAAAAATAAACCGATTATCCCCTAACCGATTAAGAACCGGTTATTGTTTTTGAAAATACAAATCGGTTAGTAACCTGCGGTTTTTTCTAAACTATAATCGATTGGTACGGTATCGGTTAGTAACCGATTACAGTTATAGGTTAACTTTCGAATCGGTTCGGTTAACCGGTTTTTTTGTGCACCTCTAATATCAAGGGTGATCCCACAATTTGTTACGGAATATGTTTACCAATCTTTTCACTATAAAGATAAGAAGTTAAGTTTATTCGATAATATAAGGTAAATTTTACATAAATTTATAAATAATATAATTTCTTAACTTCCCTGTCAAAACGTGAATGCAGAACTTGTTATTGTCCAAGCTTTTGCTTTCCGTCTTTTTCTTTTTCTTGTGTATTGTGTCTCATTGGTGACAAGTGGCCGGGGATAAACATTCGAGTGGTTAACTAAATTCATAATAGCTTATACCCAAACACACACAAAAGTGAGAGGGAAAAAGCCATGATCATAGCCACATAAAGATTGTCGATTACAATTCAAAATACTTTTCTTAATAATACGTCCAAAAGTGGTCACCTTTTTTAGCCTAAACTACGAACCAAGAGAACCAAAAGAAACAACTCAAACAAGTATGATTAAGGACCAAGTAATATGATGTTAAGTCAATGTATAATATTACTTAGAAGTCAAACATCATTATGCAATCTAGTCCATAGAAAGACCAAACTAAACATTATAAGACAGCGAACCATATTAATATTTATATTTTTCCAATCTAATCTAACTAGTAAACATTTGGGTATGAATGGTTTCCTTTTGAAAAATATTAATGTGTTTAAAATATAAGCCTAAAAATATGTCTAATAAAAAAAATTAACACATGACAAGATCAATGGTAAAGATTAAGGAAAAGAAAAAGTTATGGAATTCAATGTCAAAGATTGAATATAAACACATTTGTTAGCATATCTATCATTACTCTTGTTTTTAGTATGTCCAATTCCCGGTTAAATTTTTTTTACCCAAATTGCCCGAGAACAATGAAAATTATGCATGTGGCTAACTATTACTAAATGTTTATAGTAGAACCGGAATGTAACTAACTATTACTATATGTTTATACTAGAACCAACTAAAGTTTTGGACATTGACAACTTAGTAAATTATCTAAATTATGTAACATGCATGGTATACATGACAACTCATATAAGCTACCACGTGTAAGTTTCTAATTGGTCGGTTATATGAGTGGTTACCAAGTTGTCAACGTATAATGTTCAAAACCTTACTTCGTTTCTATATAGACATTTAGTCATAGTTAATTACATTCCAACGCACTTAACTCTTAAATCATACTTTCAAATTTAAGAGGACTTTAGATGTTTGATACTCTTGTATATATCCTACTTATAATACTGTTTAAATATGTTTGCTTATTGTTTATTTCACTTTCCTATCATTATCCTTGAATATTTGAGTGGTTAGATATGAGAGTATCTTTACGATGAAGACAAACAAATTCATTAGAATGAGCATTTCGTTGTCAAATCTTGGGTCCAACTTTTTGTTTTTAAAGGGCATCACCACATGATTATTTCATCATATATAGGCCTAGTAAATAAACATGTGTCCCATGAATTAGCAAGTTAGTGACTTCATTCAATTATTACTGTAGTAAAGTGAAGATGTGGGCTTACTAATAAAGAGATGATAATGTCTTAAACTTGTTTCAAAAGAACTATCTTAAGGCTAAATTAAGCTTCATTTAAGATCTTTTTAAAAGAACCGAGCACCAGTCTGACCCAGACACCTATAGACCTAGGTTGTGGAAAAAATGATTGAACTTCAGTCAACTTTCATATGTCAATTTGCACACATTTTACTAAAGGCCAAACTGCCAAAGGGTATTTCATTACTTAGTTGCCATTGTTGACCAATTTATTGGGTGGCCCAAACCTTGCCAAAATGGTCAAATACGCAATAGTCACACAACTAACTGCTTTGATGCAACAAGTATACCAAACTAACTTGAGTACGTAAAAACATTATGAGATATAACTAATTAACTACGATTTTGGTACATCACTTTTATATATGGTTCGATAAAACTAACAAATGCATATTACTAACAATTGAATAGTCTTGACCATTCTCGTAATGACTTATGAAAAACATTTTGCATTATATATAACCATTCTAGCTTGTTGTAAAGGTAATTACTAGTATTAGATCCATATATATCATCTTTCTTGTAGCAAAACACGTACGATATCTTCCAACGCGAACCGGCAGTAAAAGCCGTGCATGATTGCATATCGCTTTAATGAATTGGCATATATATATCCATTGGTAAATCAACCCGGCCGGCCAAAACTTAGTCTCGGGCCAGTTTGTTTTCCAGTTCCATCTCTTTTTGTCTATCTAATTCGGCCTGTCTTGTTCTCCACCTAAAAAAGGTCCCAAACACTTGCTCAACTTCCTCAAGGTTCTTACCTTGTGTTTCCGGATACAAGGTATAGAAGAACACAAATGCCACCATTGCAATACCCATAAACAAAAAGAAGGCCCCACCGAATGTCATGGCATGGGAGAGAGATAAAAATGTCATACTAATCGTTCCACTCACCACTCTATTCATTGCTACCGCCGCGCTACACCCTTGGGCCCGCAACCTCAGTGGAAAGATCTCCGAGCTATAGACCCAAGTGACCGGGCCCATCCCGATTGAAAAAAACGCCACATAGGATAGGACTGTCGCGATACATAGGGCTATAGCCCAGTGCAGCTTGTGATCAGAATGATCTATGATGGTCAATCCGATCGCAAGGCCCATTAATGATACGATCATACCGGCCACACTAGATAATAATAATGGCCGACGTCCCACCTTATCAAGAAAGAACGTCGCCACTAGGATAAACATTGTTTTCACGAACCCAACGGCTATGGTTGCGAGTAGTTGTGGGGTATCCTTGACGATCCCAGCCTTCTCAAAGATTCTTGTGCTGTATAGCACAACGGCGTCTATTCCGCTCGCTTGTTGAAAGAAATGGATGCCAACACCCGCGACCAAGATGTGGCGGACAGTGGGTGTCGGATGGAGAAGCAACTCCTTCCACACGTCTTGACCTTTGCTCCGCTTTGCTACTTGGACGACATCATCATTACAGTCTTGGGGTATACCAGCCGCTTCCTTGATATCAGCCAACCGAAGCCTAGATTCTTCTAGGCTATCGGAGGTTTTATCAAGTACAACTTTGGCATCACCAAGTCGACCTTGCATAACCAGCCAACGAGGCGACTCCGGCATGCCTAGCACAACCAGGGATAGGAATACCGAAGGGATGGCTCCAATTCCCAACATGAATCGCCATCCCAAGTGCAATGGAAGTTTTGAGAATGCATAATTCGACACATACCCCAGCAATATTCCTGTGATAAATACGATTAATATTTTTTTACCGTTACATCAGAATATGCATATCTATGTTAACTAAAAGAAAATCGGGTTTCAAAATAATCCATTAACACTGTATGCATTATACAGTACAATCATATAATGTATATATTTGTTGTGTATGGCAAAAAGAAGTTTACTCCCAAAAAACAAGTATATATATTAATTATCATCATAAACTAATTAATTAGCTGCAATTAAGTGATCAACACTCAAGAGTACGTGGGTAAGGTTTAGTAAAAACAGATTTTAGTCCCTCGAGTTTCTTTAGTACTTGACATAATAATTACATCAGCCGCTTCATTATGCATATATTCATTTGATTGATGATCACTAAACCATGCATTGATGAGAAGATCGAGATTAATTGTTACTAGGTAGGTACGTACCAACGTTAATGAAAACTTCAGGGAACGAAGTGAGAAAGCCACGAGCAGACGCCGGGGAAGTCTCGGCGGTATAAACGGGTGCGATCATAAGTGCGTATCCAACGCCGATACCCGCCACAAACCGACCAAACATGAGAAACGAGTAGTTAGTCGCGAACCCCATGAGTATTGCTCCTGCGAAAAATATAGCTCCAGCTAACACGATAGTATAGCGACGACCTAGCCAGTCAGATGTTCTCCCGGCCAGGGCTGATCCCACCAACGAATATATATTCAAAATACCCACCATAATCTCGATTTGCCGGTCGTTACAATTAAAATCTCTCTTGATGTATTTTTGCGCTCCACTCATCACACCAATATCTGTACGTCATATAAAACCATGAGACATTCTAGAATGACAAAAACAAATATTTACAAACAAATTAAGTCTGCAAATTAACTCATGCAAACCAATTAATTAAACTAACTAGCTAGGAGGGAGAGACGACGGAAAAAAACCAAAAAATACATTTCTATTGATTTTCATCGATCGGTCCACGTATATATATTTGTAAATTAAATATTTGTTTTTAATTTTTAAAATTAATTTCTCTAAAGTATATATGTTTCATGTTACAATGTCACATAAAAATATACTATACGTATCGATCATTAATTAGTTGTATTATTGGTTGTCTACTATAGTACTATAATATAAGTTATATATATACCGACGTGTTTTTCAATGTCAGATTTGTAAAAATAGTATTATATATGCATCGAGGACTGTTGTCGTGCATCCGATCCATTGATTTTTTCAAGTTTAATACTAGCTAGTATATTGTTTATGAAATTATAACATCATCATAGGCAAGGTTATATAATTTTTTAGATAAAGTAAAATATTTAAGGTAGTTGAAATAATTTATTGTGTGTGGGAAGATATTATGTCCGAAATTAAGCAACGTGTTTAACAACACTTATCGTGTGAGAGATGTTGTAACAAAATGGGTCTCTATTTTTAAATAGATGTTTAATGTGATGAACGATATTTACCGTATAGTACATAAGTTATAACGTTTATAAATTGTTTAATTTGTGACTACAAGAAGATGTCGGTAGACATATTACAATGAATTTAACTTTTAGTGAAGAAAGTTTCATTTTGTTTGGTTTTCAAAAATGTTTAATAATTAGCTAAAAGGCTTTTTTTACCATTTGCCAATAAATCTTTAAACAATTTAGATAAACTAGATTTTTCTTAATATACAAAAGTTTTAGTCATAAAATGGTAAATTACGTATTTATAATTTCTATCATATGTACTGTATTTATTTGCATTTATAAAACCTTTTATATAATTAAATACTTGCTTAAACATGTGTCTACATGACATATACTAAAGAAAACCGTTATTAAAAAAAAAAAAAAACTAAATCTGGCGGAGTAGATTAATTACCATAACCAAGCAAGATAGAAGTCATGGAAGCCAACAAGGCACAGGCAAAAGCATACTTGTTTCTCTTTGGTTTCTTTGGTGGATCAAAGTCGGCTATGAGTTCTTTGTTTTTGCTAGAAACAACAACGTCGTTGTCCTCGTGTTTCTTTTCGGTCATACCGACTTCTTTGGTATTGCTAGAAACACCGTTTTCTTCGTGTTTCTGATCATCGGCCATGGTGGCGGTGTGATGGTGAGTAGGGAAGGGAGATTGTGTTTAGTTACAAGACATAAAAGTGTATATATATATATATAACGAACCTTATAGTTACTTCTTATGAGGTGTGCTAAGTTAAGATGGATGTGGAGTGGTATATATAGAGTAGTGTGGAAATACCTCTCCCAATGATATTGGCCAACCCATACTTTCTTACCCATATAGTCAACGGTCTCTTTCCCTACTTGTTTTAAGCTAATTGTTACACTCAACAGTACATACAATTTGATATATATGTTCCATGTGCCTGTGACCAGGATTTTCCAAAATAATTTGTTATTCAATTGTTAGTGTTTGAGTTTGACACATAATTTGTGTTCCTTCATAATAAATTATTCATTGTAATAGTCCAAACTACAAATTGGATCCACTTAATTTCTCAAAACCAAACCAGAAATTGAGTCGGTCTTAAGGACGGTTCGCAGTCCAACCGATTCAATCGGTCCGACCTGACCAAAAAACCGGACTTTTTCACAATTATTTAGACATAAAAATAAAAGTACGAAGTACGAACATATTCTTATTAGAAAGATGAAATAAAAACAATGGCTAGCGTGCCTGAGGAGGTTCCTTGATCGAATGCCTACATATTCCATTTTTATCATTTTTTCAAATATAATCAACCGGACTAGATTGAATAAACTGGTTACCTACCGGGTTAATGATCCAACCAGTTTTACTGGCGGGTTTGGACTGGTTTTCAAAGCACTGAATACACTAATATATTAGGTTTAATATTTATATAACATATTTCTTAAACATTTAAAATGGACTCTGAATTATTATTTTTTTTGGTGAACGATGATGTCTGATGGTCGACATAGATCGATTGCCATACAATATCAGAAGAAAAGTCAGATTGAGATGGAGTCATAAGGAGTCGATTTGTGGAGCCAAAAACTATTCGAGACTAAATCATGATGTTGAGAGCCGGTGGCTTGTCAAAGAGAAAGCCAGTTTTGGGACCGAGCCAAAAATATGTATGATGTTGAACTTCCAGCAGAAAATAAGGCTAACCAGGCTGAAAACATGGTCATGGTGTAGCCATTGGGCTGAAATATTAACTCAGCATCAAGTAAAAAAGACCAATAAAATGTAGACACAAGACACATGTCAAATAAAAAAAAGTCGGCATCAAGCTACAAATGAAAACCCCAAAGAATGGGAGCAACAACAGGGGGCAACAACAGGGGCAATGCACATTAAGGAAACTTAGGTGGTGTTTGTTAATTTTTTAATAGAAAAATTCATGATTTAATTAAAAATACTAAGTGTTTGTTTTTATGACTTAATAAACGAAAAAAATTGTATTGACTTAATTTATACAGACATTATTTATTTATTCAGTCACTTAATCAATTCAGAAAAAATAAACATGCCGTAACAAAAACTGCTCCAATAACATAAAACTAAGTTTTCATCGACATTGATGGACCCTCACGAAAACCAGACCCCAAAACACAATTAAATAGTAAGATCCATTGATGCTCCCATTTTTTACTTAAACGTTTGCCTTTTAAAAAGAAAAACCGCATCCAACTTTTCTTTTATCTGATATGCTTTCAAGTTTCATGTTAAAATTGTATAAATAAAACAAAAAAAATTGTTAAGTGAAAAAAGGGTTTTATTTTATAATATTGACGCTTTTAGGAATGTGTTAATATTCCGTATAACATATGCTCTGACAAAATGGTCTTTTACTATTTTTGCCATCCATCTTAGCTGATGGCCAAGATCCAAATCTTCGCCAGTGAAGTCGTCTGTTGATTGCAAGTTTAGGGCGAATAGAAAATTCCGTCGTCAGGATGAATTCAAGACGTCGTGGATGCAATGGTTGAGGTTTAGGTTGGGGCTGAATGGGGAACGACTTGTTTGCCCTCGTCCTCTGCCTCGTGCGGGTAGTGGTTGTCCGATAGGACGGGTTGGTTGATTGCATGTCCTTCCTCGTCAAGAATTCTTTATTAAAGTTGTGTGTGTGTGTGTCAACTATATTTTTTGAGAATTTTGTTTTGTTTTTGGAATGAGAGAGTGGGATTATTTATAGATGAAAAGGAAAAGATTTAAAAACTGGCCGTTACTGATTCAAAATATCTGTTAATATGAAAATTATGTATTTATTTTAATATTTTTTAAAACTATTTAGATTATTTAAATATTACTACTTCAAAGGATTGTCCTCCAATAATGAAATGTCCTTCATGATTAGTAAGTACCACATGTCAGCACATGAGTGAAGGAGAGACAATCCTATAACTTTCTACTCCCACTAGGCCACTAGTCTTAAGGATTGTAAAAACTGCTCATTATTCACCTTTGGGAAATGATATCGCTACAACAAATTTTAGCCATCTATAACAAATCTTGCATAATACAGTTGTACACTACGTAATACAATATGTACCTTTGTAGTAAATGACTAAATTTAATTTGTTGTATAAATATCACTCTCCTTCACCTTTCGGAACGTAAAAATCATTTAATGTTGATATTAATAAATTGGCATAAAATCATAAACAAACTTTAGTTTAGTTAAGTTTAGCTTTTGTTTATAAATAAATAACATATTTGTAATACGGAGTAACTAGTACATACAGTATTAAATAAATGAGTCCGATTACATCTGTCTTTAAAGTATCGGGTCAACAACGATAGGCTATCTGTCTATCCGATCGATCTTCATCCACATAAAAAAATATGCAATTGGTCAAAGGTTACCCGATTAATGACGCTAAGTCGCTAACTTTATTATTTTTAGTATAAACTAACACAATACTCGCGTAATGTGGCGGTGACGATGTGATGGTAAAGACGACTGTTAGTGGTGAAGGCGGCGTTGAGTAGTATTGATGTAAAAGAATACATATAAATGTTTAATGAAGATATTTTAAATATAAAGAATTGATAGTATAATTTAATTATTAATATTAAGAGTGTGGTGTATGTAAAAAGATTTTAAAAAGTGTATTATATATCTTAAATACTTGCACAAATAAGACGCTATTTTTTAGCAATATAGTATAGATAAATAAAAATCATATGCACAAGCAGGTAAATAGATAATAGGTGAATGTATTTGTACTAGCTAGTAGAGATTTTCTTTTAATTAAAGAAGAGTTTGATACACATGAAACACTTAGAAGAAGGGACGGAGTTAAAGTATTTTTTTGTGAGGAGGCAAATTTAAAAGTCGTGTGTTATACTCAGGGCAATCTTGAGATTTTTAAAGCCTAAAATGGATAGCTTGAAATTTTTGTAAAAGATATCAACTTTTTTTTTTTATCTATAAACTCTTATAAAACATATTGAATATCAATTTTAAGTAATCTAAGCAATTTTTTCAATATCCTCATATTGCCGCTAATTCACATATTACCTATAATTCTATATCTCTAAACACAATTAGATAAACACCCTACCAAGATCTAATACACAGTCACTTCTTTCTCTTCTTCATATTTACACACACGCATATCATTTCCTCCTCCATTGTTTTGTGTTATTATCACCGTTTAACCGCCGCAACATGCGGACACCAACCCTCGTATGTATAACATATAGTCAAACTAGAAGCTCATTTATGCCCAACTTTGCATTTTGAAAAAACTATTAGTTTTAGAAAGAAAAAAATGGCTAAATAGTTTATAAATTAGCGTTCAATTTCAACTAAAGTTTTTAAAATTATAGTCATTTAAAAAAAGAAGCTAAAGTGTTAAATTATTGATACTATTTTAATATTTTTTTTTTGAAACAAAAAACTTACAAAAGAATTTTAAGTTCAATAAAGTTGTCTACAAAGTTACTAGGTCAATATAACCATTTCATTCTAAGTATAAGGGTTTAAAAGAAACAAATACTTAAAAATAATGTATGTTTTAAAAATACATCATCTTTTTCCCTCGTCCTTATAACCTTTTTTTTTTGAGATGCGGATCATTTGTTCGTAACAGGGGATTTAGCTTACGTTGTCTTAACCGGGTCTGTGCTAGAGAGTCCCCTCACCCTCAAAACCTTTCCAACTAAACCGCTCGAAGACACGACATTTAATTGGGGTAAAACCCTGCCCCCTTTGCAGGACTCAAACTTGCTTCACTGGAGGACTTTATTTGTGAAATACTTTTAAAATGTTTTTTCCATGTCTCGAACTCAAGACCTCCGGCATGAAAAGCTGATGTTCAACCATTGAGCTGTAAAAGGAAGTACATTGTCCTTGATGACGTCCCATCACTGATGCTCCGAACTCTCCGGACCATTGTACCAAACATGGAGATTAATCTCTAAGTACCAGGTGAGGGAGCCGAAGGCTCCGAACCTTACGCTCACCTGGCAGACAAACAGTACAAATAAGAGCATGCACCAACATGTACGTCTTGTACTTACACTTTTAGACCAATGAGAATAGCATAGCTGTCCAAGGCAACGATCGTGTGCCTAACGTTACCGTTAGGGTAACCTTTAGGCCCAACCCCTATTTTCCTTCGGCCCAACTTCTTAGCCTCCTATGGGATGCCTATAAATATCCCCATGGGAAGCCCCAAAAGCTAGACAAAAACATATGCTTAAGCTCACTCACTTTATTACTTGGTGGCGTGAGGCTAATCCTTCACACCATTAAGGAACCGCCAACAAGTACGAAATTACTATTCATCATACCCAAATCATCTATTTTCATTCTCTCATATAAGATTATACCCCTGATTAATTTAAGTGTAACTTTACCCTTAAACAAGTGGCGCCATCCACACCTAAATAGCAATAATCTTATACGAGAATGGCAGAGGAGGGTGATCCACGGTCACCTCCAGGTTTTGAAACCTCAAGAACAACTCCTGCGCCCCTTCCGACGGCTAGACAGTTGGAGGAATTCACACCACTCCTAAGAGAGTATTTCAGGCAAATTGAAAGACAAAGCGCTCGAACAAGGCTAGCATTTTCTGATGAAGAGGAAGCGACGGAAGAAAGTTTCGAAGCAGAGGCTCCGGTCTACAGAGCCTCCGGAAGCAGACAAAGAACAAGAGTTCATTTTGACGAAACCTCTCCAAGACATAACTATCAACATGAATATCAAAGGGCTCCGAACCTTCCACCCTTAGCAGAAGAGTATGTCCGCACAGCAGGCCAAGCATACAATTATGATTATCATGCTTACGACAGTCCACCCCCGCGCTATACACCCAACCAAAATATAAACTCTCATCAATACTTTACCCCACAGCCCACCAGAAGGTCCGGAAACGCTCATGTGTATTTTTCTACTCCACAGTCTGGTAGGGGACAAGTACAAGGTACAAGCTGCCACCATGCGCATACCTCAGGCAATATAAGGAATGGTCCGCAGCCTCCGGGATGGTTTCCAAGTGAGGAAGACATGGTAGTACATACAGAGCCAGGCCCCTTTGTACAATGGATCGAAGACTATCCGTTACCAGAAGGAGGATTGCCAAAAGGGATAGAAATGTATGATGGAAAAGAGGATCCGGATAACCACCTAAAACACTTCAACGGAATGATTCGTATGCAAAGGTGGAATGTTCCAATAGCATGTCACATGTTTGCTCTTACCCTAAAAGACTTGGCACGTGTTTGGTTGGACGCCCAACCGGAGGGTAGCATCACCAATTTCGAAGATCTGAAAGCTAAATTTCGTTCTCATTTCAGCCAACAAAGAAAATACAAAAAAATGCACTTAGAGGCCTACAATATCAAAAGAAGAGAGAACGAAACAATCCGACAGTTCATAACTCGTTACACATACGAAACAGCGTTGATGAAAGGCCTCAGTGAAAATAAAAAAATATCAGGTTTCGTACATGGTCTACGTTTTCAACCCCTTGTAGAATTCCTTTCTACGGACCTTCCGCAAGAATATACGGTGTTGATGGATAAGACCTACACATTCTTGGTGGGCAAGGAAACAACCGGAGGGGTCACAGGTCCCGGTTATGGGAAAGATCTGGACAGGAATAGAAGAAATCGAAGCTTTCGCCACGAAAGGTTCCGAATGGCACCGTTCAACAGGTCACACAACGGAGCCTCCGGAAACCACTCAAATGCCCAACACCCAACAAAGAATACCTGCGACATATTGGCTACAGAAAAGGCTCCGGCGAAAGGAAATTTTCGAGGCAGAGACATGACTAAATTTTGCGAGTTTCACAATCGCTATGGTCATGAAATGAACGAGTGTAAAGTCTTTAAACACAAAGTCGAAGAAGCCGTGAAGTCTGGAAAATATTCGATGTTGTTGAAAGGCATTAAAGAGCCAGGGCCAAGGCAGAACAATGGTAAAAATCCAGTAATTGAGGCTCCGGACACGAAGGTGGAACCTTTGGAAGAGATAATTGCCACAATCCGTCCGGAACGTCCGATATTCAAAAAAGAGAACATCAAAAATGAAACTTGGAAGAAAATTCCCATAAGTTTCCCCCTATAGAAGATGAGGAAGCATCAGAGGCACCGATCATAATCGGAGCCATTGTGGGCAATCACCCAGTAAAAAGAATTCATATGGATACTGGAAGCGGATGTGAGATAATGTATGAGCACTGTTTTTTGAAGTTAAAAGCCACATTAAGAAAAAAAAGAAAAGACAACATAAGCCCCCTAGTGGGATTTTCAAATGGAAGAACGTGGTCGTTAGGGGAAATCACACTCAATGTCACTATTGGAGAGGCTCCGCGGACAAGATCTGAATTTTTAACTTTCGTAATAGTAAGAGCAGAATCACCATACAACATCATCTTGGGTCGACTAGCAATGAGAAAACTAGGTTTGGTACCTTCTCCAATTCATGCAGTGGTGAAATTTCCAACTCCGCAGGGGATATGCTCCGTTAGAACGGAGATACGGCCGGAGGTGCAGTGCTCACAGATAAGGACTCCGGAGGCCGGGGAATGCTCCAAGAAAAACGAAAGCCTGGAATTGGAAACGGAAAAGTTATTTATCAATGAAAAATATCCGGAACAACATGTGATGATTGGAAAACAATTACCAACTCAATATAAAATAAAGCTCAAGGAAGTGCTGGAGAGAAATAAGGATGTGTTTGCTTGGACACCCGCAGACATGACAGGTGTCCCACGAGAGGTAAAAATAGATGGTGAAGTTTTTGACACACAACATCATTTAAAAACAAGACCCCACTTGGAGCCTATTAGACAGAAACGCCGGAGCCTTGCCCCATACCGAAGTAAAGCCGCGAAAGAGCAGGTGGAAGATTTAATAAAGGCCGGTATCCTCCGAGAGGTCAAATATCAGAGTTGGGTAGCTAATCCGGTGATGGTAAGGAAACATGATGGAGGCTGGAGAATGTGTGTCGATTTCACTGACATCAACAAAGCTTGTCCCAAGGACTGTAACCCGCTTCCGGAAATCGATTGGAAGATAGAATCTCTCGTAGGCTTCCGATTAAAATGTTTTTTATATGCCTATAAAGGCTACCACCAAATTCAAATTCACCCGGACGATGAGGATAAAACAGCTTTCTACACGGCGGAAGGAATTTTTTGTTACAAGAAAATGTCATTTGGTTTAAAGAATGCAGGGGCAACGTACCAAAGACTAGTAGATAAGGTGTTCAGAAGACAAATAAGGAGAAATTTGGAGGTCTATGTAGATGACATGGTAATAAAAAGCAGAAGTGAATAGGATATGCTCGTAGACATTGAAGAAACGTTCAAGACGCTCTGCTCCATCAACATGAAGTTAAATCCCAAAAAATGCTCTTTTGGAGTTGAGGAGGGCCAATTTTTAGGACATGTGATCACGAAAGAGGGATTTTGGGCTGATCCGGAAAAGGTTAAGGATATTCAAAATATGAAGCCTCCACAGGCCCTCAAAGAGGTCCAAAGCCTCAACGGCAAGCTTGCGGCCCTTCATCGTTTTTTGTCCAAGTCAGCAGATAAATCTCTCCCTTTCTTCCATACCCTTAAAGGTTGTTTAGAGAAGCAAAGTTTCAAATGGACGGAAGAGGCACAAAAAGCCTTCACTGAGCTAAAAAATTACCTTTGTCAACTACCGACCATGACAACTCCGATTCCC
The DNA here is from genome assembly GCF_010389155.1 of Erigeron canadensis. Lineage (NCBI taxonomy): Eukaryota > Viridiplantae > Streptophyta > Magnoliopsida > Asterales > Asteraceae > Erigeron > Erigeron canadensis. Next base: position 35,272,493 of record NC_057764.1, on the reverse strand, counting down.
GGAGAGGTCCTCCAACTATACTTAGCAGCCTCCGAAGAAACTATAAGCGCAGTGCTAATAGCGAGTAGGAAAGGAATTCAATGTCTGATATACTACGTGAGCAGAGTCTTGCAGGCCCCCAAAACAAGATATTGAAAAGTTGACTCTTACTCTAGTTCATGCAGCTCGAAGGCTGCGGCGCTACTTTCAAGCACATTCAATTCAAGTATTAACCGACAAGCCCATTAAACAAGTTCTATCAAGACCGGAGGTTTCGGAGAGATTGGCAAAGTAGGCAGTCGAGCTAGGAGAGCATGAGATTGAGTTTAAACCCAGAAATGCAATTAAAGGCCAAATACTAGCAGATTTTCTGGCAGAGGTCCCAGCAACAAAAGCACAGAATAAAAGAAAAATCTTGCAAGAAGCAAAGCCGGAAGAGTCGGAGGAGACGCCAGTGTCAGAAACTTGGAAACTCTTCACCGATGGAGCCTCCAGCATGGATGGCTCCGGAGCAGGACTCATTTTAACAAACCCAGAAGGACAGGAATTCACTTATGCACTCCGTTTTGATTTCAAAGCCTCAAATAATGTTGCGGAATACGAGGCATTGTTGGCAGGATTACGAATTGCAAGACAAATGAAGGTTGAGCATATCCATGTTTGCGTGGATTCGCAGATAGTTGCTTTTCAAGTAGATGAGACGTATGAGGCAAAAGAGCCAGCAATGAAGAAATATTTGGAAAAGGTAAGGCAAATAAGGCAAAAGTTCAAAACGTTCTGGATACAGAACATTAGCCGAAGCCGTAACAAAATTGCTGATGCCCTGAGCAAACTAGCCTCCACCTCGTTCGCCCACTTAACCAAAGAAGTACTTGTCGAAACTTTACCAAAAAGTTCCATAGAGGAAGAGATCATTGTGGCACCTGTTGAAGAGGAAGGCCAAAATTGGATGACCCCAATAGTCGAGTATTTGACAAGTGGTATATTACCAGCGCACAAGGATGAAGCAAGGAAAATTAGGATCAAGGCTCCGCAATATGTTCTCCGAGAGGAAGGGCTTTACAAAAAATCCTATTCGGGACCACTATTAAGATGTGTAGGACCAAATCAAGCAAAAGTGATCATTGCAGAAATACATCAGGGATACTGCGGAGCTCACGCAGTCCCCAGAACGGTAGTGGCAAAAACTACAAAAATGGGTTATTATTGGCCATCTTTATACAGTGATACTTTGAAAACAATCCAGACTTGTGAGTCATGCCAACTCCATGCTACAGTCCCGAACGCTCCGAAACATGAACTCATTCCAGTAACGGCGGCGTGGCCTTTTTCTAAATGGGGCATCGATATAGTGGGACCTTTCCCGCAGGCGCCGGGGCGATTTAAGTTTTTGGTTGTAGCAGTGGACTATTTCACAAAATGGATTGAAGCTAAACCATTGGTCACAATCTCCGGTAAGCAAATGGAAAAGTTCATATGGGAACAGGTGGTGACACGATTTGGAATACCTCAAGTCATAATCAGTGACAATGGAAAACAATTTAGTCTAAGAACATTCCCACAATTTTGTAAAAATCTAGAAATTCAACAACGCTTCACGTCCGTAGCCCACCCACAGGCTAACGGACAAGTCGAAGCCATGAACAAACAAATTGTGCATGGAATCAAAACAAGGTTGGGAAGGTGCCAAAACGGATGGCTGGACGAATTGTATCAGGTATTATGGGCCCTACGCACAACACCAAAAACAAGTAACGGGGAAACCCCATTCAGCCTTGTATATGGCTCCGAAGCAATGATCCCGGCGGAGGCATGTGTACCAACCATCTGCAGGTTTAATGTTGAAGAAGAAAACGAAGAACAGTTCCAACAGAACTTGCACTTGCTTGAGGAAAGAAGAGAAATAGCTTCGATAAGGGAAGCAGTTTACAAAACACAGATGAAGAAATACTATGATCAAAGAATCAAAAAAGAAGTTTTCAGGCCCGGAGATTACGTTTTCAGGAACAACGAAGCAAGCAAAGCGAAGAAGATAGGCAAGTTAGGGCCCCAATGGGAAGGCCCGTACAAAGTGACAGAAGCCTGCGGAAATGGATCCTACAAGCTAGCAACACTTCAAGAAGAAAACCTCCCAAGGACATGGAACGGATCACAATTAAAGAAGTGCTATTTGTAATTTTTATTTTCCTGAGGCTACGACCCATGTCTTCATGTATAAAGGCTTCGCCCAAACTAATAAAAGTACATTTGCCTAAGGTCACACAAACCTAGGCTGTATGAAAATTCTGCACTTTCCAAGTATTATTTAAAAATGAAATGCTGCGGCCTCCCACGGAGCCTACGCATCAACAAACTTGCAAAGTTAGCAAGATGAACCTTAGAAATTCTTTCTAAGTATTATTGTTTAAAAATGAAATGCTACGGCCTCCCACGGAGCCTACGCATCAACAAACTTGCAAAGTTAGCAAGATGAACCTTAGAAATTCTTTATAAGTATTATTGTTTAAAAATGAAATGCTACGGCCTCCCACGGAGCCTACGCATCAACAAGCTTGCAAAGTTAGCAAGATGAACCTTAGAAATTCTTTCTAAGTATTATTGTTTAAAAATGAAATGCTACGGCCTCCCACGGAGCCTACGCATCAACAAGCTTGCAAAGTTAGCAAGATGAACCTTAGAAATTCTTTCTAAGTATTATTGTTTAAAAATGAAATGCTACGGCCTCCCACGGAGCCTACGCATCAACAAGCTTGCAAAATTAGCAAGATTAACCTTAAAAATTTTTCTAAATATAGTTATTCGAAATAAACATGTTGTGGCCAGACGCGGAGCTTCCGCACAAATAGCCTGCATAATCTACGAAAATGAATTTTAAACCTGCCAAAATAATTATGATATGATCACGCTACGGTTCATACGGGACATATACAGCATATTAGACAAGCAGAATAGAGTAACATTGTATCAAGCCAACAGAGGCCATTACAAACCATAAAAATATAAAATTGTTCGAATTCATTTCAAGAATTTTGGACAGATGAATTTGAAGGAGCAGTAGATGAAGTAGAGGGTTGGACGGGTACGAAAGCACCGGCAGCAAGAAGAGCAAGAATCTCGGAGGCAGACAGGTCGGTATCAGAAGCAACCAATCTCAAATACTCAAACTTTTTGTCAGCAAACCTTTCAACAGCCTCTTTGAAGGCTGCGTAGCTTCCCCTCTGATAACCCTCAATGCGTGTAACGTCCAAATCCGGAACCTGCGCTTTCACTTTAAGAAGAGCCTTGTTAAAACCTAAGTTTAGGGCACAGGTTTGAACGGCTCCCATTTGTCTTGCGTACTCTCCGCTAGAACGAAGCTTATCAAAAAGGGAGGGAATACCCTTGATAAGCTCCGCCCTATCCGCCGTTATCCTCTCCATCTCCTCACTCTTATCTTGGAGTTTGTCGCGGAGGTCACTTTGAATGTCTTTGTGCTCTTGAATTTCCACATGCAATTGCTCAACTGTAACACCCCAACAAGGCGGAATAATGGGATATCACAAGAAAAGCACAGCATGACATGGAAATTAAGTAGAGACAAATCTAGATGCATTAAAGGAATTGACAATCCATACAATTTAATCAAATACAAGTCCATGACCATTCAAAAATGCATAAGGAACACGACCATCAAACGTTTACAAAAGAGAGTACAAAAGATGGCATATGATCCTAAGCATAACCCATAAGCAGGGATAATGAATCACAGATCCACAGTAAGTCCAAGTCCAATCCTAGCATGCAAACCATCAATCATCAACCGACACGTCTTCCAATTACCTGATCACCTGAAAAGTGTACTAAAACGTGTCAACATAAAGTTGGTGAGTTCGTAGGTTTAGGTAAAGAGATCAAATGTGTCGGGATAGCAACCGTTAACGTTACACGAGGATTAGTATACCTAATCATGTCCAAACAAATCAACACAAGTCAACGTTTAACAATATTGATAACCGGCACGACTTACATGATGAACAATGCATAAAATACGTTTCCTGACACGACTTACATAATGAATAATGCGTAGTAACCGGCACGACTTACATGATAAACAATGCGTAAAAATACGTTCCTGGCACGACTTACATAATAAATAATGCGTAATAAACCGGCACGACTTACATGATGAACAATGCATAATCATAACACATGCAATCCCGTGAACAAGCAAAACAAGTAAGTAACCATCATCTCGTTCAATATCATAATCAATCATATCAACTAACAATTATTTAACAAACGAGTACACTTTCCACCCCAAATAACGTAAACGTAGGGGCTACGAAACTCACCTTGGTCGGCAAAAGTAGTTAAGATCGAGCTAAGGTGAGTTTATAGATGTTCAATGTCCGCCACGTGTCCACAACCTACCATTATATATAATATACGCATTATTACGCGGTAAGCTGAACCTTAATTAGGGTTTCATAGTTGGCATGTAACTTAAATTAACTCCCAAAGATGTCTTAGAAGTGATTCAAGAACATTTATTTATAAAGGAAGGGATTTCGTCAAAAGCGGTTCAATGACTTAGCACCAAAATTTGTCATGAAAATCAAAGTGTTTAGAAATGTGTTTAATCAATTTTGTTGATCTTAGGATGTTAATATAAGACCATTAAACAAGTTTTGGATCATTAAAAGTCGACCGATAACCAAACGAAAAAGTTGGGGAAAGAACAGAAGAACTGTGGCCGCTTGCACGGTCGGCCGTGTGAGCGTCTGTATTATGGGAAAACTGTGGCCACAAGCACTGAGCGTCTGTCTGAGTGGCCGTGCTCCTACTGGGCAGGTTTTTGACTCCATGGTCGACAAAGGAAGCTCCAAACCACATTTTTGTGCAAAAATCAACATATTTTAACATCATTGAACATAACCCATATCATAATCTTGACCCAAAACATCAAATCCACCATTAAATCCTTACAAATCAACCTCAAACCCTAATAAAACCCTAAAAACGACCCATGAATGATTTGACTTGGAAAAATGACCCAAGAATGATTAAATATGATTAAGAACCTGATTGTAAACATAAAATGATAGTGTAGAGATGAATTTAACTTACCAAAACTCCACCGAAGCTAAAAATCCGAATTTAGGCTAAAATACCCAATTTCTTGCACTTTGACTTTGATCTTTTGATATGATGATGAAATGATGATAAAGATGATGAATTTAATGCTAAATTAACCTGATTAACATTTAATGATGTGAGAATTTAGAGAGGGGGAGAAGAGTGTGTAGTTGGGTGCATTTAGTGAGAGAGGGGGAGATGAGAATGAATGGATGAAGGAGGAGTGTAAGAGTGATTGGGGAGGGAGTTTGGATAGGGTTGGGTCATGGGTTGTTCATGGGTCATGGATCGACCCATGGATCACCCGATTACGTTTCTAATTCAATTAAACGTTATCTTACGTCCTAAACCGAATCAATACGTTCACATAGCTTCGACTAGCATAAATACACGTTGCTAGTCGATAAATAAATAAATGAATCATTTAAATCAATTAGAATAATAAATCACTTGGCACGTTCGAGTCAACGGGTCGAGAATCATATAAATCCACAAAATTATGAAATTTAGTTGAAATTAATCACGTTTAGTTGTGAGTTAATACACACAAAAATCACAAATGTTACATCAACTTTCATCCGCTCCTCGTACAAAGCATCATCAACCTTTGTTTTGTCTTTAATTAGTTCTTCAATTTTGTCTCGACAAGCTTTCACTTCCAACTCCGCCAGCTCCGCTTGGTTTTGCAAAAGAACAGTTTTGGCTTCCAAATTCTGCTTCCTTCTGTGTCTGAAGCGCAGAATTTTGAGATTCAAAATTTCGGAGCTTCCGTCGATACTCCTTATTTTTCTCTTTCAAACCCTCATTCTCCGCTTCTAACAACTCATACCTACGCCAGAAGTCATGCTAACACAACAAAACGAAGTAAGAACAAAATAATTAAGTAAATAAATATAAGGTCCATAACTAAATAAATAAGGGCAAGTACCTGCTCAGTTAAATGTCGGAGGGTCGTCTCATTTGTAGAACTTCGAAACTCCCTTATGGAAAGCATCGCAATCTCCTGAAGTCGAGCCGGAGGAGCCGCACGGTCAATAAATTCTTCTTTCTCTATGTCTTTACTCAAATAACTGTCGGATGGAATATGTGGAAACACCATCTTTAATGGCCTTTTTGACTTGGGAGCTTCCGGGATATGCTCATGTTGGAGGCCATCATGATCAGACTGCCCCACTTCATCCTCACCGGTATTGGAACCATCGTCACCAGAATCATCAATTTCCTGGACACCTCCGGATTGGCTTTCTTTAAATTTCCTCATAGCCATGGGACTCTTGCCAGCACCATGTTTAGGAGGCTCCGCTATAAATTCTTCCTCTTTAATCACCCTGTCATTTGTACCAACAAAAGCTTCCGACACCACATCCTCAGATGGTTTAGATTTTTTGCGAGATTTGGGAACATCTTTTTTTGTTGATTTCCGTTTTGAATTTTTCTTCTCAGACGCACCGCTCGTGGCAGCTTCTTCTTGATTCCCTTTTTTGTTTAACATAGCCTGCTTGGCAAAATCTTTCTCAATTTCCTTTCGGCGGGCAATAGTCTCCGCTGTGTCTTGCAAAACAACGACCTCGTCCTCATGGGAAATGCGAGGGACCTCTTCGGCAGTCTGACCTTCTGGAAGGATCGGAGTAGCATCAATATCTTCCAAGGCAGACCCCATATATGCCAAAAACTCCATAACTGCAAATAATAATAAAAAAATTTAAAAAATATATAAATATAAATACATAATAATAGTAACACAAATACAACGAATCACAATAAATCATTTTGAAGCAGTCATAATTTTTAAGCAACAAATATTTGTTGGAGGGCTCGGAGTTTCCGTACCCTCCCCTCTCTTATTCACAAGCCTAGGAACTGCCGGATGATATGACCAAACTTGACTCAATTTGGCTAGGTACAAGACGGCTTCAGGAAGGGTTTGACTTAATGTAGGCCTACACAATTTGGATATTAACTCTTGATCAAACACAATATCATCCGCAGGATCCGAAAGAGTGCCGCGAGCATGACCCTTCAGTTTCAATAAAGCAGGATAGGTGCTAGGAATGACGGAAGCATCGACATAAAAGAACCTATTTTTCCAACCTTTAATGGAAGCAGTAACACCATAGATACACTCCGGAAGTTTAGAGCCATGCCTTTTCTGAATAGTAAACCAATCCCCATCGGCTCCCAAACAAAAAAATTTCCGAAAATTACCAACTGTAGGCTCCGCCCCATGCGCGCCAGATAGCCTCAAACATTGTTATACGAATGGCTCCGAAAGGTGTTAGCTGGGATATATGACACTTAAAGTGCTGCAAGACTTCGAGAAAAAAAAACAGTAAAAGGCAAGCGGACATTCGCTATTTCAAACATGGACATGTACAAAGCTACTTTTCCATCCGGAACCATCCTAGCATTATCGGAGGGACGGGGAAGAGTATAATGATTACCTACAGGAAATCTATAATCGGAGAGAAACTGTACCAACTCATCTTTTTTAACTTTGCAAAAACTTACACACAGATCCTTCCTATTACCTATAATAAAATTGTTCAAAAGAAAACAAAACACACCTGCAGTAAATACGGATGAACGAAGATGTTATGAAGCCTACGGAAGCTACGGATTAGAGAGGAAAATGGAGAAGTTTGAGAAGAAATAACGAATGAAAGAAAAATGAAAGGAAAAATTGAGTATTTATAGAGGATGGGAGACTACTGATCACAAGGAAGGACGTGTCGAGACGAAGGAAGACGGGAAGCCGGACACGTGTTTTCCACTAGTCTGACAAACCATTCTCTATGACGATTGACTGGATCGGGGAAAGACGTGTTTCACACTAAAAAAAAAAAGAAGAAAAGAAGAGATGAAAACAACGCATTAATTGCATTTGGCCTCTTTTCATTTTTCTTTTTCGGGGGGGAAGAATATAATAATAATGATACAAAAAGGCTACGAAAATAAAGCTTGAACAAAAATCTTCAAATACAAACTTAGTTTTACCCCACTTATTATGAGGATCATAATACTGGGCTGGGGGGCTTGATGACGTACCATCACTGATGCTCCGAACTCTCCGAACCATTGTACCAAACATGGAGATTAATCTCTAAGTACCAGGTGAGGGAGCCGAAGGCTCCGAACCTTACGCTCACCTGGCAGACAAACAGTACAAATAAGAGCATGCACCAACATGTACGTCTTGTACTTACACTTTTAGACCAATGAGAATAGCATAGCTGTCCAAGGCAACGATCGTGTGCCTAACGTTACCGTTAGGCCCAACCCCTATTTTCCTTCGGCCCAACTTCTTAGCCTCCTATGGGATGCCTATAAATATCCCCATGGGAAGCCCCAAAAGCTAGACAAAAACATATGCTTAAGCTCACTCACTTTATTACTTGGTGGCGTGAGGCTAATCCTTCACACCATTAGGGAACCGCCAACAAGTACGAAATTACTATTCATCGTACCCAAATCATCTATTTTCATTCTCTCATATAAGATTATACCCCTGATTAATTTAAGTGTAACTTTACCCTTAAACAGTCCTTATAACCTTATCCCTTGTAAACACAAAACCCATTAAAACTTACACCATGAAAACATGAATTTAATTATGATTTTAACAATAAGTTTTTAAGAATATCAAATATGCTTCCATTATTATCTATTCAGTTCTTCTCATTTTTAGTTCTTCTCATTTTTAGTGACAAAATTCCAAGCATATTTATAAAATAAATTAAAATTTTTTACATAATACCAAAATCAAAATGGGGCGGTTACCCACACTATCCCCCGAGCTAAATCTACCACTGATTAGAAGACCAACTAACATTGATGCATCATCTCTTCTCTTCTCTTGTATAAATGAAAGAGAATTGTTTTTAAAAGGTTGTCATATTTTTATAAACCATGACATCATATTTGATTTTAGCAACATTTTACTTTTTCAAAATTAATCAATTTTGACACTCTTTTCATTCTTTATTAATTTTTCATAAATTTCTACAATTTCCATTTTAGTCTTAATAAAAATTTTAATAAATATAGACATCTTGTATGTTTATTCCAAGTAAAAAAAATATTTTAAAGTTAAAAATATATAAATGTTTTTTTACATAACGAGTATCTTATAAAGAAAAATAAAAAGTATTTTGAGTTAAAAAGTTTGAATTATAAAAGTTATTGTTAAATGTATTTATGTTTATTGTTTAAGCACAACAAGTATATTTGATATGAAATAGCTTGAAGGTAGTTATATGCATTTTGTTTGTTAAAAGTAAAAAGTGTTGTAGTAAATTACCACATAGATTTTTGAGAATCGATTCTATCCATTTCTTTAAACTTCGGTGGTGATGATATGTTTTAAAAGCTTTTATTAATGTGTCAAGTTAACCTTGGGTTAATTAGCTAGTTTAATAATGTGGCTATTTAAGCCATGTTTTAAAAGCTTTTATTAAAATGTCAAGTTAAACCTTGATTAATTAGCTACTTTAATAATGTGGTTATTTTGTTATCATGCCAATGTTCCATAATCGAATGAAAAATATAATCTTATGTATGTCGTAGTTAAGGATTTGTATATGACACATATAATGTTTATACTCCAATAAATCTTTAATAGTGCTTATAAATATTTTAAACATCTATAAGCTACTATCATATATATCTATACTCTTATATAAAGCAAATTGTCCTTCCCTTTTAAGTAATTAAGAACTTGAAATGACCATATTACCCTTCTTATTTATTCACTAATTTAAACATCTTTACCTATATACCTATTACCCTTAATAAAATAAACTACAACATAGATTCTCCAATTTTTAAATAACCATATTAACCCTTACCGCCGCACATCATCGCCACAATTGCCGCAGCCACAACTTTGTCGTTACCACCATCACCGCTGCATCGCACGGGCACCCCGTCTCGTATTATAAAAAAAATAGCCTCTTTTATTTATGGAAGTGTTGAAAATATGTAATATTTTTACTTAACACCCCTTAAAATATTTCAACATACACTACCCCATAACATTAATGATTAATTTATACTACCAGTCCTTTATTCTTTAATATATTTTCATTAACCATTTACATCAATTATTCACACCACTCGACGCCGTCTCCACCACCAACACTCGGCCCCCCACTACAACGGCATTGTCACGACCACCGCCGCATTGCGCGGATAACGTTAATGATTAAATTACACTGTCAGTCCTTTATCATTTAAAATATGTCCATTAACCTTTTACATCAATTATATACACAAATCACCGCCGCTCTACCACCAACAGTCGTCCAACAATCACACCGTCGCCGCCACGACCACCGCTGCATAGCGCGGGTACCGTGCTAGTCTTATAAAGATTAGATCACCCTTGTTGAAAAATTACATTTTTGGATAAGAAATTTATCAATATACCCTTACGGATTAAATTACACCATCAGTTTCTTGACTTCTAAAATATTTCTATTAACCTTTTACATCAATTATACAATAACACTTGACGTTGACACCATCACCAACATTTGCCATCACAGTCTTCGTTATCACCACCAGTTATTATCACACCGTCGTCGTCGCATTACGCGGAGACTCTGCATAGAAAGAAAACTTACAAGTATTTTTGCTTCCGCACGACTTTTATTTTGTAAAAACGTATCGGGATCACGACGTTGAAATTAAAGGAATGACGATGTTGACTCTTTTGGACTATCACGAAGCATAAATGGTTTTCACTTTCCCTCTTACTTAATATTCAAACACACCCATTCCTTTATCCTATATCTATAAACATGATATTTTCTCTTAATAGAGTTTTTTTTTTCTTTTAATAGAGTTAATTTTGATATTAATACGGTCAATGTCGTCTTAAGATGTTTGATGATTAGTTAAAAAAAGACAGATGTTGATACAAATTAAAACAAAAAAAAAACGGAAAAAAAAAAAAAAGATTTAACTCGACTTATGTTATTGAACTAATAGTAATAAAAAGATATAGATGTTGATGTAAAAACCAATAATGGTGTTACTGCAGTGCACATTATATAATGATACTTATTTTGTTCAAAGTTCATAAATTAAGTCTTGTATATAAAATATTGATGCCTTAGATTTTTGAGGGTCTAAAATGAACCTATTTCCGTGATACCATTTACAACTTAATGAATTTAATAAAAAGAAAAGTACTTAACTCATTAAATTATCAAAATTGTTTATTTTACTTAATAAATACAAAATCAACTCTATAATTAACTTAATACGTATAAAAATTATTTAACTATTCGGCCACTATTTAAAAAAAAAAAAGCCCACTGCTTTTATATATTTAGTAAGACTAACAACTGGAGAAAGTCTACAAAAAGGAAGGGCGTGCCATTCTTCACTTTTCACAACCTCCTCATATATCTTTCGGTTCATCCTATATACGGGAAAATATACCGTATTTACATGATCGTCGTTACAACAGTTTTTTATGTATGTACGCATTTTTTGTTTTTAACTATACATAGAAGTATAAGCTACTATATAATTTATTTTACCTAAGGGGCGGCTTATATCTAAGTAAATCAATTTGTTGTCAAGGATCTTAAAAAAATGATAATATATTATTGTTGATAGCTACTCCGTATTATAAATTTGCTAAAACTGTCTTTTCGACAACAACCATTGGATATTCATGTCAACAAAAAGTAGCTTACGTGCGTTACGGGTTAAGAATAGCCAACATATTATGCAGTTTGATACTGCACGTATGTAGCCTGAATATTCTATTATAGTCGGTTTAGAAAAAGGGTCAAGCTGAACAATTTTAAAAATGATAATTGTTACAATAATCATTAGAGGAGATTAATTCATGCATATTGATTCGGGCTGCCAACTGTATAATTGTAAGATTTGAGTGTCACCAACATAATTAGAGTAATATTCGAAGAAAGTTATTATAAAAATCAGGTTGATCAAGACTATATCGGTTGTCTTAATTAAATACGAGTAATAAACTTAAAAAATCAAGACCACCTAACGGGAGAACTTTGTCGGTTGTTGCGTAAGCTATTTTCAATTAGTTTAATATGCTTAATGTTGTTACTAGGATTAAATTTAGGGAGGGGATTTTCTTTTATGGGGTGTTTGGTTCTAGGGAATTCATAGGAATTTAGTGGAATTGGAATTTGAATTCCATTTTATACTTGTTTGGTTGGAACAAATGATGGAATTGGAATTGCAAATTTTCCATCAAATTCCTTAAAACGCAGAATTCATAATTCCTTCACAAAATCTATGAAAAATTTTCAATTTCATTGGAATTCAAATAAATTGACCAAAAAGCCCAACAAAGATATACACACCTATTTTGTATTTCTGCAAATAAGTCAACTAAGTTAACTGCAATATTCAACAATCAACACAATGCTGTCACCGACCACCGCCAACAACCACACGACCCACTCACCTACTACCTCCTGCCGCCATGGAACCATCGCCGGCGATTAGATTGATGTCGACCACCACCCGTTAGGTGATTATAACACAACCAACACCACCATTATTAAACAACCCTTTTGATTAGCCACCGCCATCAACCACCACATAAGTATTCCCTTCAACCGTCAACGATTAAAATATTTCAACCACCACCCATATACTGTATACGATGACTGGAAATGGAGGACAGAGCCGGTCATGACTTATTTGATGCTCAGGGCAAAATAGTTAAAATTTGCCCACTATCGAAGTTTTATAGTCAAATGACCTAAAGGTTTATAATATTATCAGATTGTGTTTTAAATCTTATTTAATAAGTATGTCACAAATATATATAAGTCGATAAAATAAACTTCAAATTACAAGTTTCGTATAACCCATCGTTTTTAAAATGACATATTTGTGCGAATTTGAAGTAAAAACATTAACTAAATTGTAATAGTCAATATTAACTAAACTACTTAATATTTTAACAACCCTTTAATTGCAAATAAGTATTTAAAAAAAAAATCTTAATTCAAAACATTACAAAATTAAATATAAAAGATAGTAAAAAAAATAACATACATCCGTAAAAAAAGTTAATAAACTTTACCATTTAAATATTTAATTGAATTTATAGGCTAGTCAATGATAGATAGACAAAGTCTCAAAGAGCTGCATTATTTTTAGAAAAAGAAAAAAAAAATCCCCATGGCCACATAGTACTTGAAGGACTAATATAAAAACTTGAACAACTATAAGGGCTTTTTACGTAAAGTAAGTTAAAAAAGAAAATTAACGCGTCTTTCTTCTTCACGCCTACAGCATCACACATTTAGAAAACTCCAAACTCCATTAAAGCTGAAACTTTATTTTCATATCTAACTTCATAACTATATAAAACACCCCTTTCATGATAAAACATTTCTTAGTTATATTGATCATATGAAATGTGTATAATAACCATTACAGATTGAAAACATGCTTAGATCTAAGTTTGTAAAACCCCAAAAATTTATGCCCCTAATTATTTGTTGCTCAGGGTTGTCGCCCAGCCCGTCCATAGCAGGGTCGGCCTTGATGGAGGAATAAAATTAGGTCATTGTTATGTGAGTGTCAAATAGAATAGTTTATTATGATTGAAATTACTTATTATTAATATAACATAATTGAGAAAATAGCGTGAATACCCAAAAATCACTTTAAATATACGAAAATACCCAAAAAAAATTTAGTTTCATAAAATACCCATTAAATCGCAAATCGCAAATGAGAATGGCGATCGGCGATTTGCGATCTGCGATTTGCGATTTTGAGATTTTTTAAATTCATGCTTGATATAAACAGATCGATATTCAGCTCCATTACATCACCTAATGTTAGTACTTTTCTTCAAGTAGCAAAGGCAAACGATGTGTCGATGCTTTGCTTTGATGAAAAGGGAATTCTATTTTTATCCAGCTCCATTGTCCACTGTAGCAATGTCAAAATGTCTACTTGTCTTCTAGTCTAGTACAATACAAACCCATAAAACAAACCATAATTTGATGATTTGATCGATATTAATTTCGGCTATGACAAAGTGGCAACTGACCAAGTGCACGTTCTTCATTAACAGTCTCACTAGCACAATATACAGGATGCAGACATATTCACCAAAGTTCTACAATCATCCCTATGGACCCTATCGATCTGTTTATATGAAACTTGTAACCCTAATTCAAACCAAAGCATCGACACATCGTTTGCCTTTGCCCCTTGAAGAAAAGTACTAACATTAGGTGATGTAATGGAGTTGGATATCGATCTGTTTATATCAAGCATGAACTTACAAAACCTCAAAGTCGCAAATCTGATTTGCGATTTGTGATTTAGGGTCTGAATTGCAAATCTGATTTGCGATTTAATGGGTATTTTATGAAAACTAAATTTTTTTTTTGAGTATTTTCGTATATTTAAAGTGATTTTTTGGTATTCATGCTATTTTCTCTTCATAATTTTGGTTTTGTTCTTGTTTGGTACAGAGATATGAACGGTGGTTGGTGGTTGGTGGTTGGAATATATAGAGAACAATGATGATTGTTTTTTTTTTTTAAAAAAAAAGAGGCTATGAGATTTGTGTTAGATACGACTTACGAGTATATCTAGATATACCTTTATTTTTATTATTATTTTTATTGTAGATATTATATAAAATGTATGATTGATAGTTATTAAAATGAAAATAAATAATATCTTAAAAGAATATAACCAAGGTTAATTTAGTCCTTTGACATAGTTTATATTTAATTTTTTTTAACTGAATTGCATTGAATTCCGTGAACCAAACACAATACATATTTTAAAACTTTCAGATTCTAATTTCATTAAATTCCAATTCCTTTCACAGATTCCAATTCCTCCAGAAACATTATGTGAACCAAACGGTCCCTTAAGTTATCTTCCCAATTAATTGACTCAAATTGAGAAATTTTTAATCATTGGATTAAAATCAAATGTCAAGATTTAAAAATAGACTTTGAATCTTGATCATTGATTTTTGTTAGTCAAACTTGAAGGAATCTTTAACTCCCTTATATTTTTCAGGACATGTTTGTATTAATTTTTTTTTCATTAAAGATAGATACATAAAAGTATAAAACAGTTCTAATTATTGTACGTGTTACAAACACAGAATTGTACAGTACTAATTACTGTCTATTACCGGTGTAGCACATGATTTTTTTTTTTTATCACTAAAGCGTAAACTTTGTAAGAGTTTAAATTTTTCTTCTTAATTAAATGCACTAGCTAGGTCTAATTAAGTGAATATATATAATGCACTGGGTCTAAATATATTGTGAATCTCCACTTGGAGTCTTGGAGTGTGTCGGATTGCATTTACAATATCGATTTTGTATTTTCAGGAAATAACGGTATTTAAATAGCAGATTTCATGTACATGGTGTTGGAGTGTGATCATTTTATTATAAATCGCATGTCCGAAAATAATTTAAGCTTACGAGGTCACACGAAATGACACGATAACTCTATATTATTAATTAGTATATTAAAGTAATATATTAATTAATTAGATCACGAAATGATTAATTTAAATATATTAAGGAGTTAATTATATTTAATTAATTAAATGAAGGATTAAAATGTGAAATATGGAAATTAGAGTTGAGCTCTAAATCCATATGGGGGGCCGGTTGGATTAAGGCTTGGAAAGCCTTAATTCTAACTTGTTTTCCAAGATTGTTTGACCCTAATTAAACCTTATAAATAGAGGGCTTAATTCAAAGGTTTTCTCATTCCTTCACACAAGCAATTCTCTCCTCTCTTCTTTGAGTTTGGCCGAAAGCACAAATCTTCAAAATTTTTTTTTTTTTTTTTTTTTTTTTTTTTTTTTTTTTTTTTCGTTCGAACAACTACATGAATCATATACACATGCATTTAATGCTTTGCATTAATTGTATCACAATTTGTTTGTCAAAACAAGTTTAAGTTCGGTTCATGGCTTTCGAAACAAGAGGTTATAAACAAAAGCTTGTTTGGTTCGTGATCGGGGTACTAGCATACGGTATAGGGGTGTCTAGTGTGCGATCGTGGAGGGGTTTTCCTTTAAACTCTAACTAATAATAATAATCTTATTGTTAATATTATTGGAAGCTTTGCGTAAAGGTACACGTTTCGATTCTCTCTTTGTTAATTAATAGTATTGCATATACGTTTCTTTTCCGTTGCGTACTCGTGAATTGTTATATGTTTATGTGCTTATATTCTAACACATGGTTACCCGATCATTCACAATATTATTGTGGCCTTGTGGGTAGGGATGACAAAAATACCCGTACCCGATGGGGAACCCGATACCCGCACCCGAGTTGACCGAGGATGGGGACGAAGATAGGGATGTAAATTTAATCCCCGATAGAATTGGGGACGGGGATGGGAAACCGTAAATTTCCGATCCCCATACCCATACCCGAACCCGAAAATACTATATATATTTATTAGAATCACTTTAAGTCTTTATCTATATTCTAAAATCAATTTTAAGTTTAGAGCTTTTATTTAATAATTTTTATGTGTTATACTTTATTAAGTATTACTTAACATATACATTAGTTTATACATAGAAATAAAATGTCGAAATACACATTCTCCTACGTATTTTTTATTAAGACAAATTCATGTTCATTTAAATAAGGTATCCCCGATACCCGACAGGGATCCTCGATACCCGATGGGGATGAGTATGAAGATGTAATTTAATTCCCCGACGGAAATGAAGATGGGAATGAGAATTACAAGTGAAAATCGGGTACGAGGATAGGGATTAAAATCTCCGACAATCTTCGCCCCATTGACATCCCTATTTGTGGGTGAGTCGCCATGTCCACATCTATGTTCCCGTTTGCATTGACATTGACACCTTTGGTGCCATAACAAATAAAATTGCATAATATTGTATTTTCTTCTATAAATATGCAAAGAACAAGTACATGATGATCATGAGTTAATGACACACATGCTTACAAAGTTGTATGCCAAAATTGAAACCCATGTATTAAAGAGTGGAGATCGCCTCAAGTTGGAATTAATTTGAGGGGTTAATTTAAAGCAATCTTGATCCTTAATTTAAAATTAAAAATTAAGATTAAAAATTTTTGATTTTAAATAAAGGGTCTAGATTTCTCTAACTTTTGACTAGTCAAGTAAAGTAATTTGTGAAAATCTCATCCACATATTAATCACTAATAACATTTGTGATGGGGATTTTGATATATGTTAAACTTAACCCCGCCTTTGACTAAGTGTACGTGTATAAACTAGACATGTCATCGCTCATATAATTAAGTTACTCATATACCATTTGAGTATACCTTATAGATTAAGTGATTTTAATTAGTTAATATGAGGCGGATTTCTCAAATGAAAAATAAAAATTGTGAATTGACACGAGATGTTTCTAACAAATATTTTTTTAAGATTAAGGATTAATGCATGACTTTCAATTTGCGAAATTATGGATATCTTTGTAGCGACATTTTAAAGTTCATTAGGAAAAACCTAGCTAGGTGTCATAAGATAAGTGATGGTGAAACTAAAATACCTTTGAATGGTGATATGGTTACGTCATTAGGTATATTAGATTAAATTTCAAAAATGAAGCAAAACTTTATTTATATGTGTTTAAGAATAGAAACATCTCCATTGATTGGTTAGTTTGTAAACGAGTTTATAAAAATCAAAGGTGTTTTTAATAATGTTAACCAATGGCGGACTCGTTTTGTAAGATCGGAGTTACAATATTTATTTCAAGTAACAATAGCTTATCTCTTCATACTTAGTATTTGACGAAACTATGTATTATTGTTGTGTTAATTGCGTTTCAAGGTTTATAAACGCAGAGACACTACAAGAAATCTGACTTTAGGAGATCACCGACTTTTCGAGACGACATTTTGTCGTCCCCAAAAGTCGTTAAACGATAAAAACAAAAAGTTGTTTTTTGACTTTTTTTTTAGTCAAAAAAGTTTTCGAGATGACATTGTCGTCTCCTAAAAAAAATATTGAATTTCATTTTCATTTATTTTAAAAGCAAATAAAAACTAAAAAATTATTAAAATTTTGGAAATGTTTTTCGGAAATTTATTTAACTTTTTTTTCCCGCCAAGTGAAAAATTTTCCCTCCAAAGTTTCGGACCAAATGTTTTTCATGAAATATTTGACTTTTTTTATTCTCTCCAAGCGAAAATATTTTTCCACCAAACTTTTAGAGATGAATATTGTTAATTGTTTATCATGTGAATATGAATTTCGATAAATATATAAACCCTTCGATAAGTTTATCATGAGAATACTGTAAGTAAACGAATCCAAAGTTTGGTATAAAAGATGTGCTGAATGTAGGATATCCACGTACAATCCAGCTTTAGTGTGGTCCATTTAGGCATTTATGTAGTTGAAAACTTGAAAATTAAATTTGAAATAAAAACACAAAGTGACAACATAACTTTCATTTTAGTCTTCTCTTTTCCATAACTTATCTCCCGTTCAGTCAAAGCATGTGTAAGTCCAAGTTGCAAGACACGACAACTTAAACATTTTCATCATAAAATATAAGGCAAGATTCGTGTTAAAGTTTACGTTTCGATGTAAATTATTACTTTATTAGTCAATGTTATTGTCTTATTTGACTAGTTGAGTATGCAGTCTCCACAAGTTGTATGATTATTTTCAGCTGTGGGGTTATAAAATTTGTTGGACATCGGCCATTCGTCCATGTATTATTTTTGTCCAGCTTTATTGTTATTAAACTATAGTAATTTTATTACTTATTTAACTTCTAACACTTAAATTTAATCAGTCATATATATTAGAGGATTGATTATTAGTAAAATGATTAGATTATTTGAAAAATAATGTTATAAGTTATAAACACGTATGAGGGTAACGAATTCGAATATAAATATGTGATTTATTCGAATATAAATAGATTATTTTGATCTATAACGTGTTATTGTGATAATATATATATATATATATATATATAGTTTCATCTAATATTTGGTTAATCTATATATTTACAGTGAGTATATGAAAATCATTTTAAGTATCTTCCTAGATTAATTTTAGAAAAAAATATATTTAAGTTTCATATTATTATTATTATTATTATTATTATTACTATTATTATTATTATTTAAAAGATTATGACAGGCAAAATTAATGAAGTTTTTAAATGGATCTAATTATTGAACAAGTTTTATAAACTTATTAAGAACTTGATAATGTTGATAGGTCATCTCAATAGTTATATATTAACACTTATATATCTATGTTATAACTAAAAAAGTATATTGGGGTATACTTGTTATAATTTAATATTTTTTTTAAGCCTAAAACTCTCTACTAATTACTCTAGCTCTCTCTTTTTCTCTATATATATTTTTTATTTTTTATTTGCTTATTAAACAAATAATTATATTTAAAATCCATCATATATCTTTTTTTTTATCAAAACAAATCTTTTTAAATTTTATCCTTAATACACTCTCACAATAAATATATATACAATTACCCTTTTTTAAAAATTATTATATATACAACTTAAATTTTTATTAATCATTCTTATTTATATTGTTCACCTCCTTCCTATTTGTAATAAACAAATCAAGTTCATTAAATTTCTTTTTAAAAAAAATACATTTTTTTTATATTATCACTTTAATTTTATTTTTGTTATTTTATTCATGTTTGTTTATTATTTGATATTGAATTGTTATAGTATTATCATTTTTTATCTCAATATAGTTTATTGTCAATTGTAGCTTGATTATGGCTTTTTCTTCTACTATAAAAGAGTTTATTCTTTTAAATTTATTTTATACATGTTTTGTTATTTATTATTCTGATATTTACCCTTGATATATATATATATTATATATATATATATATTTGAAACTTTCCGTTCATAAGAATGATACTATTTTATATACACAAAGTGACAAAAACACAATTTCACATGATACACAACTATAATGTACATGAATATAAAATTATGATCTTTTACAAGAGTAGGCCCATACAGTTGGTTGGGCTAGCCCATTTAACTTTGCTAACCTCAATGCCAAATTCATTAGTAGTAATTAGTAATAACTTCACAACTTTAGTCTAATTAATTTAAGCTACCATTTTTTATTTATACGGATGATGAGCAAACTTGCACATATTAAATTCTTTCCTATATTTAAATATTTCCTAAACTAAAAAATAGAGAACAACTAAGATGAAAGGTCTTATGGAATATTAATCTTTATCTCTACTATTTTTATCTCTAGTATATTATAAAAGCACTTGTTCTCTTTAAATTTTTTTAATTTTTCAACAATATACACCTACTAATGCATAATGTAAAATACATCTATATACCTTTCAACAACTCATTTTTCTCTCTCCTCAAATCTCAACCACCCATTTTTCTCTATTATCCAAAATCATTTATTTCTTCAATTCATTCAAAATCTTTTATCTCAAAAACCGTATATCGATAAATTATAAAAATTATATATGGGTGTTCTTAAAATTCATGTTCTTTCATTAGATGTCATTTGATATACACTTTCGAATTTGGCTATCACTCTTGATGACATATTATCTCCTATGACTTATCACACGTACTCTATGACCTATTACCCTCACCATCTTACCACCGCAACGTGCGGATATTTTGTCACGTTTTTATATAGTGAAATAGGATGATAGATACATCACCATTTTGTACTTTATAGTTTACACAAATTACCAACGGGTATAAGTAGTATTGTAGTAATTTTCAACTAAGAGGGAGGGAATTTGCATTCATAATTGATACGGAGTATATTGTAGTGGCACATTTTCAGAAAAGGGAATATAAGGCTGTCTGATACCTAAGTTTAGGTGTGGAGTTCCTCACATACTAATATTTTATTATTTCTTGTTTAATGAATTAATAAATACTTGAGCCTCATAATTTTTATGGTTTAAAAAATTAATATGTGAATGTCCGACATCTAAGCTTAAGTACCTAACATCTCATGTTCCGGAAGTTGACCCGACTATGTAGACAGACTTAAATTGACAACTCTAAATTTAAAATTCATTTACTTTCTACGATTCAAAAGTAAAAAACTTTGACCAAAACTAACGACTTGAGGCATGATCTATGCAAACTTGATGATTTTTGTTTGTTATTCCTAAATGAACTTCCAAGTTGAAAGAGAATGCACAGGAGTTCCTTTCCATCCAACTATCAAACCCTTGCCATTATTCTCAAGTGTACAACAACTTCCACATGAAAATTGTTGCAACACAAGGTTAGCTTGATACACACATGAATCACTTAAATCCATCTCCACCATCCCAAATCTCACGAAAAACGACCTCCACGTATCTATGCTTACGTTCCTAGTATTCCGCTCGGCTCCCTCACAAGCCACTATGTTTTGCATCCCGTCTGCAAGATGATTACTTTCCACCGTAGCCCTATGAGCATTGTCTCGGCTCATACATGCTTCCAAACAATCAAAGATAGCACCGTAAAAGAATAATGTCTCAGTAAAGCGTTTCACAAACGACGGTGAATTATGGTTTGCTTCAATCTCAGTCACGACAATTATTGAAGGATTGATCGTTTTGATTGCTCTCATCAAGTTTTCTAATCTTTGGGGTCTCCAAATCATTCTTCTAAGTATCATTTGACAATATACCGCAACGGTTTCACCATCCTGAACCTCAAATTGTTGTTCTTCCACATTGCTTATGTCAGACAACATTAGAATTTTAAACACAAAGGGTAAGCTCAAAGTTGCAGCAAAACTCTCCAATCTTTTGCCAGTTTCACCCACTTTTTGGATGTCTGACAATGTTGCAAAGGCCGTTAATTTTAGTAGTTTGATTTGGGAATTCTTTTCAGAAAATGCTTGCATCAGAGGAGTCCAATGAACGCCGCTCTGTATGTGGATGTCAATTAGATGGATCTTTCTTGACGTCCCGACTTGATCAATGATTGCTTGAATGCCAGCAAATTGCATCACTTGAGTGAATGGAAGAGATTGGTGGACTGCCAGGAATGTCGAATTAGTCCGCATAGGCATAGGATTTGCTTTCTTTACACCCTGCTTCAATTAGAATCCAGCCCATTATGTGAAAAACATATTACAATAAATATCAACTCATGAACTCAAAAAAGTTGACTCACAGGTTTGTTTAGCTTCGTAGGAACCGGCATTAATCCTGTTTCTTTACCAATCCTTTTCTGCAATGCTTCACATAAATGAAAAACCAACCGTTCCACCGGAGTGCCATCAACAGACGCCACACATCCACACCGTACCAAAAACTTCCTAGCGGTCTCAAATTGTTTTCGGTCAACTCTCTCAGCAGCAGTCAAAAGCTGGAAAACTAGCTCCACTTCTCTATTATCATCTATGGATAAGCTACTAAACGGTGATGATCCATACGGATTTGTGAACATTGTCATGAACCCATTATTATTAACCTTTTGTGTCGAAAACTTTATAAACTTTTCAGCTGCCAATTCAATTATGTCAACTGTTGACAGTTTTCCATCACTTTCTGTTTCAATATCCTCTTCATCAATCATAATAGCCATATTTTTCATGCGCTTAATTTTCCTTTGGTAACTACTCAAGAGGTCATGACACCGCTCCGGATACAAAGGCTTTGAACTTGTATTTATATCATGATGATATTCAAACTGTTGAGCTTTTACCAAAACCGACGACTTGTCTTCCAATGTAGGGAGTTGTTGTTCATGGCCAGAAGTAGATATTTCGGGTGGTGGAAAATGGGTCATGTGACCATCCACATAAATGGGATTGAAAATTGGGAGTTTGGTATTGTCAAAAGTAAAGTTTAGGAACATGTTGATGAATGCTATTAATCGCTAGCTAGGAAGTTGATATATATGGATGTTGCTACTTACTTATATTAGTGTGTATATACACTATATATATATATAGGAATTGGATGGTGATATAGCCAATGTGAAGTAGTAATAGTGTAATGACAAATATCTAATATGAGTAGAAAACAATTGCTGGCTTCATTTCTATAGCCCTCGGCAATCAAGCCGCCTGAGATTCTTTGTATATATAAAAACATTGATTAAAAATTGAAGTGCAGATTTGATGTCCTTCTAAGTACGTTCCAACTATAAGTCGATCTTAATTGACTCTATGCAAAGAAGAGCATCATATCCGTTTAACTATATATATAATTCGATAGTAAGTTCCAAGAACCAATTTTCTCCGCGTTTTCTGGGTTTTTTTTTCCAATAGATTTTTTAATGGCCAAAATTTAAGTAATATGTCAAAAAGTGATTACAAAAATTAATTACGTACTCGTATATGATTTCAAATTTATTTGTTTCTAGCAAAACAATTTTATATGTTTTACTTATTTATACACTTCCGTCATGCTTAGAGCATCACATATGGATACAGGATGTAAAACCATCTAGGATAGTAAGTTCCAACAACCAATTTTCCCCGCGTTTTCTGGGTTTTTTTTTTCCAATAGATTTTTTAATGGCCAAAATTTAAGTAATATGTCAAAAAGTGATTACAAAAATTAATTACGTACTCGTATATGATTTCAAATCTATTTTTATATGTTTTACTTATTTATACACTTCCGTCATGCTTAGAGCATCACATATGGATACAGGATGTAGAACCATCTAGAATGTTACCTCAACGCCAAATCAATTTGGTGCAATAAAACATTGGCATCTTAACATAAACTCTTAATCATAGAAATGAGACAAAATAAAAAAAGAAACTTGAATTAACTAGTAACGTACATGAAATTGCAACCGAAAAGGCGAAAACTTTTACTTGGCTTGTCAAATTCAAATTACTATTATGAAGGATTGAGTTTGTTAAAATGTAGGAATCCTTGATTAGTTCCATTGTTAGTAACAAAAATTAGATTGAGCACAAAAGTGAAGACACAAATATAAATACACAATACAAATATTGTTTGAGAGTTGGTTCTCCAATACAAAAGGAATATCACACTGAACTATTATATACTGACCTTAGCATTTGACTCGTCAACTTTATGAAATCACCATTTAAGTGGAGTGGTAGAGGCTTTAGCCAACGTTTTTTGGTGTAATTAAATAAAGTAGTGGTAGTTTAAAGTTTACTTTAAAAAAAAAATACCATTTATTAGATAAGTAGATATGATATTGTATATGATTACATTACTATTAGGAATTAATTCAATTCATGAAAAACAGCATGGTTGGATCAGTTGTAAACACCTTTGCCTCTAGAAACAGAGGTCATGGGTTCGATCCTCATCTCATGCAAAGGTTGGAGGGCCTTTTCTACCATTTAGGTAGAAACTGGAAGCAGCCTCTCTACTTAGGTAGAGGTAAGGTCTGCCTACATCTTAACCTCCCCATACACCGTTGAGGTACTGATGCTCAAAACCCACAGAAAGCGGCACTGAGCAGTTACTTTTTTAATTAATTCAGTCCATGGATGCAAAAGAATAGATATAGTGTTTGTATTGAAACTACAAACAATAAACAAAAAAAATACTACTGCTATATATAAATATTTTTTGATGGCAAATTTATTCCATCTAAACTATAGCTACCCTGTGAGTCTTTGATATTAGGTATTTCATCAGGTTTGAGTCCCACCTCTTACATGTGTGGGGATGATTATTGGGTTTTTTTTGGAAGTTCCGGGATACCAAAGCATCATATAGTTTAGTTAATTAGACGAGTAGGATAGTCTCCTGTTTTAATTTTTTTTACCAAAGTCTCCAAAACAAAATAATGTCAACAAGTCTTGTCACCAGAAAAATCTCTGCCAATGTCAAAATCAAATACATTTATAGTTTTATAACTTCAATTTTAGAGAGAATGGTGAACTAGTTTTTGTTCGACGCAAAATATGGGGAAGAAGATGATGTATGTGTGTATATATAAGACCATTAGTCCATTCTCAATGGTGTGGTTTAATGATATCCTTATAAATTTTTAGATGATATTCTTATTATTGAAGTAAATACTTGACTAATGATTTCCGACTAGATGTCCTTAGCCAAGAATGTCATCATAGGTATTCTTAAACTTTTTTGTATATGAGATATGTATGGTGATGTAAGAAATGTAAGGATATTTAGTGATGCTTTGATGGTTGGAGGTAAAGTTAAAGATTTATAAGAATTTAAAGGATATTAATGATTTTTAAAAATATGATGTGGTGGATGACATGGCAGTTAGGGATGCCTAAGGATCATGGAGATACCACCGGAGATGGTCTAACTAGATAGACCATGAAGCGAGCTGGGAATAAGAAAAAGTCATAATTACTCTTAACGCTATCAATACTCGATCCAATCAGAAATTCAACTTGAAACCAATCAGATAAGGGTTTGTGAAATCTCGACTCGTCAACCTAGCAACCCATTGATGAACGCCTAATTTGCATAATCTTAATGGATAAAAATCGACACTTGTTGTGAATGTTAATAGACGATTAAGGCGTTTTTATGTTTGTTTAAGTGTTTCAGGTATTAAGTTGTGATTTGTAGCTAAATGGATCATTAAAAAGTCAAACAAAGTTGAGAATTAAGTCAAGAAGTGTCAAAGCAAAAATTTGGAAAATCTCCATTTCTAGGGCACAGTCTGGGACGCCCAGGAGGCAGTCTGGGACGGCCCTAGCTGCACAAAAATTCTGAAAATAAGGGGTTTTATTATTTTTCAGTTTATATCATTATCATACACGACTTGGGAAGTTATCCAACATATTTTTCACACAATTGGAACAGTTTTTCATCCTTTCAACACCCCAATTTCATCATCAATTCATATTTCTATGGAGATTCAAGCCCTAATTGAAGAATCAATGATGATATGAATGATGAAGATTTTAGGCTAATTTTCTTTTGATCATTCTCATGTGAACAATTATGTAAGACAATTGTATTCAACTTTTTTTATGTTCATGTTGGATTAGATGTTTAATTTCTCATTAGTCTTTTAACATCTAATGTTGTTTGGATTGTTTGAATGATTACTAGTTTATAACTTTGAATGAATTCCATCTATCTTTTGATTTCAAATTCTTGTTAATCAATTATTATTAGAAGAATCTCTTATGAACTTGTAATTTTGTTAATGAATAGAAAATCTAGTTGTGACAATTCCCCGGTTTTCGTTATCGTGAATCATCACAACCGATACTTTAGTTCTTAATGTTCATTCAATCCAAGCTTATAACGAATCATGTCTATGTGATTTGCAACGAACATATGTTAGGTTATACTTTTGAAAGCATAATTTGAAGCATGAGAATGATCTTTTTTATTTAATTGAAGTATTTTGTTAAGTTTATGATTAATTGTAGTTTTAATCAACATCAATCAATCAATCGGTTTACTTTTATGTCTAGTTTAATTAACTTTGTAAAATTGTTTAACACTTTCCTTGATTCCCTGTGGATACGATACTCTACTTGCCCATACTAGTTATAGGTAATTAGTTTTATTTTTTATCGGCTCAACGACAACGATCACCCACTAATTATTTTAAGTTTGTATACTTTTTTTAATCGGTCAACACACCACCCATTTGACCTGACAACCTATGATTTATTTGACCTGTAATCAACCCGCCACCCATATGACCTAAATCAACCCGCTAACCTGTCAACTCATTTGACCCACCAACCTGATTTTTTTCATGTTGGTGGGTTGGGTTCGGATTGACAGGTTGTGAGCCACAGTTGGAATTTTCGACTTGAAGTTTTTAGTGGGTCGGATTAGGGTCAAAGATGTTCGACTTGTACGTCAACCCAAACCCATTGACAACCCTAATTACACTCAAGTGTGATTCAAGTGCCTACTTTTAGCGAAGGGGGTAAACGGCTGTATTCCACAGGCTACAAAGTGTTGATAAATCCTGAAGTAAGGAAGATGTGCTGTAATTCCAAAACAATAGGGACGTAGGTGCAAGTAACCATAATTTATGCACAATGTAAAAATTGCTTATTGCATAAATGCATAGTGAGAAGGTGTATTTGAAAAAAAAAAAAGAAAAGATGGAAATAGATCCCTACGTTTCAAAAATAGAAAAATTTTGAGCAAAATGTAAATTTGTTTGTTACTCCTCAATGAACTTCCATGTTGAAAGAGAGTGAACAGGAATCCCTTTCCATCCAACTATCAAACACTTGCCATTATTCTCAAGTGTGCAGAAACTTCCACATGAGAATTGTTGCAACACAAGGTTAGCTTGATGCAAACATGACTCACTTAAATCCATCTCCACCATCCCAAATCTCATGAAAAACGACCTCCATGTATCTATATTTACATTCCTAGTATTCCTCTCGTCTCCCTCGCAAGCCACTATATTTTGCATTCCAACGGCGAGATGATTACTTTCCACCTTAGCCCTATGAGCATCATCTCGGCTCATACATGCTTCCAAAGAATCAAACATCGCTCCATAAAAGAATAATGTCTCAGTAAACCGTTTCACAAACGAGGTTGAGTTATGGTTTGCTTCAACCTCAACCAAGACAATGATCGATGGGTTGATCGTCTTGATTGCTCTTATTAAGTTTTCTAACTTTTCAGGCCTCCAAATCATTCTTCTAAGTATCATTTGACAATATACTGCAATGGTTTCACCATCTTCAACCTCAAACTGTTGTTCTTCCACATTGCTTATATCAGTCAAGAATAGAACTTTAAACACAAAGGGTAAATTCAAAGTTGCAGCAAA
Organism: Erigeron canadensis; assembly: GCF_010389155.1. NCBI lineage: Eukaryota > Viridiplantae > Streptophyta > Magnoliopsida > Asterales > Asteraceae > Erigeron > Erigeron canadensis. Next base: position 35,244,625 of record NC_057764.1, on the reverse strand, counting down.
AGCTTCTAATCTTTTACCAGTTTCACCTACTTTTTGGATGTCCGACAATGTTGCAAAGGCGGTTAGTTTTAGTAATTCTATTTGGGATTTTTTTTCTGATGATGCTTGCATCAGAGCAGCCCAATGTATGCCGCTCTGTATGTGGATGTCGATTAGATGGACCTTCTTTGACATCCCGACTTGATCAATGATTGCTTGTATCCCTGCAAATTGCATTACTTGAGTGAATGGAATAGCTTGGTGGACGGCCAAGAATGTCATATTCGTCTGCACAGCCATAGGATTTGTTTCCTTTACAGCCTGCTTCAAGTATAACGCATCTTATAATGTAAAAACATGTTTACAAATGCAGATAACAATTTGTGAGTGCAAAAAAATGTTGGCTGTCAAATTTTACAGCAGGTTTATTCAAGGAGAAGCTGCATGTGTTTATTGGGTGTGGAAGAAAGAAATAGCAGGTTTTTAAAATAGGATAATATTCCAAATGAGAAGCTAAAGACCCAAATACTAGAGATTATAAATTAAGACTAATCAAATTGAAATTAAAGGGGTGCAGTTCTTCTCCTTTCCATTAAACTTGTCCACTTTTACATTTTCAAAGTCAAACTTTACGATCTTTGTCCATAAATATATTTATTTGTGTTATATATCAGTCGATGAAATTAATATCTATGAAACACACATTTAAAACGCAATCAATTCATATAAATTTCATCAAATATTATATAATACAAACAAAAATATTTATGGTCAAAGTGGGTAAAGTTTGACTTTGAAAATTCAAAAGTGGACAAGTTTGATGAGAAAATGGGAGTTAATTAGTAATTAGTTAGTTGTTTATTCATGTCATTGCAGGTTATTGAGCTATTGCAAAGCGGTATACGAAGATTGTTGTTGGAAGTTGGAAGCAGCCAAATGAGACAATTTTTGTTGTGCAGGATATGACATAACATTGAGGCAAAAAGTCAATTTCATAATGCTTAATCAAATTGACTACTCACAGGAGGTTTTTTTAGCTTCGTAGGAACTGCCATTATTCCTGTTTCTTTACCAATTCTTTTCTGCAATGCTTCACATAAATAAAACACCAACCGTTCCACGGGGGTGCCATCATCAGACGCCACACATCCACACCGTGCCAGAAACTTGCTAGCGATCTCAAACTGTTTTCGATCAACTCTCTCAGCAGCAGTCAATAGCTGAAAGACAAGCTCTACTTCTCTATTATCATCTATGGATAACCCACTAAACAGTGATGATCCATACGGATTTGTGAACATGGTCATGTACCCGTTACTATTAACTTTTTGTGTCGAAAACTTTATAAACTTTTCAGCTGCCAATTCAATTATGTCAACTGTTGACAGTTTTCCATCACTTTCTATTTCAGTCTCCTTTTCGTCATCAACAATAGCAATTATATCCTTAAAACGCTTAAGTTTACTTTGGTAACTACTCAAGAGCTCATGGTACCGCTCCGGATACACAGGCCTTAAACTTGTATTTAAATCATGATGTTCAAACTGTTGATTAGCATGCACCAAAACCGGCGAATTGTCTTCCAATGGAGGGAGTTGTTCATTGCCACTAGTAAATATTTCGGGTGGTGGAAAATGGTAATTGTGACCATCCACATGATGAATGGGATTGAAAATTGGGAGTTTGGTTTTGTCAAAAATAAAGTTTGGGAACATGTTTAACAATGGGCTAACTAGCTAGCTAGGGAGTTGATACAGGATGAAATATATGTAAATGTAATTAGTGTATATATATATAGGAATGAATGGTGATGTAGCCAATGTGAATAATTAAGTAGTACTCTAATGACAATATCTAACAGAAAACAACTTATGACTTCATTCCAATGTAATCAACCGCCAGAGATTCTTTTTGTATAAAAGAAAACATTAATTTAATCTGCATTGCAAATTTGATGTGCTTCCAAGTAAGTTCTAACTACAATTGAATCTCAATTGACTCTATGCAAAGATTAGCATCATATCCGTTTAACTCTAATTCGATCTTCTAAGTAAGTTCCAACAACCAATGTTTTCCCTTGTTTTCTTGTTTTTCTCTTATTTTAGGTTTTTTAAGAGTCGATCTGTTTGACAGGCGCGATGGAATGGAATGACTATCGGATGGATTGGAAAGAACAATGTTATTAATTGGGTGATAACATTCCGTTGTATATTTATATTGTTTGTTTTGTTTCATATATGTGACATTATTGGAAAGGGAACGAATTGAAATTGTCGTTAGGAATTGACTAAAATGATCTAGTATATATGAGATTACATAATGACATTGCTGAAAACTTTACCATCAGGAATCCATGGATGCAAAAGAATAGATGGTGCATGTTGAACAAGCTACTAATTTTGGTAAGCTACAACCAATAAAAACAAAAAATAATAGTAATAATAAATGATGGAACATTGATGCAGAAATATGAAATACCAAAGACGACATCATCAAGTCTTGTGAGGCTTCAAGATATATACATAAAAAACACTCTACCTAGCTCAAAATCAAATAGTACATTTTTAATAACTTCATTTGTACAGAGGATCGATGGTGGTCGAATTAGTTTTGGTCGATGAAAAATCTGTGAAACAAGATAATATATGTGTGTATATATATAACTAGATATGTAGACAATTCACACTTGAGTAGTTGAGTGCATGAGAGAGTAGAAAAAAACAAACAAAATTACCCTCGCATCTAACTTACGTGCGTTAAAAGTAATTTCAACGAAAGGGGTAAACAGACGTTCATTCCACGGATGGCAAAAATACCCGAACCTGATACCTGCACCCGATTTGACCGGAGATGGGGACGGATATGGGGATATAAATCTAATCCCATCGGGGATGGGAACCCGTAATCCCCGATCCCCGAACATACTATATATATATTTATTAGATACACTTTAAGTTCTTAATTATCTATTCTAGAATCAATTATAAGTTTAAAGCTTTCGTTTAATAAATTTTATATGTTATACTTTATTAATCATTTACTTAACATATATATTAGTTTATACATAGAAAGAAAATGTTAAAATACAAATTCACTTACATATTTTTTATTAACATAATATAATGTTCATTCAAAAAAGGTATCCCCGATATCCAATGAGGACGGGTATGGAGATGTTAATTCCCCGACGGGGATGGGGACGGTGATGACGGGTATGGAGATGTTAATTCCCCGACGGGGATGGGGACGGTGATGAGGACTACAAGTGAAAATCGGGTACGGGAATGGGGATCGAAATCCCTGACAATACCCGTCCAATTGTCATCCCTAACTACATGCATTGATAAACTTTAAAGTTGGGTTGATGGGTATAATTTTGAAAGCATACGGATGGGAGGTGCAAGTTACCATAAAACTCATGATATTCCTCCATAAATTTATGTACCTTAAGGACATACATGTATACATGACCTAGAATATTAAAAAAAAGTAATCAAGACTTTTTCGGAAAGGGTTTTTTACATACTATCCCTCAAAAAATGTTTAGTAATTGCAAATATATCCAAGGTAAATTTAAATTAACAAATTTCCTCATTCTTAGTTCTTCTCGTCATAAAGACTATTATTCCCTTTCCCCTCCATTCTAGATTAAGAGCCAATTAATCCCTCCAAAATAATTTCTCCAAAATAATCCCTCCATTTAGGTATCGAGTCTTCATAAATATACTCTTACTCTCTTGATCAATAAAACAATTCATTAACAATTGTTACCGTCTCTTTAATCAAGTAAGTGGCTTTTAGCAGACTTACAATTCGTTATAATGCATTGCTGTATATTTTTTATATTAATTTTGTAATATGGTAGTGACATTCCTTTTTTGATTCCATAATTTTTGATCAATTTTCGTCATTATAGTCGTAGTTATAATTTTTTGATTTCATAATTCTGAATTTTTATGTTAATCATTATCTTTTTATGTTTGATAATGTTTCTTGAACAGATTGTGTCATACTTGATATAACTAATTGTTATATCCCAAATATGATGACACTCACCAATCAAAATTGTATCACTTGCTATGTGTATTACCAGTGAGATATATAGTTATAAAAAGTAGCAATACAATTAGCATTTTTTCGCTAATGAAAGACACACAACAGCGATACATAACTGTATCTGTAAATTTTGCAGAGTTTTTTTTTTTTTTTGAGATGGAACATAGTGTACATATACTAGAAATTTGTGAAATAAATGTAAACTTTGATAGAACTACGTCTGGGAAGTTTACTCTTCTTATTTGATGATCCATTTGAATATTGGTAGTTATAACTTGGATGCCATCTTGGATGGATGATTGTTAATTTGTTATTGAGGAGAGGGTAAAATTGTCATAATTCTAAATATTTTTAATATAATATATATGATTGGATATAAATGTAAAATTATATGATAAGAATGGGAATAATTGTAAATTTAAACTATCATGGTACCCGCGCGTTACAGCGGATACCATTGACAATGCGTTCGATGTCGTGATTACCAAAAACAGTATCAGTGAACAATTAATTAAGCGAGATACCACGATGATACCGTAGCTTCAATATCAACCAACAGTAACAAAAAAATATATGTATTAACAATATAAGTGGATATTCAATTAAAGTGAAATTGTGAAAATAGTTTAGATAGGAATGCATTTTAATTGAAATAAAGAAAGGGCATTCTTGTACATTTGCATGGTTACATTTCAACACTTGATGAGAGAGAGTGCTATTTCTTTTATATAATAATATAAAAGTATAAATATAATTTGGATATATATGTAATTAGTAAAGTTTTTTAAGGAATGTATGTAATTCTAGATGTAACAAAATTTGATAACAGTTATTTTTGAAAACCTTAATCTCTATACAATAATAACAATAATGGTGAATGGTATCATGATACATCAATCCACGTCAACTCATATCAACTCACATCACATACCAATATTATCTTGTCAAATCATTTTAACCTATCAACCTAAAAATCATAATTTTTTATACGTTGTCACGATACAACCCATCATTAAATTTAATTTTTATCATACCTTTTAATAAACAATTATATAAAAAATGCATACAACATTTCGTATTATTTATAAAAAGAATATTAGTGGGATAAAAACCCATATTTTTTGTGTTCTTCCAGGCCAGCCCCGCCCTCCCCCTTTTTGTGTATATTGTTTTCCCCTCCTCCTCTCATTTCTTATCCTCTTTTTCTCTCTCTTCTTTATCTCATTCTCTTCTTGTTGTTCTTCTTTAAAATTCCAAGAACATCATCTCCGTCTTCTTATTCATCTTAGTTTTTTCATTATTTTCGGATTTAATTATCAAATTGTTCAAGAAATCACTAGTATCTTGTTTAATAATAATAATAATAATAATAATAATAATAATAATAATAATAATAATAATAATAATAGTCATAAACATTACAAGGTTTTTTTCCATTTAAAGTGTTCGTCTCTTCTTCTTGCTTCAATTTTGGGTTTTTTATTTCAAGGAGCTTTTGGTAAAGGTTTTTACTCTTAAAATACTTGATTTATTTTATTGTATATTTTAATTTCTGTGTCTTTTGATGTTCTTGGTTAATGTTTTTCTATTAGTTGATAAACTTTTTAAACTACCTAGTTTTGTAATATAATATAGATTTATAATAATTACATTACTTAAAAAATAATCTATTCCATCTTTCTTTGTTGATAGTAAAGGTTATTTTTCTTTTTTAAGGAAAACTTGGATAATTTATGAAGAATTTTAATAAATTTTCAATTGATAAAAAGTTTTTAGTGAAAAAAATAAGTTATCGAATATATCATATCAAAACTAAAATCACTCCATTATCTTCTTTAATAAAAGAAGTGGATGTAAATAGTAGCATTTTTGTCTCCATCTGCATTTTCAGTATAAATAAAACATATGTCAATATTTGATAAAAGCTTGAGGTTAGTTGGGTGGTAAAGCGAAAGGTCTCTGGTTCCAGTCCCCCCACACCACCATTGACTTTTTTATTTTTGTACCTACACAATTTTCATATATAACTTTGGAGTTTAAAATTTATACTTTTGCCCCTTTTTGTTTCATTTTATTTTTATATTAAACTAATTTAAGTAACATGATTTTATTTAAACAAAATCATCTTAAAAAAAAATTCTGAAGTTTTTGTTTTTAAATTTTACTTTTGGGTTTTTTTGAACTTTTTTTTTTTGTGTAATAGTACGATTTTAACATTTTGTTTTCTATAAAAAAAAAAATCTAAATATTATGTTGTATTGTTTAGCAAAATTTTGATATTTATTTGTTTTATATATGTTTAGTTGATTTTTTTTTTGTTTTCTATTGACTTTTGAGTTTATTTTATCAACATTTTTTCTTCCTCATTGTTTTGAGTGACATAAACTTGATAGTGTATCGGTACATTGTCACTTGCCATATCATGTAAAAAGGCCGCAAGCATACTATATTAAACAAACATATGGTCTGAAATGAAGTAACAACATTTGTATATGTTGTGTAAATATATTTGTGTTTATATTTCTTTTTTGAGAGTTTTTTTAAACTTTATGTTTCGCGAAATTATTAATATGAAAGTTAACATACATAAGATGTTGTGTTTGTGGTATTGCATATAAGAATAAAAACGTGAAAAAAAGTTAAATTTTGCCCGCAACGCAAGGCTTGAACTACCTAGTTTAAAATATTAGACTTGCTATAGTATGATTAAAATTGGCCCACTTAAAAATATGCGCATTCCAATGTTTACCTTATTCACCCATCCATAAGTTTTTTTTTTCTTCCAGATTTAGTTTTTTTCTTTTGGGCTTTTCAAGTTAAAGGGTTAAAAGGGTGCTGCTAGTGCTCCTTCCTTTTCCGTCTTGGACTGACGAATTAAGATGGTTTAATCTGTCGATAGTTTGTTTTTAATATTATCATCATTTGTTGTGTTGTAACCTATTCTATCTACTTTTCAGGTTTGGAACAAACCTCATGAAAGTGATAATGAATATAAAAGAAAATGGGGGTATCCTGGTTACGACTTACGAAACTTCCGCATAAACATTAGTGGCTTGCGAGAGTGGATTTGATTATATTATATTTGACGAGGACCATGAATTGTGAAATCAGAATCAGACTTACTAATCGTGGCAGAGAGTCGATGCATATCATAGAATAATAGTATCCGGTATGCCCGTACAAAATGATCTCAACAAAGTATGGAATTTATTCCACTTTTGCAGAAATTCCCTTTTTGACACGAAAAGAATAATCAAAGGAAAATTGAGTGATTGCAAAGGGACATTACAAAGACGCGGGTACCCCACACAAATGTCAATGTGAACAAGCTTGCATTGATTGAGCTAGCAAGATTAAGCCTTACTATATATGTTGGATGAAAGAACAAGTTTTGGATAACGATTTAGCTAAAAAAAACCGAGCTGGTTGTGTGGGTAACGCAGCCACTCGCTAGGTACTTAAAATCATAGTTGTGTGTCTGATATATAATCATAAATATAAAAATTTTCAATACCTGACGAGTGGCTAGCGGTAACTACACATCTGCCTCCGTTTTTTTAGGTAAATCGTTAGTCAAAACCTGTTCTTTCATCCTACATATATAGTAAGGCTTAATCTTGTTAGCTATATCCATGCAAGCTTGTTCACATTTATGTTTGTGTGGGGTACTCGCGTCCTTGTAATGTCCTTTTTCAATGTCGCTCAATATTTTTTTATTCACTCTGTGTCGAAAAAGGAATTTGTGCAAAAGTGGAATAAATTTCATATTTCGATGAAATCATTTTTTATAGACGAACCCGTTACTATTATTTTATGCTCTGCATCGACTTTTTGCCACGATTTATAAGTCTGGTTTTGATTTCGCAATTCATGGCCCTCGTCAAATATAAATAATCAAACCCAATCTCGCAAGCCATTAATGTTTCTGCAGAAGTCCTGTAAGTCGTAACCAGTATACCCCCATTTTCTTTTATATTCATTATCGCTTTCATGGGGTTTGGTCTAAACTTGAAAAGTATATAAAATAAGTTACAAGGCAACAAATGATGATGATATCAAAAACAACCAAAATATCAATAGATTATACCATCTTAATTATACAAGGCAGTACCCTTTTAACCATCTTTGACTTGAAATGGCCATAAAAAAAAAACAAATCTGGAAAAATAAATAGAATAAGGTTATGGATGGGTGAAGAAAATAAACATTGGAAATGTGGAATGCAAGTATTATTAAGTAGGCCAACTTTAATCAAATTTTAGCAAAGTCTAATATTTTAGATGTAATGATTTTAGTTTCGATAGGATATATTCAATAACTTATCTATTTCAAAAACTTTTTTATCAATTGAAAATTTATTAAAATCCTTCATAAAATATTCTATTGTTCCTTCTAAAAGTAATACTGAAGAGACCCTAACTATCAAAGAATTATGGAATACATTATTTTTTAAGTAGTTTAGTTATTATAAATCTATATTATATTACAAAACTTGATTGTTTAGAAAATTTATCAAACTAATAGAAAACACAATTAAAATATATCTATAATTATAAACATGTAATATAAATAACAACACATTAAATTACGAATTTATATAACAAATAATAGACAATCCGTGTATCTAACACATGTCCTAAATGTAGTAAATAGAGCTATTTTTTAAAATCTTGGTGTATATAAACAAACTAATCTTACGATATCCGGATTAAATATATATATATATATATATACACACACATCATAAGCATTTACACTAACCTAATAACAATAAATATTTTTCACGAAAGTATAAAGATTTAATATTATTTTTGATATTAGTAATGATATCATTTAATCTAAAATGACGATGATGAAACGTGATTCTGCCCCAGATAAACTACCCACCTCGCAGTGTCCCCCCCCCCCCCCCCCCGAATAATCGGTGCGGCGGTTAGGCATCCTTAGAAGAAAGAGTGGTCTTTCAGGATTGGTCGTTGTGTGTCACCACCTCCCACCTATCCTACACATTCGATCAAGGTTGTCACTGCGAAGCTATAGTAAAGGTGCATGGGGTCTTACCGTCTAGCTGTTGGTATTCCGCATCTTCACGGAGAATTCAATTTCACCGAGTCCATGTCAGAGACAGCGGGGCAGTCGTTACACCATTCGTGCATGTCGCTACTTATGCGACAAGGAATTTCGCTATTGTCGTTTTAAAATGTTCAACCACATTTATTTAGATTAATAGATAGAATAAATAATTATATAATAAGTAGTTTTAATTTATAAGTTGGAAACATAAATATATCTTTTAATATTTATTAATAATAGTTATTAACTTATTCACCATATTTTATGGATTAATACAAATAAGTTTCATTTTTATATATTTTAAATAAATAGTAATATATTATAAGTTTATGAGTTACACAATAAATGAAAATGATCAGGAAAATAGATAATTATGATAACAATAAATATAATATAACTTTTAATATCAAAATTCTATTATATTAAATTTCTAAATTTATCTATTTATTAATTAAAACTTTTAATTACTTATGATATTTAAAAAGTAAAACTATTATATAACTTTTAAATAACATGTGTCGATTATTGGATGCTTTGTTTATTGGTAGATAAAATTGTTAATTATTAAATACTGGCTTAGTAACCCGCGTATTATGTGGGTAGATAAAAAAAACTTTACTTTAATTTATCGAAAAATGTTTGTATATGTCATGTAGTCCAATAATAAAAAAAAATACTTAATATATAATATAAGACAGTTAAACTAATGACTTATTAATAAATCAAATCCCTCAATTTCATCAAATTGACTTTCGCTTATGTCATCATTTAGATTAACTATAAATTAAAAATCAAAATAATCATTATCCAAATATATTATTATATTAATATTTATATTAATTTATAGAAAAAATCTCATAAAATTTATATTTTTTTGTTTTTCATCAATAATTTATACTTTTTAATCCTGAATACTTAATTTATATTAATTTTTAGCAATCCAACTTGAGAGAATTTTTTAAAATTTACAATAATTGAATTAACTAAAAATATTTCAACATATGAAATATTGTCTACAAAAAGTTATTTCAGAACCTAATGACTTGTTAATAAATATTAAATTAGATTTTTATAAACTATAAATATTAATATTTAGTTTAATATTTAATAGAAACACAATTTAAACTGTAGATACATGTTTCAAACATAATAACAGATAGCGATGTACAACATCCTAATCTTAAACTATATGAACTTCACACAATATTCATTTTATATCTCAATCAAAGAGGTAGATAATTTTCTCCTTTTTTATATAAGTTTTGCGTCTTAATGTTTAAAGTTACAATTGTCACTCAAATCAACAGTCCTAATTGTTATCAAAAAATATAAAAACAATCTTAATTGTTATCTAATTATCATAGGACAGGTGATTGAAAAGAAACCTTTGTGTGTTGATGTGCAAAATCGAGCTTTAAATTTATAAACTAAAACTACCCAAAAACTCACTACTACGCACTCACGGGCAGTGGACCCGATCGTTTGTAATATAGTTAAGAAGTAAGTCTGAGTTCGTTCTCAGGGACTGTGAAATGATTAGTTGCTTGTAAAATAGTTTGGAAAACGGGTGTTGCTTCAAAATTCCTCTTGACAATTAAATAAATTGGTTTGCAAAATGATTGCATAAATTTAAAAGAACAGTTCAGACAATATAATTAAAAGTCATCCACCTTGACTTCCCTTGACTTCAAATGTGATTGCATTTGATGAAGAACAAATTCTCTAGAGTGTAAAAGATAATCGTGACAAGATTAAGCTACTTACGTGGTACCACCAACCGTGAACAAATTATCGAATCACCTAACTACTAGCCGAATTACCCAAGCCGGTACCACCAAAACCAAGACAATTCTTCTAACAATCAGTTTTATTGACTATCAAATTATCAATTGAACTTATGTGACAATAACGTGGTACCACCAACCGATATCAATCACGTTGACAAAATTAATCTTTTCTTAAAATGATATTCACTATCATATCATGAACTAGTGATAATTACTTATAGACAAGTAACCGTTTTAAAATCACATACACATTCAACTGGTACCACCAACGAAGAATCATATGCAACCAATATCGAAATTAATTAATGAAAAGAATTAATATCATCAAGATCACAGAACAACGATAATTAAATAAACCCTTTTGAATTAAAAATAGTGCAATCACATTATCCGTCTAGTTTCATCAAGGTGGATGATTAAACATTTAGCCACTCATGATCAATTCACAATAATGAATAAAATAGAAGAGAAACATGATGTACCAATTGTTTGAAGAAAATAAAATGCTAGACAAAAAGTAGATACGATCTAGATGGGTGCCCGTAATATCTTCGATGAGTCCGCCTAAGTGTTTCACTTGATTGGAGAAGGAAGAATCCTGATAGAGCAGCTCCTAGAAAGAGTTTGGATACCTTGAAATTCGTCCCTAGGGTTTATATTTATACCCCTTTAAAATCTGATGCAGAAACAAGTTAGGATCTGTTCTCCCGTGCACCCACTGCGGCGCAGTGGGGTTGAGCCTTCCCTCACTGCGACGCAGTGAGGTGATCTTGACTTTGACCTTCTCGTGACTGCGGCGCAGTGGCTAAGCAAACCACCACTGCGGCGCAGTACGTTTCCACGCCTCCTTTCTTCTTAACCTGACTGCGGCGCAGTCAACTCTTAGCCATCCCCACTGCGGCGCAGTGGGGGTTTGTCCATTAATTTCCGTGGATCAGGACTGCGGCGCAGTGGGCTAGTGCATCCCCACTGCGGCGCAGTCAAGAGCTTGTATAAAGAAAACTTATTTGGGTCTCGTTTATTTGCTAAGCTTTGCCGTCTCGTCCACTCAAATCAACTCTCATCAATACAACGTACTTTTGGGCCAATAATCACCCGAAAATGTACCAAATGGACGCGTAACCTGTTTAGAGTCTGTAAACACTAACAAACACCATAAACGCGCCAAATGCATACAAAAACGACTAAAAACATATATTAAAATAGCCAATAACGATGTGGGTAATGGGTATAAATTAGTCACATCATGTGTCATGGGCTCGCATCATGATTAAATACATATACTTGAATGTCAAGTACAGGATCACAAGTATATTTATATTTTAATTCTTAATTATTTTTCATAATAATGTCACATTATAAGTACAACTGGTTTTAAAAAATTATATAATAGAAAAATTATTATAGCATGTGCATTGTGAAATGACTACAACAAACAATTTCATCAATATCTCTCGGCTAATAATGACAGTGACGAACCTATGATTATTGTACTACAACTTGTAAAATATAACACTTATAACCTTATATCTTTAAAAATTATAAGCTTCTATGAGTTAAATATATAAAAATCTAATAATGATAATATCGTAAACCTAATGTCTGATGTTGGACACGAGTTTAAAATCTAATATAAAACTTAAAGGAAAGCATATAACCCATTTGCATGTAATAAACTAAAACATTTAAAAGTGTAGGTTTTTAACGGAGAAATAGAAAATCAAATTTTAATTAGATATGATGTCATAAATTAAATAAATAAAAACAAATAATTAGTCAGAAAATATTTAATAATGTCAACTGGACATTTAATGCCCCTTATGTCTTTCAGTCAGTCAGGGTTCGAAACCTTTGAAAACATATTGGGAATTCCTTGCCAATGAGGTGAGGCACGACGGTTTTCTCTAGCATTTAGCTAGTTTAATCCTGAACGGTAGTGAGACTTACACCACTAGTTATGTCATCAGATTGACTGTACTGGTTACGTGGTCGATTGCTACCGGACATTGAAAAGACATGCTACTGAGTTCAATCACCATTGCTGTTAAAAATAAAATAACATTTTTCGTTAAAATAGCCTTTAAATAGAAAGGAAAAACTTATCTTTTGTTACAGTACTTGCTAAAATATGTAGCTAATTTATAGCAACTTACATGGGATGGCACATGATGTGACCATCCATATCATACAACTAATATTAATTAATTAATCATAGTTAGATTAATAGCTTTCTTGCTTTTTTATTTTATTTATTTTTTTAACGGCATCTCAATGTAACTTCCTTTTTCTTTTTTAACCCAATTCCATAAAAATCAATTCAATGAGTAAGTTATATATTATTAATTTCTAGCCACATTAAGCTAATTTTGTGTTATTAATATAGATTCTCTCACATGGTCCTAACTTTAGTAAATTGAAACAATCTCAGCTATTGAATTAAAATCAAATATCAAATTTAAATCCTTGATTTTAATCTACAGATTGATAATGTATTTACTTTATCAAACAAGTTATTAACAATCTTAATCGTGAATCGATTCACCGAAATCACAGATCAAAAACTAGTTTAAACTCGAGTCACGTAAATCAAGTATTAACAAAAGTTGGATCGTCTCTCATTCTAGTCTAATTGTATTAAAAAAGTATTAGTCCGTCCAAAAAACAATCATTCCCTAAACTAAAAGTGTCTATGAGATCAATTCAGTTAATCGATAAAAACCTAACTGAAACTGTGAAAGTTATATCTAAACAGAGTTTTTTATAATAAAAAACAAAAAATCAATTAACAAATTTTGTATAAATTGTATGTAACAAGTATCTATAAAAATGTGAAGACAGAGAGATGACAATGAAATAATGTATGGAAAGTTACTAGGAAACACCATCAAATAAAAGAAGAAGGGTTTCTCAGCGAAAACTTCCATGTTTTTATTTGATTTGGGCCTCCCATGAATCAGAATAAGCACTCTGTTTCTTAGCTTAGCTGGGATTATGAAGGCACATACATACTTGGTAAAACACTAAAGTTATCACAAAATTATTAGAAAAACCATATACATATATTTTTAAAAAATAATAATAAAATTGCCACAGATCGGTTATTTACATGAGATCTGTGAGATTTGCAGCCATGGAGAGAGAGAAGATGGAGGTTGTGTTTGTTTATAAAGCGGCAGTAACCCTAAAAAATGTGTTTAGATAAAAGCCCATCTTCTAATTGCTTGTGTTTTAAGGCCCAGGCCCATATTTCATTTTATCCAACATTAATATCACCTCGAAGAAAAATGAGTTGCAAAAGAATTAAGTTGTCTGGTGAATTTGACCTTTTAGGTCTGAAATATAGAGTTTCAAGAATTATACATATCAGTTACCCGGGGTAATAATGTTTTTATTTTTGACAGATATATCAAATAAATCATTTATAAGAGAGATTTTCGTGTTCAGTGTATAATCAACTTCGTTTGTTAATTTTTCTTTTTTGAAGAGAATTCCAATTCAAATAGTTGAGGATATAATATGTTAGTCTCCCCATTACAAAAATGTCTGTAAGTATAGTATGCATTGATATGCAGACTGTATGATTATTGTTGTGAATAGGGACTGGGAGCTTGATGTGTAGGTTCCTAATCTTTTGAGAATGCCGGGCACATGATGTGTAGGCATCATTTCAGGCTAGTCTTACACAGAGGTGTAGACGCTCCATTTGGATTAATGGCCCATAGTCACTTGATTACAATGAAGGGTCTTGACAAGTGTTATTGATGCGTAAATCACGCAAAAACTAAGTACGGTGGAATTCAATAATAACAATAATAATACTATTTTTGGTATTTTCTGGATTTTAATGAAAACAAGACAAGACAAATAAGCTAAAAAGATAGATAAAAGAATCCAACACCAAGATTCGTAAAGGACAAGCCACCGGAATCAAAGATAATGGAAACAATCCAACCCATCACTATGTTTGATAAAGGTCTAGCCATCACAAACACAGATAAAGGAATCGAAGATTTTAAGACCTCACCACTATAATCAATAAAGGATGGAACACCACGACTATAGATAAAGGGGTCACTCTAAACCACCAAGATCAAAGATCTATAAAGGTAAATGAAGATTTTTGATAAAAAAAAAAAATAGAGTTTGCTCTATTAATTTAATTCAATCAATCAAGTCTAATTTTACAATGAGAAATAAAGCCCCTATTTATAGCCACATAATCTATTTCTTAGGAATTAATGAAATAAAATAATAAAATAATAAAAGGTTGTCATGTGCAAAGGACAACCACTAACTTATTAGCCAATAGGAAATGGACAGGTAAATCTTCTAGAAAGATTCCTTTTGCAAGAGGACCTACAAACCGTTAGAATTAATGTGGCCACTCACTCCTTCCCTGTCATTACCTTCGACAACTGTCATTCCTTATTTTATTGGGCCCTACAAACATGTGAGTGACCAAACTTTATCTAGGAGACTGGAACTTGACATCTGGACTTCCACTGGAGACTTAAATTTGGAGCATCCATCTGGAGACTAGAGTTGGTCATGGAGTGCTTCAGTGAAGAACTTCACTGGTGGATCACTACTGGCTATATCTGGAGACACTTACCATTGGAGAAGTGTTACAAATGGTGATTGGACTGGTTCAGTAAATACTTGTCTGAAATGGGCTACAACTGGCAGAATGAACATTGCTTGTTCTGGTGGCAGTATATGGTCAGTTCTCTCCAGTTCACTTGGTTTCTCCAGTTAAGTGAACCTGGGCATTTCTGCATCAGTTATATAGGACAACGCATCAAGCCTCGACATTAAGACGGGCTTCCGATTTTTAAAAATTATTATTTTAGGAATATATGAATAGTAGAATTATGATTAAATGTAATTTCTTATAAAGAAAACTAATATTAAAGAAGTCCTCAAATAAATAAACTAAAATCTAGAATATAATTAAAGAAAAATGATAAATCCTTCTAACCAATTAGTCTAATAGTCCTCTTAATACATTAAGATGGTGGCATATGGTATCCACTAATTCTCTTTCCAAATCTCATCCTCTGATTTTTCCACATGTCATCGTGTTATAGTTAGAAGGATTTTTAGGCTATTTAATTAGGAGGATTAATATTCACACGTTTTAGGTTTCGGAATATACAAATGTTATTTGATAGATTAAAAACAAATGAAAACGCATAGACAATAGTATAAAATCTTCATACAGAAATCAATAGAAATTAAAAAACGGTTCGGGGAAAAAACAATATTGAACGAAAATGAAAACAATGTAGTAGCCAGTGGTAAATCCAAATCCTATTGAGGCTACACTTAAGGCTATTGTTAGTGGGTATAAAAGAATTGTATTATTTTATTTTTAAAGTCTATCCTATATAAACAAACTACCCCCTCCCAAATTAAACACTCTACTTTTAAAATCCCTATTTTACTTTTTTAATTTACACTACCACCAAACCTTTTATTACTAAATATATATCTATACTATATTAATAAACAAACTAACCTTAATTTTCAACATATTCCTAACTCACACACTAAATCTATCCAATATATTTTTAAAATATTTTACACCCATATTTTTTCAAATTCTATCTCATTTATTAATTAATTTAAATATTTTCACCTAATATCTTTATTATATTTTTAATAAAGTTATTTACAAAATATACATCTCTTAACCATAAAATAACTATATTACCATTACATTTATTACTTTAAGATTAATAATCACATCGTTAACACCACCGCCACTAACACCGCCCGTTGTCGCCACCACCACATTACGCGGGTACCCATCTCGTTAGTAAAACCCATGATGAATTATTTTCTCACCATTAGAAAGAAATAAATATATTTTAACAACATAAAATTTTAATTAAAAGTGAACTCATGCAAGACAAGATCACAAAGTGTTACATCACTGGCCACCAAGTCATTTTCCTACGACAGACCGTGTCCCAATGCTAATAAACAGGAAATTAAAGTACAAAACACCATCATAATCAATTAATTAGCTAGAATAAAATGTTGAAGAAGACTCCAAAAGGACAAGAAAATAAATTTGATCATCATCTAGCAATGGGTGCTAGCTGCTTGTGGTAGGTTACATTTTGCCGGAAGCTCCATGCAATGTTTGGGGTCGATACCATAAATGGCGAACAAGGTTGGATTTTTATCTTTTAGCTTGCAGAAACACGGCACATTTGCGTTAGTCAAGGCAGCGCAACACTCTGCCGTTGGTGCTGGGAGAGGGTCTACGCCTTTTGCTACTGCGGGTTGACAAGTCTTTAGATCGTCGGTGTTTATCCCACATATCGGGAAACCATTTGTAGCCATTGGTTCGGTTACAACGACTGCAACCAGAACAATGGCTAAAAGGACTAGCTTTGTGTAGGATTCCATATATTATTTGGCCTCTTCAATAATATTCTTAATTACTTGAAAGTTTGGTATTTTGATGTGTTGTTTTAGCAAAGTATGTATGGTTGAGTTTATATAGGAATATAGGATGCAGAATTAGGACAAAATACGTGCTTGTACTTTATATTATTTACCTTATTTTATCCATTGGGTCGGTTTCCTGTGCATGGAATTTGGAATCTACAAACGTAAAATATAGATGTGTGGATGCAAGTCTCTAAAGTGGAGTAATTAAAGCATTTGTTATTTTTATGACGCTAAAGAATTGAACCACTAGATAAAATTTTTCAGAAGAAAAAATGACAGATATATCTACATGTATGAGAAAAATAACAAATACACTGATTTTACTTTAGAGTACATACATGCATGATTAGCCAATTAATTTACTACCAAAGATCATATTAATCATGCATTATTTGTGGTGCAAATTTATGAATATAGTAGTATACAAGAAGACTATTTTATACTCATACGAGTCATATATCCGCGCAATGCGGCGGCGGTAGTGGCGCGGGTTGCTGGTGACGGGTGGTGGGGGCGGCAATAGTGGTGAATCTAAAAGTAATTGATGTTAAAGGAGGTAAAATAGTTATTTTAAGGATTGAAAGATTTATGTTGTAAATTATTTCATTAAGTGTATTATTGATATATTAGGTATATATAGATGTTTGAATAAAAATGAGAAGTATTTTAGATAGTTCAATTTCTTATTTGAAATTTTTAGAGGGTAGCACTACAAAAAAAAATTCATTTATTTACACTTCCTCTAAAGAAGTGTGAAGAAATTTCTTAATTTATTCACGCTTAAAAAATACACACATAAAAGTGTGAAAATTTTTGAAAAATTATAATTTTTTCACACTTATATATGTGGAAAGAAAAAATTCACACCTAAAAGTATGAACAAATGTTAAATATATTCACACTTAAAAGTGTGAAAGTCAAATTGTAACACCTAATTTCTCGACACCTTCATTGTGTGAAAAAAATTGGTGTTATAAATTATTCCTTACACTTCAAAGTGTGAACAATTTATATAGTTTTACACACTTGGAAGTGTGAACTTTTTTTTCTCACGTATATAAGTGTGAAAAATTTATAATTTTTCAAAATTTTTCACACTTTTAAATATGAATACTTTTTAAACATTTTTAAGTGTGAACAAATTAAGAAATTTCTTCACACTTGTTTAAAGTAAGTGTGAATAAATGACATTTTTGTTGTAGTGTATGTTCCCTGATTATTATAGATTATAGATATAGATATAGCTAGTGGCCGAAATGTAAGGCCAACCAAAGGCGATCGGCCTATCCTGGAATTCCCATGACGACGTGAGAGTACGTTAAACCACTTTGATTAGTACACACATTGCAACAACTAAAACATGCAGATTCAAACTTGAAACTTCTCATGAGAAAACAAGATTTAGTTAGTGTCCTTGTTTATGAAATTTAAATTTAAATTTTATGGGGTAATTGTGTTTATGCCACCACCAATATGAAGTGGTTTCATTATTTCTAATGCGTAGTCCATTCATTCCACTTATTGGATCGGATGACGATTATCATTCTTATACGTATAAGGTTTTTCTTAGGTTATATAGAGTGAGTAAAACTTTAACTCAAATATATGCAATCTAATTAACAATGGCATTCTTGTAAGTATACCATGACATCAAACGTTGTGCATTAGGCTACCTTAAATTTTTTCTGCTAATTAATAAAGTAAATCTTAATTAAAGCAGGTACAATTTTGGAACTTAGGGTAAAAAATAGTCGAATCTCTATATAAAAATGAGATCTCGACATCTCGTGAGTTTATATTGGGGTGGTGGTTGCTGGCATACTTGACGTTATTCATCACGGGCTCACTTAGAATTGTGATCTACTCATTTTTAATTGTCATTCTTATCTATTTGGTAAATATATTTCCAAAAAAACGACGAATAAGTTAATATATTCCCAATATTATATAAGCATACATATTACTTGCATTGGTACAGAGTTGATAAATAATATCCACTAAAACTTACCATAAATTAAGATGGTATTTTGTGACTACATATGTTCTCGTGACTTAATAGGAAAAGGAGAACATGGTATTTGGACATGGTTTTTCCTTTGTCTCATTAACATTCAAGTGGCAAACAGGAATATGTGGTTGCAAGAGGGTCAAACATAGATCCAAAGTCGATGTTTTTACTAAAGCACCATATTTTGATATATAAATCGTACAAAATCGTTCATGAAAGATTGATGGTGACATGGAGGATTTTTGTGGGAAAGATAAATATATTATCATTGTAGGCAATGTAAGTAATCAGGTATATACGGTTGCAAGAGGTCAAACATAGATCCAAAGTCAATGTTTTCACTATAGCATCATACATAACGACAACGACAACAGTATCCAATCCCGGCAAACGCTGGGGTACAGGGGATGTAAGATGTAGACAAACCTTACCCCTACACAACGGTAGAAAAGCTGCTTCCAGATCCACCGAATTGGAAGGGACCTCCGACCCAAAGAGTGTAAAAAATATGATTAGATCCACCGAAGTGGAAGCTTTAACCGGATGGAAATAATCTCGATCTCAAACTCTCAACCTCTAATACTCGATCTGGATCTCAAAATCATAGGCTCAATCTCCGATCTAAGATCGAGGAGAAATAGCCGTTAGAGATGAGAGAGCAGAGAGTGGAGAGAGAGAGAAGAGAGAAACCCAAGAGATTATAGCATCATACATAAATCATACAAAATTCGAAGCAATCAGGTAATTAAGAGTGATGTTTGATTCTAACCATTGCAACAAAAGCTGCATATCTTTTTGGATTTTGCATCCGAGTTTCAGTAAAGGTCCTCCTTGATCTTGATCGGTACTATGGTTTTTGAGGTGATCAAGAGCTCAGCAATGTGTGTTCTTACTGGTATTCACCAGTGAAAATATTTAAAAAATATACAAAAAAGAAAGAAAAAAAAGAGTATGTGCATCAAGGATGAGAGGCCCATATTATTATCAATGAAGATACTGCTTCAGTCAAATTGTCTATTGCATACATTAACGAACACGTTTTACAAGGTGAAAATGGGTGATGGCCGGATATTAAAATAAGTAGCCGATCCTAGATATGCACACACCAATGATATGTATACTTTGAACCACAATGATGAGACAATGGTTAAGAATATACATGCAGAGGTCAAGGTGATCACCCCAAATGCGTTAACTAAGCACGGTATAGTAGGAAGGTCTCCTTCTATTCCTTGGTGAGGGAAACAGCCTTGCGAGTAAAAATCTGAGAGCAATTTGTCCTTTATGGAAAATCTGTCAATTAACCAAGAACTAACCTTTTCTTCAGATGTTGAAATATCGTTCACTCCAATACGCTGAACATGAATATGAACTTCAGATGGGGCAACCCCAAAGGCATTATCTAAGAAAGTTGGGCATCGGTTTTTATACCCAATGGTGATATCATAAACTGCAATATATAATCAACAATAAATATTTAGAAGCACGTTAATGTAAAAACATATGACTGCGATCTTACTTGTAACAAGAAATTTATAACATAGCTAATGAACATCCAACCCCCAAATGCTTAACTTGATTATTTACCAACCAACCAACATATGCTCTTTATTAGACAACCTCAAAGAACCAATGAAGAACACATTATAAATTTAAAAGTTGAGAAAATGGGTAAGTAAACACCTGCATCCAAGCAGCCCCTTAGTTCATCAAAACAAGCAGTAAAACCCTTTGTTTTTGGGAGCAGGACATTATGTAAGATAGGTAGATCGTTTTCAGAAGCAAACTTTTGGCTACGAATGCACTTCTGTTCGCTGCAACAGAATAAATATACGATCATATATAAGCTAAAATATACTAAAAATACAAAGAAAAGGTGCCGCTAAAGATCAATATGCATAGTTAATACTGTAGCATATTCTTAATGGAATTTCTGTAGATGAGATATCATTCACTTCTTCCAAAAGACACTCTAATGGTGGCACTTTTGACCTTTATTTGTGAATGGGTAGATTCAAGTTATTTTTTCCTCTAACGGAAACACAATACTAAAACTAGATAAAGGCCAACGAAATATTTTAATTGTATAAAACCTCCAAAATCATGTTATTCAGGTATTAGATTGTTATTGAAATGATATAACTTTTGTAATCAATTTGAGTATTTGACACACTGGTTGTTTATGAACAATTTGAATATTCTGAACAAATCAACTAAGTTCACTTTTCTCCTGGTGTAGGAAATCATGAGCTGAAAAGGTTTCATCTGAGGGGTAATGCTGAAAGCATACTCAAAATTAGTATTACCGGCCCAAACCCAACCTTTCTTGCTTCAATCTGTATAAAAGAAAACCCATTTGACCCATTACCCTACCCGCCAAACCTCATTTTCCATCTCTAGACATCACTTATACAACACCTAAAACAAAAGTTTCATGAAGGCATTACGTGAAGTCGGTGCCCTCAGGAAAAACAACAAGCCAGAGAGGATCTTGATAATTCTTAAAGGTTGAAAGCATATGGCGCATAGGTGACTCATCTATTTCCCACTTTCTTGCCACTGAAATGAACTCCAAAATCTGAAAAGCCCAACCGAATACAGGTAACTTCATCAAACTGCTCTTGAGAACATATTTAATGTACCCTAACCGTCCCTTACGCAAGGCAAAATCCCACAAGTACATCCAGTCAACCTCAGTTCTATGGTTAGCAATGATCAAGACTCTTTCCTTTGCAGGCACGGTTTCACCAGAAAAAACTACCTTTGTTTTGTTTATTTTCTCAAACAATAAAGGCCACAAAGCTAGCCAACTGCCAAAGAAAAATGCAGTCGTTTTCCTGCTATAATGGATACTGAAAAGTCTTACAATAACAGCTGTGTGAAAACCACAGTACACTAAAATCACAAATGCCGTAGAAAGCAACACTATCAAACAGCAGACACCCCTTAAGAATCTCAATGGAGTTAAAACACATGTTTCTGATCTATTACTGTTAACTTCCATCTTCTCTCCACAATTTCCAAAATTGTCCTAAAGTAATTACAATACCTCTTTCAACAACTCTAGAAAACTCAGTCAAGATGTTCTATCCCT
The DNA here is from genome assembly GCF_010389155.1 of Erigeron canadensis. Classification (NCBI taxonomy): domain Eukaryota; kingdom Viridiplantae; phylum Streptophyta; class Magnoliopsida; order Asterales; family Asteraceae; genus Erigeron; species Erigeron canadensis. The sequence continues at coordinate 35,222,166 of NC_057764.1, read as the reverse complement.
CGATTATAGTAGGTCAAGTTTCATGAAAACCTGCACCATGATAACAAGATGTGAAAGGAACTTATTGACTCCTCACAGAATTATGACATGAGATGAATTGTTTCTGCAGAAAAGATTTGAAAGGAGCCTTAGTACAAGTTGGAAATATCACTTCACACAATGGTACAGCCATCAAACACAGTTTCAAAATCAAGCATGCTCAGAAATAATATATAGCACTTAAAGACGCATCCAATGAATACTTATCACCATATGGAACGAAAAAATACATTGTGATAACCCCAACAATCCACATTAATGCTACTCCAACTCAGCATAACCTAGGAAAACCACACAGCTACACCAAAACAGTAATCAGTCATGTAAATAACAATAATGCATAAAAATACAGATATCAGAGGAAGTGACGTAGTGCAGTTAAGCTATCATTTACTATGTCCTAATCATAGAGCTTTTTTCTAATCAAGCACAGCTAAAGTAAAAAATAGTAGATCCTTTCAATAATACAATTTACATATGGCAAAATCACATCCAAACATCAACACTTGTTGGGATCCACAAATCACAAGTGCAAAAAACAAAGAACTGAAGACACAGTAATATGTGGATTAGCAATTTCCTTACCATCATTACTATGAATTTGTTATAGGTGACAAACTAGGCGGGTTGGGTAACCGCTAAAAAGAGGCTGGGCCACGAAATACTTTGGGCATGGCATATGCATTTCAATACACTTTGGGGAACTTAAGGGCCATTCTCCTCATCTGATCTGTTTCATTTTAGTTAAGCTAGTAATATTTACCCATATGACTCTATATCACTATATGGAACACATATGAACCCAAGGTGACCCAATTACCTAACATTGGATCAAAATTAGCCAAACTTTCTCTCATGAAATTGATAATACATCTAAGAAGAAAGATAGAAATTGGAAAACTCTGTCACCATATCTAACCATCCGGACTTTTACCTAAGATTGGTTCGGAATTGCAGCTTCCAAACTGTATCACTTTCTAATAAAACTCGATAACACATCATATATGGAAAGATTGAAACTGGAACAACAAAACTGTCACCATAACTATCCAGACTGTTTTTTTACAGATTTGAGTATTGGACAATACACTACGCCCATATAATTTAGAGGCTCCTTCTAAAGCAAGTTCTGAATGCAGAATGATTCTTTGCAAGTGCTCTAAATGTAAAGTCTACATGACAAATTCCTATTTACAATTCTATCTACATGAAAGTGTCATTAAACGATCTTCTAACGAGCTTTCTAAATGATAAAAATCGAAAATAACTGATCATCTACTTCAGTAAAGTAATTAAAGTTTGAATAAATAATTACTCTCTAATTATTGTTCTAAAAAAAATCAGAAGCTTTAACCGCACATACTGGTTAAATAGATAATGTGGGATAAAAAAGAATGACAAATATGTTTGATAAGTGATCGCAAGCAACATCCAATAAAAAGTTTTCACCACGGAAAAAAAAAAAGAGCCTTGATACTGTGTAGCAATACATATAGAGAACAGGTTTTTTTTACATTAAACAGCTAGTAATACACACAGAGAAAAAAACAGCAGGCCTTTGGTTAACCAGAACACACATATAACTTCACTAAAAAAAATTATAGAGGCAATGGAGGCTGTGCTATTGTATTATAGTTTCCGGTCGATATATAACCATTAATAATTAGTAGAAGATTACTAGTCTTCGTGCAATGTGAAGGGGATAATGTATGTACCATAGGTTATTGCATGGTCCCCTCCCCCCACAAAAAAAATAATACTTACTTTGGATTTTCTTGGACTGGACATGGTAAGATGTATGATCAGGTTGACACATACAAACCTACTCAAAAATGCAGAATACGTGCTCTCAAGCATCACTCAGCCTGACATCGTATTATGTTGAGCTTAAGTTCCCCACATCAGGGCATTTCATTGGTTGGTAGATAAACTGAAGATACTTGTGTGACTCCAAAAAAGGCTTCGGTGATGGACTCATGGACCAACTAAACCTACTAGTAAATGTTGCATTTAATACTATAAAAATTTGGTTATGGCCAATCAAAACTGTTAGTACATGTACTTGGTAGATAATTAGCATCATTGGTACATACCAGTATGGTTATATGAATTAACTGTTGGGTTAATGTATCATGTAAGGCTATATATATTGATTGCACTTTTTTCCCATTCCTACTAATGTGTTAATTTGAAGTTGTTAATTTACCTAATGTTTTGTAATTGACATTTGCACAATGCAATATTGCATATTTGTTGCCTACTTCAACCATTCTTACACCCTGCATATGCACAAACAACTCCACCTCTGAAAGCTTCATGACTCGTGCACATGCATCTCTCCTTCCGCTTACACATGAATAGATACATTTATAAACGGAGGAGGTGTTTTCTGTTCAGGTTACACGGGAAGGATGACTCAAATGTATGCGGCCTACCCAAGATATCCCGTGACCATTTCTAGATCGTTTCCTCGGCCACCATTTCAAGATGCTTGACCACTATGACACTTTGGTGGTAGTTAAACACATACATGCATCATGTATGTATTCGCTAATATATAATGCATATCGTATCTAGTGTTCTCTTCCTGTTTCAGTTCCTATTTTAACCTTTCACACTTCAAACTCTACTCCTTTCAAAACAAGTCCCATACATAAAAAGCTAAAGTAACAATCTTTTCAAGTTCAAATTCCTCTTGTATATATGTAGTCATGTAGAAAAGCTCTCACCGTGAAATTATATCAAACATTTAGTGTTGGTCGAAACAAACAATAGTAATAAACACAAACACAGCTAAAATCTGTTATTTTCAGACTGAACTAAACAACCCAATTTGCATATCTATCAGACAAAATAAACAAATTAAATACAACATGTAGATATATAATAATTAATAATATTCTATACACATGCAACCTTAATCAAATAAAAACAAAGTGTACTTTTTCTCAGGTACTTTTAGACCTGATGACATCATTAACTTCAGATAAAGAAAAAAAAAGAGCAAAGTCTCAAAAGGGAATAATCATTAAAAAAAACAATGAGATTCAATCGTCGTAAGTATATATATATATATATAGATAATAGAAAAAAGTAAGGTGAAATTTACCTGAATAATGTGTTTTTTGGGTTGGGGTTTTTTTATGCGGAACGGACGACAGTGATTCTTACCCAAACATCCTGAAACTTCAGGAAAGAGATATGAATGTATGGATCGACAGAACGCTGTATGTATACAGTCACAGACATACAATTTTAGTTGGATTCTATTTTACATTTTTCTTCACCTTTATTAGTACTCGTATTATTTTCAGGAAAACTAGAAAAAAAAGCTACCAAAAGAAATCCCTTTTTATTATTATGTCTATTTTTTAAAATCTTTTTAATCACTTTTTTTTCATAAAAATTTCGTTGTCAAAGTTCAATTGTCTATCAATATTAAACCGGTATAATATCAAGGGGTTTATTATTTTAAAACAAACATTAAATTACGGAATAAAATATATATATATTTTTTGAAATGCAATTAAAATCATTCACGACACCACCTTTTGTAATCAGCGGCAGTCACACGATCATCCCTAAATACCTTTAAAGAGGAAACCCAAATAATTAGGAAAAACCCTATGTTTGCAAGACTCGAACCCGTAATGTATACACATTTAGGGGCTTTGTTTCACTACCTGATGACCATTAAGCTAAAGTTCTTGAATAGAGTAAAATATATATGGCAAGATCTTAATTTTTTGATCATTGATAAAATTGATGCACGATGATTTTTAATGGTGAAAAACTTATTTATTATTTATTTTATTTTAATGCTTGTTTTATACGAGTATTATCTAAAAGTATCATATAAAATATACTTTTCTGTTTTGAAAATAATATCAAATCAACAAATACCAAAAGTTTGCCAATCCTAATACCAAACACCTTATTATGTACTGTATATATAATTAAAATATGGGAAAATGATCCTAAATGTTTGATGAATAAATAATTATAAGTCCCATTGAATGTGAGGGCAGCTATTCCAAAGATCCGAACAGCTGCAGTTCGGATGATTTGCCCATAATAAAAAGATATGTATGCATGGATCGACAAAACGTTGTATGTATCTATGTATGTAAATGAGTATAGCGACATACAGTTTTAGTTGGATTCCATTTTATATTTTTCTTCACTTTTTATTATTATTTTCTAAAAAACTAGAAAAGCTACCTAAAAAAAAAATCCCTTTTATTATATTTCTATTTTTTAAATTCTTTTTAATAAATTTTTTACAAAAACTTCGTTGTTAAAATTTGAGACGAATTCAATTGTCTATCAAATAAAATATTATGGTATACATCTTTGAGTTTTTCCAAACATGTGTCCTATTTGTCTTTAAGTTTTTTTTTAATGTTTTGGAAACGCTAAAAAGATAGATTTGTGTTTTTTTTTATTTTATTAATGATGATATATAAAGATAGTTTTGAAAAACTAAGAAAGAAGTATAATTGGTATTAATATTTTCGGAAATAAAATATGATGTGATGTTAATATGGCAGTAAAAACTAGTTTGGGTTGGGTAAAGCCTTACATACCCATTTATATATCATTGATAGCACTCCCACAAAATATGAGATCAAACCCATCTACGCACATACAAGGACGGAGCTAAGGTGGGGGCAGTGTGGGCAGCTGCCCCCACTCCAATCTTGGTACAATGTAAATTTTTTCAATTTAAATAGTATATTTATAATTTTTCTTCAAAAAAAATAATAAAAAATAAAAGGGAACTGAAATACATACAAATGTTATTTTCGTTGTCATAAGTGTATTATTTGAAAGTCATTGGTATTTGAAGCATTAGTTTTGAGATAAATATATTCATTGAGATAGTATAGCTTGAGTTTAGAAAAAAAAAAACAACTTGAAGAAAGCAATTTCTTTATTTGAGTAAGTATATAAATGTGTAGTACAACCAACTACTAAATGTAAGAAAAAACTAATTGTTTCATACAAACTTATATATTTTGGGTTTTTTTTTAATTAATATTCATGAGATTAGCTAGTAACATCATTTCTTTTAGTTGTCTATTTTTTATTCTCTAGCTAGGACCCAATTGCGTTTAATATTATCGTATACGACTCTTATAAATATGAAAAACGACTTCTAAATTTGCCCCATTGTAAAAAAATTTCTGGCTCCATCCCTGTGCACATACTATGGTTTTTGGGACCAGCCAACTATACCGAAATACACCCTTACCGGTTTTGAATTTGGCCCAAACATAGTTCCGATATGGTACTTGTCTACGAATGTAAGTTTGTGCCTTGTGGTAAAAGTTTATGTCAAATTCATTTTCATCATGTCTACTCGAACCCAATTCGATCAGGATTCTCGTAGACGTCTACCACATCATAAGATATATAAATCTCATTCGTTCTACTACACTAAGTATCTCCATACATTATTCATTTATTCTTTTAGTTTGATCCCAAACAAATATCCATTTTCAATATTAATATATGCCATTTTACCCTCAATAACTTTGTCACATGATTAACTGACTATGGATCCGGATATATAACTCAAAATGTACGTGCCTCAGCGTTATTATGGAAATTGGAAGTGTGTTCGACAATGCCGTGCTAATATCACACTACGTACATAATATAAAAAATTATATAAATTAAATGATGCTAAGTGAATGTGCATAAGAAACAAAGTTCATGCAGATTTTCTTTATTTCAACTTTTATTATACAACCGAAAAGTGTTGATGCTATCGGGTTGTGAATGGTTAACTTTATTTTCTTGGGAGGTGCTATATATATAAAAAGTTTAGTAATATTTGTGTTTTCCAGCCCAGAAAAATGGGATCTTAATTGGTGCACCAATATTAATATCTCATCAACAACGACCTAGTGGAGAACTTTATAGTTGGAATTAGACAAAAGGCAAGACTATTACCCTAAACAGTCAACTTCTTTTCAATGCTTTTTGCTTTGCTTTACTTTGCATTTGACTTTCAACTTTCACCCCTTTTAAGGCTCGCTCCTTTTTGTTTTCCATGAATCTACAATATTGTAGATGTTTATTACATTCGATATATCTTTTGGTATAATCATGCTCGGTTTATACGATTGACTAAATATATCGATCATCACTAAGTTAAAACGTCAATCAATTTTAATTCTAAAGTTATTTGTCATGCTCGATCGGTTTTAAAGTTAACTTGTCATTCGGTTGATACACAATTGTCAAACATTCATTAGAATCATGTTGGATCACATCATATTCCCTCCAAATTTCTCTCCAAAGAAAAAAAAAACCTACCCAAACTGCCATCTTCTTTTCTTTTTTTTTTTTAATTTTTTTTAACAAGTAAAATATACTGTAATATACAGGGGCATTTAGCAATTAACTAAAAGCCCAAGTTACAAGATCATACAAACTCTTACAATTACAAAACGATATCTAGTCACACCACAATCAACTTGGACCTAGATACTTCTTGAAACTCGAACGATGAAGAATACAAAAAGGATAAAAATAAAAAATAAAAAACAACTCGCACCAATTACGTCATCTCCTTTATTTACCAATTAAATATATCCGTCGAATATATACTCATAATACCTTTAACAAAATTATATACAACATACATCTTTCAACCCTTAATAAACATACCATTACCGACACACTTCCTAATACGCCTACCCCTTTTAACACCGCTATTGTCATCACCGCTGTTATCATCACCCACCGCCAAGTTACGTTGGTAGCTTTCTAGTCATATATAAATGTAGTAACACTACTTGTAAACACTTTTGAGAATGGTTTTAGTGAGATTAGCTATTTAGATTCACAATATTTACGTTGGTTTATCTTCATCAACATTATTCCTTATCAAAATTTGTGGTTGGTAAGTTAGAAATGTATATATTTTCCAAGTTGCATTTTTAATTATCTTCATTTAACCAACAGCTAAGGTGTTTTATAACGAGTCAAAATTCACTTTTCTAAAGATATATATTCACTAAACAGAAATAAGTTTTATATATATACACGCATTCGACCTAATTTTCAAATAAAACTTGAACTCACAAACTCTTAATACTTATTAAGCAACCTAGCTTAAAATCTTGAATATCATGCATGGTCCAAATTACGTGGACATGTTATCGTTTCTTTATAATTAAAAGCTAATTAATAATAGGGTTGCTTCATTACACTACCGTCGTCGATCTATCATTTTCTTTTGAGTTAGTAGTAGGTCAAATCATTTCAGTTGCCTTTTCAAAGAAAAAAAAAACATTTCGGTTTATCATTCTTTGCTGCCTAATTGCACAAAGTGTAAAAGAATAAAGAACTTGTAAAGTTATTGTTGGTGAGACGTACATAATCTAGCATTATATGCCAAACACTACACATTGGATATTGGCAATTTGTATGGACGTGCATTACTTCTTTTGATGCAAAAGAAAGAGAAATAAAAGCCAACACTTTGCAAAAGGCGCATAAACAAACGTAACATCACTTTCGAAAACTGGTATAGTCATCGTGATCAAACGTTACATTGTTTTGTTTTAACCAATTTAACATTTCTACAAGTTATATAAATATATTTCTTTTGAGTGGTTTATTTATCTACGGGGTGATTAGTATATATATTAGGGTGTGCTTAATTTGATTCCATTTGGTCGACGGAATTAGAATTCAAATTATTTTTCACGGTAGCAAAGGATGATATAAGATTATTAATTAAATGATATAATCTCTTAATTAATCCTACTAAAAATATTTTTAACATGAAATGACGTCGCTAAATGTGCATTTTGCCATCTCTCAATTTCAAGATAGATAGTGAAAAGTCCTAAAATACCCTTGGACATTATTAACTATTTTAAACATTTTTATTTGATACTTTTAAAATCAAATTATTTTTCACTATGGCAAAGGATGATGTTACATTAACCTATATCACTTAATATTGTCACCATCAATAGTATTGGTAAAATACTAAAAGCTTATATATGTTGTGAGAAAACGATTGAATAATTAAATGTGACAAAGTAAAATATAAATAAAAAGTGAATGCTATAATCTTTTTCAAAGTATAAGATTCTGAAGAAAAAGGAATCGACCATTAAAGTAAAAAAGGTTTGAATTATCAAATGAAAGCATATAATCGTATATAATTTGGGGATAAGAATATGAGACTGTTGGGTACTTAAGTTGGGTGAAAAACTCCTCACATATCTTCTTTTAAATCATAAAAATCATGAGACCCATACATTTATTCAAAATATTAAAAAATTAATATATAAAAAGTTTTTCACTCAAGTTAGATGCATAACAGACTCATACTCATTTTTCCATATAAGTAATGAGTTGTACTTAATTTATAATGAAAATGCATTTATAAAATTTGAAAATTTTGGATCTAGATGAGAATGATATTAATGTAATAGGATGATCTTTTATTATACTAGTTGCTCTAATAATTTATTAACCAATCACAACTTTTGATTTCCTCAAATTTTCAATTTTGACTTTCTTTTACTTTTATTATATAAATAAATAAATTTATAGCTATAGATGTCGACTACTTATGTCCTTAGATAAACATTAGGTTATCAAAAGTATTAAAAATTTATAGTATTAATCTTAGACTACATTGTTTACGTGTATCTAAGATAAATCAACTCCCATTCAAATGTATAATATTAATAACTTAGATTGAATAATTATGAACTATAAAAAATAAATATTTAATATCTATTAAAAAATAAATACACAATATGAACTATAAAAATTTTAATCACAATAAAAACTACAAATCTCTATCCTAAATCCATAAATTCTACTTTATGAAAGACAGATATTTAAACTAATAACTTATTAACCAATTAAATCATTCAATTTTATCAAATTAAATTTTGCTTATGTTATCATTTAATTTAATAAATTCTAATAAATATTATCCAAATATATTATTATATTAGTATTTATATTAATATTTGTATAAAAGTCTCATTAATTTATAATTTTTTTCATCAATAAATTATACTTTTTAGCACTGAACTTTTAATTGTATATATTTTTAGCCATCAACTTGATCAGATTTTTTAAAAGTTTTTAGTCATTTAATTAATTAAAAATAACTTCAACATATGAAATATTATCAAAAAAAAATTATTTCAAAAGATTAAATACAATATATATGTTCAATGTTCTAGAAATATATTCTTTTAAATTTGTTTTTCACTTACATTTTTTACACTTAAATTTATATATTTTGATAATTCATCTAATCATTAAAATGTTATAAACAATCCACGCAATCACATCTCTCGATTTTTTTAAAATTTCAATTTTGAGTTTTCTTGACTTTTTATTATATAAATAAATATAGATTTGCACATATAAATATCAATGTCGATTACACGACTAAAGATAAATATTAACTTATAAGAAAATATTATAAATTGATACCTATAAATGTTGTACATACAATATTGATAATAGCGTTTAAATTATTAATATATTAGATTACATTTTTATAAATTATATATATTAATTATTAATATTAAAACAATATGAACTCTAGATACCTATCCTAAACACAATAAAAGATGACAATATACAACATCGTTATCCGAAACATAATAGGAATCACATAATATGAGACGGTCACAGAACAAAACACGATTTACAACAGAGAGTTACTTATATATTAAATCTAAATTAATATGAACATTATTCAAGATTCATTCTATCTCTCAATAAAAAAGGTACACAATTTTCTCTATTAGTTTTGCGTATTAATGTTTAAAGTTACAATTGTCACTCAAATCAAGAATTTCCTAATTGTTATCAAAGAATATGAATAATCCTATCGTTATCTATCTATCACAGGACATGTGATAGAAAATAAATCTATTCGTGTTATGGATCCGCGTCATGATCAAAGACATATACTTGAATGTCAAGTATATGATTACAAATATGTTTATATGTTAATTCTTAATTATCTTTCATAATAATATCACATTATTAGTACAACTGATTTATAAACATTGTATAATAGCTAAATTATTATAACACGTGCCTTGTGAAATGACTACGACAACTATTAATATGTCTCAGCAAATAATGACAGTGACGAACCTGTAATTATTGTACTACAACTTGCAAAGTATAACATTTAGAACCGTATATCTTCAAAATTATAAATTTTTATGACTTAAATATATGAAGATCTAATATTGAAAATATCGTAAGTCTCGTGTCCAGTGTTGGACACGGGTTTATAATCTAGTAATGCGACTAAAATTTAATTTAATTAAAAAAAAACGTAGACACTTTAACTAATTGATATGCGACATTTTCCTTGAATTGTATTGCTTTTCTTTTGTTATTGTCGATACACGAACATTTATTTATTTTAGTATTACTACGTTACATTATATTATTATTATTTGTTATTGTTATTATATTACATTTCATTTTGCATTAAGTTCTACTACATTATATTGCATGACACGTCGATACGATAATGTAATATAATAACATTATCATATGTAACATTAACTTTTTGCAATAAATGTATGTTTATAAGAAATAAGAGTTATCTATCTATTGATACCAATATATGTATACTTGATACATTAATTTTTGCAATAAGCGTGTTATAAAAAGTAGTTTTTTCTTTTTACACAGTCAAATACTACTGAAATAATGGAGTAGTAATTAGTTTATATGTATGTTATTATAAGTATATAGTTTATGTATATGGTTTATGAAACATCTCTTTAGAAGATTATGTGTTCTTTCTCTATTTTACAAGTAATGATGTTTTATTAAAGTGGTTCCATCGCCAATATAATTACACTACTACTTCTTTTGAAGCAAAGATGGAATCATTTGCTACAAGACACAAACGTTGTAAGAGGTATGCATTATATATATTCTTCACACGTGTGTTTGTTATATACATACTCCATTTGACATTGTTTTTGCTCTTAGAGTTGCATTTGTGAAATGGGCATTCTTAGAAACATTCTAAGTTTCTAAATTCTTTGCATTCTCCTGATATCAAATGCTCACATATCTAACTGATAAACCCATTTTTGTCCTCTGAATTGATAAGTGAGCAAAGAATCTATGAACACAAGAGCACCATTACAGCTTCCCAACATCTAAAGTATAAAGAGGTAAACAATCGCAAAGAAGCTGAAAAAATGCAGTTCCAGAACACCAAAGAATTGCTGAATAAAGAGGTAAAATGTTCAAGACTTATTTGCTAGTATAATCTTTTACATTCATTCATCATCCATTCGACGTGTTTTTACAGATTCTACAGCTTGAGAAGGAACTCAAGGATCAGTATATCATACGGAAAGAATTGGAGAAAGCAATCGTTGATCAACCTCTTTTACATGATCCAACTAACGAAAATTCACTTCTAAAGGTACAGGGGAAATTAAAAAAACGAAATATTTTTTGGACTAATTATGCCCATCAGACCATATACATTAGTAGCTTTTGGTTCTTCTAATTAAGTTGGTTTTTATTGTTGATCAGCCTGCTAATGATCTGATCAAGGAGATATCGATACTGGAATTTGAAGTTAAGCATTTGGAAGAGCATCTTCTTTCACTATATCGTAAAGCTTTCCAAGAATATGTAATTCCAGTATCAAAGGAACCTATTGAAGATTCTTATGTCCAGCGCAGCCACTCTTCGCTTTCGTTGAGAACAAATCTTCCTGAAAAAATTGTTCAAGAAGTCCTAGATTCGTCCCATTCGTTGCCATTAGCAATGCTAGAGGTAACTAATTAAAACCTTTTATAATTCATCGGTCCTTAAATTATTAGCTAAAAGTCTAAAGCCACTATAATTTGATTGTGTAACTGTTGTTTTCTTATCAGCGTGCTACAGATGATTTATCATGTATTAGTCTAGCTGAGAATCGTGATATCTGTGTGTCTGCAAATCGTCTTTCTGAGGATATGATTAGGTGCATTTCTTCCATTTACTGTCAATTTACCGATCTGCCTGTGGTCAAGCAAGGCTTCCTTTCGTCACCTAGTAACTCTTCACCAAGAGACGAGTTTGTTCTGTGGAGCCCACAATGTGAAGGAGAAACAACATGGATACATAATGACTCTGAACCATCAATGGAATTTAGTGAGTCTTGCTTAAATGTGGTTGAGGTGAAAGGTATCTGCAGAAATGATCATCGATGGAGTAAAGTTGAGAATAAAGAACGGAAATATCGGTTAGTATTGGACAGTGGACAACTTTCTGGTTCTAAAAAGTATAATTATGCTTAATGATGTGGTGAACACAATCTTTTTGCAGGTCTCTTGTTTCTCAATTAGAACAGATTGATCCTAGAACGTTGACACGTGAGGAAAAGCTAGCTTTCTGGATCAATGTTCATAACGCTCTCATAATGCATGTAAAATTCAACACTTGGTTGATTTTTTATTTTTTTCTTGATTCGAGGACATTTGGTTCATAATAATGCTCGTGTTACAGGCATTCTTGGTTTATGGAACTCCACGCGGTGCTTTGAAGAGAATCTCTTTAGTCCTAAAGGTAAATGAGTAAATGTAGCATATAACCTGAGTTGGTGTATACCCTGAAACGTAAGTTGATGGTACATTTGCAATGTAAAAGAATGGAGTAGAAATTAAACACTGTTGTTTACTACATATTCTAGTTGGAAATCAAACTTCAGTAACCTAGGCATGTCTTTACTGGATGATAATTAACTCCAAATTTTCACATTTCAGGCTTCTTATAATATTGGGGGTCATAATATTAGCATTGGTGACATCCAAAGAACAATACTTGGATGCAGGCTGCCTCAACCAGGACAAGTAAGCTTCACTGGCTATCTCAGATTTTGTATCAGAGCTTAGAGGTGTTGATTGAACATACGATTACATATAAATTGATTGACACGAATATAATTTATATTTAACGGTCAAATGGGCAAAAGTTACCCAGAGTACATCTTAAATACGTAAAAACTCCTAAATCATATTAATAAAAACTGAGATCACTAGGGAAATTTTATAACTATGTAAACATGTAATACATACTATTTTATTAGGAACACAATATAAATGTGACCCAAAGTGTTTTGGGTCAACCTGACCCGAACGGACCTATTCCAACACTTACAAAAGCATTACTATTTTGACCCGCTGCCCATTTCGCCCAACTTGCTTATGCTGCTGCACCTCTAGTTTGTATATCTGATTAAGCTAACAAATATATTTGGATTGCAGTGGCTCCAATCTTTGCTATTTCCAAAGCCTAAGTGCAAGTCGAGAGATGTACAAAAGGATTTTGCTGTAGATCACGAACAACCTCTCTTATACTTCGCTCTTTGTTCTGGAAGTCATTCTGATCCCATGGTACACAGGATTAAATCTTCAAATAATGATGTCTGAAGTAATCATCCATTTATTTTGTTCTTCATTCTTTACATGTTCCATAGGTACGAATCTACACGCCAAAGAGCATTTTCCAAGAGCTTGAAGTGGCTAAAGAAGAGTACATTTATACAAACATTAAAGTACCAAAAGGGCAGAAGTTGTTTCTCCCAAAACTAGTGGAACTATACATGAAAGATTCGAGTTTGTGTATGAACGGGTTCATGGATATGATTGAACATTCTGTGCCTGAGTTTTATCTAAAGAGCTTCAAGTTGATTCGAACAGGGAAATCTTCAAAGAAGATTGAGTGGGCCTCACATAACTTCAGTTTTCGATATCTGATTCCATCAGAATTTGTTTAAGTAGTTAGGATTACATGTTGCGTATTCGCCTTTAGTTTGGATGATTTGGGAGTTTTTTCAGTATATCTTGCATAGTTGCATTGTAAATGTCAATAGTAAGCTATCAAGGATCAAGCATTACATGTGTCCATTGGTAAGTATTTTTTGTGAAGGATTATAGTATAAAAGTTGCTTATAGTTTTGGCATCAACTTATAACTAATGATATGCATTATAGACAAAGCCTGTTTATAGTTTGTTGGTTATACTTGTCTAATTTGAATTTCGTTGTTTCATAAAGTGAACCATCAGGACAAAAAAATAGATGATTTTTATTTACAACTATATTCATATACATAGCGAATTGCAGGTCCTACAACAGAAAAAACTATGGCTCAAAATGCATTAGAGATCTTACCTTTAGCTTTTGATTTTAGACAAGATTGTCCTTGATCATTGAGCCCCTGAGAATTGCGTCTGAAATTGTACAAAGTTTTCAATTGCCACAAACACATCAGATTTCTTTGCTAGCTGTTAAAGCCATAAAAATCGGGGAAAATCATCAATGAAAATAATATAATATCAATAATTATCATGAGAAATAATCGACAAGGGTCTCTAAACATCATAACGAATTAAGTCGAGAAGATGCAATCCACGTCCGACGACTACTTCAAAAGGCAATTTGTGACTTTTAGACATTTGACAAGAACAGCATAAAACAGATTCGGTAAGAGAGAAATGTCCAAACTTTTGTAACAAATTTTAAGAGTCTCAAAATTGGCATGTCCAAATCTAGATTGCCATAAATCAAAAGATGCCCGCGGGCAATTGTTAGACGCCAAAAACGCTTCAGAATCATTATAGCCCATTTTCTGATCTTCCTTGAGCTAGTACTTGCTTAGTGTTCCGATCCTGGACAAAAAAGCAAGGATGGGATAACAGAACATCCACACTATCATCACGAGTGAGTTTGCTAACACAAAGCAAAATTTTAGATGGATTAGGGACCACAAGTATATCCTTAGACAAATATTATGTTAGGAAGATGGGAAGAAACCGTGTGAGAAACAGAAGAGATTGACCATTCCCGAAGGTGACAGGAGGAGTAACTATTACTAAGAGTTTCAGAGGTGGATGACATATGCTCAGAGGTACCAGTATCCATGTTGGGGACATGAAAATTGGCCACAAATGCTTGAGCCAAATCTTCGCTTGGAATACTTGGAGATGCAAAGGTGGAGAATTTGAGACACACATGTGCATAATGATAGCTGGTGCCACAAAGCTGACAATGTGGTGGTCGACGACCCGACCACGGCCACCATTGTAACCTCCACCATGATTGCCATGACCGGCCCTGCTACGGCCAGCCATAGGCGGAGCAGATGCATTAGCTGAGAAAGCTCACGATAGAGTGGACGGGCAATGAATGGCGTGTAAGAATATTTCCTGTGCCAGTGCTAATAAATCAGAGAGGTTGAGTACACCAAAGAAAATCAAAAGAACTTTCAAAAGTCGGACCCAACCCACAAAGAAACCAATGAAATAGGTCATTCTCATCAACAAGATGACCGATCGCCGACAGTTGGTCACAAATGGCTTTAAACCTCGACCGTATTCAGAAACAGTCTTTGTCCCTTTGGTAACAAGATAAAGTTGGTTGCAAAGAGTGTAAACCCTTTCAATAGACGAGTTGTCATAATCTGCTTCAAGTTAAAGAAACGGCTTCTTCAGTCAATGAAGCATCAAGTATAATAATTTTTTCTGATCAGCGGCCTTTCATACGAATTATAAGGGATTTTCCACTGATTTTCAGCAACAACAGATTGTGGGATCGGGAGTAGAACCTTGCCATCTACATAGGATAATAAGTTTCAATAAAGAAGAATGGGGTAGGCCTGGCAAACATGTGTGTGGGTGAGTGTGGGGGGGTACTTATACAATGTGAATAGTTTGAGGACAAATTACCCAACAATCATGTGGGGAGTATAATTTATAACCCATTTATACAAGGGAGTTACATGAATGTGAAAGATGAACTAATAAATACATATAAAATACACAAAAAATGAGAAGTTAAGATATATGATCAATACAGGTCCTACAATAGAAAGAACTATGACTCAAAATGCATTAGAGATCTCACCTTAAGCGTTCTGTAGTAGACAAGATGGTCCATGATCATTGAGCGTAAGCAGTTCTCCCACTGCTAGGAAGAAGCCCATCCTTAGCCACTCTGCAAGAATCTTGAATACTGCCTCCATGTTTCCATGTTTCTGGTTTATCTCACCAAGAGCTTTCACAAGCTCAGCATCAGTAAATTACAACTACTTGATACATTTCGTATAACTTCACTCGACTCTGTGGTCATTTCACCTCTTATAAGTTCATTTACTAGAGCGGTAATCATTTAGGGTTTAATCTTTTTGTAAAAATTAAAAGATTTCCTTAAATTCCCATTTTATAACGTTACTAACAGCATCAGTGGGAGCTTGCCTTCGTTGCAGCAGCTTATCAAAAACTTTATCTGCTTTGTGCGTTAAAACTAGCATACAGAATCCTTTAGGTTATCATGTCGCCACAGTTCTCTATCAATGTATTATAAGTGACATCATCTGGAACCGCGTTGTCCAACTGGAAAAGAATCTGTGTTGCTTCATGAGTTTGTGATTGCTTGTTAAACCCATTAATCAACACACTGTACGTGGCAACATCAGGGAGCAAGCCTTTATTAAGCATTTCGTCATGCAAATGTGATGCACTTTCGTATGTCCATCTACACAATAAACATTGATCGAAGCGGTGTATGTGCCTTCATCAGGTGGTAAACCTATTCTAAACACTTCTTGAAAAACATTACAAGCTTCAGTCAGGTTCCTTTGATCACAAAGGCCTTTGATCAGTAATGAATATGTAACAGCATTAGGTAAAACGCCTTTTTTTGACCAATTGGTGTTTCATTTCAAAGGCCTTATCTAGCTCTTGATTTCTACAAAAAACCAGTAACATAATTGACAACATCTGGAGCTAATCCAGTTACACTAGTCTGATCAAAAACTCCTAAAGCATTTAAGCATCTTTTCTATATCTCCATGTACAATGTGTCCATGAATCAAAGCATCATCATAAGCCACTATAGATGGAGAAAAGGGTCCATTTCTGATCGTGACCCATCATATTTCCGACTAAAAGAGTCAATTCCCACATCAACAAACATACTGGCAAAATGGGACAATGGTTTACATAAAGCATACTAGACTGATGGGGCTGATTAACATGCCATATTACCTGATACTGACTTCAAAACAGACAACATACCATTGCCATCGATTGAACAATTTAAGGTGAATCATCAATGTTATTACAACTTCATGGTGTAAAGACTAACAAACGTTATCTCTCAAAAGCATACTGACAGGAAGCATACTGATAGGAAGAGTGGATTCTTCGCATCTAAAGTTTGCGATGATATAACTTTAGCTAAATACCTTACCAGGAGTGTGAATAATTTTTATGTCCAATTCTGATCGTGACCCATCATATTTCCGACTAAAAGAGTCAATTCCCACATCAACAAACATACTGGCAAAATGGGACAATTGTTTACATAAAGCATACTAGACTGATGGGGCTGATTAACATGCCATATTACTGATAGTGACTTCAAAACAGACAACATACCATTGCCATCGGTTGAACAATTTAAGGTGAATCATCAATGTTATTACCACTTGTCCACTTCATGGTGTAAAGACCAACAAACGTTATCTCTCGAAAGCATACTGACAGGAAGCATACTGACAGGAAGAGTGGATTCTTCGCATGTAAAGTTTGCGATGAAATAACTTTAGCTAAATACCATACCAGGAGTGAATAATTTTTATGTCCATTTTTGATCATGACCCATCATATTTCCGACTAAAAGAGTCAATTCCCACATCAACAAACATACTGGCAAAATGGGACAATTGTTTACATAAAGCATACTAGACTGATGGGGCTGATTAACATGTCATATTACTGATAGTGACTTCAAAACAGACAACATATCATTGCCATCGGTTGAACAATTTAAGGTGAATCATTAATGTTATTACCACTTCATGGTGTAAAGACCAACAAAGGTTATCTCTCAAAAGCATACTGATGGGAAGAGTGGATTCTTCGCATGTAAAGTTTGCGATGATATAACTTTAGCTAAATACCATACCATAAGTGTGAATAATTTTTATGATGAATAATCATTTTGATTATGAAGAAGTGAAAATCATTCTTTGACCAGAAAAGGTTGATCTATACACCATAAAGGGGTCATATTTTACATAAGGACGACTGGATACATAATAAAACATTCTATCCAAAAGGGCTCATTCTTCACAAGTCAATTTTCAACCTTTGACGACTGAAATTTTGACCTGTGAATCATCAATATGATTACCAGTTCACGTTGTAAAGACCATCAAACCTATTTCTTGAAAGCATACCAACCAAAAGGGTCCATTCTTAACATTGGAAAGGATACTAGAATTAAGGGTCCATTGAAAACATGTAAAAGCATACTAGCGTAAAGGGTCCGTAGTTAGATCAGAAAGGTATAATGGATCCATAGTATATCTGGAAAACATACTGAAAGAAAAATCCATAGCTACATCAAAAAAACCTTATGGAAAGGCTCCATAATTACATCCAAAAGCATACTGACCAATATGTAAATGTCAATAGTAAGCTATCAAGCATTACATGATCCATTGGTAAGTTTTTTCTTGTAAATTTGTAGTATAAATGTAACTTAAAGTTTTGGTATCAACACATAACTAATTAAATATTTATATGGATTACTGACAAAGCTTGTTTGAAGTTTGTTGATCATACTTGTTTCATTTAAGTTTAGTTTCATAAAGTGAACCATCGGGACCAAAAAATAGACAATTTTTTTATTTTAATTTGATAGTAAACATCTGTAGAATTTGTGTAGATTTATTTAGTTATCAAAAATTAAAAGTAGGGAGCATGTTTGATTGATTATTATACATGATATGCTTTCAAGGATCATTCAAAAACCCAAAGTTGACAAATATAATACCACCGGTTGAAAGCATATAATAAACAGAAGGGCTGATTATCTACAACTATATTCATATACATCATCGAATTGCAGGTCCTACAATTGAAAGAACTATGACTCAAAATGCATTAAACATCTACGACTGTATTCCTATAGCGAATTGCAGGTCCTACAACAGAAAGAACTATGGCTCAAAATGCATTAGAGATCTTACCTTTAGCTTTTGGTCTTAGACAAGATTGTCCTTGATCATTGAGTCCCTGAGAATTGCGTCTGAAAGTGTACAAGGTTTTCAATTGCCACAAACGCATCAAATTTCTTTACTAGCTGGTATAGCCATGAGAATCGGGAAAAATCATCAATAAAAACAGTATAATATCTATAACAATCATGAGACATAAGTGACAAGGGTCCCCAAACATCATAATGAATTAAGTCAAGTCGATGCAATCCACGTCTGACAACTACTTCAAAGGGCAAATTTGTGACTTTTAGCCATTTGACATAAAACAGGTTTCGGTAATAGGACAAATGTCCAAACTTTTCCAAAAACTTAAGACGATAATAAAGCATTAAAAGATAAAGGTCCAAACTTTTGCACCAATTTAAGAGTCTCAATATTAACATGTCCCAACTTAGAATGCCATAAATCAAATGATGACCGGAGCAATTGTTAGACGCTAAAAACGCTTCAGATTGATTATGAAGAACATATATCCCATTTTCATATCTTCCTTGAGCTAGTACTTGCTTGGGAATTTTAGCAACTCCAATCGATTAGGCGTATTGTGTCGGTTCTTTTGAGTAATATATCTGAATATTCCAGTCTTGAACAAAAAAGCGAGGATGAGATAACAGAACATAAACCCTATTATCATGAGTGAGTTTGCTAATAGAGAGCAAATTTCAAGATAGATTAGGGACCACAAGTATACCCTTGAGAAGTATATTGTTACGAAGATGAGAAGGAACCATATGAGAAACATAAAAGATTGGCCATTCCCGAAGGTGACAAGAGGAGTACGTGATTTAAGAGTAACATTACTAAGTTTCAGAGGTGGATGAACTACCGACCAAAGGCATCAGTATCTACATACCAATCTGGAATATTGTTGGGGACACGAAACAAATGCTTGAGCCAAATCTTCGACTGGGGTACTTTGAGATGCAAAGGTGGAGAGTTTGAAATGCACATTTGCATGATGACTATTGGTGCAACAAAGCTGACAAGGTGGAGGTCGACAACCCGACCATAACCACCATTGTAACCTCCACCATGATTTCCACGGCCACCCCTGCCAGGCTGCCACAGCCAGCCATAGGCGGAGTATAAAAAAATAGGCTGAGAAAGCGACCGATAGAGTAGACGAGCATTGTATGGCTTGCAAGAACATCTCCTGACCTTAGGCCAATGCTAATAAATCATAGAACACAGGTGGCGGTTAAGTACACCGAAGAGATGTAAAGAAATTTTCAAAAGTAGGCACCAACCCACAAAGAAACCAATAAAATTGGTCAGCCTCTCATCAACGGGATGATGATCGCTGACAGTTGGTCACAAATGGCTTTAAAACTCCGACCATATTCAGAGATGGTCTTTATGCATTTGGTAACAAGACGAACTTGGTCGCAAAGGGTGTGAACCCTTTCAAAATCATTCTTACAGAAAAGTTTGATCCTTATACCATAACGTCTACTTGAGGGTCAATTCTTGCATCATATAAGTGTAGATTGGCAGGAACACCTTAGTCCTGTGTACCATTTGGTACCCATCATCCCTACCCTGCAAAGGTATGATGCCTGTAAAATGCCTTCACATACAAAGTAATTGGGAGAACCGTCTGAGACTATGTTCGAACCCGCGACCTCTCGGTCTATACCTGTGGGCCCAGCTTCAAAGGCAGCAGGTGGCCACTGGGCTATGCCCAAGTGCTTATTCTTGCATCATATAGAATACTGGCAAAAAAAGGATGATGACTGTTAACATAATTAAACATACTAGCCAAAAGGGCTCAGTGTTTACAAGTCAGATTTTCAACCTTTGACACATACACAGAAAATCAGACCTGTGAATCATTGATGTGATTACCAGTTCACGTTGTAAAGAGTAAAAACCAGCAAACCTATTTCTTGAATGCATACCGACTGAAAGGGTCCATTCTTAACATTGAAAAGCATACTAGTATCAAGGGTCCATTGAATACATGTAAAGGGTCCGTAGTTAGATCAGAATGGCATAAAGGATCCATAATTATATCTGGAAAGTGTACTGAAAGGGTCCATAGCTACATCAGAAAAAATACTTACGAAAAGGCTCCATAGACCATAATTACATCAAAAAGCATACTGACCGAAAGAGTTCATAACAGTTAATCAGCGTGATTAGACGCTCATGGATCATAGAAAATGGTCGATTATTTTACATCAAATCATATACTGACTGCTAAAGAAGGGCCGCTAAGTATATATAAAGAGAAAAAAAGAGCTACCCTCGTTTATTTCAAGATAACCAATCAACTATAGAAATGAAATCCATAATATCATATCTATCGTTCCTTAACTGGGCAACTGTATACACCATAAAGCATACTTGCAAAAAGGGACAATTGTTTACAAAAAGCATACTAGGCCCAAGGGGCTGATAGATAACATGGCAAATTTCTGATATTGACTATGGAGCAGACACCATACCATCGATTGAACAATATAAAGGTGAATCAACAATGTGATTACCAGTTCATGGTGTAAAGAGCAACAAAAGTTAACCTCGAAAGCATACTGACCAGAAAGGGTTGATCCTTACACCAGAAAGCCTCTTTAAGAGTCAAATCTTACATCAATTGATGTACTGGCAAGAAAGGATACAAGCATACTGGCATAAAGGGTCAGTGCTTACATAAGGGTCCATAATTATATCAGAAAGCATAGCGCAAGAAAGATCCATAGCTAAATCAGAAAGCATACTTACGAAAAGGGTCTATAGTAAAACTTTGTTCTTAAAAGCATACCAACCGAAAGGGTCCATTGTTAGCAAAACTTTTTACACGTCATAGCAAAACTTTGAAACAGATGCAATTACAAGGTCAAAGTGTGTGAAGACCATTGAATGTCTGGCTAAAAGGGTCAATTCTCACATTAAAAAGACAAAAAGCATACTTGAAATAAGGGACAATTGTTTACAAAAAGCATACTAGGCCGTAGGGGCTGATAGATAACACGTCAAATTTCTGATATTGACTATGGAACAGACACCATACCATCGATTGAACAATATAAAGGTGAATCATCAATGTGATTACCAGTTCATGGTGTAAAGACCAATAAACTTTATCCTTAAAAGCATACTGACCAACAAGGGGTTGATCCTTACACCATAAAGCCTCCTTAAGGGTCAATTCTTACATCAGATTGAAATACTGGCAAGAAAGGATGACTTTGTACATAATAAAACATAGCAGCCAAAGGGGCTCATTGTTTACAAGTCAGAGTTTCAATAGCAGACATTTGACACACATACCAAACCAAGACCAAAAATTTGACTTGTAGATCATCAATGTGATTACAGTTCACGTTGTAAAGACCATCAAACTTTTTTCTTGAAAGCATACTGATCGAAGGGTCCATTCTTTACATTGGATTATACTTGCATTAAGGGTCCATTGAATACATGTACAAGCATACTGTCATAAAGGTCCGTGCTTAGATAAGGGTCCATATTAGCAACATCAGAAAGCATACCGAAAGAAGGGTCCATACTTATATCAGAAAGCATACAGAAAGAAGGGTCCATATTAGCGACATCAGAAAGCATACCGAAAGAAGGGTCCATATTAGCGACATCAGAAAGCATACCGAAAGAAGGGTCCATATTAGCGACATCAGAAAGCATACCGAAAGAAGGGTCCATATTAGCGACATCAGAAAGCATACCGAGAAAAGGGTCCATAGTTATATCAGAAAGCATACCGAAAGAAGGGTCCATATTAGCGACATCAGAAAGTATATTTACGAAAAGGGTCTATAGTACATCGGAAAGCATACTGATGGAAGTTTCCATCATAGTTCATCAACATAATACCATCTCATGGATCAAGGAAAAAAGGGTCCTTTTTTTTTACATCAAAGACCGCTAAATAAGGGCCGATAAAAAAATAAAATAATAATTAAAAAAGAAAACAAAAAGATACCCCCATTTATATCAAGAAGATAACCAATCAACTATCAAAAGCTATGAGATTCAAAGGCGACTGTGCCTGTGCTGTTGCTGCACATTGTTGATGGTATATATTAACATAAATAAATGGGGAGTGAAAAAAGAAAATTAAAACTAAAAAAAAGCCCTAAAAATAATGAAAATTTGACATAAATAAAGGGTATCAAGAGAACAAACCTGAATCATGAAAGCTTTAGTTTACATGGAAACAAAATAACAATATCAAAATACAATTTCTTGAAAAATCCCAATATGCAGAATGCGAACCCTAAATACGATAATAATTTCTATAAAAATAAAAAGTTCAAAAAAAAAAACCCCTAATTTCTTGAATGCAAACGTAATTGAAACGCAGACGCAAGAACGAAATCTTGTATCTGTATGTAATGTTTATGTGTGTATATATATGCAGAGATTGATATAAGTTGAAGTCGGTTAATAATCCGCGCGTTTATGTTACGCTAATTTTGTTTCACGCGGGTATTGGATTTAAAGGAAAGTTTTTGAAACATAAAATATCTCTATTCATCAAATCCAAATTATTATTACAAACTATATATTTATATATTTTGGATAAGCCGGACTTATCGAAATATGTTTTTAACTGGATCAGTATATTTATGCATTTTGTTGATAAAAAAATTATTACAAATCTATACCTTTTTAATTATCAAAGTATATTTATAGATTTTTGATAAGCTGGACTTATCGAAATATGCTTTTATTTGGATCATTATATTTATGCATTTTGTGGATAAAAAAATTATTACAAATCTATAACTTTTTAATTATCAAAGTATATTTATATATTTTTGATAAGCCGAAGATATTAAAATATAGAAGAAAATTGCACGCATAAATAAATTATATTTTTTAATTTTTAAACTCTAATCCTGAATTTCATATTAAGCATGCAACAATTCTTCATAGTTAATAAAGGAAATAATTTTATCCAATTTATCTTGCTTTTGTTGGATAAACTAAAACAAGCAATCTAGAAGTATTTTAGTTTTGATATTTATTTTTGTACTTTACAAATTTTGTTTAGTTTTGGTTATCTTTCTTTTAAAATTTACTTCTTTTTAAAATTTACTTCTACGAACTTCATATTTATCTAAATTCTATTTTAAAAATTGATAACATTATAGTTTTTCATTCAATATAACGATATATTTTTTGAAATGTTCATATAACCACTTGTACAGTTTATTTTTGCATATGTCATTAAAACTTACAAATATGATATGACCCTTAGAGCGGGTTACTCTGAAAGAAATACATGAAAAAGAAATACAAGACTTTGTCAATTTTATTCTTAATATAATAAATATCTCATAACGCTACAATTTTAGAATTTGACTCATTAACCATCTAATATGTGATTTAATAAAAAAGTTTTAATTTGAATGGCATAAATGAAAATAATGTCATTCAAATAAAAACTATATATTAATTTAGAAAGAACATTTAGATAAGTAAATGGAATTTTCCTACTCGAATTATGCCGATGCAAAAGAAAAAAGTTTAAGATATATACCGATTGATTTGAATGTTTTTATGACTATTTTTATAAATTATTTTTCTACTCATTTTTAAAATATTTACTTAGAAGTGATTTCACTAGAAATTTAATTGCAAACTATAATTGTTCTGCTGTTATTTATTTATTTATTTTATCAAATAAGACCATATCAAGATGAAAAACCAAAACGCAGTAAATGAACAAATAAAATAAAATTAGTGCTGAAAAAAAATAAAAGATTTTGTGTCAATTAAAATTAATTTGGTGCATTAAAATTATATATCTTGTTGCTAGATAATTTAAAATTAATTTTTAATATATAATATACAAGTTTTAAAATATTTACCCATGTATTATTTTTTTCTAAAATAAAATGTATGTGAGAAAAAAAAAAAAAAAAAAAAAGAGGAGCCCTAACATTTGGCGGTGTTTTATTATCAGTGTAAAAAAAAGAAAGAACCCTATCATCAACAACCACTAAAAAAAACCATGGATGAAGAGGGTATCGGGTTAGTACTTGCTCGAGCTTCGGAGCTCCGATCCAAAATCTCTAATTCCATCCACAATTTTCAAGACCCAACAACAGAAACCACACAACAAGAAGTTGCTGATGATGAAGATGAAGATGAATCCGAAAGCCTTTTGAACATTCGAGATTCCCTCGAAGCTCTCGAAGCTCAACTTTCTTCTTTGCAGGTCTGTTTTTCTGTTCCTTTAATTTCATTATATAAGGTTTTTTTATATTTTCTTCCCATTAACCATGATAATATTGTTCAGCAAGATTATTAGTTAATCAGTTATGCATCTCGTTTGCCCATTTTTCCATCCAAATTTTGGTACTTTTTGTGTTTATGGTGGGTTTAGGAGGCTAGAGGCATACCCATTGGAAAGAGTTTCACCAAGGGCTTGTAGTACATGTCGAAATGGGTCGGGCCTGGTCATTTTTTAATGCTGTGACAAATTCAAGTTAGCTACTAGTGCTGAGTTTTCCGAGCTCGCCTAAAAGTTGTGAACCGGCGTTTTATTGACGAAATGAATTGTTCTAGTAGTAGTGAAGTTGTCTAGCTTAAATTTAGTATTCTCCAAAAATTTCATTTCACAATTTAGTGAATGAATTACACTCTGACTAGTTATCTACATTTGACTACTAGTTAGAGATTATTTTATCTATTTGTTCATTAATAGTGTTACTACTATTTGTAAGCCGTAGCCCATATGATACACGAGAGATAGGTTAATTAATATGATATTAAGGAACTTATAATTAAGAACAATAGATATGACTTTGGATAAAGCTTCCACCACCAAGCCTAACAACCTGATTAAATCTTGGGTGAAGTAACTAAACGCCACCAAAAATTAATCGGGTGAAAAGATGAAGTTGTAGTGATAAAGCAAATAGCACCACACTAATAACAATCAATAATTTACTCCCATTTTGAGTTAATTACTTAGAAAAACTTCATAATCTGTTGTGTATTTAAACGGAAGAGGATGTCTTCTTGGAAGCCTTTTTATAGGCAGCAACATGTAGCCAAAGCAAACATTTAATCCTTGCTTTTGAAAAGACGATAAAACTTTGAAGAACTGATAAGTAGTCAAAGTATTAAAAACTGCAGTAAACTAGGTGAATAATAATTAAAGACCAGCTCCCTTGCTGAAAATGCAAATCTCAAAAAGGACTCATTAAAGGAACCTGATGACTGTTCTTTACGAGTTCACAGGCTTGACTCGGGGCTGAGACTAGTGGGCTGCCATGAAATCACATTCATCCACCTAAGGGTTTGAACCCAAGTAAATGTCGTGAAATCTCACATTCACAAGATGGGTCTGTTTTTATACTAATCAGATTCATCGGGTTAGGAAGTCCTTGTGCACCCGCATCACCATAACTCTCTATAATCCGTTCTTTAATCATTCTTGATTTGCATCTAAAACCTAATGTGAATAACATCGTTACCACTCTAAGCGTGGCAATTTAACATAGATTATAGATACTATGCATTATGGACCATTTCTTGCAAAACTTCCAAATTCCCATTTTCCAATGATGGTCACCATTTTGATTAACCTGTACTATCCTGTGAGTAATATTCTCATCAATCTGTTCATCATTATGTAGAATTAATCCGTATTGGCGAGTAAAATTAGTATTCTGATTATATGTTAGAACTGTTTTAATTATTTTACCTGTCTCTTACCAAATGTCCTCACTTGTATATTGTTTTAGGCATTACAACAACAACAATGGTATGAAAAAGAAGCATCTCTTGCTGAGATCGATTATAGTCGCAAAAAGTTGCTAGAAAAGCTAAAAGCATACAAAGGTGAGGAGTTGGAGGTCATACACGAAGCTACTGCTTTTGCCAGCTCAACAGTAGATATGGAAAACAACGATCTTCTTCTCCCCCCTTACCCAACCCGTCCAACTACATCTTTAGCCTCCGAGAATGGTTATCTGTCACATTTCTCTGTAACAAACAAAATCCCTCACAATGACCCTCCAACTAGTGATCCAGAGGGTAGCGTCCAATCAACTTCCGAAAGCTCATTGAAAGGTTTGAAACAAATTATTGGGGCAGCTGTAAAGACGGCATTTACCTTTGTTGGTTTTGTAGCTGTTATGCATTTGTCTGGTTTTGAACCAAGGCTCAATAGAAGATGGAATGAATCCAAAGTTTTGGGTATGGGTCAAGAACAGGGGAATGAAGAAATCAAGGAAACAATGGCCAAGTGTCCACCTGGGAAGGTTCTGGTTGTTGAAAATGGCATAACACGCTGCCTTGTGAAAGAAAGAGTGGAAATCCCATTCAAATCCGATGTTACATTACCTGATGTAAGTTATGGGTGGGGGTAAACAAGTCTTTTTTTTTTATCTAATCATTTGTATATCCGGTTTCATGTGGAAACACTGCTAGTAAATTTTTAGGAACTTCATCAAGGACATTGATTTGATGATCAGTTATAATATGAGTTTTATGGTTCAGTTTGCTCACTGAAGCTGAGGTTTGCTACTAATCTATTATCTAGTTTTCATTTTATGTCACACTTACAATTAGCTACTAAATTTAGAAACGATACAATGTGATCTAAATTTTGTGTATAAAGAATAAAGTAATCCATATTCTATTTTGACATTAAAGCAGCAACAACACCAACAATTAGGGTAGTGGGATCACCAAGAACTGCTGATATCACAAACTGCACTGCTAAACCAGCTATTTGACAGCATTTCTTCATTTTCTTTCTACTTTTTTTATGATAACTTTGTAGTGTCCCTTTTAAGCTGGGAATTTTAGTCTCTAAATTCCAACTTCTTCCATACATGTCACCGTTATAATTGTTGTTCTCCCCATACACGACTCCATAATATATATCGTGCCAACTCTCCACCAACATCTCCTTTGCACATGCCACATGTAAGTTATACTTTTTGCATGTTGACCTATAACTCCAACTGCGTCCTTTCTTACCACATTTGTGGCAGGCTGACCTCACTTTGCGGCACAAGTACAGCTTAATCTCACCATCATTCAACATGGTCGGGAGCTTTGCACAACATGGGTGTAGGTCGAAACCACAATCCTTGCAGTGGTACACATACCCAGTAATGTCTTTTTGACATGCGTTGCAGTAGCGGGGTAATGATCCTGGTGGCGTGGTGAGGAATTCAAAGGTACATTTTCTGTAGAAAGGATGGGAGATTGAAGGTGATGGAAGGGCACAATGGACATGTAAGTCATGGTTGCATGTGGTGCACTTGTAGTTGGATCCTATTCCAGGTTCATTGCATCCATCACACTTGAATGGGACTTGGGTATAGTCGTATTGGAGCAGGTGTTCGGGGTGGCTAATATGAGAGATCTCATTGTATTTCATGGTTATGTGCAAGTTAATGAAAAATAGATGGTTAGAATTTAAAGAATTAGAAGCTGGGGGTGATTCATTTATAAAGCATTGTGATGTATGTTGTTTCTTTAAAGGAATAACAACTGGTGCTAATAGCTTATTAAGGAGGCTTAGGCCTTAGTGGTAATTTATTTACAACGTGTGCGTGGCTATGGCATCTTAAGATTCAGGGTTTGAAATTGGCGATGCTAAATGGGAAGAAAGTGAAAAATTGGAAACATGATGCTTGGTGGCAAGATGAGGTAGCTTATTGCATGATGAATTGGAGTTGGAAAAGTGTGAAGCAAAAATCGTGTTCATTTTCTTTAACTTAGGGACTTGTAGAATTGCCCTATCAAAGATTTGTCTTTAACTTTATATTCCTTGAGCAAAATCGCTAACAAACATGTCACTTTATCATCTTAGATTCTTGTGAGGATTACTGGATTAGGATGTGTTTGGAATTAATTAATTACTCCGTATTATTTATTTTTAGGTGCAGTAGGAAAATAACTCTAAAATATTAATATTGATTTCCGTTAATAAGCTCTAATAATGTTCTATAATCCAAAGATGATTTATGTACTTTGTTGGAAAATGATGGCTGACGGTGTACATCTCTACTCTTATTTAGTTAATGTAACAACACCGGTTTAGCCCAGAGGATACACATCCCATTTTTCTGATAAGAGACATTAGGTTCAAAATATCATAGGTAAATATATCTTGAAGTGCCAAGGGATGGCCGGAAAACATTTATAGAGAAACCCTAGTTAGCCCCCGTATATGTGTCGAAAAGACTTGTCAATTCCGATAAAATGAACAAGTAGAAGCTTCTCCATTGCAGTTTACGTTTATTTTAGGTAGTCTTATATGATTTAGAATAAGACACCATATAACTAAGCACTTTTGGTTTAAAAGTAAAGACATGGAGTATCAACATAGTCAGGAAGTATACGAAGGATGCAAATTTTATTATTTGATTATGTCTTGAAAGGGATACTATTCATTATTTGATGTTATAGTTTTCAAACAATGGGAATAACCGTATAACCATACAAATCGTATCAAGGACCATCTCAACTTTGCTTGTTTTTCGCTGGTTGCGTCACTAGGCGATAGATGATCTGTTTCTAACTAAAAAGCTGGTGAATATATATGTCGTAGTATTACAAAAATAGGATATTGATGACCATCACTCTCGCCATAAGTTTGTAGCCATTATCCAGCCTACGACATGGGTCACATATTTACATGGTGTTATGGGGTGAAACCTCTCCAGCTCTCCCATACCTTATAAGTATATGTATATTTCGTTCATTCTATTGTATGCATAACTTGAAAGTGCAACCAGCTAAATAAGTTAATATTTGAAGTGCGTTAATCTAGACAATGAATCACACTTACGGAACAGAACAATTGAGGCTACAGAAAATCATAAACATCTCTTACACCATGTTCTTGAGATATCTCAAGTATCTGTGTTGTGCTTTAATCATTAAGAACAAAATTGACAACCTAAGATTACATTAGCCAAGGGTCAATTACTATCTATAGATCAACTTGTGGTGCCTCTGCGTCATCGATTTAAGTCATTATTCATGGTTAAAAAAGGCTGTCCGTCTAGTGATTAGTGGAAAACTATTTTCGAAATAAGTCCAAGAATCATTACTTGACATATGATGTGGTGATTCGAGCTAACATAAACACGTTAAGCATACCAAAAGATTCCTATAAAATCATAGGTCATGAATTCAAATGACTATAATAACACAACACATCCATGATTCATTATTATGACAAAATCTTATCACAGATAATCATAACTGTGAAATCATTAACACAGATCAATAATGTTTTTGCCTCTTAAATAAAAACAAATATAAAGCATAATTAGAAATCAAGGACGAGCTCATCTTTGTTATCAGAGAAATAATGGAGAATGTATGGAGCAGCCCGGATTGCAACGACCCATGACCCGAACAAGGCGACATGGAAACGAAGCTCTTTCAGAGCAACCTCTTTGTCTGGTTTTCGCATAAACATCCCTGGAAACATATCTTCTTCTTCTTCTTCTTCTTTTTTTGGCCGGACTTTGTTTCCGTTTGAAAAATAGTGAAATTACTTTGGGGAATTTATTAAACCCTAGCTTTAACGCAATTGATGTTAAACACTTTCGTATGGTCCAAGAGTTTGGTTTTGTTTCGTTTTAGGAATTTATCTCTAGGCCCATTTAACTTAGCCCAACTTTTGTATCTTGCTATCCAAGATCGTCTTTTTTTTTATATTTGGGTTTAGTGCACCTATAACTAATTATGCCTCAAAAATTATGCCTGAAAAATTATAATGTGCACGAATTCAAGTCGACCTTTATTGTATGCACGAACTTAGTAAAAACGTTCAAATCATGTAACATGGTGTACGTGGCAGCCCATATGAGTTGCCAAGTGCAAATTTATTTATATTTGAACTGGCCACGTTCAAGGTTTTGATCGGTCGATTACAAAAAGTTACATGATTTGAACATTTTTACTAAGTTCATGCATACAATAAAGGTCGACTTGAATTCGTGCACACTATAACTTTTCAGACATAGTTAGTTACATTCTGACGCACTTAATATTTTTTTTTCGGACTTTTTGAAATGTTAGACCACATAGGAGTTTAGGACGAGGTCAACCAAAGAAGTAAACAATTTTTATTAAGTGGTATTGTTTTTTCTTTTTTTAAGGTTCAAAAAATTTATGACCCAAAATCTTTTTTGTATTAATAATAAGACACCTAAGATAAATTGATAATATAAATTCAAATTCAAGTATAGTATTTAATATAAACCGAAAGGAATGGATGAGTACACACATGAAATAAAAAAGTGAGTGATTGAAACTTGAAAGATGATTAAAGCGTGGAGGAATCGAATTCACAATTCATAAAAAGAATTTCTGTCTTCGAGTTTAAAGAGATGGAATTCTAATTAAGGTATAGTGTGTTGTGGTGGCAAAATAATGTACGTTTGTTATACTTGAGGCATGGACTTTCGTCATATTATGGTTTTGGGTAAATTACTATATTGGAAATCAATTTGGTGTTATAGCCGAATACTTGAATCAGATAATAAGCGTAAACCGATTCAATCAATTTTGATATGTTATACTTATTCAAAATGTATTGACTATAAAAGATAATCACACAAACATTCTAAGCCATCAACCAACTAACCAAGAATGACAAAACTACAAAAGTTTACTATCATCATTCATCAATCGATTATCAACAAAACCATAATAAAATTTAATCATATTTGAAATATATATAACTATTATACAATAATAAATAATTACTATGTTTTCAAAAGTTTATAAATACATTTTGATCTTAAAGACTTAACTAATGAAGCCATTATTGTATATCATGGTTATGTTGATATTTAGTAAATACATATCAAATTTGTATAAATTTTTTTGGTTTTTTTTATATATAAAAAAAGCAAGTAATATTTAAATATTTATATATTTGTGTAAATTCAGAACGAATATATAAAAACTTATGTCGTTAGTTGTCGGGGATGTGCAATTAATAACAAACAAAATTGGATAATATGTAATCACTACATGCATGATACGCTTTCAGATTGAATCAAGTCGGTGGTTTACCCCAAATTATTCAACCGGATATAATCAGTGATTAAGAATTTTCTGTATAATTAGTGTTTGAGTTTTGTGTGTGAAAACAGGGAGAGAGGGAATTGCAGGCGGTGGTGGAGATCGCGGGAGGCGGTGGAGAAGGGGGGCGACAACGGAGGATGATAGAAACTAGGTCGATAAGAGTGTGTAATGATTAGAGGGAATTGGAGAAAGGGGAATATATAAGGATTTTATGTTTTATGTAGGGGTATTTTGGGAAGAAATTTTTTACTTAATTTCTTAATCTCAATCCTCTTTATAAAGAATTATAGATAATTAATTAACTAATGATTATATAGGTGTACCTTAAGCATATATGGGGTACTTTTAGACGATCTATTTGGTAAAAACAAAGCACACCCAGTTGAGTTTCTTTTCTTTCAAAATTTACATTTATGTTTTTCTTTCTATTTCAAGATTTACATCTATAGATACTTTTTTTAAACAAACTAATTTAACACCCGCATGATACGAAATGAGTGAATTTTTTTTTCTTATTCACTTGAGGTGGGTAGTTTTTTTCCCGTGGGTAGTTTTTTCCCGTTATAGTGTTGAAAATTTTGAATAGTGATTTTCACATTAATCATCGACTTTTACTCACATTCTATTTAAAAGACATGAATCTATGTCAAATAAGCTAAAACTAACTCAAGTTAATCATTGACTTTTTTCTTATTGTATCTATATATATATACTTTATAAATTATCTACTTTTTTGTATTTTTCAAAAAAAAAATAAAAATTTATCTACCTATATCCTTATTCTTTATTCACTAATTTATAAATTAATGTCCACCTAATATACTTATAATGCTCTTAATAAAATTATTTTCAACATATATCTTTCAACCCTTAAAATAATTACACGACCCTTATTTACATCAAAATCTTTTACATTAATAATCACATCACCGTCGTTGCCCGTCCTACCGCATCGTACGGGCATATGTTTTATTATGTACTCGTAGTAGTTATTCTATTAAGATCTTATTATCCAGATTTAATTCTGCATATCAATACCATTTATAAACCCTTATAAAGAAAATAATGTTTTAGAATTTAAACACTTTTTACAATATCCATAAATTATCCTTAATCTTAAAATAAGTAACACACATTCACTTCACACCACTTATTTGTCTCTCTTTCTTTCATACTATCACTTTCCAGTGTGACAATGTGCATCATCACCGACACCCCGGCCATCGCCTTTCGTATCCATCATCACCACACTTAACTATCATTTTTTAAATGGTAACGTTGCAACGCACGGACACCCATCTAGTTCCTTTATATAATAAATTGATATAGGAAACTTACAAATGAATTTCCTAACGAGTGTCTCGGGGGCATTCATTATTATGTATTTAATGAATTCAAACTTTTTAAAGTATAAAAATTGTTTTTTTTTTTTCCGAAAATTCAGTCGGGACATGACGTCATGAAAACCTTATCGTATAATGATGAAGTTTTGTGCGTACTCTGGAAACGACATGTTGACTATAGACTGTTACGAGTATTTAGAGAAAAAACCTTAAGATTTGTCATCCTTAAAGATCGAACTCAATGATTTATATAAAAATGATGACACTAGATGTAACTTTTAATTATTTAGAAAAAAAGTTGCTCATTTAACGATTTCAAACATTTTAAAATATAAAAATATACATTAATGATTCATATAAAAATCATAATTAATTATTAGATTCGGTTAATGAACATTTAATATAATTTTAGATTATTTGTTAAGAAATAATTATGGGTTCATTAATGCCTCTGAAACTGGTTTACAAATCCCTACAATAAAAGATCAAACAGCTTTACTACGGATCAAATGTATATGGTTTTGATTTAGTTGTTGACGTATAAACTAAGATAACACTAACGTAACAAAATAAACTTCTAAGTTTCATCGTATCTTGGTTGGATTAAAATTGTAATTTTCCAGGTCATTTGTCCACAAATGTGAATTAAATATGCTAATTGCCCACATAAGTTCTACTTATAGTAGTCGAATGACGTACTTTTGTGGGTTTGATCAATCAAGGTTGCCTAAATTTGGAAAAAGAAAATCTTAGAAAGCTTTGAATCATCTTGTCATTATTCTAAAAGATTTTTGTCATTGGAAGTATTTGTCCTAATATTAACTCATGCAAATGGTCAAATATTAGATTTATTGTAGACTTGTAGTATTACACATTTTAGGAAATAAACAGCTATCACATTTTTATGTTTACACATAATTTGATATAATTACCGTTAACAAAATATTTATACATAAGTAAACAAAAATAAAAATAACATCTCGTTTTTAACTAAAGTCTTGAGTTTGAATTGTGTTTTTCTTCCTTTAAATACTCTTAACCGGCCATAATCAACAGCTCGTTGTTTATGGGATGGGCAAGACTTTATCGTTATCATTACACCTTAAGGTTTTCATGACGTCGAAACCCGACTAAATATTTGAAAAAGAAAAAGTGAAATTGGTAGGAATTACGTACATATAATTTAGAGTGAAGAGGAGGGAGGAGGCTAATAAAAGCAATGCTGTATAATGTAGCTGAGCCACCACCTTCCTTCTTTAATTCCTCCCATCCTCTTTTAACTACCCCAAATTTATAACTCACTCACTCTCTCATCATTCACTACTCCCTCCATCTCTCTCTCTCTCTCTCTGCCCCTGCAAATTAAACATAATAACACTATAATGTCTGTTTACACTGTTAAAGTTGAGGATTCAAGGGCGGCCGACGGACAAACCCCGTCAGCCGGCCCGGTTTATAGGTGCATTTATGCCAAGGATGGTCTCATGGACTTGCCTCCTGGTTATGATTCTCCTTGGGACTTTTTCAGGTATATATTTTGTTACCTTTTTTTTTTTTCTTCTACATTGGTATTTTTGCACTGAAAAAGTTTTCTTGCATCATTTTGACTTTCAAGTGGAAAAAAGTCATAACTCAGAAGTCAAGATGGTGTCGAGACATATACTACATTATTCTGTGCATTTTTGTTATATATTAAGATTGAGAAAGAGTTTATATATATATATAGATAGATATAGATACTTATTAAAGTGTAATTATTTGTATCATATATTCTTTTTTAATTTTTAAGAAACTCAATACATACATTTAAGCTTCTTCCAATTTAGATTTAAAGGTGTTACATATGTTTTTCTACCACAGAAATCTTTTTCTTAACAAGGATATATATATTGGTAGTCTTGTTCAACACCCTTGGTCAAAGCTCGGTTGACTAGCTTTGAGCATTTGTCTAAGTCATATCACTTTTTTTTTTTTTTAACAGTGAGTTAATCGTAGTACATATTTTTGATTTATTAACAAATTGTAAGTATCACAAACATTTAAGGATTGATGTGTAAAAAGAATATATATATATATATATATGTCTAAAAGTATGTCTTGATCATTACAAATCACAAGATCAAATTTGATTACAATGAAAAAGAATAATCAAGTAAATTCCATTTGTGATACATTTATGAATTAGGTATATCTGTAAGGCTATATGATCATAAGTGTATATATCATGGGGAAATTAACTGCATATGATTCCTCACTTGCATGTTCAATTTGTTTGCAATTGGGTTCACATCCATTTATTAACGTAAACCGAAATAAACGAACATCCATTCAATTTGTTTGCAACATTCTGTTTGGTTTGGTATAATTTCATTCTTTTTGGTTTATTGATGACAGTGAGTCCGTTAAAAGAAACCCGAAGAACCCTGCGCTTGGTCGACGTCAAATCATCGATGGGAAGGTACTATACATACCTATCCTATCTTATGAGCATAAAATCCATGCAAGATAAGATCTGATCTGAAATCAATCTTGCAGGCTGGTGGCTATTCATGGTTATCATATCAAGATGCTTACAATTCTGCTTTACGTATTGCCTCAGCCATTCGAAGTCGATCTGTTAATCCTGTGCGTACTTAATTACTTAACCTCTGCTTTCCTAAGATTATACCGAGTTTTTTTTTACTATCAGTACAAGAGTTTATGTAACTTTTTCAGTTTTTAATTTCTTTACTGTGAATTTAATTAGGGAGACAGGTGCGGTATATATGGACCTAACTGTCCTGAATGGATCATTTCTATGGAGGTATTATTATATCCACATGACTGCATATATCCTTTGTACTATTTCGCTAAGGAATACTTTCCGAGTATGAATTATCAAAACATCTTATAGTGTAACCCCATCAATATTCTTCTTTATGACTAGTTAAGTTTAGATTGGTATAATTGTCAATATGGCATCTAAAGGTGAAAGTTTATTCTTTCATTGGTTATTGAAGAAATATTTTTTTGTTAAGTTGCTCCTTTGTTGTCTTTGGAAGCTACTAATAATGATACTGTTTGTTATAATTTTTCCGCAGGCTTGTAACAGCAATGGCATAACATATGTACCTTTATATGATACACTTGGTACCCAAAAAACATATTTTACTATTTATGAAACTTGAGTCAGTTTTGCTTGTAGTAATCTGATCATTCTTATCGACTGTCCTTGTTTCAGGTGCTAACGCGGTCGAGTACATCATCAACCATGCAGAAATTTCGTTAGTTTTTGTTCAAGAGAACAAGTTGCCTGCGGTATGTTATGCTTTTATCTTCTTTAGCCAGCTTTTTTCACTACATTATATGTGGATGTGACCCCTTTTCTGTATATATGCCACATATTTACCTGATATGCCGACAACTGGTTTTATATATATCACTTTGTTGATTGAATATGTATTGTCCTTGTAGATCTTATCGTGTCTTCCAAAGTGCTCATCCAATCTGAAAAGTAAGACAAGTTATATTGAAGATACTTTAGTTTGATTAATAACTGCATTATGACTGAGGTTTTCATTTTCTACTTGAAGCTATCGTCAGCTTTGGGAAGTTCTCTGAATCACAAAAGAAGGAAGCAGAGGAACAAGGTGTTGATTGCTTCTCATGGGAAGATTTTTCTTTAATGGTTCGTATTTCTGCAAAAGATATTTGATTTGCTGCAATCACTCAAATATGAATTAAATTGTACTGTTTATCGATCATTTTCAGGGAAGTTTGGAAGATGAACTACCTGCAAAAAATAAGACTGACATTTGCACAATAATGTACACAAGTGGAACAACCGGAGAACCAAAGGGTGTCATACTAACTAACAGTGCTTTCATGTCAGAAGTCTTGTCGATGCATCAACTACTTGTTGAAACAGATAAACCTGTAAGTTTCAAAATCAAAGTGGTCCGAGTTACCATTTCTGATCTCATCTTCTATTTTCAGATATAACTGTTCGATATACGTTTTTGTGTTGATTGGTCAAAAATCTACAATAAAGATAGGTAAATAAGCCTTGTTGTATAACTGAAGTTCTCTATGTTGCAGGGCACAGAAGAAGATACATACTTCTCATTTCTTCCTTTGGCACATATATTTGATCAGATAGTTGAGACATATTGCATTTACAGTGGTTCCTCGATTGGGTTTTGGCAAGGAGTAAGATATAGAATTGTCAAATATCATATATTTTAATCTTTTCGTCTTAATTATGTGTCTAATATTTATATAAACATTTTCATGTCACTTGTAGGATATTAGATATTTGATTGAGGACCTTCTTGTGTTGAAACCAACCATATTTTGTGGTGTTCCAAGAGTTTATGACCGCATTTATACTGGTAAAAACCCATTCACTGTTGAATATCGTAGGACTCAATATGTATGCATGATGATCTAAGCGTATGTTTTGCTACTGCTATATAGGTATAATGGCGAAGATTTCAGCTGGGGGTGCTGTAAGGAAGGCATTATTTGATTTTGCATACAACTAGTATGTTCTGCCCGCTGTAACTTGTCAACTAATTCAATTTTTTTGTTTGTGTATTAAAACTAACTGAAAATTTGTCAACAGTAAATTGTGGAACCTTGAAAAGGGAATACAACAAGACAAATCAGCCCCACTTTTGGACAAGCTTGTCTTCGATAAAGTCAAACTCGATCTTGACTCTTTTTTTAAATCCTTTTGGACTTTATTTGTTGCCTTGCTCATATTAACGATCTCTTCCAGATTAAACAAGGGTTCGGAGGAAGGGTTCGTCTTATGTTATCTGGTGCTGCGCCTTTGCCTAGACATGTTGAAGAATTTTTGCGAGTGACATGTTGTACTGTCCTCTCGCAAGGATATGGTATGGAGGATGGATACTTTAAATAGCTCCTTAGGTCATTTAGCTAATATGGTATGTTAAGTATATTGATACAAAATTTCAGCAAAACTTAATGTTGTTTCTTCTTGTATTATCTATAAATGGCAGGACTTACTGAAAGTTGTGGTGGATGCTTTACATCCATAGCAAACGTGTACTCTATGATCGGAACTGTGGGTGTACCCATGACAACCATCGAGGCAAGGCTTGAGTCTGTAACAGATATGGGTTACGATGCACTTGGTAGTGTGCCACGTGGGGAAATTTGTCTAAGGGGAAACACACTATTTTCTGGGTACCACAAGCGAGAGGATCTTACTAAGGCTGTCCTTGTTGATGGCTGGTTCCATACAGGTAAAACATCTGAAAAGAAAGACATGTTAAGTGTTTTTTTTTTTACTTTTATGCATATTAGGAAACTGCAGTCAAAAAACTAGTTCAACTGGCATGAGCCTGTCTTTTGTTTAAGTTCGTTTAACATGGTCACAGAATCACCTCTGATGAAATGTCATTGCGGTGCCCAGATCTTCCCCCCTCCCTTTTTTTTTTGCCTTTGAAGGACTGTTTAGAAGATTAAAGTAGTAGGCGTGGCAAAATCAGCATGTTGGGTAACGGGCCGGGACGTGTCTTTTTGTGCAGATTCTTTCCTTTCTAATAGATAGTTAGATTTTCAAATATGAATCACATATATTCAATACTGATATTGTTTTTCTAATAGTATGATTTAGTAACCTTAAATGCGTTAAAAATACAAATTTTGGGCGACTTTCATAGTTTTACCCCCATTTGGCCCATTTCCTTTCCAGCTATCTTTTTAATTTATCCATTAGACCCGTTGATTACAAAATATAACCTGAATCAACCCATAGATAAGTAAATGGGTGGATGATGTCACCTCTAGTTAAAAGGTACGGAGAGCTAAAATTTTGTATTGTAGGTGATATTGGGGAATGGCAGGCCGACGGGGCAATGAAAATCATTGACAGGAAAAAGAATATATTCAAGTTGTCCCAAGGGGAGTATGTTGCAATTGAAAGCATCGAAAGTATCTATTCACGGTGTCCTTTGGTAACCTCGGTATGCATATACTTTACATCCCAGAATCTCTTTTAAATGTCTGAACCGAACAGTCTTTCATCTAAATCACATATGTAACCATTTCTTGTGATATGGCAGATTTGGGTGTATGGCAATAGTTTTGAATCTTTCCTTGTGGCGGTTGTGGTGCCCGATAGAATGGCAATCGAAGAATGGGCAGCAAAAAACAATGAATCAGGAGATTATGTATCATTGTGCAAGAACTCGAATGCTAGAAAATATGTTCTAGATGAGCTTAATTCTGAAGCTCAAAATAATAAAGTACGTTAACCATGAAATTATCTTTTAAGCATTCAGTTTCAACATTTTTTACTTTCCTGTCTGACACCGTTGATACGCCTGGCACAGCTTCGTGGATTCGAGATGCTGAAAGCAGTTCATCTAGAGCCATTACCATTTGACTTCGAGAGGGATTTAATAACTCCAACATTTAAACTAAAGAGGCAGCAGCTCCTAAAATACTATAAGGTACTTGTAGTCCGTTTAAGAGTTATTTGCCCAAAATTCAAATTTACTTTTTCAATTCTCCTATGTCCAACTCCTATATTCTTAGTTAGTCATCATTAAAAATTGGTTATTGTTATAACCTTTGAAATTATACAACTGAGTATAAGATAGATTAACGCCCAAGAGTTATATGAAGAAAAACATCTTTTAATGATTCTGTGGCCCAAATTTAGTACATTGCCGTAATGTGGACAAAAACAGCCATTCGTTTCATTAACTTTTGTCAATTCTTACTGTATTAAATAGAAAATATTCTTAGTTTGCTTTTCGCTATATTATTTACAGGATAGCATTGATCAGTTATATACTGAAGCAAAGTCATCCAAGAAATGAACCAAAAAAGCGTAGACGAATGACACGCCACGTATTTCTCTGTATGATGTTTCTTGTTTGTATTTTATATATAAAAAGTATATCTGTAGTTTAGTTTGGAGATGGATTTATCACTTTCTACGGATGACTATATTATTTGTAAAGACTGCATTAGGTGGCTTGTATTCATGTATTGGGACACTGGTGTACTACGGAAAAAAAAAGAAAAAAACCCTTATATGTGTGCACTATGCATATATGCTTCAACATTTTTAAGGTCAATATATCAAGGACTATTTAATACAAATTATCAGAATAGGGTCTTACAATTAAAGCATCCTTTGACAGCCTGTGAAATTCGGTGTGGTGAGCCAACCACGCTGGGAAGTCCAGCGTGGTCCATTGCAATATAGCCCACTGTGTGGTTAAGGCGTGGTGAGACTGAGGTGGTGGTGATTACGCTGTGAGCCAGCCAATATATATGGGCCTATGGGGTATGTAAGAAAATTTGATGAACAAATGGGCTTTCACTAGCTTTGGGCACAAATAAAACCATGCTCAATTAAATAATATTCCTTGTAAATCGCATCAATAAAAAAAATCCTACGTCATGTTTTACTAATGAGAAGTGATATCTCTACAACAATTACAACAATTTTTAGGCACACACAACAACTGTACATATTTTATTACACAGTATACAACTGTATGAAACATGTGTTGTTGTATATAGCTAAAAGGTGTTGTTGGGATATCAATTCCCTTTACTAATACCCATATAATTAATGCTTGGCCATGTACGTAGTGTTTTGAAGAGAGTAAGAGAACGAACTGTATTATTTAGTTAAACGAGAACGGTACCTGTGTGCTGCGAAGGTGATGGAGGTGATCGATGACGAGGTGGTTATCTAATGGCGGAGGCGGCGGTGGCGGTGATGGGGTGATTTACCTGACGGGCTCCGCCTTTAGCCTTACGGGCTCCGCCTTTGGATTTAAAAACTCGTCAAAAGTATATATCGAATGACCACTTTAATGAAAAAACATGAAATTTTAAAAACACCCATATAATTTTTATCGATGTACGGTTTTGAGATAAAATATTTTGAATGAATTAGAAAGATAAATAATTTATAGAGGAGAGAGAAAAAAATGATTGGTTGAGATTTAAGGAGAGATAAACGGTATATTATAGTTATCTATACTAGTATCTTATAAAGCATTTTGCCCTTTTTGAAAATCTCAATTCATGATTTGAAGTACCTAAAACACCCCTCTTCTTTACTCACTAATTTAAACATCCTTAGTTAATATACCTATAATACCCTTAAATCTCAACCACTCATTTTCTTCTCTTCTCAAATCTCAACCACTCATTTTTTTCCTCTCCTCCGTAAATCATTTTATTCATCTAATTCATTCAAAATCTTTTATTTCAAAAACCGTATATCGATAAATTATAAAAATTGTAGGAGTTCTTAAAATTTCATGCTCTTTCATTAGATATGTCATTCGATATACTTTCGACGAATTTTTAAATGCGAGAGAGGAGCCCATACGGATAAAGTATTTGGTTATCACACTCTATGACTTATCACCTCCAATGATCTATCACCCCTACCATCTCCCGTCGCAATGCGCGGACACTTTCCCTCGTTTTAGGTAAATATAGAATAAATGGGAGGGCATTTTAGGGAAGTATTTAAAATCAATATTGAAATTTTAAGTTCAATGTTGAAAATTTAGAGGAAATCTGCTTTATAATATAGTATATTAAACTAGATTTTAGACCCGTGTCAAATACACGGGTTTTAATATAATTTTAATATAAGAATTAATATATACGTTAAATGTAAAAATATAATTAATAAAAATATATGAGATATTCGAAATCAAATACTGAATGCTAAATCATATCAAGGTTGAATGGTGTAGCAGTGAATCTGTTATACAAACTTTTCTATATAAACAATATTTTAACTTTGATTACACAATTGATCGAGTTTCCATGAATGTCTTGCAAAAAACTAATTTTATTTTCGTTAATCATGGTTGATAAGAACAATAAAAATAGCGGCTGATTCATGAGGTTTTCAAAGATTTTGTGTGTTGTGATTTTATCTGTAGGCATCAGTTTAAAGAAGAAAAAATCATATCCTAAATATAGTTTGATTTCAATTAGTAATAACAATAATGATTATCCCAATTATATTCTGATTACAATCATAAATAAGAACAATATTTCAATTAGTTTGATTACAGTTTATTAACTCGTATTAATCTAAATGTAATCTTTCTAACTTTTATCTATATTTGTTATTAGATAGACATTTTACAATAAATTATTAATTATTTTTAAATTGAGTTAAATTGTAAATTGCTGATGGAAAACCAAAAATGTAAATTAATTTAGACATTTGCCAATTTAATTAATTTTGAAAAATTGAGTGATGTGATTCATCAATTAAGTTTAGATCAGTTGCATTTTAAATAATGGCCTTAAAATATTATCAAAATAAGAATAAGTATATGCAAGTATGCAACCCAAAAATCCTTACATATTGTATAAAAGTATAATTTTTAATAATCGACATATTCAAATGAAAATAGTGTAAGCCAAATCAAAGGGGAGAAAAAAAAATCATATAATCCAAGACATTTTTACAATCGTCATATGTTCTTGTGTTCATCACTTTTTTTTCGGCTTAACTATCTTCCTATTTACTGCAGTTACGACATGTTAAGTGGTTTTAACTTTGATCCTTCTTCAAGTAAATGTTCAAAATCCGGAATCAAAGTAATTGATTGAGAAGTATATTTTGTTGCCCTTTTAATAAGTACATATTGTTCATCTACGACAAATAATATCACGGTTGCATGATGTAGCTGACTTTTTTTTTTGAACAATAAACAAAAACAAAAACATAAAAACTTAAAGTAAAACATTATCAATAGTAGAATATTATTTTATATAGTTTGATTAAGTATAAATATTAGTACCACTAATATTCAATTGATAAAATGGAAAAGTTTTAGTCTTGCGGCAACAATAACATAATTTAAATAACATAGGATTAAATATATGATATATCCATAGATATCATGTAGGTGATAGAATTTTATATAACATATGACTTTGGTGTATATCCATATAATATAGCTCTCGAGGCTTTAATTTTATTGATTTTCTAATTAACTTATTTTAATAATGACATCATTAAATCCAAATTTTATCAAATTGAGCTTTGTGATTGGTTAATAAGCTATTAGATCAGTTGTCTTTTAGTATATATAATTTTATTGATTTTCTAATTAACTTATTTTAATAATGACATCATTAAATCCAAATTTTATCAAATTGAGCTTTATGATTGGTTAATAAGCTATTAGATCAGTTGTCTTTTAGTATATATAAAGATAAAGATAAAGATAATACATACGTGGTCTCGTGATTGGCTAGCTTGTTATTTTTTCTAACTACCGACATAATATATGATTTGTTTGATCTTTGATGATGCCTTCTTCGGCCAGGTTAATGAATATAATAACCAGAATCTGCCGCAACTTAACTAGAATTCTAGTAATTACTATAAAACATCATAACCAAAAACAATTAATTACGTATGAACTAAACAAGAGGACGAACCGACGAACCAATGAAGGTACAAAACTACAAGCACGATGGGGGGATGGTTAAGCTGTAGTGTACCATGCATGTATATGGAAATAATTAATGTAGTCAGCAATTTTCGTTAGAAAAATAAACAAGCTAGGCACTAGGAAAAAGCATTATTGTGCATACAAATTAGTTATAGATGAAAAGTAACTAAATACGTGCACATGACAATTGACAACACATGACTAGT
Source organism: Erigeron canadensis (assembly GCF_010389155.1). Lineage (NCBI taxonomy): Eukaryota > Viridiplantae > Streptophyta > Magnoliopsida > Asterales > Asteraceae > Erigeron > Erigeron canadensis. The sequence goes on along the minus strand of NC_057764.1, from coordinate 35,177,968 downwards.
AGTATGATATTGAGTATTTTCGTGATGAAGTATTAATAAAATAATAAAAATATGTTATATGTGTAAACGTACGAAAAAGAACTCGATCGATCGCTTTTCATAAGTGGTATGCGAACACTTAAAACATCATTTGGATACATTAAAAGTTTATAAACTAACATAATGTATAACTAATTATCAATATTTAAGTGTTTAATAAAACATTGATTCGTAAAAATCGAAAAATTCACGTTTTTTGTTTTGTGCATCCATTTGATAAATATGCACCTAAGATGGATGCACAAAACAAAAACATGATTTCTTCGATTTTGATAAATTAATATGTTGTTAGACACTTAAATAATGATAATTAGTTATACACTATGTTAAAAAACCAACTAGGTTGGATCAGTGATTCGAGCCCTTGCCACTGGAGACAGAGGTTATAGGTTCGATTCTTATGTCCAGCAAGACTGGAAGTCCTTTTCTACCTTTAGTAGAACATGGAAGTAGCCTCCCTATCTTTGGTAGGGGTAAGGCTGTCTATATCTTAACCTCCCCAAACGCCGTCAAAGACGGTATTGGGACTCAAAATCCGGAAAATACGACATTGGGAGTTACTTTTTAGTTATATACTGTGTTAACTTTTATGGACTTTTAATGCATCAATATGATATTTTTAAATATTTTTATCATATCCTTATTTTAAGGATGTTCTCATTTGATTGACCCATATATTGAGTACACTCTAGTCAGAACTTTTTCAACTTGATGTATACAAAATGTAAAGATAACTAACTTTTTCATGAATCAAATAAATAATGATAGTGAAAAAAAATCAAAAGTCTCTATTAAATATTAAAAAAAAGTGATATAGTCAATTAAGTTAGATGATAGATAATTTCTATCAATAGATTATTTTTATAAAAATGATTTATGTAAATATTCATAGCTAAGAAATTTTTTGCCTCGCGTTTTAAGGCATCAATTGTCATATTGAAACGATTGTGTTATTTAATATACTTGCGTTGAATTAACAAATATTCTTTAGTGGATAAGTTTGTTTAAAAGTTTATCATATCAAATATACATTTATTAAAGGCAAAACCCTAATATTTTCCTTCTGTGCGTTGCGTGGTTTCAATTAGTTCGATTACTTTTTATTATTTATGATTTATGTTTGTTAAAGACTTTGACATATATATATATATATGTAAAATATATACTTACTAGATTTTAGACCCGTGTCCGATATTAGACACGGGCTTACGATATTATCAATATTAAATATTCATACATTTAACTTATAAAAGATTGTAGTTTCAAAGTTGAAAATATACGTAAAAACAAATAGCACAATTCAAATGTCAAGAATGATATAAAATAATAAACAAAATAATGTAATAAATAGACATTAGAAGTGTATTCACATCATCTTTTGCAAAATGCCTTTATAGACAATATTTGTTGTAGTGTTATTTGTCCTCGCATCTTTGTGGCATATCAAAACCTTGAGACCCTTTTTCGACTCAACTCGAGATATTGCAACGTACAATTGTCGGTGTGAGAAAACCGGACGTTGTAGATACAAACCAACAGTCGATAATGATTGTCCTTGACTTTTGTTAATTGTCATTAGGTAAGAAACCCTCAACGGAAATTGTCTTCTATAAAACCTGAATGAGATTGTTTTATCTGACATCAGTAGCTTTATTCTTATTCTTATGTCTTGAAAAAAAAAAGTAATTTGGTTTTTGTTAACCATATTATTCAATGATTTTGTTGGTTCCAATGAATGTGTATGTATGGTATTATGCAAATAATGTGACAAATTATATAAGAATTTTCATATAATAACAATTATGACTCTTTTCATATGCTTTTGTAAGTCCCAACTATTACTAGATGGGTGCTGAAGACACCTCTATGTCGATGGTGAGTGAACTTTGCAACACGATCAATTAATCTGGATATGACCAGTTTAGATTGATCGAGTACCAGGTTAACTGAAGATAGTGTATTTAGGTGACTGAATATGTAAATTAATACAATGCAATAACAAGTATGTAAACTAGTGAGACAATATATAATTTTCAAGTGTATTTTATTTATTGATTGTTTAAATAAAATACAAGGTTGTTGCGGAACCAAGATAATACATGAATGTAAATATCCTAACAACCCATGAATTACAATTGATCTAAACTTGGAAATTCTCCTAAACAATCGAAACACTTAGAGTTGTGAAATGTTCCTTTTTGCGATTGAGAGAATATTGCACAAGTTCACCAATATTGCAGAATATATGTATTTGCAAAGTTATTGAAAATGCTTGTGCAAGGACCTCTATTTATAGTCGAAGATTGAGCATGGGGATCTCAACTTCGACGTACAAATATGGTTGACAGCACACAAAAGTATTGTTTAAATAATCCTTTGTGTGTGCTAAATAAAGTACGAAAAAGGTTACTTTATTCAACCACTCTACATCTTTGCACCTTTATCCAAAGACAATATCATTGTCCGGTTAAAAGGATGTAGAGTCTAAAGATCCTCATCGTAATCAGTGTAAAGCTTTGTAAGAGCATTTACACTGGAGGATTCTCCAGTTGATTGATCTGGTAGATTGTCAACTGGGCTTCGCTGCCATTGCCAATCTCTATCTTCCATTTGTTGTCTTTGACTTCAACTGGAAGGTCTTCAAATTCTAGTTTTCTGATCTCAACTGGAGGAAGCCAACAGTTGCTAAACCTGTACAATGCAACTGGACTTCTAATATTTCGGACAATTCTGCATGCTCTCCAGATGTCGCTGGAGAGCTCCAGTTTAACTTAAACTGGTCCTAACAGCTTTGTTAAAAATGAATTTAACTTGGAATATAAATAACCCTCTTTTCAAAGGTAATCGATATTACCCAATATATTTAACTTGGAATTTCATCTAACAATATCTAAAATCCACTGATCAAATTAATTAGAGATTAAAGGTCTACAGAAGTATGATCTAGAACAATGATGAACATATAGGCTAATATTTATAATTTAATAATTATCTAATCTAATATAAATATAGATAGATACGTACACATTGTATAGTCCACATTTATATGTATCAAATTCAATTAATAACTTAATATTTATCTTTAGTAGTTTGATGATCTAATAAGTATCTTTAGGTTAGATGTGATCGACACTATGTGTGTAAATAATATATTTATTTATATAAAAAGTTAAGAAAAGTCAAAATTAAAAATTAAAAAAAATCGAAGAATATGATTGGTTAATAAGTTATTCGAGCAATTGTCATTTAGTATAATAAAAGATTCTAAGACAATATCACAAAAAATTTAATAAAAGTTTTTAATATATTGTTTGAAGACTTGAAAACGATTATGTTTTGTTATTGATGATGTGTCACTATACATATGTTTGTTAAAATATTTGACATATAAAATAGATATTTATTCAAAGGAAATACCACAAAAAATATACTTTTAATATACTATTTGGAAACCCGAAAGAAATAAAATTTGTAACAAACCAAAAAGTAACCTATAATTTTAAACTTGAAAGAGATCCAACATGATAAAATCTGAATATTGTTAAAAAAAAATGAATAAATGTTTTTAATATAATTAATTGAAAACCTGAAAGAAAAAACATATAAAAAAACCAAGAATTAATTCGTATTAGAAAACTCAAACGGGATGAAATCTGGTAAAATCCGAATAATAGTAAGAGTTATAGCATGGACGAATAGTATTCGCAACTAATTGATTTAGTATAATATATAATGTAGATGGAGATGGTGAAAAAAATAAACATATCATGACTACTGTTTGTATAATGTAATCATATATACTTCATGAATCAATATTGTATAATTTAATCATATATACTACATGAATTAATTAAAGTAATGATAGTGAAAAAATCAAAAATCTCTATTACGAGTATATGTTAAAAGAGGAGTGATGCAGTCAATTATGTTAGACGAGGGATAATTTATGTCAGTAGTTTTTTTTTATTTTTTGTAAGGATGATTTACGTAAAATATATAACGGAGATGGTGAAAAAGAAAAAAGAAAACAGATCACAAGGCCGGACGATTTGAATAATTTAATCATATATAATTATGATAAGATATGAGGTTATTTCTCCTATGGTGAACTATTAAATTAATAACCTCAATTTGATGTATATCCTAGTTACTCGATCGCCTTCCAACTAATACATATACACATATAGAATAATCACATAAAATAGTCGTAGTTGACTTGGTTTAACACAAAACAATATACATAAAGAAGATATCATCACACCAACGAAAAGAATTGAAATAGAGTAAATCAAATATAACTGCGCGCCTGTAACATACATAAATTAAAACAAGACAAGAATTGAATCAAGTCCCTTTAGTTAACGAAGTGATCGTGATAGAAGTGCCAAGTGCCAACTGCCCAATATCAGCCGTGAAAGTATCATACCGGAGAAAAAGCTCCACCAACATCATCCTACAACACAATACCACTAGATCTTTAGCCGGACATTGCTTGTTATCCGGGGATGGACTTTCGGTCTCATGAGCATTCGACCAATACACATACTTAATGAGCTTCTCCCCATCTCCAACGAACCTATCCGCGATAAACTCTTCAGGGTTGTCAAACACTTTTGGGTCCTTTGTTGCAAGAGGCTGGTACCCGAAAATAGTCTCACCCTTTTTAATTTGAAATGCGGCGTCATGACTTTCAATGATAAGATCCTCTCTAGCCGTTGCATACTGAAACGGCACAGGGGGTTCTATTCTTAGTGCTTCATATACAGCTGACTTAGTCAGCTGCATTTTCTCCAAAGCGGAGAAGGTGACATCACCTTCTTCTTTTATAACAGATCGGATCTCTGTTGAGAGTTTATTGTGTAAACTCTCACCACCGGATGCAATCCATTTTATTAAAGATGGGAACAAAACTTTCATTCCCCCAAAAGCGTTAAAAGCAGCTAGGAAAAGTAAGTTGTGACACGCTTCATCTCTTTTGATTCCAGATTTCTCAGCTGCGTCAAGTAATGACGTAGCTGAATCATAAATAGACTTATATAACTTCTTGTATCCGGACTTGACTACAAAAAAGGGTAGTCTAACAGTGTGGATGATATCATCAATGAAGTTAGGGACGTATTTTAGTCCCGCGGTTCCTAAGGGGGCTAGTTGAAGGGCTAGCCATGTGTTGACGGTTGTTGGACCTTTGGCTTTAATTTTCGTTTCTGATGGTAATACTCCGGTTACTAGCTTGAACACAAAATCAAACGCCATATTATCACTAATCGTATTGAAATCGGCTGATTTCTTTTCTGAAATATCACTTTCTAGATTCTCAAATAGCTCGGACAAGCTAGTCCGAAGGTACGGAATGAATTTCTTATGTGAAGAAGCCAAAAACGATAAGAAAAATGACTTCAAAGCATGATGATTGGCTTCTTTTGTGTCTAAAAAAGCACAAACTCGATACCCTCCAAAGAAAGACAAAGAAGGCATGTAAGTGCCGTCTAATATATCCTTTTTTTCAACCTTAGCGCTATCGAATAAAACAGTAAAGCTTTTGGAATCAAGTACCGCGACAACTTTAGAGTTTGAAGAAATAAATGGACCCGGGGGCATATTAGTACGGAAAACAGTTGAATTATATTTTTGGATTCTAGATCTAAAGAACTCGTCTTTGCCTTGGTTGTAAAAGTAGTCGTAACGGTCCTTAATGGGACCGAAAAACGGCAAACCATAGCTACCAGGGATCTGTTTCAAGGTGGGTTGCGACGAGGGTGATGAAAAGTGGTCTGGAGGAGAGGAGTCCATATTATTATTAGAATAAGTTTGGATGTAAGAATATTTTTAGATGGGTTTGGTTATATTTATAATGTAGTTGCTAGATCGATTACACATGACTCATGTGGATTGTATTTATAAATAAATACAAAAAAATATGATGACAATTAAGCTCAAAGTATAGATAGATTGAAATTATTCAAATAATATTGGCTCGATCGATACATACGTATAAGTATAAAATAGTTGACTCATGAAAATAAAAACAATATAATAACGTGCGTTTTGCGTGCTTTTGTGAATCCTTCAAGCTGTTAATCTTCTACCAGAAATAATAAGCTATTATTTTAATCGGTTAACAATTTCTAATTGACAAATCAATCGGTTAATTAACAATTATCTTACTTTTGTTTTTAGTCTTATCCTTTTAAACATAATAATCCATAAAAGATAAAATAGAATAGCTAGGATTTGCTGTAAAAAAAAACATGAAAATTTAAAAACACATATTAATAAACTAAAACATTACATTAATGAAACGTCACCATGCTTCATCCACAACTTTTCTCATGCTCTTTCGAGCTTCTTTTATCTTTTTTATGCAAACTATCGGATGAAACTTGCAGTCCTCCAGCTTTTTCCATTCATAGAGAGATTCAATCGTCAAAATCAATAAAAAGGGCATCATGGACCAAGCGATGAAACTTGCAGTCTTCCATAGTTGAGATTGGGCCTAGGTCGAATGCAGGCTTACCTTTAGTTGGGATTGGGTACGAATGTGGCATCGTAGCCGGCTATGTTGCCTTCGATATGTACAAATTTTGATAGATCGCTAGACTATCCGTACATCACTATGTATTTTGTTCCATTTTTCCATTTGTTGACTTTTGTTTCGTTTTACACCAACTAACGAGTTGCATGCGACAACAATACAATTTACAAAGCAAAAACAAAACCATATATTGAGCCATGATGATTACAAGAAATACGGCAAATCACCCACAAATAAGACATCGAGACATGGTGATTCAACACACATACACTCCATCGAAAGTTTTTAAAAGTTTATTTTTAAATTAATATATTAAGTTTAATTCTACAATGAAATCTTTTAAACATATACGAGTATAAAAATGCCAACTTGCAATTGAAGCCCAAAGACATCAATGCATCACCACCCATGTGACAATGCGACCTGTGGGGCAGTTGGGGGCAGTTTCCAAAGTATGCTATTATTGTTGTGTTTGTTTATATTGAGATAATATTAATCATTAAAAGCCACATAATCATCGAGCATCAGAGGTTTCTTATTCTGTTCCTTCCAAATGCATACTGATTATTAACTTCTGAAACAAATACTGATTAATAACAACCGAAGCGCGTAACCCGATCAGGCTAAAGCGCGTAACCCGATCACCCACTATTAGCGGTGACGTCCCTGCAAATAGTGGGTCCCATATTCACATGCACCTGTAACGTTTGACCGAATCACGTGGTTGTGGCCCCCACTATTAGCGGCGACGTCGCCGCAAATAGTGGGCCCCCCACTGCAGATTATCGGTATAAACAACGCTCCTCTGTAAGAACTCTTCTTCTCCGTATGATTCATCTCCATCTCCTCCGTAAGAACTCTCCTCACTTCCTCCATAATTTCCTTTCTTCTCCATTCGTTTAACTCACAAAATCCGGCCATCTATCCCCTCATCATCGTTATCAACAATCCTTTTTACACGACCCACGTTTTCCAGCCTCCCGGAGTCCATTTTTAGGCGCGGTTTTAGCGGCGACATTTATTCGGTGAATAAATTTTCCGGGCAACCAGTTTTGCGGGGAACGTATTTTCCACTGATATACGGCAAACCAGATTTTTTATTTTTTCGGCGAACTCCGGCGATTTAGTTTTCCGGCGACTAAATTTTTTCCGGCCAGCCAGACAGTCCGTTTTTTGTTCTACTCATTTTTCAAGTGAACCATTTTTCAGACGAGGTAACACTCATTTACCTTTTAAATAGTTGTTTTTATTTTAATATATAATAATGTTATCAAATATTTGTTTGTTATAGAAATTATTAGTTATAGAAAATAAATGTTATATATGTTTGTTAGAAAATATATGTTGAAAAAAAAAGTTAGAAAATATGTGTTATAATTATTCTGTATTATAGTTCAAAATTAAATGATTGTTAGAAAAATTATGGTTATTGTTAATATGATTGTTAGTATTATCTTAGAAAACACTTATTAGTATGATTGTAATTGTTAATATAGTTGTTATTAGGTTAATATTAATATTAGAAACGAAGTTTGAAAAAAAGTTGCAAAAATGTGGGCATTTTAGGTATAATAATTTTGAAAAACAATTTTGTGTCCAAAATATGTTAATTTAATTTGCACCTTTTTTATGACATTTATGTTTGTTTATATTATTTTATAAATTGTGTATAACTGATGTAGGTTAAAATGGCTGCACTTCACGACGGAGATGGTGGCAACGACCCTCCAAATTAGGGGTGGAACCCCGAATGGGGTTGTAGGCGTACGGGTGGTAAGTATATATTAATGTACGTTGCATATAAATATATGGTATATATGTGTATATATATATATATGTTATTTTATTTTGTTTTGCAGGTATTAGCACAGGGAGAGCTGTTGCTGCTAACAATGATCTGGAGCGCGAGTTTCAGAATTCGGGACGCCGAATCTCACTTATGTTGAATAACGATCTTAGTAGGTGGCAGGCAATCGGGGACCACGCCAAGTGGTACAAGAGCTATTTGGGGACCTATGTCGCTACCGTCCCACATAATTACGAGTCGTGGGATCAGGTGCCCCAGCCCACATAATTACGAGTCGTGGGATCATAAGCCTGTCAATGTTAACATCTTTCTTCATCCGCAATGCCGGTTCGCAGTGCTTGATTATATTTTGCCATATATGGTACTTACACAACAGTTGTTTCGCTTCCGGCATAACAACCTTCAAAGCTCTCATCAGGGCCAGCTCCCTGTCAGTAAGAACGACACGAACGACAAAGCTATCAGCAAGGGTGGACTTGAGACATCGTAACACCCATTGATAATTCGCCTCCCACTCGTTTACGATAAACGCATACGCTAAACTGAAGGTCTTCCCCGTTGAAGTCACGCCGACGGTTAACCTCCAACCACCATCACGCCTAGGGCGGCCTATTAAAGTGAAGGGACAACCTATCTTACTGGACCGTTTGGATGGGCCAATTAACCTTGCATCGCGCGCTCCACCGTGGTGACATATAAGTGTCACTTTATTGACCACCTCTTTTGAGTTTTTGTTCGTCCGCCGTATGACTAGAACATAACCCAAATCCATTGCTGTTCTTTGAGCCCACTCCGTCAATTCTTCAAAGGAACCGAACACCTCACCAGTTTCAAAGTCCCCAGCTTCGCATTCATATTCACCGTCTACATCAGGTTGCTCAAACACATTATCCGGCACTTCAATACGTATATTTTCTGGGTCTGCCCAAATATCCTCCAAACTATCCATCTGAAACAATTCAAGTAAACATCTACCTCAGTAATTATTGATGGTATCCATACTATATATATATATATATATATATATATTTACACATACGTATAATATCTATATTTATATTCATAATACATATATATATATATATAAACAATAAGCTTGAAAAGGAAAGATACACAATACCAGCCACTACAAATATGTAATGAAAACGATGATTCCTATGTTTGAATTTTTTTTTCGAAATATACAATGATTCAGTATGAAAACCACGATTATATATATATATATATATAGTGTTTGAAGTATGACATCTTTTGAAAACGATGATTCCTATGCGCTACCATCTTTTGATCCTATCGAACTACGTCAAATAACCATTCCCGATATGTCAGAAACCATTCCCGAGATGCCACGCCAGTCTGTCACGCTGGTCTGTCAGTCTGTCGGGGGTCCCACTATTACCGGCGATGTCGCCGCTAATACCCTGGTGGGGTTGACCGTTGACCTGGTGGTGTTACCCAATGCCATAACAACAAAGGCGGATTCAAGAATTGCTTTTTATAATGAGCGGCGAGCGTTGGGCCGGACACGTTGAATAATGTGTTAAAGCGAGGCTTTATATTTACGTATCAAATAATAGGTCCAGTTGAGTTGATTAATATTATCTAATCTGATTGTTATTTAATTTGTATTTAATAGATGACTTCCATAGGTTATAAAAAAGGTAAAATATAGACAGTTTTATTCTTATCTGAAGATATATAAAGGTTGTTTTCAAAAGTACATCTTAGTCGTATTGTAAGAATCATGAGTATCAAATCTTTCATCTTTGTTTTCGTTCAGTGGGGGTTTTTCCAATTAATAGCTTAAATCAAGTGAAAAGTTTCTTGAACTTTGTATCTAGAGGTCAAAAGGTTTGATATTTTGATTGGTGTATGATTCTTCAACCTGACTCAAGAAAGACTATATTTAACTATGATTCTTCTTTGGTACTATTTGATAGACACTATAGACTACAGAGTTGTTGATGATAAAACAAGTAAACACGAACTTTTTTATTGTGTTCATGACGTATTGGGTGTGATTCATTCGGCTTAAAGTATATGAAAATAAATGAAAATGGGTTTGGCAAGTATTAGATGGCTATTTATTTATTAACCATTAGGGGCCATAAGTTAGTGATTGAGTCCTCCTGGACCCTGCTTTCAAACAATATATAACATAATAAGATGTATCTTAGATTTTATCAGTTTTTAAATTCTGATGAGATCGTTGTCGTTTTTTATGACTGTAAAGTCGAAATAGGATTAAGAAAAGATAAATAAATTCTTACAAGTATAAATGTATAATAATAATAATTTCTGTAGCAAATCACATTTGTCCAATCAAATTGATATTGATAGAATATTTAAATAAATAATCGTCGACATGTAAATATATTCTATTATAATGAAAAAGATAATATATTATTTTTTTAGAAGTTCAGGAATTTCTAATTTTAGGAATAATTGCTAACCAATAAATTTATTACATGCTAATATCAAAAATATATATTTTATTACTCAAAATAATATCAAAATAGTTTTATTACAAGCTAACTTATCAAATTTATCAAAACTTAATTTAATATACCAAAATTTTTTTAAATATGTCATGTAATCTTTATATTAAATAAAAAATGATTGTTATGACATCATCATTCCATAAATATTGTTTATTTGTCACATCCAAATTATTTCTTAATATTAAGTTTGTTTTTTTTTTTAATTTACTTATGTGTCATAAACACTCTTATTCTTAAAATTTATTGCATTTTTGTTTTTGTTATTTTATAAAAAAAATTTTAGAGATATATATTTTTTTATTTTTTTTAGAGAAAAACTCTAATAAATTATACATTGTCTTATAAGTTTCATCGTCTAAATAATTTATCATAACATATTTGTAATTATTCACATATTATGCGAGTTAATAAACTAATTATAACTTATGAGATATACTATTTTGAGCAGAAGAGTGCTCTTAGACTATCACAACTTCGGTAACGAAAATGCGTTTTTATAAAACTTTGATTGATATGCCCGGGTTAAACCCGAGTTAATTAGCTAGTCCAATAGTAAAAAGAAATAAATGAATAATAAAAGCCTTATTTGATATCATTAAACATTTTCTTCTTATTATTATTATAATTATTTGTTTTTATTTAATTAATATATGAGATCATATTAATTAAATTTTGATTTTTATTATTGAAGTATCTTCACTTTTGAAGATTTTAAATATAATGACATCATAAATATATAAATAAATAATAATTTTGGGAGAAGATTTAAAAGTGTCATGTAAACAATTTCTATAAAATGTTTAAATCATCACAATTTTATTTTAAAAATATAAAGCTATAAAGCTAATCTATATTATATTATAAAGCAGATTTCACCTGCATAAAACTTTAAGTTTCAACATTTACTTTCCTAAAATGTCCCTTTTATCAATTCTATATTACCAAACACCCTTTCTCTCTCCTCAAATCTCGACCAATCATCTTTTTTCTCTCTCCTCCATAAATCATTTACTCTTCCAATTCATTAAAGATCTTTTATCTCACAAACCGTACATCGATAAATTATAAAAATTATATGGGTGTTCTTAAAACTTCATGCTCTTTCATTAGAGATGTCATTCGATATACTTTCGACGAGTTTTTAAATCCGAGAGCGGAACCCGTACGGTTGAGGCCTTTGGCTATCAAACTTTGTGACCTATCATCCCACCATCTCACCGCCCATCAATAAATTCATTAAATTTACACACTCATAACCTATATAGATCCAAACTTTAATAATAATAATAATAATAAATTCTTTCTATTCTATCTAAACAACTCAACTTTTTTACAAACACTAAACCACTCAACTATACTATATAACTTTAACTAAACATTTAAAATTATCATCCACAAAGATACACGTGACAAAAAACACAAAGATATACATGACAAAATAGATGGTTGTAACCTAGATTGGTTGACCAACCTAAGCTTCCACCGGTTGTGATATAAACCTAGTGCAAAAGTCATGAATATGAATGGCCTTAAAACCTTGATTACTAAAACAAAGGTTAAATAGGGTTAAAAGAGATGAGTGTTAAGGCTATCTCTAATGAGGGTGTATTTGGGTGGCCTTAGGTGGCCTTAGATGTCCTTTGCCGTTGAAGCTTGTCTAAAACTAAAGATTTTTTTGAAAGATGTCCTTACCTAAGGGCATGCTCTTACTTGTCCTTACCTAATATACTTTTGTTATTTGTTGGAGTTAAATAATATGTAAGGATGTTTGTATGATTGAATATAAAATTATAAGATTTGAAGGATTTATAAGAATGTGTAAGAATATGATGTCACAGCTCAAGGAGAGCGTCCTTAGCATTCGAGATAACTTAACAAAATGGAAAAAAGTAAGACTAGTGTAATACTATTTAGACATTTTAAAAATACACTATTTTAAATTGAAAAGCGCTAAATGAAACCTTTAATGCTTTACGCAACGTGCATAAAAAAGTGTACCTTTTTATATAAAAAAATCATCCTTGAATTTTATAGTAAGTGTGCAGCTATTTAATACACCTTAATGAAAGTCCGTAAGACTTCGTTTAAGAAAGCCTTTCTAAATTAATCAAATGCAATTTAATTCATTAACTTTATTTGGCTATATACTAAACTTGAAAACACGATTTCAGTTTTTGTTTTTTTTTTATTATATTTTTTTAGAATAACATTCTAATATACTCTTATTTTTAAATTACACGTATGTCTGAAATAAACTCAGGACTCTCAAAAAATCTCTATTAATCCACCCCACAAATGGATGAAGTGAAACTCAAACTCAGGTAGATTCACCCAAGATCAAAGACCTTACCAATAAGCCACCAACCCCATTGGCTTTCTGTTTTTGTTTATTGGTACTTCCACATGATTTAAAAGCCTTGTTTGAGTTGATATCAGAATCTCGTTTTCCATGTTTTCTAATATATGTGGTTGATATAATGTACTCGTTTATCATAAGTCGAACACCATCTTGCTCTCGAGTTGATACCCCCTCACTCCATGATCATATGTTTGTCACTCAATATAAAATTCAAGAATAATCATATGCGTAACGTGATCAAAAAGCTTCAATCAAACAATATCGGAATCTGAACTTTGGAAGATAAAAGGCACGCTATTCAACTTGAATTAATAAATAATCTAATTTCTGTAACTATTATATTAGAATAGAAATTAAGGGGAAAAGAAACCATGTATATGGCGTGTCCACGTTATCTAACTTGCACTTGCACTTGAAGGTTCGTGTTTAAATATATTACTTTTCATTTGATTAGGGATGTGATTACATAAATAGCGGAACAACCAGCCCATTTTTATAAACCATTCATTATTATTTTTAACTATTCATTATTTAAATATGGGATTTATAAAAAGGGTTGAGTTACATGGCTGTAACTATGAGAGCAGTTCAAAATATCGCGCAGAGTAGATTAAGAGTAAGCTTTTTAATTATAAAAAAGAAAAAAGAAGCATAAGTATAGCTATGAATCTATGATTACGAGTGTATGTAAAACTATCAAGCATAACTATTGATACCTATTAAAAATTTGGCAATATTGTTTTACATGAAAGGTTAAGTTTTCAGACTTTCAGTTAAACCTACAAGCGTAAAGCTTGATCAATTTAATAAACTCTTGATAACCATTTCAATAAACATTGATAGCCTATTACCTATACAGTACAAGACGTAACCATGCAAAAAAAAAAAAAAACCTTTGTAGTGACAGCCAAATACTTATTATTCAACCAAAGGTCTTCGGTTTCCAATATAGCAGTGAAATTCAGCTGCAACAGCGTAAGTAATAGGTAGTTGTAACTTGTAACTATTCGGTTTCAAAAAGATTAAAATCAGCGTTCAAGAGTGAAACACATTCAGACGAGAGAGGCTTCGATGAGACTAGCTGCAGAAAATCTACATGCCGCAAAGTATATAAAAGAGATGAAAACTTTTTAGGCTTGAAGTTTTGTACGTGTGCATAGAGAACCTCTCATCTACTCTACACAGCACGATTGATTTCCTTTATTAAAATTTTATTAAAGAAAGGGGATCAAAAGCAGTGCAGAGGTAATGGCTGCATATTAATTATACACAAGTGTACATATGTTGGCATCCTATGATAGTATCATACACAGAACTGGAATCTTACAGTTGAGTCTTTGACATGGTCTTTATACCTATTCATACACAGAACTGGAATCTTACAGTTGAGTCTTTGACATGGTCTTTATACCTATCTGGCTGCTACTCAGATACACCATCCAAATACATTATGTAGGTCCGTTATGTTCTTATCATGTCAAGTAATTGAGCCACATAAGCACAAGTCACCAAGGAATATTAAAAACTAAATCATGTGGTCCATCTTTTAAGAAACTAGAACCCACTATCCCATTTGCATTACTTCGCACACCATATGAAAATGTTGAAATGTTCAATGATACAAGCGAACATAACCTTTGACTACGATAGGGAATGAAGTTAAGAAAGCTAGAAAAGAGACATATCTGGAGGTGGCCCGTATACACTCTGCCATGAAAATGGGATCACCCATCTACCACCTTCATTTCCTGACAGAAATTAATACACCTGACCTGATAAGTCTCATTTTGTTTATGTATAATGGTAAAGCATAAAAGAATAAGAATAAAAATAAAGATAACACAACGGTATACAATCACATGCTATTTTACAAGAAAAACACAAGTGAGCTAATGTTAATAAATTTAAGGATTTAAAATTGGCAGACAGCAAATCTTACCTTTAAACGTTTCAGGGTTGATTCCCGCAAGATTGCATGCTGCCTCTGCTAAATGGAAAGCATCGGGAATGTTATCTCCTTCAGAGCAATAACATAACAAGCAGGTGACTTTCAAACCCTTGGCCTAATCAATTGTCAAAAGAAAGATCAGAAATGCATCTTCACAAATTCATACCATCACAAGATTGCAAATTTTAGGATCAAGTAGAACCAGATGTCAGCTTCTCATTAAGGAATTACCTTGAAACAAGAAAACATTGCAGCAAAAGGTAGACTTGGATAGTAGTCTTCTTCTCCCAAATCATCTTCAAATTGAGAAATATCATCTTGGCTGACATTACCCTCAGCTAAAGTATTGAGATACTTCCATAGTTTCTGATTAGGATCATACTCCTTCATTCTTTTCCACCCTAGCTTTTCACAGTTATCATCTGCTCCATCCGCCTTTGTATTAGAGAGGTAATAAATCTGCAAGCCACTGAAACGTTCTCTCCAATTCAGTAAAAATTGGGAAAATGGCCAATTTGAAAATGTAATTAACTTAAATTGGTTGCTCAGGCAGCTGAAAGCCTTAGACGTACATCATGTGTTTGCGGCCATATGATGGTTATAAACAGAATGTTGATGCCTTTATACACACTATTATCTTGTTACTTAAGCTAAATATTTCAAAGTATACCCTTAATGTATTATTGTATCTATACGTGTTACAAATCCATTACTATTACCTCTATATGAAACCAAAACCGTGGTGAATGACACCAGCAAGGTTATAGACCAATTATTAAAGATCAATCTGAGATACAGTAACACCAAACAAGGTTGTTATGAATAACTTCTTGCTTATCCAAATAATGTTATGGACTAGAGGTGACAAGTTCAACTCATCTACGATCGCTTGATTTGGATTGTGTCTTATCTCTTACAAGTCAAATTAGCCAAGCTAAAAGATTTAGATAAAATGGATAAAAGTCAAAATCATCCAAAAGAGTATCAAATGTGTAAACCTCTTTGACTGCTTCATTATAATGATTTTTACTATTACTAAAAAATAATAGTAGTCTTTTACTCAATAACACGTTAGTAAACTATAGAATGCAAGAAAAGGTTAAACGAAGCAAGAAAGAGTGTAAGCTACTTAGATCAGCAATAAAAGTCACCAGTTTTGACCCCGTTACCCATCCCACACGATTAGCATATTTTTCTTTGCCACCTATACTGTGAACATTCAGTGGGGCAGAGAACTGGTAGATCTCAAATTTCTACAGAGTACTATATAGGGGTGTAAGAAATGGACCGGAAAACCGAAAAACCGGTTCGAACCGCGTGATCCAAAACCGAAAAAACCGAAACCCAAAAAAACCGAAAACATAAAAACCGAAGTGTAACGGTTCGGTTACGGTTTTCAATATTCATTACCCGCGGTTAACCGAACCGAACCGAATTTTGATATATACCCACATATAATCATATATATGTATATTTACACATATATGTATTACATGAATACATCATTTACATATCTCTTTAGCTAACTTTTTGTATATGTTGTCTAAAATATTAACAATTTTACTAACTTTCTTTCACAATCTATGATTAATTTGGGATATTCTAAGTAATTTTCTTAGATATAAAGTTGTTAACTTTGCTTAAGATATTTATCAAAAATATTAGTAATAGCATATAAAAGACATTTTAAGTAATAAATCATGATACTCTTAAATAGAAACTTGCATTGCATAAATATAACGCTATAGAAAAGTAAATCACAATTAGATGTAATGTATATTTATTTAAAAAACAAAATATTAATGTAGTTAAATAACTATTATACATAGAAGAATTAATTAATGCAATGTAAATTGACTATTATAATTGAATACTTAAACTTTATATTAGCATAACTTTAATAAATGGTTAACCGAAAATAAAACCGAAATTAACCGACTTTTTCGGGTAACCGATTTGCGGGTAACCGAACTTAACGGTTCAAAATTTCTAACTAACCGAACCGAACCGAAACCCGAAAAACGGTTCAAAATTTCTAGCTAACCGAACGAACCGTTTAGAGCCCTAGTACTATACATATATACATGATGAAAGGAAAGCAATAGTTTATGTAACTATATCCAACATTTCAGAAAACCCACATCAAAACAAATTAGTACCGTAGGAGATCCTTTAATAAAGAGATATAAGCAGCTGCATATTACTGATAAAAGAAGAAACAAAGCTATATGCGAGAACATTGAATCATGTATTACCTTGACATATCGACTGTCTGCCATCGGCCAAAGTCTAAGCTAGAGAGGATTATGATGTGTTTCTTTCCAGAAGCAACAGCAAAATCAGCGAGATTTTTAGCAAACTCAATCATCATTCCCTGTTTATGGCCAGTCAGCACTTACTTAATTCGCCAGGTAGAATAACATTAGCTAATCGGACTTCAACAAAATTACATGGGTATATAGAGTATATTGATAAAAACTATTAAATAACTTCTTTTGAGAATACACCCACACTTAGCTGTGTGTCTAATAAATGGGTTAAATGGCTCCAGCGCTAGGAATTTGAACATAGGGAAGTTGCAATTATTATGCTTATGTAGAAAACGCATCATGGACTTTATCAATAGTTGTGTTGGATTAGTTCACTACTAAAACAGGACTTTGAACTCTTACGGGGATTATTTCCCTATGAATCATGCTCCTTAAGAATCTCTGATACTTATCAAATGAGCTACGATGTTGACATCAATCAACCTCTAATGAGCAACAATTACCTCTAAACAATGGCAAGATATCCATAATCTACTCAAAACAATATTATATAAAGAATAAGCGATGAACTCTAAATGTCAATATTTCAAAAGCAAAACTATTGAAAGACAACGCACAACAAATATAGCAGGGACTAAAGTATGTAACTTCAGTTGGCAAAAAGAGGAATCTGCCAAGTGATCATGGTTTCTTAACATTACATAATGGCATGAATACACATGCAATTTATATGTGAATGATTCAAAAGCATAAAATGCTTGGCATACCTTAACAATTGGTGATCTTTGTTGGATAAGGGTCAACGCACTCGAAGGTGACTCGTAAGCTGCATTGCAAAGATAAAGCTTATAACACGCAAACAATTGACATTGATCAACGACAACCACACTAACAAAATATCACATCTGTGTAGTATATACTATATATATAGCTGCCTATTTACAATCCCCAACTTCTAAATTGAAAATCAACTTTTAGATGTGCAAAATGTAAAAGGCTAAACCAATTTAACGCTTTCGAGTTACAAATTTTCTTTATTACCATATACGATGAATAAGAATTTAGGGGTGCAAACCAGTAGAGAAGCACTCGAGCTCTAAGCGTGGCGCAAAGATCAAGCTCAACGAGTTTTGCGTAAGCTTGAGCTCGACTACTTTGCAGTCAGCAAACACTAATAGTGAGGCAGCATAAAACAATAAAAAAAAAAGAAAAAAGTTGAAAAAACAACCTTCAAGAGGAAGAGCAAGATCACCCTGGGGAGCAGGGGTATAAGCGTCATTTCCAACGCAAGGAACAACATTCGGGTCATCGAAATACCCGATTCGCTCCGCTTTAGTTGAAGCAATTAAAAGATCAACTGCTAATTGACCTACATTCCCTATCGATAACGCTGGCTACATTCATATTCATACATATATAAGATATTCATCAGTTATAAATTACCAACAACATAACAGTTAATATATATATATATATATATGGAAATTGTTAAACCCTAATAAAGGGAAATTAGCAAACCAGAATTAAAGTTGAGCATTCTTTGTAGAACTGTTTGCCTTCTTCAGCAATGAATTCCATCTGATTCATACAATTACTTTAATGAATTTGATTATAATTTTTCTTATTATAATTTTTAATTATACAGTAATTATTATATATCGATAGATAGATATAGAATTCAGTAGGTTGTGTGTTCTTGCTCAACAAGTAAGTAGCTGCTCGCCTGCTCCTGTAAAAAGATTGTTAAGCTTTACAGTTTTAGTGGTTTATGGGTCAAATTATTAGAATTGTTAGCCCAATCTAATTAGGACCATACATATTTAAAGTGAGTTGGGTTCGTGAGCCCAATTTGTTGAATTGGTCATATAGGTTTATGTTTATTAAAGAAACGTGACAAGAATTAGATTTATTTTTTTTATGTCATAATGATGACGCAATCCACATAATCTCATAACATGTTAATACTTGTATGTTCTTTGTCTAATGCTCAATCATAGATATTATATAATTTTGAGCAAGGATAGTTGGTTGATGAGATAATAGTATCTGGGTTTTATATGGTGGTCTTTGACAATAATGTTAAGAAAAAAGTTGATAATATTTACAACGATAGGACTGGAATCTAACTATCAGGTACCGAGAAAGATTCAATCTCCCCAATACTATATGCTGGGAAGAACTTGATTACGGTAAAATATCAAATTTAATATATAATAGTAGATAAATGATATTTCTTATGAAAATTTTGACATTGACAAATTTAAAAAGCAAGTGTTAGCAATTGTGGTCTATGAAATAGATGGCATATTATCAACCTTTGTTTTAGCCCATTCGGACTTTCATGTCAAGTTGGGTTTTGGAATTTTAATAATTAAAGATCAAAATGTCAAAATTAAAAGTCGCACCATATTTATGGTTGGCTTTGCTACTTTAACTTGCCAATAGTCATAATTCTTCATTCATTAATTGCTTATGTAAGATCGTTTTCGAGTTGTCAAAGACTCAAAGGATCCAACCTTGAAATGGCCATACATTTAGCCTTGCAAGCTAAGTCAACTAAATATCATTTCACCCATTCTATGACACGTACCTGGTACTTTTTACATTTTTTGGACATGGACTACTTAAAACTTATAGCTCAACATGTCAATTTTACTAGGTACTAGCTACAGTTGTAACTCTAGTTCGATTTCATGAAGGTTTGAACAGCAAATTAAATGATCTAAACCAATATTTTGACTGATATGAGGAAGCGTACGTAATTGATAACCAAAATTCGTAACTTGTAACAAGATTATACCCGGCAACCTAGAACCCAAAATACGTGTGTCCCTGCTATATATGTTGACCACCTAACGAGTGACCTAACCAGAATGAACATGATATATTCATTATTAAAAAATAAAGACATATAAAATGTATAGGATTTAAAAATTCAGGTCCTTAAAAAATCAGACTTTGGACGGCTTAATATCGCCCTACGCCTATAGGCAGCCCTTATTGATGATAACATGAACATGTTTAGTCAAATATATTTAATATTGATTTTCATTAATTACTTACAAATAAATTATTGATTAATTAAGGTAACACCGACATATAATCTAGGTATATGCGACTTGAAGATTAATAAAGAGTTGTAAATTTAATTTGCTGCATGTTTATGCTAGGAAAGTTAGCAATGAGTTCATTCGTTGCGTGTGTTTATTTTGTTTGTATGAAAAGAATCGATCAGTAGCCGGCTAAGGCTTCAATTCCACCTGGCTACATATGATATTAGAAAAATATATGCCAGAATTATGTGTGAATGTATGGAAATTTTTGGCCCTAGCTTACAGAGGTGGGCATGCACATTCTCATGATAATGTAAAGATGATGTCATGTATGCAAAGCACAAATCAGACTGAAAATATGTAGAACGCGATTTATAGTTAGCGTATATATAATTAACGAGTGCTAATAGCTCGAGTCGATCAGAGTATCAAAGAATTTTAGGCTCTCATTTAATAAATACTCTGTTCGAGCTTGACTCGAATTGAACACAAACTTATACTACTTGGGTGAGTTTCACAAGTAGCCCAAGCACAAACTTACGACTCGAATAGCTCATTAAAAGCTCAGATTAACTAGATAGCATCATTAGGGAGTTTTGTAATACACATCACTATATATATGTTTGATAAAATTAGCTGGTCGGAAACTGGACTAAAACTGAAACTAGTAGTACGAGTAACTCGAAGCTTATTCAACTATAATCTATCGATATTTATTTTTCTTTAATGAATAACTAATTAGGTTTATCAATCTAAGTTAATTTCGATTATATTAACATAGACATGAATAAAAATAGCAAGATTAAAGAATAACTAACAACATGCATTGTGAGTATATATTTCAGCCTTATCGATTAGCTTTCAAATTAGCTAGCTAGGCTTAGTTTTGGATTACACATTTTGTGGCTCATGCATTACTTGGTTGTCCAAACAAAAGTTATATATTAAATTGGGACCAATCGATGATCGAAATAGATATATAGCAAGTCAACCAGACAACCTAATAAATCGTGTATGTGAATTTGCGGTTATCCACTTGGCTGTCATGTCAAGGGGGTTCGCGATAGGCTAATTTATCAAATGACTCAAAATCTGAAATCGATGCTTGGTTTGGTTAGCCATCATTTCCTTAGTATTTTTACATTTGTGATTTACTTTGAAATCTTGTTATAACAAAACAGCCATCATATCATATTCAGGATTAATTGAAGTATCAAGCACCGGAAAATTGGGACCTACACAAAAGGCCGGTCTTACTAATTTATAACATTAGACTATCTCCAATGCTAAGGATGTCCGCGTCTTTAAGTTGTCACATCATATCCTTACAAATCCTTATACATCTTTACAAATCTTTCAAATATTATAATTTTATCTCCAACCATACAAACATCCTTATATATCCTTTTACATCCACTAAAAACAAAAGTATATTAGGTAAACACAAGTAAAGGCATGCCCTTAAGTAAGGACACCCTTCTAAAAATCCTTAGTTTTAGACAAGCTTTAACGGTAAAGGATATGCAAAGGCACCCAAAAACACCTTCATTGGAGATGGTCTTAGTTACAATTAGTCTTTTTAATTAGGAACCAAGGACCACAATTGGGAAATGGGGCCTATGATATAGAGGGATAACAAGTTAACCGGTAAGTAGTCGTGGAGTTTGCTTGGCCACTTGCCAATCATGTGAATTGAAGGTGGCGCGTTCAATCATATTAAATGTCTAAAACACCTGAACTCGATGACTAGTTTAATTCATAGAATTATTTGTCACCTTTCTCATAACTATTTTGAGAACTCATAAGAAAATATATAACTTATAATCAGCGGCTACATGGATATCGAGGGCTATTCATATTAACAAGCTTACCAAATAATCGGCTTGAGAGCTTGGCTTAGAGACCTAGAGCGCTATCTAGTGAAGGATATGTATAGTTCGGATAGTTACATCAAGCATATGTAAACTATTTTTTTCTGAAACGATATGTAAACTAATAAACACTTGAAATCCATTGTTGGTTTGGTTATCAAGCTAATTGCATGCAAATTATATATATGTGTGTTCAAAAAGAAAACATGAAATATAGATAACCATTATTAATTAAAAAGTCATACAAATGATCCATTAGAGCGCATGTGGGCCGAGTTTAGCCACTTGGACATCATGTGATGGTGGCGGGGAACTTTTGATTTGAGATTAATGTTGGAAAAATAATGATTCATATTAATAAATATAATGAAAACATGATTAAGATTACTAACCTGAATATCCTGAGGAACCTGTTAATTGATTCAGCATTCTTGTCATTGAGATTGGTTCCCAAATTAAGGTGATTATAGGTTAGATGGAGAAGAAGAAAAAACACACACAAATTAGAGAGGGGGCCGAAATAATTATGTGAGGATTAGTCACTAATGACTTGATTATGTTATATTTATATATATAACATTTACACTTAGCTCCCTTAGTGTTTTATGTCATGTGCATTATAAACCTCTTCAATTCTAATCACCTAATGGGAAACCCTATATTATGTCATTAATAGTAAATACGCCCATCGTATATTTACCGACATAAGGATTTCATTTGTTTGTCAATTATCATATCGGACTGATATATGATCGGTGAAGGTCACAACTACGTGAGTCCAACATTCTCCCACTTGACCAAGCGATCATTTATCTATGAGTATCACAGTTAATCCAGCCGGGATAATACTCATTTTGTTTTAAACCGAAATCATAGCCAATAAGTACAGTCGTAAAGAAGAACATCAACTCAGGACCCCCACTAGTCAAACTATGACTCAAATTTAAAACTAAATAAGCAATGATCAATTGACTAAAACAAATTTTGTTACAATAATGTCCATACATCATTATGCATGCTGAATGTAAATAATAGACAAACAAAATCTGAATACAGAGGAAAATTTTATTAAATTTAATAATAATGACCATGACAAGTACAATATGCTATCAAATTAAATCTTTTGTAAGCCCCATCTTCGACACGTGTCCTATGAAGATATTAGGAGGAAGACCTTTGGTCATCGAATCCGCTAGCATATCATTTGTACTTATGTACTCAATACAAAGAACATTTTCCTCAACCCGTTCGTGTACAAACAGATACTTTGTATCGAGGTACAGTCCAGCGCCAGTCGAACTGTTACTGTTCGAGAAAGTTACGGCAGCTGAGTTATCATAGTAAAGATTCTATGGTCTAGAAATAGAATTGACGATTTTAAGTCCACTGACAAGGTTCCTTAACAACATCCCATGACAAGTGGCATTGTAAACGGCAATATATTCAACCATCATGGTGGACGTTGCAGTCAGTTTCTGTTTATGACTCCGCCAAGAGATAGGTCCGCCAGCTAACATGAAAATATATCCAGAAGTAGATTTCTTGTCCTCTTTGCTTTTAGCAAAATCGGAATCAGAATATCCTACTACTTCTAAGTCATCACTCCTTCTAAAAGTTAGTTTGTAGTCTTTGGTCCCTTGCAGATATCGTAGAACCTTTTTAGCCGCTTTCCAGTGTGCCAATCCAGGATTAGACAAATAACGTCCTAGCATACCGGCAATGTAAGCGATATCTGGTCGAGTGCAGACTTGAGCATACATAATGCTCCCAACTACTGATGCATAAGGTATCATCCTCATTTGCTCCTTTTCAATCTCAGTACTCGGGGTTTGGAAAGAATCGAATACGTCTCCTTTAACTACTGGAGCTACAGTGGGCGAGCAGTCCTGCATTTTATAGCGTTCCAGAATACGGTCAATATAGGCCTTTTGAGAAAGACCCGGAAGACCATTGCGCCTTCCCGGTGTATTTCGATACCTATGACATAAGAGGCCTCACCGAGATCTTTCATGTCAAAATTCTGCGAAAGCATGCGCTTCGTTTCATGCAGCATATCCAAGTTGTTACTTGCAAGTAGGATGTCATCTACGTACAAAACAAGGATTATGAAGTTACTCCCACTAATCTTGAGATAGGTGCATTGATCCACTGGATTCTTTAAGAAATCTTGTCCTTTCATGACTTCATCGAACTTAAGGTACCATTGACGTGACGCTTGTTTTAACCCATATATGGACTTCTTCAACTTGCAGACCATGTGCTCTTTACCTTTTGGAATGAATCCTTCAGGCTGCCACATATATAAGTCTTCTTCCAAGTCTCCATTAAGAAAAGCGGTCTTGACATCCATCTGATGTAACTCGAGATCAAAATGAGCTACTAGTGTCATGACGATCCTTAAGGAATCTTTACGAGACACAGGAGAAAAGGTCTCTTGATAATCAATTCCAGCCTTTTGAGTATAGCCTTTTGCAACCAGTCTAGCCTTATAGCGTTCAACATTTCCATTCGGATCTAGTTTGGTTTTGAAGACCCATTTACAACCTGTTGGTTTGGATCCTTCAGGAAGTTCAACCAAATCCCAAACGTCATTATGTTTCATGGAATTAAGCTCCTCAATCATGGCGTCATTCCATTTGAGGCTTGGTCACTATTAATGGCTTCTTGATAAGAGGTAGGATCAGTAAGCTTTCCAATGTCCTCATCTTCAGCTAAGAAGGTGACATAATCATCAAAATTTGTTGCCCTTCGTTGCCTGGATGATCTTCTAAGCTGAATTTCGGGTTCTGTAACGGAAGGTCCTTCATTATTCGCAGCATCAACATTATGATTAGGAGGAGGATTATGATTAGGAGAAGGATGATCATTGATATTAGCAGCGTTGTGATTAGGAGAAGGTTGATCAGTGGTTTGAGCAGCGTTGGGTACAAGAGGAATTATCGAAGCAATTATCGGAGGACTAATAACCGACGAGTGGTTTCCCCCCGCATCTTGTACATCATGCAAATCCAAGTTATGATTTGTCGTGCTCCCACTGATCTCTGAGTTCTCAAGAAAAGTAGCATGCTGCGTGTCAGTGATGGAAGTAGTATGGGTAGGACAGTAAAACCGATAACCTTTTAAGTTATCTGGATAACCAACAAAGAAACATGTAATGGTTTTAGGGTCCAGTTTCTTTAGGTTTGGGTTATAGATTTTAGCTTCGGCAGGACAGCCCCATACTTTCATATATGCTAGACTTGGTTTCTTACCTGTCCAAATCTCATGAGGAGTTTTAGGGACAGATTTGGATAGAACCCTATTGAGTATATGAACGGCTGTTTTTAAGGCCTCAGTCCAAAGGAAATTAGGTAAGTTGGTGTTGGCAAGCATACTTCTCACCATGTCCATTAAGGTTCGGTTTCTCCTTTCAGCAACACCATTTTGTTGAGGAGAACCAGGCATGGTGTATTGGTTAATAATGCCATGGTCTTTGCAATAATTATGGAAAGGACCAGGAGCTTAACCAATGTCAGTATGTCTGTCATAATATTCACCTCCCCTATCTGATCTTACAACTTTTATTTTACGATCGAGTTGGTTTTCAACCATAGTTTTATAATCAATAAAAGTTTGTAAAGACTCAGATTTTTCCTTAATTAAATATAGGTGCATATAACGCGAATAATCGTCAATGAATATAATAAATGATGTATGACCAGTAATTGATGTGGAATAAGGGCCACTAATGTCAGTATGAATTATTTCCAACAAGTTGGAACTCCTAGTGGCTCCTTTCTTGTTACCTTTAGCCATTTTGCCTTTAAGGCACTTAATACATGTTTCAAAATCACTGAAATCGAGAGAAGGTAAGATTCCATCTTTCACGAGTCGTTTCATGCGATCTTGTGAGATGTGGCCAAGACGTTTATGCCACAACATAGAGGAATTCTCCAATTTCTTAGGTGATTTTGTCTTTGTTTTAGTTGCATCATCAACATTAACAAAGACTGGGAAAATTTATGATCTAGTTCTAATTTATACAGTAATCCATCCAAAAAACCACGACCAAGCAATTCATTATTTAAAGTAATAGCAATCTTGCCGCTACCATGAATCATTACATAACCTTCAAGATCAAGTTTACCAATAGATACAAGATTTTGAGTAATTCTCGGTACATATAAGGTATCTACTAGTCTAATAGTCTTTCCGGTACTCATATGTAAAATTAAGGTTCCCATGGCTTCGACATCTAAGAGATCACCACTTCCAGCTCTAAGCTTTCTTTGGCCCTTTGGTAGCTTCTGGATTGTAAGGAATCCCTGCATTGAGTTGGTCACATGAACCATAGAACCAGAGTCACCCCACCATGTATTAATAGGTACATCAATCATAAAAGAATCAAATATTGCATAAAGTACGTTACCTTTCTTAGCTAGCCATTCCTTGAATTTAGGGCAATTTTTTTGAGTGTGCCCATTTGCACGACAAAATTTACAATGAAGTTTGCCACTCAAGGGATTAGAGCTAGAAGCAACTGCACCAGGATTGGTCTTAGGGACTTTATTTGCATACCAGATCTACCCTTCCTTTTCTTAGAATTAACAGTGGTGGTAAGATGAACAGACTCAGGCTATGCCAGTTTGAGGCGTTCCTCCTCTTGCACACACATCGAAATTAGATCACTCGTTGACCACTTATCCTTCATAGCATTGTAATTCACTTTGAAGGTGTCAAAACGAGCAGGTAAGGATGTCATGATGAAATGCACAAGAAAGTTATCCGACACTTCCATTTCAAGGCTCTTAAGCTTATTAGCCATGTCAGTCATTTTCATGATGTGCTCACGAACACCACTACTACCATCATATTTCAGAGTAAGCATTTGCAGCATCAAATTACTTGCCAGCGCCTTCGATGATCCCTTGAAATGATCCTCTACAGATTTGAGGTATTCCTTCACCTTGTCAGAATTAGGAATCGCTCCTCGGATGCTGAGGTGGATTGTATTCTTGACTAGCATAAGTGATAAGCGATTCGCCTTTTCCCATCTATCATAAGCCGCCTTCTGCTCCCTAGTGGATTGCTCGGTAATGGCAGCAGGTTCATCCTGACGAATAGCAAGGTCGTAATCTAACATGCCTAGAGTCAGCATTAGTTGATCCTTCCAAGAAGCATAGTTCGCGCCAGTGAGTGGCTCAATGCCAAAGTTAGGACAGTGGAGATAAAGAGGATATGAATTTACGATACGAGTTAAAGAAGGTTATTTATAGTGACGTAGTTAGCTGTGCAAAGCGGACTAAGTGAGGTCTCTTAGAGTAATGGAACTAAATTAAGTATGCCTAATGTTCCTAAAGTTATGAGACTGTGACCATTATATTAATGAAGCAAGTGATAAGTACGCTTATAGTAAACACCAAAACCATAAGCTAAAATTAGGCTCCACTTAGATGTTACATCACCTTTGGGCAGAAGTAACTAATATCTAAGCAAAAAACATGAGCTTTAGGTTCATGCAACACAACACTTATCTTTTGACATTTGGGCACAAAATTAAGCATCGTGTATTTTATGCATGAAGAAGAGTTCCTTTTGCTACACATAACATATTAAATCACCTTTGGGCAGAATTAATATGTTAAGTGTTTATTATGCAGAAGGGAAAGAAAACGCAACACGAGAATCATATTTGACCTTTGGGCACAAACAATGAAACCATGTATTAGTGCGAAGCCCCCAAGCATTACGGTGGTCCGGGGGCAGCGCCCCTGGAAGCGGGGTCCAAGGGGCGGCAGCCCCTGGCGGGGTCTAAGGGGCAGAGCCCCTGGCTGGGGTCGAGTAATGCTTGTTATGGCAAAAACGTCTCAGAAAAAATTATTTCTGAAAAATTAGAGACAAATTTGACCATAAAATTATGGGGTTATTTTAAGGTCAATGTTGTTATTTTAAGGCCGTATAATTTCAGATTTCGATAAAGACTAAATCAAAAGACGACTTAGGTTAACTCAAGATCAAATTCAATAAAGACTAAATCAAAATCGACTAAAATTAATGTCGAATTCAATAGAGACTGAATCAAAAAAGACGACTTAAGTTAACGTTGAATTGAATAAAGTCTAAATCAAAATTTAATACACGGTCAAATTTAATAATGCAATAAGGTCGAGTAATGCTTTTATATTTAACTCGACTAGTATACATTTAGGTCGACTTCGAGTAAATTAAATTAAGGTCGAAAACGACTAGCAATTAAGGTCAAGTTCGACTAGGAAATTAGATCAAACTTGACTAGCTTGAGGTCGAAGTTAGACTAGCATTGAGGGTCGACTAGCACCACAATTTAGGTCGAAGTTCGACTAGTGCAAGATGAGGTCGAGGTTAAGCTAGGCTAGGTCGAGCTCGAGGTCGAGCTTAGGCAGGTCGAGCTCGAGGTCGAGCTTAGAGGTCGAGTTAGAGGTCGAGCTTAGGAGGTCGAGCTTAGGAGGTCGAGCTTAGGAGGTCGAGCTCGAGGCTAAAACGTGAATCATTAAGGTCGAGCTTGACTTGTTAGCTTAAGGTCGAGCTCGAGTAGATTAGCTTAGAGTCGAGCTCGACTAGAGTAGTTTAGGTCGAGTTCGAAAGGTCTAGCTCGAGCTTGATTAGATTAGGTCGAGGCTCTAGCTTGAAAACTTTGATCGTTTGCTTAAGCAAAATAAAAAGCGAAATAATGTTTTGGTTTTAAAGGTGTGCATCTCATAATGAATGCATGAAAAAATTCGCCGAAATATCATTGAAAACAAAATTGATTTGTTAATAAAACAAATCCAATATTAGTGGTTGTATGATGGCTTTTATACGTTTTCATTAATTTTGTAAATCAATATTTGTTCCAAACATATTTATGGAACAGATCAATACGAATCATGGATCAATAGAATGAGGCTCTGATGCCAAATGTTGGAAAAATAATGATTCGTATTAATAAATATAATGAAAACATGATTAAGATTACTAACCTGAAGATCCTGAGGAACCTGTTAGTTGATTCAGCATTCTTGCCATTGAGATTGGTTCCCAAATTAAGGTGATTATAGGTTAGATGGAGAAGAAGAGAAAACACACACAAATTAGAGAGGGGGCCGAAATAATTATGTGAGGATTAGTCACTAATGACTTGATTATATTATATTTATGTTTATAACATTTACACTTAGCCCCCTTGGTGTTTTATGTCATGTGCATTATAAACCTCTTCAATTCTAATCACCTAATGGGAAACCCTATATTATGTCATTAATAGTAAATACGCCCATCGTATATTTACCGACATAAGGATTTCATTTGTTTGTCAATTATCATATCGGACTGATATATGATCGGTGAAGGTCACAACTACGTGAGTCCAACAATTAATTGACCAAAGTCCATCAAATCAAATGGATATAAATAAGCAAGAGCTCGAATGAAAGTCAATTAACCAGTGCCAGCCGTTTAATACTTCAATGCTAGATTGAAAATGTTGTTTTAGATGTTGAAAAAAATAGTTGGTAGATTTGGAACGTTAAAAACGATAAAAGATTCTTGAATGTAAGCTAATAGGGACTCAATTACGTAAAGTGTTAACTGTTAATTTTTAGAATTTTTTGGTATAAAAATAGAGCTGGATAGTCCAATGTTTCTTGAGAAAATTGTAACCTTGTACGTAAGTTGGACCACCCACCATTTTGAGAGTGTTTTGTGAATAAAAGTTCATTTAAAGGAAAACAAGGTGTAAAAAGAAATAAATCTAATATATAACGCACATAATTATACTAATGAATTTTCCACTCATCACTTTTAATTAGATAAATCAACAAAATACAACTAATTTGACAACCATCATCGATATCGATGAGTTCCTTAATATGCAATTACATGAATATGAACTAATTTATTAACGATAAACAGTCAAGTTTAAAGGTAAAAAGTTGGTGGTCGGCATCATCCTTAATCATGTTTCTACACGGAAACAAATTTCTTTCGTATTAGTAAATTGTATTGTGTGTATTTATTCATTGTAAAGGTTAATTGCAAATAAGAATAAACTAGCTAGCTAGTATATTTAACTATATAAAACTTTTTTTTAGTCAACTGCTACGATTTTGAATTTTTTATTTTTTTACTTTGTTCCAAGGCATGTGCACAGAGTTTGAAACATTTTTGCTGATATGAACGGTAACGGCCGACAGTGGATTTGCGGCATAAGCCCAAAGGTTGCCAAACAGAAGGTCCTCAAAAATCAATGTTTTACCAACTTTATGAAAAAATTTCAAATGAATAATAATAGTCAAATTCAAAAGTCATTCCAAAACCGTAAGGACTTACACGTCATAAGTCATAACACCTCATCCTATCCTCATATCAATTATTAAACATCTACTACTATCTATTCGACTCTTTGGCCTCATCTTCAATTAAACAACGTTTATTATATGGTTATATTTGGCATAATGAATTCTACATATATTCAAAGACAAAAATAGTATATTTATTTACAAATATCAATAAAAGACACTACCAGTATTTAAGAAAACAATTACCATGTAAAGCAATTATTTAAACTTATGAAAGAAAACATGTGACAAATATAGAGTTAGCAAAAACCATTTTGGTTCAACATAACTCTAATCAACCTCTCGATCGGTCTAGTAATTTACTTGTATTTTTTGCCTCGCCTAGATGGTATTGTTTTAATAATTTGAATATCGTTCTTGACTAGAACTGGAAAAATGAATCGTGTTTCACATCATAATAACCAGTTTGAAGAAATTACTTCACTTAGTTAATATTTATTAATTTATTTTTGTTTTTTAATTCTTAAGTTAGTTTCGATTTAGACGTGTTGGAGTCAATTTCAACTAGCGATTTACTGGACCTCCAACCCCTACCTCATCGAAAATACCTTGACATGAGAGTCCCAAGACTATAACCCGGGACCTTGGGAAAAGCTCATCCCCGGTGCTCACATAGTGGATTTAGAAGATAACTCTGGCTAACCCGTTTAAGTAGAGTTGGTTAGTTGATACTCCATTTGTTCCATATTAAATGTCTAATTTTGACTTGTTAAGTCTTTAGTTTACAACTTTGACCATGAATATCTTTTTTTGTGTTATATAATAGTTGACGGAAGTTATATCAATGAAAAGTACATTGAAAACTCAATCCATCCATATATTTTATATGAAATACGTGTTAGATAATATAGACACATATTTTCAGGGTCAAAGTTTAAAACAAAAACTTGACAAGTCAAAATTGGACATTTAATATGGGACGGAGAGAGTATTAATTTATTTAGTGTCTGAATAAAAAAGTCATTACTTAATAAAAATACCTAATCTATTAGTTAAAAAATGTTTGTTTTTTTATTATTTAATAAAAAAACAAAAATATTAGCTTAATTTATACCTATATTATTTCAACCAACAAAATTTAAAAATGAATGCACACTAATAAATCTAGAATTACAATAATCAGTTTGAATTCGATTTAGCACGTATATTCCAAGCAACAAATATACTTTAATACTTCACGCAAGTATTATCAAAGTCAAACCAAGAATAGTAAAATATGAAGATATCAAGAATTCAAAGCCATTTGCGTTTGAATACGTGGATTCTGAATTGACCTACTCCTACAATGTTCGATCTATAAAATGTCTCTTTAATTATTTTCTTATCATTCTCATACATTTACATTACGAACTAAATTTCATTCATCGTCTCTTTACTTACAAACATTTTTGAACCTCCTTTACAAATAAACATGACAAAACAGAAAACCAAAATCCAAATGTTCCCGGACGACAAGAATTCGTCGTCACACGGAAGACCCAAGCTCGGGTCACTTTTCCACAACTCCGAACCAAACATTTTACTCATATCCGGTGAAACACAAGATGATGACGCGAGTACGAGCTCGCATAATCGACATAGCAACGTCTCGTTTCCAGTTAGTCCCGCGAATGCTATAACTTCTCCGAACGTGTCTCCTAATAACTACAACTTCATATCGTCCCCGTTTTATCAAACGTCGCCGTTTTCTAAGTCTCCTTGGTTGAATGTGCAAACGGGTGAATCATTCGGGTTAATCGGGTCGTTAGTACGTGAAGAGGGACATATATATTCGTTAGCTTCTGCTGGAGATTTGTTGTATACGGGGTCCGATTCTAAAAATATCCGGGTTTGGAAGAATTTTAACGAGTATTCCGGGTTTAAGTCTAATAGTGGATTGGTGAAAGCTATTGTTGTTTCGGGTCAAAGAATCTTTACGGGTCATCAAGATGGTAAAATTCGGGTATGGAAATATTCGAATTTAAAGAAAAAGGCGCATAAACGGATTGGTAGTTTGCCGACAACAAGAGATATAATCATAACGTCAATGAATCCGGGAAACTACGTGGAAGTCCGACGACACCGGAATGTCCCGTGGATTAAGCATTACGACGCCGTTGCATGCATGAGTTTGGATGAAGAACACGGGTTATTGTATTCGGGTTCTTGGGATAAAACATTTAAAGTATGGAGACTTTCGGATTCGAAATGTTTGGAATCCGTACAGGCCCATGATGATGCGGTTAACTCGGTCGTTGCGGGTTTTCATGGGTTGGTTTTCACCGGGTCGGCAGATGGGTCGGTGAAGGTCTGGAGGAGGGAGTTAGTAGGGAAAGATACAAAACATATGATGATTTATACTTTATTAAACCAAGAAACGGCGGTAACATCGGTGGCGGTTAACGTCACCAATGGCGTTGTATACGCTGGCAGTTCAGATGGGTTGGTGAATTTTTGGGAACAACGGAAGCATGTTTTAAATCACGCTGGGGTTATTAGAGGACACAGGCAAGCGGTGTTGTGTCTGGCCGCCGCCGGAAGTTTGTTGTTTAGTGGGTCTGCGGATAAAAGTATTTGCGTGTGGAAAAGAGATACGAGTGGCTTCCACTCTTATCTTTCTGTTTTGACCGGACATACTGGTCCGGTCAAATGTTTGACAATTCAAGAAAACCTAGAAGAACGTGATAACGGTGGTCGAGAATGGGTAGTGTATAGTGGTAGTTTAGATAAGTCCGTGAAGCTGTGGCGCGTGGCGGAGTAGCTGCGGAAGTAGTATGATGGTGAGGGGGTAGAAATGATGTAGTGGGACCAAATTGGAAAATTGAGGCCAGAATCGGTTGAAAGAATGCAAACGTTAGGTCCCATATGATGACAAAGATTGGTGACCATCAGAAAGTTCAAGTTTTTTTTTGTTGAAATTAATGGTGGGTATGAATTGTGAATTTGAATAATTAGTATTGGTGCATTATATGAGTGAGTAATATAATGCATGGGTTGTATAGACGTAGACATCGGCATACATTGACAAAATATATAATGTTGTGGATAGATACTAATGTTTTGATGCATTGTTGTATAGACGTGGACCTAGCTAGCTAGGCAAATTAATATTATGCATTCACAAGATAATGTTTATGGTTTGATACATATGCATGTTTTTAATTTGATTGAGAATTGAAAAACCACAATATATACTCATTATTCTTTATACATAGCGTGAATGAATAGATATATTAATTAATGTTATCGCGATCTCGTGCATATATATAAGCTAGGTCACGAATTACACAAAGAATATGATAGTTTTATCATGTTTAAATTTTTGTGTTGAAAGCAACAGAATGTATATATATTATATATAGTATGTTGTTTGATCTTTAGAAGAACTTAAACGTGTTTACGCAATTATGCATAATTAAGAAATAGCGAAGGTGGATCGGAAAGATGCTTTAATTTGAAGTAGCAGCCAAGTAGGTATGGTCATATGGACATAGACAATTAAGGCGGGGACCGAAAATTACCCGGTACTGAATCATGCCCGACAAATTTATATATAAAAAAATAAATTCTTGTACGTTTTTACTAAGGGGGGAGGGAATGGTTTCCCCAACCCCAAAGTTCCCCAAATATCCACATCACCATCTTCCAATAAAAACTCTGCACCTCAAACTTCTCCAATTCACCCCAAATCATCCCAAAATGGTGGCGCCACTCACCCCAACCCCAATTTCCACATCATCATTTTTATTCCCATTTATTTTTACTCTATAAATTTAAAACATTAAAAAACATTCATTAATGAATAAAAAAGTACATGATAATACTTTTTAAAAAAAATACAAGGAAACTAAAAACAAGTCCAACAATTATTCAAATGAAAACATTACACAAACGAAACTAAAAAGGGCGTTACCATCCATGTCTTGCGGCAATTTCGCGTTTCTCGCTAAGAACGATTTTCACTTTTTTTTTATAAAAGTGGAGGGTTTTGGATTTAAAGTTTGTGTTGTGTTGTTTAAAAAAGGTGTTGGATATATATAGTGAAAAGAAAGAAATGAGAGATTTTTTAAAAAAAAAAAAAAGAAAGAAAAAAGCAACGGTAACAACATTTAGCCGTTGAGGCTTGGTCCCAGGTCCACGTGGCCTCTTCTGGTTGGTTGTTTCACTGCGCATGAGCCCCCCGCGGTTTTCTCTATCTTCGGTGTTCGAACCCCAAATCCGCTCCCCTTTTCCCCACCCCACACCACCGGCGGCGGTGTTCCCACGCGGAGCCGCCCTTCACCAAACCCCACCCCGCTTCCACTCCCACCCCTTTAACATATAAGGTTTTAATTATCTTAATATAACTTGAATATGACTATATGAGGCAGTATTATCGATCTCTCAAACTGTGGAACATCTTAAATTGAACTCGCCAATCGGGCCATCAAAAGACTAACAAAGAATATGTCACTTTTATAAACAATATATTTTTAACTTAGTTTTCAAGATTTACTTGATGTAAATAAATTTTTATTACTGTATAACTTTTAGAGCTAATTTTGCAACTTTTAGCCTTTGGATTGGTTAATAACGTAATTATACCCTTTCATTATCATCACCATGCATCAATAATATTAACTTGTATGTTTACGAGCATGGTATCAGAGTAATGTGGCGGCGGCGGTAGGGAAGACGGTCGAATGGTGTCGGTGATGGTACTATTGGTGGTGGTGACGCTGTCAAGTGGTATAGGTTGATGTAATTGTGATAGTAGATATTTTTAAAAGATAAGGTTTAAAGTGTTAATTATTACTCGTAATATAAATATTTAGAGGGTAAATTAATTTATTAAGACCAAATTTGATATTTTATAAAAACTCTTTACATAGTGAGTGTTTATTAATATTAAGGGTAATTTAGTAATTATGTGTGTAACTATTGTTCGGGGCGGTACTAAAGGGGGAGCAAGGGGGTCCAATGCCCCCCTCCAAATTTAAATTTCGTCATGTATTTTTAAAAATTTCATAAATTTTTAAAAATTTTCTATAGGTTTTTAACATTTTGCCCCCCTTTAGATGTATATTTCATAAGTTTTCTAAGTTTGCCCCCTTTAAATTTTTTTCCTGGTACCGCCTCTGATTATTGTGTAACTATTTTAAAAAATAGTGAGTGTAATAGGAGTATAGATGTGCATATTATCTCTTAGTTGAGCCTTATTGCCATAAGCCCATAAGATTCATCCGTAAACCGTTAACCCATTATAAAACTGCGTTTTCTTCTTTTCAATATATAGGCTTGAAAGCAATGGCCTATTTCATTGCAATGCACGCATGACTCTGTTAACATTGTTTGGATTTGTTTAGTTCTCTTAGATGAAGTTGCAGCTGTTTCAACATTATCTTCATGTTGATCCTCAGCTAACGTAGCTATAGTACAAACAAACAAAACATATTTGATGATATTAATGTCAAATGGAAATAGTGAGTTAGTGACCATATTAAATAAACCATAATTAGAAAGTTGGCAAATTCTACAAGTGCAAGTTCTACGTGTTGATTACAAATCCATGTATCCGCTGCCTTATCGAGTTAGTGTATCAATAGTCGCGGCCCTCAGATATCAAATGTCTAGGCCGAGTCGGCGAGTCAGGTTAAAAATGCTCTTTGAGATCTAGCGAATTCAAATATATAAACAAAATTTTTCATAAATAATAACTAATGTTATAGTAACTAAGTTTGTACATGACAAAATTATCATATTAACTAATAAAATGGAATCAAATACATATTTATTTATACATATATAACATATTATACATTATTATACATAATATTAAAAAGTTCAATGTTTATGCCCTGAAAAAAATTATGTCCTGTCCGGAAATCGAGTTTGCCCCTCCTTTAGGCCTCCCATGTATATTAACACTTACTCCCTTCCTAAGATGCAAGTAGGGGTGTTATCGAGTCGAGTCGAGTCGAGCCGAGCTCGAGCTTAGCATTGCACGAGCTCGACTCGAAAAATATTTGCTTGGCTCGAGCTCGACGAGCTTTCAGTGTGTAGGCTCGAGCTCGACTTGTTTTACCTACAATACGGCTCGAGCTCAGCTCGAAAAAGGCTTGATTTGGATTGTGTCTATAAACATGACTCGAGCTCGGTTCGAAACTCGACTCGAAAAGCTTGAAAATATATATTACTTATAACAAAATTTATACAAATACCTCTTGTAGAATTAGAAATTTACTATTTAAGAATTATATATATAAATATATACATAATATATGGAAAGCTCGAAAAGCTCGATAAGTATTCGAGCCGAGCTATGTAAGCTCGAGTTTAACTCGATAATTATTTCGAGCCTTAATTTAGGGTTTGAGCTCGAGCTCGAACTCGATAATAGTTCGACTCGATCGAGTCTAGCTCGATAAAAGCTCGGCTCGTTGGAAGCCCTATATGCAAGGCCATATGTGTCGAATTTATATTTTGTATTGGATCACATGTTTTTTTGTTCATTCACATGTGAAATGATATAAAAAAAAAGTTGTAGAATAAACTTTTTTATAAAACATTCAAAATAGCCATTTGTGAACTTGTGATTAAATATGTTCACATTTTCGTTCACATGTGATCAAACGGGTATATGTAAGGTTTTGAAAAAAGATTTCTTCTGCAACATATATTTTTATAACGTTTCGCATGTAAATGAACAAAAAAAACATGTGATCCAATACATAATTTGAGAGTTCTCAAGGTTCTTGCAAAAAAAAATGGATTATCAAGGTTCTTACAAAAAAAATGGGTTAAAAAAAAACCAAACATGTGATCCAATACATAATTTAAGAGTTTATATATATATAGACTTTCCTTACTTTGAGAACCAATTTTTTTTGCAAGAACCATGAAGACTTTTAAACTATGTATTGGATCACATGTTTTTTTTTTCCATTCACATATTAAATAATATAAAAAAATATGTTGTAAAAAAACCTTTTTAAAAACCATCAATATAGTCTTTTATAAACTTGTGAATAAACATTTTTACGTTTTCGTTCACATATCAAACATCGGCTCAAACATTCCGCATTTCCTCTTAAAACTTCAAGTTGGTTTTTTTGGAAAGGTTAGGTAAAGTATGCAGTACCTATCTTAGGTAAAGCAGGAGGGAATTATGTAAAATTCAAGGGGGTTTATGTAAAATTCAGGGGGTGTTATGTATGTTTATCAAATTTAAAGGTTTAATCTGTAACTTTTTCTAATATGGCAATACCTAACCTTAGGTAAAATCTGCAGTACAGATCATTTTCCATTGTTTTTTTTATAGACTAGTCATCCATTTATCAGCTCCCGACTCTCGTGCTCAAGTTTGATATGCTCTCATTTAGAAAAGCCCACTTCAGAAAACAGGCTCTAGCTAATCAAAACATCTCAGTGTTTAATGTGGTTATCCAAATTGCACTTTTGGTCCATTTGGGAAACAGGCCCAATTTGATGAAATTGTTTTAATGTCTGTCACTCAAAGTCTCAATTAGATTTTCAGTTGGATACTTGGATGGATTATTGGCAACTAGACCCATCATCATGTTATATATTTATATTTATGCATCGAGAAGAATCTTTTTGTATATTCTATAGAGTTTTTGGAAGAAGTTGATATTATTGGGTTGCATAACTGATTTTATCAATACATTCAAAATTCTCAACTCTTTGTGTAAAAGTTTTTTTTTCAAATCAAGTGACAAAAAAGCTTTAAGAAAAGCTTTTCATAAAGGATGATGATTTTTTTTTATAGCTTTAAGTTACTGACTTAATGAGGTAGCAACATAAAATTATACTCTAATATAAATTTTTAATCATTATGGATGCTCTAATATTTTTCTACCATTTTGCTAGGGTTTTATTACATATTTTGTTCAACAAAATTATACTCGTCAATAAAAACAATATTATTTCTGAAGCATCGATCGTTAGTACAGTAATCCTCTTTGATAACATATAGTCTGTATTATTATAAATGATATTGATTAGAAGTGTGCTTGCATAATGTGTGTTGGTGGACAAGTTTTTAGAAAAAAATAAATTTCGGTGTAAATGAAACTCATAATAAAATTAGTAAAGTAGTTGGGCATTAGTCTTGAATGTCTAACATACGAAAATATAAATACTTAAAGATTTAAATTTTAAGAGTTTGTCTTTGTAATATGATATAGATATATTGATTAAATTAATTGTTTTATAGACTTTTTGAAAATAAAATATGAAAATTTTGTTCTATACTTTTACAGGAAATTTAGATAAATCTTTTAAAAAAAGGTATACTTTTATTCCTTGATATGGTACTTATTCACTTTATAAATATTTAACAAACTTTTTTTTGTCACAACTAGAAAAAAAATAATAATAACTATTTATATCATTTGAAAAAAAGTCAAATATTTGGGTCTGATTTATACAATATAATAATCAATATCCTTTTTTATAATTTATAGTATATTCTATCTAAATTTAGTCCTAAATTATAGCACATGTCTGAAATGAAACTCATGATTATCCGAAGTGAAACTTAAATCTGGATGCATCTTTGGCTATTCAGTATTTTCATAAGTATATTTATTTTTTTATCACATCATTTTATATTTTGTCTAGTAAAGTTTAAATCGGATTACTATGTAAATTAATAAATCCCTACACATAACTCGCAAGTGGGTAGAAATTATAATAGACTAATACTACTATTTAAGATTTATAAAATATAAAAGTATAATTTTCTAAAATATCTAAAATATTTTAGAAAGCGGTTCAAAAAAAAATATATATATATATATAAAAGTACTAGCTAAAATATCTATAATTTTCTAGAATAAGCCATGTAATTAATTACTTATTGATTTGATTTTATAGTTTAAAAGTTTTTTATTAGATGATTGAGTTTTATTTTTTAAAATTTACAATGCTAATTTAAATTGCTAAAATACATGAGTTTTATAATAAGTATTCATTTTTTTTAGATATGTACGGATCGAATATCATATCGAATGGTCTAGACTATGATGTATTAATCGAGTCCATGCTAGAGATCTTCTCACTCAATACTTAGTACGAGAAAACCCCCCTAATAGTCCGCCCAAACAAACGATAACAAATTAAAGGAAAACTTTGCACTATAAGTCTTGAACATGGGTAATCCAAACCATGATGGAGAGTCTTTCTTACCATGGCTTAAGCTATGAACTCAATGGTTTATTATCTTTATTCATTTATAAAACAAACTAATGCTTCCTCATTTTTAACTTTCGATTCTAAAAAAACCTAAAGTACTTTAACTTTTAACACATTCTCAACCCACACACTACATCTACCTAAAATATCCTTAAAATATTTTCCAAGCCTATGCATCAAAACCACTTTTTTTTTTCCCATTAATTAAATATTTCCACAAAATATATATATAATACTCTTAATTAAATTATTTACAACATTACATTCTTTAACCCTTAAAATAACTACGTTATCCCATTTTACATAAATTACTTTTACATTGTCGTCACCATCACAATCCATCACTAACCACCACCACATTGTACAAGTACCTCTCTTGTAAATATTCATAGTTTGGCGTTTAAATTAACAAAAGGAAAACGATAATGATAACTCTTGGGCTGTCATTAACAGTTTATTACATGCATAACAGATAGTACTTTGTCTATATCTATACTATGTTAATTAATAAACAAACTACCCCCCCCCCCCCTTTTTTAACTCTCTACCTTTAAAATACCTAAAATACTCTTATATTTCAACATATTCTAAACTCACACACTAAATCTACTCAATATATCCGTAAAATATTTTACACTCATATTTATCCAAAATATCTATCTCCTTTGTTAATTAATTTAACTATTTCCACCTAATATCTCTATAATATTCTTAATAAAGTTATTTACAAAAAATACATCTCTTAACCATAAAATAACTACACTACCATTTACGTCAGTTACTTTTAGATTAATAATCATATCGTTACCACCACCACCCCGGTTGCCACCACTGTCGCTGCATTGCACGGATACCCATTTTGTATATCAATAACCGCCCCTGAATGTTCATAAAATAAAATATACAGTAAATTTTAATACATCAAATTAGTTAATAAAAAGAAGAGAAAATTTCATTAGATCACCCTGTAGTTTGCTGTTTTATCATTTTTTTACCCTGTCGTTTGAATTTATTATTACTTCACCTTGTGGTGACTATTTGTTTCATTACATGCCCCTCTCTTTAACGGACGTTAGGGTGGCTCCGTTAAGGACCTCATGTGCATACCATGTGAGGGTATTTTTGTCATTTCTCACCTAACTTTATCCTTATAACATGTTTTACCCATCCATTTCAAAATTAAAAGATCAAAACCCTTTTCTCATATTCCTTTCTTCCTCACCATACCCTTCATTATTTTCATCATCAACCACTCAACCCAGATCTATTAATTTCTTATACATTTTGTTTCTTAATCTGCTACACTCAAACCCAACTGAACTTTCAATCATTTCAAATCACTCAAAACCAATATAGAAATAAAACAAACTTCATAAATCAATAATAACTCAAACATAAATAATATTCTTCAAAATACATAATATGAGTATAATAGATCTACGATTGTTGATAAACCAAATTTTTATCCAATAACACTCATGAATCTTCAAATCGTTCCCAGCCATATTACTAACAGAGACATTTGCACCCGGCGACAATATAGGTTTTTTAGAACCGGAATTATGGGAATCCCCTTTTGTTCTTCCTTTGTTCTTTTTACCCGACATCGCATCAGATTCAAGGATTTAAAAAATGGAATCAAAAGTTGCAGCAATGATTTGTAAAGAAATCATAAGCACCAACCGACCCTTTAATGAATTCAACCAATAAGAAATTGAAATAATTGGATCACGATGATACACACAAATCAATTCTAACAATTAATGAATCTTCCACCGTCCCACTGTCAACCTAAATAAGATAACAACCACTAACTTATTCATAAAATCAGAAGTGTTAATTGTATATCGAAATAATGTGAAGAAGTGACTGCTAATCACCCAACCCTAGAGAGCCCATTGGCTGCTTTTGTTTTGTTGGAGTTTTGTGTTTTTTTTGGATTATCAAATATTAAATAATCAAGTAATATGGTAAGATGTATAGATGTGTACCTTTATATGCATAGATCTATTTTTTTCTATAGATATATAGATATGTGTGTATGTATATGGAGTTGTGTTTATATGGGTCTTTTGTGTATTTGATCTCAAAAGGTGAATGAAAAAGTAGGATAAGGTGTTTTAGAGGTGCAAAGGACTAAAATACCCTCATGTGCGCTGCACATGAGTGAGTTAACGGATGAAAATAAACGGATGTTACAAGGAGGGGTTTTTATTGATACAAAAAATCACCATAGGATGAAGTAATAATAAATTCAAACGACAAAGTAAAAAAAATAATAAAACAACAAATACGAGGTGATCTAATGAAATTAAAAAAAAAAAAATATATATGATACGACTAGATGTCAAATACGTCTCAAACTATTGAATCAAAAGTTAGGAACTTGTTAAAAACACCCACGTCAACCTCTGCCTGCAGCCCTGCCTACTCAAAGAAAGATAAAACACACACCCCCCATTAACCCAAACCCCAACTCACCGATCAAACAACCAGCCAGGCAGCACGATCCTTTCAATTATTACTGTATCATTCATATTCACTCCCCCTTCTTCTATTCTATATTTTACCCAAAGTTTCAATCTTTATTCTGGGTTTTATCGTTTTCAATCAAACCCACAAACAAAGATTCTTAATTTTTTTCTTTTTATTGGACACTTCATAATTCTTAGTGATGAACAAGGCCATGGAAAGCTTACAGGATCTGATTGAAGAAGCTAAACTTCGTACTGTTTGGTGGGCCCTTTGTATCTTTGCTGTTTCTTACTTCTTAACTAGTAAGTTCTTCCTTACCTTTTTACTATATTCTGTATCTATCTATATCTATATGCATATGTATATGTATTTTTACTTTTAAAGTTTATAGAATTAAGATGGTTTAACTTGAAATTTGTAATTATCTTGATAATTTAGTTGAAACAAAGTGAAAGTAAATATATCGAGAATGTAAATGACTAAATGCCAAAAGTATGTTGGTTTAGAAGTTAAAAGTTTGTAACTTTTATGGCTTAAGTGTTTGAAATTGGATCCAATTTAACCCGAGATCTCTAATATGTATCCGACCATCAAAAACATCTATTGTATGTGTCAAATGTTCAACTCCCATATATCTATGTATGTGACCTGTTACAAGCACTGTGACACCGGTTTTGATCATGTGGCAACTTATATGCTTGCCATGTCAGCACATTACCTGATAAAAAGGTAACAAGATACATACAATAGTGAATAGGAAGTTTGATACATACGATAGAGGTTTTGAGAATTGTATATACGCAATAGCAAAAGTAGATAAGTTTAGTGCTTTTTCATCCACTTGTCCCTAAGTTTTACTAGTAATGTTTTGAGGCAACTATGTGTGAATGGTAACGGCTTTGCTTGATAATAACAGATACTAGTAAGTCAATGTGGATGAATGTTCCTATAGCTATACTTTTGGTTTCGGGATCACGGATCTTGTTAAATGAAGTTGAGTTTCGATGGAAGACCAGGAATACCCGGCCGGAAACATATTTGTCACACTTGGAAAAGAAACAATTGTCTGTGAACGATTCACGGCTTTCCACCTTGCCTCCACCGCCTAAATGGAAGAGGAAAATTGATTCTCCGGTTGTTGAGTCTGCGATGGAGGATTTTATTAACAAGCTTTTGCAAGACTTTGTTGTTGATTTATGGTATTCAGATATCACACCGGATAAGGAGGCACCTGAGTTGATACGGACAATTATTATGGATGTTCTTGCTGAAATATCTGCAAGAGTTAAGAATATAAACCTTGTCGACTTGTTAACGAGGTGGGTATGCCTAGAACATCTTCTTTAGTAGGTCTTTGGGGGTGTTTGGATGTGCATTTAAACAGTTTTTCAGAAATGGAGGTGCCATAATCGGTTCTGATGTCTAGGTAATATGATTATGGGGTATTCCGTATTCCAT
This sequence comes from Erigeron canadensis, assembly GCF_010389155.1. NCBI lineage: Eukaryota > Viridiplantae > Streptophyta > Magnoliopsida > Asterales > Asteraceae > Erigeron > Erigeron canadensis. The sequence continues at coordinate 35,134,127 of NC_057764.1, read as the reverse complement.
ATCATGTCAAATAATGTATTTTGAACCCCCTACGAGTATGCTATTTGCTTATATAGGGTCAAACTTAAGATGATCAGATACAGAGTTGCTGTAAACAAACTGGTTATTTAATCGCTATTTTGTTCAAGTCTCAATGATCACTTCAAAAGTTCAAAGCAGCACATCCAAACATACTGTTAGAACTCAGAAGACTTGCATCAATTATGAATCTTTTTGCTCCAAACTAATAGTTTTTATTGTTTCAGAGACGTCGTTGATCTGGTGGGGGTCCACTTAGAGCTTTTTAGAAAAAACCAAGCAGCAATTGGTGTAGAAGTTATGGTAACATTATCTTCAGAAGAAAGAGATGAAAGAATTAAACACCATCTCATGGTTTCCAATGAGCTTCATCCAGCTGTACTGTCTCCCGAGAGTGAGTACAAGGTGTGAGTGGAGTGTTTTGATCTAACGTGATATTTAACATAATCTTTATCATGCAAACACTAACACTTTCTATTGATTTTATAGTATCTTCAACGGATCATGGGGGCTGTCTTAGCTGTAGTTCTACGACCACGAGAAGCTCAATCAGCTTTAGTTCGATGCATCTGCCGTGAGCTTTTAACATGCTTGGTGATGGAACCCGTAATGAGATTTGCAAGCCCTGGGTACATTAATGAGTTGCTTGAACTTATTTTTCTTGCCTCTGCTAATGAGGAATGTAAAGAGGCGGGTGAAGACCATAAGCCGGATCAATCTACTACTCCAAGCTCTGCAAAAAATCCCGAATATTCTTATCATCAAAAGAGCGATGTGGCACAAGAAGTTCCATTAGATGGTTCACACATTAGAGTTACAGGTGTAGTTCAAGCAGAAACAAAGCAGTTACGGTCTGCTGATTGGGCTCGGGTTCTTGAGGCGGCAACTCAGAGAAGGACGGAGGTTCTTCAGCCTGAAAATCTTGAAGACATGTGGACTAAAGGAAGAAACTATAAAAAGAAAGCTCAGAAGATTGATCAGAAGAATGCTGCTCGAGGACTTAAAAGTGGTATTGATAAAAATTCGGGGAAGGAAATGTCATCTAAGAAGCTTGAGACTTCAACCAGCATTGGTAGGGCTTCAGGACAGATTCCCCCTAAACCTCGTCTAGATGGTCAGTTGGATGCTCAACGGAGAGACCAATATCTGGATGGTGGGCAAACTCACATGTTGACTCTTGATGACAGAGTTGAAGAGGATTATGCTGTTGGTGGTGGACGTAAAAGTACTTTTAGAAAGTCAAATAGCGCTTCTGATTTGGACAAGCAAATTATGGTTGATACTGCATATCCGGACCAAGTGAGTAGGTCTATTATCTCAGAGTTTTATAGTGCAAATGCTGGCAGAAATGATGGATCTCATGTTAATGTTGCTTCTGATAAAGTATTACGCATTGAAGGATATAACCCAAAGCTCAAGTGTCGGGTAAGAATGTGTTTTTTTTAGCATGTCTGCTCATTGTCACGTAAGATTGTTCTTATATGCCCTTTGAGATTCATAATATGTGGCATGATGTAAAATTGAATTTATGACTTATATCAATTGGTTTCTTTATGTTTTTCTCACTATGCTCATAAGCGCCAAAACTGGCTACTGCTATGTGATTTCTACAGGTTCTGGGAGCATATTTTGAGAAACTTGGGTCAAAGTCTTTTGCAGTCTATTCCATTGCAGTAACAGACGCCGAAAAAAACACTTGGTTTGTGAAAAGAAGGTCTTGTTCTTGACTCCTCTCAAGTTACAAGTTTGTTTATATGGTTCTGGGAAACAAATATTTACTCGTATATTTGCTTATATGTTATCAGATACCGAAACTTTGAGAGATTGCATCGTCAACTTAAGGACATTCCAAACTATACATTACATTTACCTCCTAAAAGGATATTTTCGTCGAGTACAGAAGATGCCTTTGTTCACCAACGTTGCATTCAGCTTGATAAATATCTACAAGTATGGTCCTGTATCCCTCCCTCTGTTGAAACTACCTTGAGAAACGCAATTTATGAAATGTCAAAGGTTGAACTGATTTTTTCTTCTTCGTAGGATCTTTTGTCTATAGCTAATGTCGCGGAGCAACATGAAGTGTGGGACTTTTTGAGTATTTCTTCAAAGGTGATTCTATTTTCCGGCAGTTTATGTACCATTTTGGGTTAATATGTATGAAGATAAAGCTCTTCCATCCACGCTAATTATTTATGTCGTTATTGTAGAATTACTCTTTCGGAAAGTCGTCTTCTGTAATGAGAACGCTAGCAGGTGTGTGCTCTTAACTTCTATCTGATATACTGTCGTACTTGGGGGTCTTTCTTGATTTGCATTTTGAACTGGTAATCTGACTTTATTTGGATAGGGCGAATTCTGCTTTTAATTTGATTAATTTGGTGTTAATTGATCAATCTTGGAGTTCCATTACCAGCTGAACGAAACTGATTGTCAAGGGGTTAGAATAAAATTACCTAATTACCCATTTTCAACCCAATTTGGGAGACTTTTATTCCTATCTTACATTACAAGACATTTCCTATATTTGTTCAAGAATTGCCATTGACCATTGTATGTATTAATTCCTTGAATCATTCAAAATATGTCAAAACAGTCAAATAACTAATTATCTGGTTGTTATGAACTTGAGCACATCCAGACACCATATTCTGTGACCTGTTATGCTATTACTTATTCTGATTATATAGACTCACTTTCAAATTGAATGTCCATATGCTTATGTTGCTTTTGTCCTTCATGTAGTTATTGATTATTAAATTATCTAAATTTTGACTTTGAAATAACAGTCAATGTGGATGATGCCGTGGACGATATTGTCCGTCAATTTAAAGGCGTTTCAGATGGTTTAATGCGGAAAGTTGTTGGCCCAACTTTCACTTATGAACCCTTGCCTTTGGCTACAAGCAGCAGTTTAACATGGAAAGCAGATGAACTTAGTAACTCCTTCACTAGACAAACAACCTCAGAATCGGCTAATAGTCTTTCTGATAATGAGATGAACTCTACTGAAAAAATTAATGGGTGGCATTCAGACAATGAGTTAAATTCGAAAGAATTTCCACCTAGGGTTGTCAAACATGATGAACTTATACGAAGCTTAGATCTTGAAAAAAGAGCTAGTTTAGGGGTGCGGTCTGAAATACTCAACATGGCTGCCAATTTTCCGTCAACATCAAATCGCGTGGAAGATCCGCTCGGTGTGCCAGCAGAGGTTGTTTTTTCATTTTATTTTTATTTTTATGTTAACTGCTCCACATTGAGGCCATGTGAGTCAATTTGTTGCATGCTATCAAACACACGTGATATCAAGGGCAATTTCATACATTTGCTTATACTTACAAGGACCAGTAACAACATAAGACTTGAGCCTATGGTGCAAATGGTCTTTTGTAGGTTTTAGGAAACGTCTCGCTTATCGTTTTAAGATCAAAGTATATAGTTTTCCTCTGCTTTATTTATGTATATGTATGTTACGAAGGTATCTATGACCTACCCTGTATTGATGTTTTAGCTTTTTCTAAATAATTCGTCTCTTATTTCCTTGCAGTGGACCCCCCCTAACGTTAGTGTTCCCTTGCTAAATCTAGTGGACAAGGTATTCCAACTCAATCGAAGAGGCTGGTTGAGGTTAGTTGTCCCCCCTCTTCCTACCTGTGTTATCATTCTGTTTTCATGACTAATAACCTGGTAACTCTGTGGTAACATGTTGCCGTTCAAAAAAAAAAACACATGCATGAAATCCTACGTACTACTTGAATTTACCCATCAATCGTAAGTTATATTTTAGGACTCAGAAATTGAAATTACACATATAAGAGCTTATTATTGATGTGCTTGAGATTGAAACTAAAAAGAGGATACATGGTCATAATTGTGGCTGGGTAGCTAGACAGCTAGTTATCAGTTTTGTTAGGTCAAGTAGTTTTGCAGGAGCTGGAAGGGTTTGTTTGGGTAAACAGCGAGGGTTTAGAAATGTAGAGGCTCCATGGGTAGTTCGGATTTATTAGTTGAGACTTGTGAGCACTCCCCATAGGGAGTGTGGATTTAGGCGTTGATTACAATTGTAACTTCTGTATCATGTTGGTTGTGACTGACTATAAAATGTGAGGCTCCTTGTATAAGTATTTATTTATACTTCAAAGATAATGTGGAGTGATATATCTAGTTTATACCTGGCTTAGCTTGACAATTTAGGTTGAATTTGTTGGGTTTGAAGGCCTTTGGGATGACTTTAGGCCCTTGGATGTACTGAGCTTAATAAATAAAACCCTAGTTGCAGCTGTAGATTAGTTCACACACATTGTGTGAGATACCACGTTATATTCTCATGTTCTTTATTTATCTTGCTTAATTACTTCCGGTGTGGGCGTGGCGCTGTGCAGCTGTTCCTAACAGGGTTGTTACAAGTAGTATAAGATGAATATCCCCTGGGTCATAGTTGGTTAGGATTTTGCGTCTCTTGTGGATAATTTTTTTGAAGGTGTTGCATTAGCAGCAACCAAAAGTTGGATGTACTTTGTGGGCATTTAATAACACTTCTAATAATTGTAGATGATTGTTGAAAAAAGCCAATGAAGTGTGCGTTCTAGGAAAGAATATCAAATGGTATTTATCATTAAGAAACATGTTTCTAGGGTGCTACGCGACACAGGCTTTGGTTGCCAGATTCCAATTGAGCTTTTTATTGAATCTCTTAGTTGAGAAGACCTATTTTTTAGATTAGGAACAACATAGATGAGGTACCAGTTTTGAACACTCTTAGAATTAGGTTGTGGAGCCTTGAAAGAGACATCCATGTAGAGGGTAGTGAAAGTAATGGTTAGAGAAAGTATGGCTGGTAAGCATAAACTTAAGGAACTTTTTATTTTCTTTGTTGTTTTGGGGGGGGGGGGGGGGGGGGGGGGGTTGGGGGTTAATGTGGAGACCTCCAGAGATGATGGATGCTATAAACTATCTCATGTCTGTAACAATTTTAGAGAGGCCTAACGTATGGACTAGCCAAAACGGAACAGCAAGAGGTGCTAGAGATAGAACATACATAGAACTCTTCAACAAGTTAAGGACCATGGGGAGGCAAATGACACTTAAGATGAGGAAAAGGAAAATTAGAGGTTAAGTATTATCTACTGCGAGGATAATAACGAATCATTGATACTAGGATTGGGAAAGATGGGGAATTATATTCATAAGTTAAATGGAAGTTTTTGACAGGACTGGAAAGAGTACATTGATCCTTGAATACAAAATTAATGAAGTTTAACAGGATGCCATCGCTTTTGAGTCACTGAAGTGCAATACTAGCAATATTATGTCAATTTGGCTATTTGTATGAAACAATGAAACACATAGCAAATATGCTTGGTTTCTTTTTAGAAGGTATATGATAAGTAGTTGTAATATTGTCAATTTTTCTACCGTTTCTAAAGATCATGCTTTTATTGTGAAGGCGTCAGGTGTTTTGGATATCGAAGCAAATTTTGCAGTTAATGATGGAAGATGCCATTGACGACTGGCTCTTGAGACAAATACATTGGCTTAGGAGAGACGACATTGTGGCTAGTGGGATTCGTTGGATACAAGATGTAAGTTTCTATTCCTAACTTAAAAAGCCTTATGTGTAATACAGTTTTATGGAGTAGTATATATGTAATAATAATCTAATCCAACTTTATAGCCTACAATGTTTTTGCAAAAACTGAATTTTATGGAAAATATTTCTGTTGATTTTTCCAACTTCATCGACATTTAATACGGATTTGGTCTAACATATTTGACTTCAAATGTCAAATAAACTACAATTTTAAAGTTGATGTAGTAATGCTTTTAAGTTATCAATATGTGGATAGTACCGTAGAGAAAGAATGATTTCCAGTCTTAGTGATGGGCTTTTGTGTTAGGTTCTGTGGCCCGAAGGCATATTTTTTACTAAAGTAAATGGTCAAAGTCGGACTGGTCCTCAATCTGATCAAGATTCTCCCTTAGCCACAAGTCAATCATCTGGCAGTAAGATCAATAAACAAGCAACGTTCGAGGAGCAGCTTGAGGCTGCTCGAAGGGCTAGTGATATCAAGAAGATGATCTTTAGTAAGGATTCATCTCTTCCGCTTTTTTAAAAATTTGACCATTTGACCGTGACATGCCTAAAATGATTCGCTTTTTTTAGATGGAGCGCCTAGTACATTGGTCAGCTTGATCGGTAATAATCAATACAAGCGTTGTGCAAAAGATGTATATTATTTCCTCCAGGTAGTTTTTCGTATTGATTGCCAAATTTCTCAAATATCCTGTCCTCGTCTGTTCTTAAATGTGCATAAATCTCGAATGCTAATAATCCAACTCTAATATTTGCAGTCTGAGGTGTGTTTGAAGCAGCTTGCATACGGATTACTTGAACTAGCAATCGTAACAGTCTTTCCCGAGTTGCATGATATTGTGACAGATGTTCACAAGATGAAGCAAACCCCACCTGTGTAGATTCCTGCATACGTCTCGCAATGTTTTCACAACTTTATCACCTCCTGCGTGTAATCTTGGAATTTTTTCCGCTTAGATCTCCAAAACTCTGATGTTTACATGGCCTTGTTTTTTGGTTTTGGGGTTCTCACATGTTCAACTTCTTTTTCTGATTTTAGTCTAATTGTACAAAATTATGTAGTTCAGAATGTGCATAGTAAAACAGTACAAATGATACCATCTACCCTTACGTGCCATATTTAACCATAGTTTAGCAATTATGTTTGTTGATCCATTGGCTCTGTGTCTTTGTGAGTTGTTTTGAGTCAACTATTTCGATTGAGGTGACTATTAGGCTCGGAAATATGTCACGTAATCTGACACTCCAAGTGCGTATGGGCCAAATCTGTTTTGTTAATTGTAAATTCTTTTGCTGGTTTTGGTAATTTTTAAGTTTATAACTGTCCAATGTCCATTCAATTTTTATAGGGTTAAAAAGTTTCCAAAGGGTAACAACTAAATAAAGGCAAATTAAGCATATTTGATTGTTACAAAAAATAAAAGTTATCCTCAAATGTGTATGTTAATACTACATGTACAGAAGTGAGGGCCTTGGCAATGACATGAGAAGTCGAGAAGGCACGAGAGAGATGCCAGCACACTGCCACGAAGACACTACATGTATAGAAGTTAGTCGTGTCGATTGAGTGACCGAGTTCATGTTGAAATCGCTAGTTTGACCCCAAACGCAAATTCTTTGTTTCCAGAGTCCAGACTTATTTTCTCAGAAGTTGAATGTTAAATTGTTAATAAAGTACATTCAAGTGAAAAAGAATTACTGTATAGTGTATGCCCATAAAAAGGATCCCACGTGTAACCCATGAGCCTCTCAATATATTCACGACACCATTCACTATAACTCATTCGCCACGTAACTCTCACATACTCGATAATTCGATCCACAACGAACCAAAATCGCATAAAACACAATTTTAGCAACAAACAACAACATCCTTATCCAAAATTCCCGCTTCCTATAAATATAATAATAATTTTCAACAATAGAAGTATAGAACCATATACTGTATTTCGCAAGAAAACACAATATATATTTGATCTAAGAAAAAAACAATTTGTAGGCGGCCTGCTTCTGATCGACTAAGATATGACAACGTTAAGATGGGGGCATATGCATTGTCGTACTACCAGTAGTAGTCCAATAATCAGGTTAGCAGCTGCTCCAACAGCAAGGGTTTCTTGTTGTTGTTTGAAGAACAAGCAGTCGATGAATATACCTAAACTTGAACCTTTTAGTCGAGGGAAGTTTGATCGAATCCTTAGAGATCCTCCATTGATCAAAAAAACCGAAAACGATTTAGCAGGTATATATCTTTAGTCTTTTTGTTTTCTTGGACAAGCAAGAATACATAATGAATGACTTATTATTATGTCGTATTCCACGAGTATGGGGAGGTTAAGATGTCCTTACCCCTACCACGACAAGGTAGAGAAACTGCTTTCAGGTTTTATAAGACCTCCAGTTGCAAGGCAAGAGGATCGAACCCTTGACCAAACTTAACTTTATTTTCCTAGAGCAGGCATACTAATTCATAGGATTTATATAAAGCGTTATCCTGAATCTTATTATGTTTTTATATATAACAAAACTATTATTTGTCTACAGCCGTCATGCTAATTCATAGTGTTTATATAAAGCGTTATCGAATGAGTACTTATTATCATAATAATGGATCATTATTACTAGTTAAATGTATATGTGTATATAAGGATTTGGATTTTATGGTTTCTTCTTGCTATAGATAGTTTTGATGGGATATTTTACCATTTAGTACCTACTGATAATATATTGGTTCTGGAATAATGCTACTTTCAAACCAAATAATCCGAAACTGATATATATATAACACATATAACACAACACAATATAGAGGGTAATACCTCTACCCGAAAATAGAGAGGTGCTTCTAAGTACTCAAACTATGTTTTATTATTGTTGATATCAGATTACTGTTCAACCCTTGAAGGAGATTCATCCTACAGCTGTTGGAAAGCGTATTTCGAGCTAAAAGAACTTGAAGTAAGTGCTCTCCATCCACATAATAGTTTCATTCAACATTCCATTGAGTATTTAGTCTTTTAGTTCTTGTTTTTGAACAGAAAGAAGCGCCAAAAGAAGAGGTGGAGAAAGTGATACTAGAATCAGGAGGAGTGAAATCTCTAATAGGATACTTACATGGAATTTCCGAAATTCACAAAGCAAGAAAGAAACTGCAAAGTCAAAATGAATCAAACACAAGTGGTTCGAACTTGGTGAAAGTTGTGTCAAGAGCTAGAAGTGAATGTCCTGTGCCTGACGGGCTGCCAAAGAGCTTGGAGGAGATGGAAGAAGAGGAAAAATGGAAAATGCCCGATTCCTCATTCACCCGATTGCTTCGCTCAAAAGGCAAGTCCCCTGCTTGGTTCTCCCCTGTTCCTGATCATGAAACCGATTAGTTTAAGTTAATATACTATTTTGTTATCGATAGTCTTGCTTTTGGATGTGCATATTCTTTTTAGTTTCTACAAGTTGAACCTAACTGTATATCTATTTGTAGTTTGTATATTATTTTAGTATTTCAATTCTTTGGTACATATAGATTTCTATTTTAAGCTTTCTACTTTTTTTTTACCCTTTTGCTTACAAAGTCAAACTAAGTTGATTGTTGTAAATTTGAGGATGGATAATGAAAGTATTTTGATGTATGCATATATATATATATATGTATGTATATATGATATTAGTATTTTGACAACATAACAAGATTGTAGCATATGGAAACATGATTTTGTGGTGTAGAGAGATATTTGGTGGTAAATATAGATTCACCATTCAACAACAAGTAACACCCTCCTCTCAATCTTCTTATGGAACTCTTATAGGAAATATTTGGCCAAGCCAAAGGTGGTTTTTCTAAACCCTTTCAAAATGCAAACCTTAGGCTTCTTTTGTTACATAGGCCTATTTCTCATATTTTATGTTTCCTCATTTTCCGTTGCCTTAACCAAGGTTCAAGTCCCAGTTAGTCGTCGTCGGTTAACCAAAACGGTCTCTGATCTGAACCCAGCCCATGCTCTTGATGATATAAAAGTCGACGTTGATCCTAGTTTGGTTTTTGAAAGTCCTAGGTTAAAAAAGGCTTATTATGCCTTTCAAGAATGGAAAAAGACATTCCTTTCGGATCCTCTAAACATGACTGGAAACTGGGTCGGGCCAGATGTTTGTGGATACTATGGGGTGGTTTGTGCGCTTGCTCTTGATGACGAAAGTATTGTGACCGTTGCTGTCATTGATCTCAATTTTGGAGACATTGCAGGACGGCTTGTTCCAGAGCTTGGCTTGTTAACTGATTTAGGCATTTTACATCTCCATGCCAATAGATTTTGTGGAACTATCCCTGAAACAATGGCCAACCTTAAACTATTGTTTGAACTCGATCTCAGTAGTAACCATTTGGCTGGCACGTTTCCTAGGACGTTGTTGACTTTGTCATCTCTTAGGTTTCTTGATATCAGATTTAATGAATTTGAAGGTCCATTGCCACCTGAAATCTTTGATATGGAAATTGATGCCCTTATATTAAACAATAATCGGTTCTATCATCACATTCCCAAAAACATCGGTAATTCACAAGCTTCTGTATTGGTGTTATCAAATAATAAGTTTAGTGGGTGCATACCCAAGGGTGTTGGGCGTATGGCACGGTTGGAACAGGTTTCTTTTTCCAACAACCGTCTCACTGGATGCCTACCCGAAGAGATAGGAATGTTAAAGTTCTTGATAGTTTTGGATGTGAGTAAGAACCATTTTGTTGGTTCCATTCCTAAAAGTTATGAGAATTTAAAGATGATGGAGAGGTTTGATTTTTCAAGAAATGCATTGACCGGGCAGGTGTCCGACAGCATGTGTAGTTTTCCCAGATTGTTCAATATGACAGTATCTAGCAATTACTTCAATGATATTGGTGCCGAATGTGAGAAGTTTTTGCACACCAAGCGTCTTTTTCTGTACGAAAACAATTGCATCCCTAATAAACCAAATCAAAGGCCCGATAAAAATTGTTCTGCAGTGCTAAATCATCCAATAGATTGCAAAACGGTAGGCTGCCAACCACGAGATCCTATTATTATAGAACATATGAAAAAACGGAAAGCACCACCTCAACCAAATGACCGTTCACCATTACCACCAGTTATGTCCACCTTAACACCGCCTGCAGATAAACAACCACGAATTGCAGCACCACCACCACCAACCTTAAATGACCCCAATCTTCCACCGATGATGGCTTCACGATATTTATCACCGCCACCGGTAATCCAAGATTAGATTTTAAACAATTAAGACACTCCTCTCTATGTTAGTTATCTTTTTTTGTTAGAAGACAACCCTTATGTAGACTAACTTGTATTGAATTACTAATTACAAAATATGCACATTTCATGCATCTCTCGTTGTTTGCTTAATCATCACTTGTACCTTGTGATTGTCAAATTATATTCTAGATAACAGGTAATATGGTTAAGATTTATACATCATATCTGCAAAATAAATCGAGTTAATCAATGGCCGATTGAATCTTTTCAACTACAACCCCCATTGAAAGGCGTTGTTTCGGATCAGAAAAAAGGCACCTCTCTGCAATCTGAATCATAGCCGAAACGTTAACTGTGACATCAAGCATTCGCTTATCAGCAACCCCTTTTGGACCCTCGCGTGCTCTTTTCTCGGTTACGTACTGGCCTAAATTAGTCACGGAAGGTTTCTTCCCAGTAATAAGCTCCAACATCAGAATTCCAAAACTGTACACATCTGATTGTTTTGTAAACGACTTGGAGATGTTTCTTGTTCGTGTTAGCTCTGGGGCTATTCGGCCACAGTTTCTTCTGATGATACTTGAAGAAGGGAACAGGTATGGTGTTTCATAGCTAGCAAGAAGAGGGGAGAAGTCGTTTTGTATTAATAAGTTTGACGACTTGATCACCCCACAGATGAGAGGTTCGCCTGTTTTTGTGACTCGACTGTGAATTGATGCTACTGCTTTTGCCGCTCCTAGTGCTATTTGTTGTCTGATTTGCCAACTTAATGGTGTAAATTGAACTCCTTCGCTGCCTGCATAGTTGACATCAATCAAGAACTAGAATTAAATACCAAGGTATAATTGTTTTTCACCTGACCCATTAACCAAAAGGTCGTGGGTCAAGTCCTATTGAGACAATGTATGTATATATTTCAGGAAAAAAAAAAACCACTTAAGGCTAAGGTAAATATTATGCCACTTGGTTTTAGTTAACAAGTTTAGTTAGTAAATTGTGTATTGTGAATTCAAAAGGCGATAATCATCAAGGAGGCAAATCCAAACACCCCTAAAACGTGTATGACGATCATAGTAGAAACATGCACACAAGAACCAGGGTTTCAAAAGACTAACCATGTAAAAGTTCCTCCAAGCTGCCTAAACACAAGTACTCATGAATAACAAAAGCCTCTCCACCAAACCAAAAACCAAACAACATGGGCAAAAGCCAAGGGTCATCACGAACACCACCAAAAAACCTGGCCCAATACTCAAAATTATCTACATTACAACTTATCCTCTTACAGATCTTCCTAACTGTGATTATCGAGCCACTATCAAGAACGACCTTATAAAGCGTTCCTATGGAACCAACTCCAAGCCTGTTCTTGGGCAGCTGAACAAGCTCAGATGGATCAAACCTTTTGATGGTTTCGGTATCACCAAAGATGACTCTGGTAGGCAGTGTGATCTTGACCTCTAATGAAATCGGGGTCTGATTTGTGACTCGGGTATTGGTGGACTTGGACACTCTAGTTGAGATGTAGGTTATCATTTTGTGTAAACCACAGATAAGGAACACTATGAGGAAAAAGATGAACTGCCATGAATAATAGAGAGGGCTCATTGTTCGTGACAAAATTTGATGGAATTCCTTTTTGGAAATTTATTGGCAGGTGATGAATTGAGTAATGGCCATAGGTGTTTTCACCTGAACTTGTCCAAACTAGACAGCTTGCAGAATGAATCTTAAGGGAAACTTACAATGTTATATATAATATAGTAGACAGATTCATTGGTTACATACACAAGAATATATGAAGTCATTGATTCATTGATTACTATGTTTACTATGTTAGAAGCCTATATGAGCTCATTGATTATATACATTAACAGTATAATAGATTCATTGGTTAATCAAGAGGCGCCACAATGCCATACTCACCCTTCAGGATTAGTCCCTGTCAAAGTCAGATCAGACAATGACTAATCAAGGACGAATCTCCTAAAACATCCACAACATGTAAAAACTAGTCTAAAATTTTCTATTTATGACACTAATCCCTAAGACACTTTACACAGACCCACACATTCGTCCTTGTAAAGACGGATTACCTAAAGACTAGTCAAGGACGAATCCTACCTAATGGTAATCACTTGTCCTTGGACTAGAGATGAAAGGGAGATAAGTGAAGGACGAAGCATAATGTATGCTCTAACTATCTATTTTAGATTTAAGCCCAATTGTCAGACTTAATTCTAAAATGGAGAAGACATGTGACATCGATTTTCGGCTACATGTAGCCAAGAAAACTGGCAACATCAAGTGGAACACGGAAAAAAAACGTTTACAAACACGCTCCTAATTGTCCAATGAGACGATATAGATATGCCGATTTGTGAGAAGAGTCGATGTCATATGTGTCAAAGCTTAAGTATCCCGACCACACCCTTTTACTTTTAGATTTTTTAGCATTCTAACAAAATCAATTACCATCATCATATCAGTACAAATTTCAAGTTGTAAAAAAATAATAATAAATAAAAAAATTGGTACATATTTTGATTAGTAAGACTAATTTAATGAAACGACCACGTTTGGCGGTTGAAGTAGTGTCGTTTTCTAGATCTAGTAGAGTGCGTATTCTCGTTTCATTGAAACCCAAATCCAAACCAACGCAACAAACACGCCAAGGATTCACACACACATTTTTGCAAATCCAAAATCTAATACTTATAAATCTTCCCAACAACAACATTAAGAAATAAACCCAAATTAAATTAAAAAATAAATAAAATGGAAGCCAACAACAATGGTACCAAAAAATCGATTGATGAAGAAGAGATACAACAACAACCACTACCAGTGGAAGAAAAACCAGCCGCCAAACAACAAGACAACGTTGGCAGTGGTGGATGGGGATGGGGTGGTTTTTCAGCCTTTTCTGTTTTATCAGATCTTCAAAAAGCTGCTGAAGAAATCACTCGCAATGTAATTAACATTTTTATTATTATTATTATTATTATTTTACATTTTACTTCTTATTACAATATATTATTTTGTAAGTCTCATTGCCCGATCTATATTAGGCTCTCCGTTTATTATTGTTTTTAACAAGCTACTGTATATGGTTTATATTATACATCGTGGATTTTTTTAGGTAAATTTTTGTCCCCCAAAATTTGCGATTCGTGTTAGTTATGCTTTATATCATAGTAATTATAGATAAACAATGATAAAGCTACTTGCTTGCGTGTATTATATGTAATTTTTATGCGTTTTATATCTAATTCTAGTAGTTTCTTCAATGAGTTTTTGATGTGGGGAATAATCACAGGACACTATATGTAATAAGTATATTAAGTTAGTATAACTTAGATTAACAATGATACAGTATAAGTTGTGTGTTTACAGGCTGCCGAGGTAGCAAAGACTGCTGCAAATAGTATCTCTGAGTTGCAACACGAGCTTGAAGACTCGGAATCTTCAAAGGAGGACCGCACTGATGCTTCTGATAAAGATCAAGAAAGTGAAGATGAAGATGATAAGAAGCGGAAGGCTGCTCTTGAAAGACTCGAGAAAGCTAGCGAGGACACATTCCTTGGCCAGGCAAGATATAAATGGCCCATCAATAAATTAAATGCGGAAGCTTCACTATATTAATGTCAATTATCTTTGATTTTTGCTACAGGGTATAAAGGCTATCGATACTTCTGTGGAGAATTTTGCTACTGGAGCTTGGCAAGCATTAGGGAATGCCTGGAAAGAGGGTTCTAGTTTCGTTCATAAGTAAGTCAACATAGTGGCATATATTACTTTCTGAGCTATTCATCTCGGTCCTCGCACATGAATAGTTGCATCTGCTATTACCTCCCTATTTTAGTAAGTAATAAAGATGTATAGTAATGATTACAGTCTAAACACATTAACTCAGGAAGGGGTTGTTTTGGTTGTTTTATATTTCTAACTGGCTAAATTTAAAAACAGCTTAAGATGAAACGGGTCAACCTGGTTGAATGATGCTCGTAGTATAGTTTCAGTGCAAACAACCTTCTAAATCTTTTTATTCAAAAATTTAGTTGACTGTACTGATCTTGTTTTAGTAATCTTTTTGACACATCAATGACGAATAAGTGTGATAGCATGTTATGCCAATTCAACCTCTTTTAATCCATGTTAGAATTGACTCTCAACTTGAAGCTGATCTAACCTATTAACCAACCTACCTGATCTGCCTCTATAGGCACCTCTAACATGCTAATTTTTTTATTTGCACCTCTTCAGGCTAGAGGAATCTATACAACAAGGTGGCATACCTGCACCTGGTTCTGTTCTAGAGGTTAGCACTAACCCTTTCTTTTTTCTATACATCTATTTTTAAAAAAAGTTCTTTTCTACTGTTCCTCTGATATTATGGACCAATCTAACAGAGCGGGAGAGCTTTAACTGCTAAGGGAATCCAAGTACTTGAGTATGTTGGAAAAGAAACTGTTGATCTTTTAATCAATGAATCTGGCATGGAGGTTGACAAAAATACTGGAGAAAGTGGACACGAAGCGGATCAACTGTTGGAGGAGGTCACATTTGACCGATGCTTTTACATTTATGGAGGTCCTGAACAGCTGGAGGTATATTTTATCTATTAAAGTCACTACATTTAATATGTTAAATTGAATCCTCTGTCATAATAGTATTGATTGCCAGGAACTTGAAGCATTATCAAACCATTATGCCCTGTTATTTAATCGAAGAAAAGCAAAGCTATCAACAGAAGACAAATCTGAATACGATGTAAAGCTTAAAGAGGTCCAACAAATGCTAAGTTTAGACACTGCAAGTGAATTAGAAAAGGGAAAGAATGTAGAGAATGTATCTGATAGCACTGATGATGAGATCAAGAGCTTTCATAGCTCAAGTGTCAGCAAGGCTGCCGAAATGGCTGCAGGGTAATATTTTCATATAACCGTACTTAAGTTATTGTTTATCACTACAAGTAAATTATCTATTAAGGGCTTAATGCAATTTGTGCAGCTTTGCAAACGCCCTAGCTGGACTGTCCCCAAGTGATATTGTTCA
This sequence comes from Erigeron canadensis, assembly GCF_010389155.1. Lineage (NCBI taxonomy): Eukaryota > Viridiplantae > Streptophyta > Magnoliopsida > Asterales > Asteraceae > Erigeron > Erigeron canadensis. The sequence continues at coordinate 35,118,221 of NC_057764.1, read as the reverse complement.
AAGAACTGGTGGCAGACTAGATTCTCTTCACTCTGAGGGTGTTCATGTACGCACATACGAGTTTTTATCCTAACATTTTATGACGTCACAAAGTCATGAAACGTGAATTTTTTTCATTATGTACTATATTTTTGCAGAGACTTTCGGAAATGTGCTGCATTGCTGTTTCTCAACTTCTGGCGCTTGGAAAGTCAGTTATAAATAATGCAAACAAATCCCAAGATGCTGCTGATGATGAGGATATTATTAAAATTGAATGGCCAGAGGATTCAGTTGAAAAAGCAAAAACAATCAGGATGAAAACACAATCAATGACTGGATATTTGGAGGCAGTTGCCATCAGTTTCGTGACAGGTATATGTAGTTCAAGATTTGCATTTATAAATACTTGGTTATTACTTTTTGAAATTTGACTTTCTCTGTTGTACAAGTTTTAATGTTATTTATGTTGATTGACAAAACAGGAATATCCGATGTAGCAGAAGCTTATGCAGCAGCTATAAAATCTGCTACTGCTGACTCACCTGAAGTTGTAACAGAGAAATCAGTTCAAGATAAAGTGATTTCATTTTCTGATGATCTACGTGTTAATCGGACCACTGCTGTGGGTAAAATCCAGGATGGCCTTCATTTCTTGGCATATGTCGTTCTTTCGACTTCAATGCCTTCTGCCTAGGTAAAACTGGATTCTAGACTATTTGGTGTTGTATATAGTTGTTGCTTTTAGTTTGGGATTGCAAATTCACCTTATTATGATCTATACTTGAATCTGTACTTTTGCTAGTAACCTTGAAGACGATCCCTTTTAAATCGTTCTTCTCATTTGACTTGCAAGTTGTATACCATCTCTAGAATCTATACAATTCTTTTTCTTTTTTTAATAAACTGCATACTTTGATGAGGTTAGTTTCATGGAAACCTTTAAAAGCTTTGTGATTGTAGTCAATTGATTTATTAGTGACCAGCAGGTCGGGGTGACTGGCTTTCAAGCTTTATGTTGCTGTTTTTATCGTTTGATTGCTTGGTTATTAACTGAAAGGCCTGTTTAGATTTGAAACTGAAAATTTGATGTATTAGCCACAGTAGCCAATTGTTTCATGTAGTAGACATTTCATCTCACTTATCTGCAGCAGACGAAAGCAAAAAAGTATTCATTGACTTTTACTTTCGAAAATTCAAATGACTACAATAAACGGATTTCATTACCCTAGTAATGAACACCTGAGTCGTTCGTTACATGCTATAAACATTCATGTATATAACTCTATAAAAAACTGATCACCTGCAACACAAATTTTAATAAACGTTTTGTTCTTATTTATAGACTTCAAGAATTTGAAAGATTCTTATCTATCCGTGCATCATTCAAGTTCTAATCTAGTGTGTGTATATATGTATATAGTCAAATGATACGTTGTGAAAGTCATCCCAAACCAGGCTCATTTGAGCATGTTTTATTACAAATTAACAGAACATTTCCAATAATATACTATATGATGCATACAAAGCTGTATGCTTAGATTGGTTTATGAGCAAACCACCTCTTCACCATATCAAAGCATTCTTTGGGCTTAAATTCTGGAACTGTGTGACCTCCTCCCTGCCAAAATTAGTTTATTATAAAGAATTACAATATACACACATATATATATACATTATCTAAATAAAATATTAAATTTGAATCATATGGGTTATTACCTTCACAGTTGCGAAGTCTAATGAATAGTTATTGTAGGCATAGGTGGTTTTAAATCCAGCAACTTGATCATTAGAATACCATGCATCCCAATTACTAGTAGTTATCTCCAAGTTAAGAGAATTTATCCAGTTACTTGTACCGATATGTGGAACTTGCATGTCATGATCTCCACTATATATATTTCACAAAATATAAATAAAGAATAGATAGATCTAAACAAAAAATATATAACTACTAAGGGCTGCAACCGAGTCACGCCAGGGCTTGATATCGGCTCGTAAAAGATGAGGAGGCTCGACGAGCTTTCGGTTCACGCTTGAGCTCGGCCTGTTATGTAAAAAATATATGTGGTTCAAGCTCGGCTTGAAAAGTTTGAACATATAAGTTTTCAGTACAAGGCTCGAGTTTGACTCGCTATATATGGTAAATATGGTTCGAGCTAGCTCCGCTGGATAAAGTATTACACAAATAGCCCTTATAGAAAGTGGAGTTGATTATTTAAGGATCAATATATTAACATGTACTGTATATATAGAAATACATGAAGTATTTAAAAGTTGAAAAACTTGATAAGTATCTGATCCAAGTTATTTAAAGCTTGACTCGATTGTAGCCCTAACCAATATACTATATATATATATATACCTGAATATCAAAGCTCGACATTTTCTCATACTTAGCTGTTGGTGATAGATGACACTACTGAGGACATCGAAGTCATAGAGTGATAATGAAGTATAACCAGAGTAGTAATACATGTCCATGTTACATAGGTTATGCTCTTTCCTTCTCGCCTAATTAATTACTCGTAATTAATTAATTAAAATGACATGCATATATATATATCATACATGAACCATTAATTACTAGAAAATAAAATTGAAATACAATACACCTAACCTAATTATTTTCTATCTAAATCATTAGATTTTATTGCTTTTATATATTATTATTATAACATACCTTGCGTACGTTAAGTGCTTTCATAACATTTCTATTATTGGCCCAAAGGGTTGCATAATAATAGTTAACCTGTACGTGCAGAAAAAATCCATGATTGCATCTAACTTTAACTATATATATTAAGGAAGATAACGACCGGCCAATTAACAAATGAGAAAATCAAAGAAGGAAATTAATTAGTACGTATATGTACCTGACAAATGGTGTCATTGAGTGAAGACTTCGCAGGGACCATTTTAATCGGATTTTCCCATATGGCCGATCTCTGAATATTTCCCCTTCTTCTCGTGGTCGGATTTACACTATTAAGCAAATTCGTTGTGCGTTCACAGTCGGGCTCTAGAACTTGTGATATGTTTATATGTTTAACACGCTAATTAATTATTAACGTGTAGAAGAAATTAGCTACTACTATGTACTGCTGCTATATATAATATAAATACTATAGGTATGAAGTACTACAATTACGTACATCGTTGATTTCATCAATATCCGACTTGCATAGAATGTTCTGATCATATGCTTCAACATAGTTTCCATTGCAATTCTTGTTCACTGACTATTTATATATAATTAATGATCAGTACGTCATAATAAAAGGGAGTTAATTGACATCTCTTATCATATGTAATAGTTCTGTAATATGTGTAGATGTATGTGTATGTGTGCGTGTGAACAAAAATTCGCGATATATATGTACATAGTTACCTCAAATAAGGCTTTGGATATAAGTGACATTTGATAAGCAAATTCGAATCTAGAGTTTATATCAACACTGTGATCTGTCAATGGATTTCCTGCTATATATCCCTAATAATCAAGGTTTGCATATAACGTACACATGGTTAATATATGCCAAGACTACGTACGTACTTAATTATATATTGTATTATAATTATATAAGATATAATACGTACTTATTAAGATTGTCTAGCTATCATTTAATTCGTAGTCTTACCTTAATGTTTATAAGAGGCTCCAATCCTTGTTCATTACCTTCAAAATGAGCAAGTAAATTAGATGAAATTAAGAATGACAGAAAATCATATGTAGAGAACTTAATTAAATCATCGATCAATTGATACGTACAAAAGCAGCAGTAGTAAGAAATTAGTTAAAAGAAAATATATATATACCTACCTTTGTATAACATCTCGGTAATGATTGGAATAACAATCCCTGAATAAGAAATTCCGGTAACATACATAGGATTTTTTAAAAACTTCTGATGATTCGAAACAAACTGCGCGCGCGCACATATAGCAATTAGTAATTACTACAAATTAATAAGAATTCGATTTCTCGTATATATATATAGAATGAATATATTATATATTAAATTTCCGATATATATATATATATATGATATATAACATGCCTTCCTAATGAATTGGGTAGTTTGTGACGCTGATAATGTATCACTGGTTCGAGCAGCTTCTGGAGTTGTTGTGTAAGAGTACCCGGTTAGTGTCGGCGCATCCAAGTATATAACATTCGCCAACTGATCGATTATATATTGAACCCCCGGCCACGTACATAACAAATTTGATCGCAATCAATTGATCAAGATGATTAATTAGCACGTCCAGTAGAGATTATATATCAGCTTGAGTAACTTATTGATTAATTAAGAACTTGCAAATATTATTTATATATATATATGGAAAGCAAATTCTAGCTAGCTATAATATGATACCTTAGTCCAAGAATTCGGGTCCAGTTGTAATGCTGGGACATTATCTATATACTTTCCATTTTGAATTTTCAACGGACCTACATATATATAATTAAGATCGATGAGACCCGTGAGAACAACCTGCACTCTTCCCCCTCTTTCTTTTTTACTTTTTTTTTTTTTTTTAAGTCATCAATTACATTATAAGGAGTTGGAACATTAACAATTAAAAAGAGTACTTTTCCAAAGTGTTTTTGTAGGTTTAAAAATTGAATTTTCTATTTTCATTTGAAAAACACAAGAAGTTTTAATTCCATTTCTAAATAGATAATTAATGTCGTTTTAAAAAAAAAACTATATATATAAATGAGTTTTTTCAGAAATGAGCTATAATTAGTTGGAAAGCAGAGTTTTTTATTTTCAATTAAATTTATTTTGGAGAAGTCGATCGTATTTGATCATGTTTTCTGTTTTCACAAGAAAAAGTTTTTGAAACACTAGCTACTTCTAGTATTATATACAGCTAGCTAAACGCAGAATAACTAACGTACGTGATAGCTAATTGTACTAATTAATACATCCTTCTAATTAAGAATAAAAAATATGATCGATGAGAAGTAGGGGAGATGAGATCGATACCGATCTCAAAAAAGAAGGCATGGAGATTGCTACATCCCGGTCCCCCGGCAAGCCAAATGATAAGTGGATCTTCATCTGGGTTTCCTTCCGACTCCACAAACAAGTAAAATAGTTGCACTGCTTCATCATCTCCGACTCCAATGTACCTAATAAATATAAAATCCGATCATTCTTAACCTATATATAATTACAACATATATGCATAATGCAAAGTAGCTAGTAGACTACGTAATTGTACTACTGTAAGTAGTATACTAGCTTGTAGACCAAACTAGCTAAAAGATATATACTCGTGCGCGGTATAATTCAATCAAATTACCCGGTTTCTAGCTTAAAAGGGAGACTACCAGGATAGCCGGGTAAGGTTTCGACAATAGTCTGAGAGTAGGCTCCCAGCTGCTGGGTGGAAGATGAACAACTCACTATTATAACTAGAATCAGGAGAAACACCTTATACATGATTAATTAGATAATTAATTATATGCAATAACTAATGAGTACATATAGAGCTCGATCGATCGAGTGTTGTTTTTTACTACTCAGTCTGTCTTGGTTGGGAGACTAGCTAATGACAGATTTATATTGTATGTATGTATCTATCTATCTATCTATCTAGCTTATAGTTACAAGATCTTATACGTAACTAATTAAAATCTCTAATAGTAAACCTGATCCCTGTTATATGTGGTTGAGGACAAATTCATAGAACAGCTCATCAATATATATAACCCATGCACAAACGTGTGGAACTTTTAGTCCACATTTCTTCCAATATATATTATATAATAAATTTCAAACCAAAAATCCAAGTCTAAGATATCAATGTACTTTCTCCTTTCGGACAAAAGTCCCCTAATCCAAGACATTTCTACATTACAACTCTTTATTCATTGTGTACAAGTCTTCATACACAGCTATATATATGTACTATCATTAATTTTAACATCTTGGGTGTGCAATTGAATATTCAAACACATTAAAACTATGGGAAAATGATGGGTACGACAAATTGTACCCAAGCTTAGGTACTACAAACACAAACATGTCCTTGATTTTATACTTTTATCCGTTAATTTATATATGTATCAAAAATGACCCCTGATTTTTAAATTGGCTGTACCTATCAGATATCCCCTAAAACTATATATTCTCGGCCAATCTACCACTACATATTTTCTAATCATTCATCTAACCATTTACCAACAATTCATTGATTGAGTATTTGACCTTGGAATATTTTAACTTGATTTGAGTCTTAATTTCTACATTTGTAAAAATAGAATATTGGGGTTTTTTTGGGAGTATTGTATTCCATCCTAAACATTTATATAAAAGTGACGAGAATTCGGATGTTCATGGCTGGATGATGATAAATATACCCATATTAAAAACAATGGAGAGATACAAGTGATTGAACAAGAAAAACTCCAAATTCTAGTGAATGCCGATTTGATCGAAGAATAAAATAACAAATGATTATGTTTTGAATTCTGATTGGGTACGTGACATTTAGATATACAAGGTAAGCGTAATATTAGTGACGTAATTTCTATCTAATATATAATGGGCCGGCAATTTATATTAATTAAATGGGCCATAAACTTAGAAGTTAGAACATGAACAAAAAACTGGACCTAAAGCCCGTTTCCCCCTAGAAATATGCTGCTATGAGATGTAACCTTTTTGGCCCAAGAGCAGGGCCGGCCGGCACTAGGAATAGCAGTATGATCTTAAAATAAAAAGTCTACCAAAAATATTATACAAGATTAAATGCAAGATTAAATGCATTATATGAGCTTTTTTTAAAATTTCCTTATCATCGATGATTTTTATAGTATATTTCTAAATAGAGCTTACTTTTAACATAATCGAAATGCTAGTAAGGTGAAAATGATAGCATGGGAAGCTACCAAAATTCTCTGCATTATATACACAATCCCATCCAAATTCATTCTCCCCAACACAAACAAATTCAATTGCATGTACATCACCATCACCACACTTAATTTCAATTCATTGATCTATCCTTGATAATATGAATCCATCTATGGGGGAATTAGTCGATCCAACCTTCATCCAAGAGCTTGAACATAGACCTAAACTCACCATAATCGAAGCCCAAGGCATCCCACAAATCGATCTCTCGCCTTTGATAAACTCGTCCCCACTTGACTATGCTTCTGCCTCGATGCAAAGTTTGGTGAGTGAGGTCCGGGAAGCATGCAAAAACTGGGGATTCTTTCAAGTGTTTAACCACGGGGTTCCCTTGGAGAGCCGTGAAAAGATAATGTTGGCTTCAAAAAGGTTTTTTGATCAGCCGTTGGAAGAGAAGAGGAAGGTGAGAAGAGATGAAGCGAATCCTCAAGGTTATTATGATACCGAACATACGAAAAATGTTAGGGACTGGAAAGAAGTGTTTGATATAACGGTCGACAATCCTACCAAGATGTTTGCTTCTCATGAAGCTGATGATCAAACAATTACGGAATATATTAATAGATGGCCTGAACATCCTCCAGAATTAAGGTGAATTACGTTTTTAGTTCGTTTCACTCATTCATATGTGTAATGATTTGATCAACTGTATCTAACTTATTATGATCGTGTAAACGTAAATATACATATATTTAGGGAGGCATGTGAAGCATACGTTAAAGATGTTCAACAACTATCATACAAGTTGTTGGAACTTATCTCCTTGAGCTTAAATCTTCCTGCAAAACGGTTTGAACCTTTTTTCTCCAAGGACCAAACTAGTTTCATTCGACTTAACCACTATCCACCTTGCCCAGTTCCTGACCTGGCCCTTGGTGTTGGCCGGCACAAGGATGCCATTGCTTTGACTATCTTAGCTCAAGACGATGTAGGAGGTCTAGAAGTTAAGCGAAAAACCGATGGAGAATGGATCTTTGTCAAGCCTACAAATAACACTTTCATTATTAATGTTGGGGACGTAATTCAGGTAATATTTACATCCTCTACTATTTCCATTTCTTAGGACTTAAATGGTGGTGATATCTACATAACAACGTTTAGTCATCAAGGCGTACATAAAAATTACTTTTTCTATCCCAAAAAATATTTATGGTCAAAGTTGAAAAAAAAACACAAATAATCAACTAAATTAGGACATTTAAATTGAGATGGATAATGAAGTATACATATGTCATGGTTTCTATATATGCAATATGTTATATGTTATTTATATACTTACTATACGTATCTTGTACGTTTTTCTTTATATGTGATTGTTGTTGTATAGGTTTGGAGCAATGATAGTTACGAGAGTGTGGAGCATAGGGTGATGGTGAATTCGTCAAAAGAAAGGTTCTCGATACCATTTTTCTTAAGCCCTTCATACTACACTGTGGTGGAACCACTAAAAGAGTTGATAGATGAGCAAAATTCTGCAAAATACAAGGGCTACAACTGGGGAAAATTTTTTGCTACTCGCAAACGCAGTAATTTTCAGAAACTTAAAGTTGAAAACATACAAATCTATCATTTCAAAATACCAAACGAGCCAAAATTTGATGACTTTGTTTCTAGCATCGAAAATGTCGTTCTCAATGAATAAGAAAAGATCGAGATGAATATTGTGTCAAATTTCATGTAAAGGGAAAAACGTACAATTATAAAGCCGAACTTGGTATCGTTTGGTATCCATTATTGATGTGAGATGTATTATTTGTCTCGTACGAATAATATGGTGTTTGCTTGTTTGTTTGTAAAATACTCTGTTTGATAATATAGATAAAGCAAAATGTATTTGCTTTCCAAGCTAGTCAAACTTTATAAGGTCATAAAAATGTCTACCTAAGGTTTGTTGGAGGTCCCAAATTTCAAAAGTAAGTTTGGGTAAGCACTAAGCAGTATTGGACTATTGGGCATGGGCTTATTGGGCCTGAATGGTATCTTGTGTTAACACCATTATATTCTACAGTTTATGTTTATCTATGCCGTAATGTTTTAGCGTATCCTTTTCAAATAACACAACTTATACGAGTATAAGTTTTTATTATTATAAGTTTATGATTCACAGCGATTTCCCGTTAAGAACAACTATTTATTTTATTTGTTATATTTTAAACTTGTTTTATTAAAGGAAAATGATAAATGATCGTAACCAAATAGCCTAATAATCCTCTTAATACATTAAGAAGTTGACATGTGGTATCTACTAATTTTCTTTCTTAAATTTGCCCTTGATTTTTCCATGTGTCATCATCTCATGATTAGGAGGATCATTAGGGAGGATTAATTATTTCCTTTAATTAAAACCAGATAAATCCGATAAGGTGATGTAAAACTTTGAGTGAACTTTAACGGTAAAAACGGTAGATTTAAGGATATGAACGTATTATGAACAAAAAGGCGTCCAGATTCATAACAACAGAAAAAGTTCTATAACATCAATTATGTTCCAATGAATCTGTAAACAATAAAATCCACACACGCATCTTCACTACCACCTTTTATATTCATCACTTTATGTTCTGCCCGGATCTTAATTAATTATATACTCTTACTAATTACTAAAAGATAAATGGGAGAAGTTGATCCAGCTTTTATTCAAGAAGTCGAACATAGACCAAAACCTACGGTAATTCAAGCACATGGAATCCCACAAATTGATCTTTCATCTTATAACATAATAAACTCCTCGTCTCAAGCCGACGACATTATTAATGTGAGCGCTATACGAGATTTGGTTGATGAGATACGCGACGCGTGCAAAAACTGGGGATTCTTTCAAGTCATCAACCACGGGGTTCCTATTGAGAGCCGCAAAAGGCTATTTGATGCGGCTAAGAGGTTTTTCGATCAAAAGGTGGAAGAGAAGAGAAAAGTGAAGAGAAATGAAGAATATCCTTTGGGTTATTATGATACCGAACATACGAAAAATGTTAGGGATTGGAAAGAAGTTTTTGATTTCACTGTGGAGGTTCCTTATATGATGCCGGCTTCTTGTGAGCCGGATGATGATGAGACCACTGAGTATCCTAACCAATGGCCTCATCATCCTCCAGAATTTAGGTAACTTAGTTATTACGAGTATCATTTTGAAATAAATAGTCCGAAAAGTATGATTCAAACTATTTATTTCAAATAATCAGATATAACACTCTATAAAACCAAAATAGCTAGTACAATATTTATAAATTGGACACTTCATTGACTTGTTGAATTAAATTACTAATAATCATTTGACTTATAATTTGATTATGTTCAAAGGTATGGTCAAAATAGCTAGTACTTTATAAAGTTAATTTTTTGATGTGTGTTTTGTGCTATAGTACTACAAATTAAATGAACCGAAAGTTGTTCAATAACAAGATGTGTATGTTTGGATGGTATATATGCAGGGAGGCTTGTGAAGAATATGTGAAAGAGGTACAAAGACTATCCAACAAATTGTTGGAATTGATCTCTCTTAGCTTGAACCTCCCACCAAACCGATTGGAGCCCTTTTTCAAGGACCAGACCACTTTCGTTCGGCTCAACCACTACCCTCCTTGCAACGCACCTGACTTGGCCCTTGGTGTTGGTCGTCACAAGGATGCAGGGGCCATGACTATCCTGGCTCAAGATGACGTTGGAGGTCTAGAAGTTAAGCGGAAAATAGATGGAGAGTGGATCTTTGTTAAGCCTACGCCTAACGCCTTTATCATCAATGTTGGAGACATCATCCAGGTACAATATATATATATATGTTCTTGGTTTTAGTTAAAAAATCTTCGTGTTACGGGTCACTTTTAATACTGGTTATATTATGACACTGTTTTTAGTTACGGTAGCTGGTTTTAATTAAAGGTCTTGTTAATGTCATTTTATAATAGGTATGGAGCAACGATGCCTATGAGAGTGTAGAGCATAGAGTGAGAGTGAACTCCACAAGAGAAAGATCTTCGATCCCATTTTTTGTGAACCCTTCCCATTATACTCTAGTGGAGCCGCTAGTCGAGTTGACAAATGAACAAAATCCTGCCAAGTACAAAGCTTACAATTGGGGCAAATTCTTCGCCACAAGAAAACGTAGCAATTTCAAGAAACTTGATGTTGAGAACATACAGATTTATCATTTCAAAAAACCGAATGATCAGCAAAAGATTGATGATGTTGTTTCCCGTATTGAGAATGTTGTTCTATAAGTAAGAAATATAGATGATCTTAATCATCTTAATTTTCATGTGAAGAGAAGTGACGAAACTGGAAGTTGGCACATGTGTAGTTGTATTGTACCAATGACCCGTGAGCCAATTGATTTTGGCAATGTTTGTTTGTTTACTTGTAACATATTATATAAATATATATGATATGATTATGTTTGATTTACTATACAACTTTGGAGAACATTTCTGGCTTCGGATTTCCTATTCGATCTTTATATAGCTACACACACGGGCATCATTTTTGGTCACGACACATATGGACTTTGAGGCGAAATCAAACTCTATATTAGTTAATTGATGACTATATGGAAATCTTTTGGAAATTACATGAATTAAACAAGGAATTGCCATTATGTACAAAACTCATAATTAATCATTGAATTCGATCTCAAGAGAAACAAAAAGAAAAATTGATAAAATCTACTACATGACACAAAGAGGTTTTATATGGTATATGGTAGCTAGGGAAGAAGACCAATGTATAGGTTGGAAGGAGAAGAAGAGTAAATAATTGGTAGTGATTGATTGGATTGATCATAAAGAACCAAATCCACTGCCTCAATCCACACCATAATGAACTCATATGCCAACTTCAATAACTGCATACACATATCAAATTTCTGAATAATCATCATTAGCATCTTCTTTCTACATACTAATCATAAATTGAACATGATTATATATCACTAGCTCACTTGAATTATTTCCCTTTCAATTCTTCCTATCTCACAAGATCAGATATAAATATATCTGGTTTCTTTGGTTGGTGAATGTTCACATAACATATGTATGCTTCAATTAATATATATAGTGTGTGCTATATATGGTCACATATAGAATGTGCTTAATTTAATATGGCTTTTCAATCTCATGAATGGACATTTTACATATATCTATATCTATACATACATATGAATTAACTTTGTGTACAAGCTAATGGATAAACATGAAATGTAAGTTGTAATGGATAAAGAATATTCAGATATTCCCTTCGATCTTATAAAATACTAGACGGATATCCGCGCGATGCAGCGGCGATAGTGGTAGTGACGACGGTAGTAGTGGCGGCGGCGACGGTGGTGTAGTAGTGAATGTAAGTTAATTGATGTAAGATAGGTTAATATAGTTATTTAAGGGTTACAGGATCTATGTTATAAGTTATTTCATTGTCATTAATTTTAAAGTCTTAATTATCTAAAAAGAAAAGGTAGTTTGCTTTTATATAGAAGTATAGACAGATATAGATATAGATATAGATACAGATTTATAATACAATTGAATTTAATTATAGTATAACTTATAATGATAAGGTATTAATCCACGTTATTAAATGTTGGTTTTTATTATTTGTTTTTTCTGATATGTGATGTGTAATAAACTAATAACTTATTAACTTATTTGTTGGTAATTTAAGTTATATGATTGATAATATATTATAGATATGTGTAAAATTTTGTGACGATTTGTATATTGCCTCTTAATTAAAGAAATTATTCCAGTTGATCAATTGTATGGACACTAGTAATAAACCAGCGCGTTGCCGCGTAATACGTTTTTTACACGATAAAATTTTGGATACAAAAAATCATTGATAGTATTAGAGCAAATATGTTTTTGTCAAATTTTCGAACCCAAATTTATAAAGGGAAAAAAATATATAGAATTAAGAAAAATAACATACAAGAACCATAAGAATAATAAAACTTATAAAATCATAGTACAAACTACAAACCAATAACTATATTAATGCATATAATGACACTCTAATGACGACGGTGATATAATATGATAATGAACGTAAGACCATAAGAACCCAAATGTTACATGAGTATAAGACGTAATGATAATGAGAATTATTGTAAACTAAAAAAAATTGTATATAACGGAACAGAAGAATGAAAGACACTTGCTTTATAAAAACATGAGAACCCAAAAAATCTGTCAAGTTTGTTTAAAAAAAAAATGAGAACCCAAAAGTTTGGTGTTAAAAAACCAACCACAAAAACTTTGATGGGGTGCAAAAGTTAAAATATAGAGACTTTAGAGGTTAAAAATGAAAAGACATAAAAGTCAAGTTAAAAGTTTAGGGTTTCAATAAGTTTAGGGTTTAAAATGAAATTGATAAAGGTGAAACAAAATGTTGTGCTTTAAGCTTGAAACTTATATTATTTACATTGCATAAGGAAGTTGTACTTTGATGCATAAAAGAGTTGTAAATTTCATATTGTCTTTTAGAATACGAGAGTAAGTACCCGCGCGTTGCGGCGGTGAGATGGTGCGGTGATCAGGGGCGGTACTAAAGGCGCGTTGCCCCCCTCCAAATTTAAATTTTGTCATGTATTTTTAATTTTTTCATAAAATTTTAAAAATTTTTTATAGGTTTTTAACATTTTGCCCCCTTTTAGATTTATTTTTCATAAGTTTTCTAAGTTTGCCCCCTTTGGAATTTTTTCCTGGTACCGCCTCTGGCGGTGATAGCTAGGCCATAGAGTGTGATAAGTCATAGGAGTTGATATGTCTTAGAGTATAATAGTCAAATGTCTTAGCCGTACATCTCTAATGAAAAGCATAAAATTTTAAGAACAATCATATAATTTGTATAATTTATCGATGTTACGGTTTTTGAAATAAAAGATTTTGAATGAATTGGAGAAATAAATGATTTATGGAGGAGAGAGAAAAAAAATAATTGGTTGAGATTTGAGAAGAGAGAAATGGTATTATAGTTATTTTAGGTAAATATAAAATAGATATAAGGGGCATTGGAAAAGTATTTAAAATCAATATTGAAAACTTAAGTTCAATGTTGAAAATCTAGAGGCTTTTTGCTTTATAATATATATAGTATAGATATATGAGAGCAAGTACCCGCGCGTTGTGACGGTTAGATGATAATGGTGATAGGTCATAGAGTATTATAGTTAAATGCCTTAGCTATATGGGATCCGTCCATGGGTTTAAAAATTCGTCGAAAGTATATCGAATGACAACTCTAATGAAAGAGCATTAAATTTTAAGAACACCCATTGATGTACGGTTTTTGAGATAAAAGATTTTTAATGAATTGGAGGAGTAAATGATTTATGGAGGAGAGAGAAAAAAAATGATTGGTTGAGATTTGATGAGAGAGAAAGGATAATATAGTTATTTTTGTTAAATATAGAATTATTAGGGGCGCATTTTGGAGAAGTACTTAAAATCAATATTAAAAATTTAAGTTCAATATTAAAAACCTAGACACTTTTTGCTTTATAATATAGTATAGATAATATGGTGTGTAATACTGTGTTAGCTAGCACGTCTTTGGTATTACCGAACTTAATTTTGGTCGGATTATAGTATAAAATTTTGTTATTCTGTTCCTAGCTAACTTATTTTGTAATATACGTGATACCAACACTATTAATAAACGGAAATATTCCTTAATCGGTAGGTAAAACAGAAATCATAGGCGCGTACAATTTATAAAGAAGCATGGAATCAAGTTTTGGTAACAAACTAACAATAATTGCATGTGTATTTTCAATAATACACGGATATAAAAATTTTTATGTTAATTCAACTATTTTTATTTTCATTAAAAAAGTACGGAGTAATGTTTAAACTAGCTTCATAAAGACTCACGTGTTCAAATAAGCCGAAAGGAAAAAAAAATCCATAACTATAATAAATTTGAATATATAAACAATGAGCAAATGATCCGGCATATTTTATTAGAGAGATGATCCCTACACAACACAATTTTGTCATACACAACAATAAATGCATCAGACAGTTGTATTGTACAACCTTTTAATGCATATATTGTTGTGTATGGTAAAATTGTGTTGTGTAGGGATCATTTCCCATTTTATTAAGCTTAGGTACTATAACTTAAAAAAAAAAATTACAAATCAAACCTTTGAATTTGATAAACATATATAGTCCCTTTGAATTTTACATAATTTCATTGTTTTACCTAAGATAAGTATTGCATATTTTATCTAACAATAATTCATAACTATAACGAGTATGGTACCCGCGCAATGCGGCAGCGATGACAGTGACAATAATGTGGTGGCATTGATGGATAGTGACGGCGACGACGACTGTTGGTGGCGACAGATACGTTAAGTGGTGTGTGTATTTGATATAAAGATATTTGATTTAAAAGAGTAGTTGATATCCTTTAAAAGATAATATAATGATTGTATAAATTAATTCATTAAGGGTAAAATGGTAATTTCGAATGTCCCAAAAATGTTAACTTTTCAACATGGGGTATAATTTTTATATAGTAGTATAAATTTGAATATATTTTAGAGTTAATTACATAAATCGTCCCTGTCGTGAACCTTTACTTACAGCTTTCATCCCTAAGTTTAATAAATTACAATTTTAGTCCAAAAAACTTTGTCCCGTCAACACTTTTAGTCCTAAGTAATAACGTTTGTTTAAGATCACATCACGTGCCAGGCATGTGATGGGTATTTTCGTCATTTCATTCTTTCAATTGTTACACTTTTAGTCCAAATTTTTTTGTCCTTTTTTTCCTACACCAAAAAATAAATATATTTATTTTCCCAGCCAAACCCATATCTATCTATCTATCTATCTATCTATCTATCTATCTATCTATCTATCTATCTATCTATCTATCATCACTCATCAACAAATCTTTCATTCCATTCTTTTTTTTTAAACATAACTCACAAATCAAACACATTAATTCATACACTAAACTACTAAAGTGTAAAGATTACTTCCCTAACAAACAACAATTATTTATGTTCAAAAAAAATTCCATCTATAATAAGCATCAAACCCTTATTTGAGATATATACATGTAATGATGTATACATAAACACATCTCAAACCTCAACTACATCCCCCATTCAAAATTAAATGACCAATATATTCTATTCTCAAAAACATGGTTGTCATGCTTTCACCTCAATCAGCATCAACATAGCCACTCTCTTTATGTTTTTTTCTCTCTCTCTACAGTCAACACATACTGCCACCTAAAGTTTTTTTTTTTTTTTCGGGCAACAACTTTACTGGTGCCTAAGTGGGTATAAGTGGGTGGTGGTCGGATCTGGATCTGGATTGTGTTGGATCGATCGGAATATGGTCGGAAATCACCACAACCATTGTGACCACCAACGGTGGGGGTTGTTTAATTTAATGTAGGCGATTGGTGTTACCATTGTAGCCACTAGCACAGTAGCTTCACACCACTGTGAATCTCTGTCCACCACCGCATGCAATCTCCGACCATCACCACCCTAGATTCGCCGCCACCACCACCACCACCCTAGATCTCTGTATAGATATAATGGTGTATATTTATCATTGTTTTTTGAAGGAGTCTAGGAAATGGGATTCATATTATGTATATGTATGATAGATTTAGATGTAGAAATCTGTAGATATATAAATAGAGACAAATGATTTTATTTGATGTTCCTAGTTTAAATGTGTATAGTGAATGATTGTGTATATATAAAATTTTTATATATTTGCAAATTTGGGTTTAATTGTTGCTAGATATATTGGTGTGGTCAGATGTATAATCTATTTAGGTGTAATTCTGCAAAGGTTATTGATGAAGATGATGATTTTAGATTTAATTACACTTTTGGTCCCATGGTAAGGAAAAGTTCACACTTTTGGTCCTGTTTAAAAAAAAGACCATTATACCCATCACGTGGTTGTCACGTGATGGGTTTTTAAATGGACGTTATTACTCAGGACCAAAAGTGTTGATAAGGCAAAGTTTTTTAGACTAAAACTGTAATTTTTGAAAGTTAGGGACAAAAGCTGCAAATGACAGTCCACGACAAGGACGATTTATGTAATTAATTCTATATTTTATAATGTTCTAGAATTTTAGATGACCAAAAAAAGTACTTAATGATTAATGTTATTAAATTGTAAAGATTTACATAAATGTATTTATTATAAATTTTAACTTGGTCGCCAAACTACGATGAGAGTTTCGCCTTTTGAAGCGCCAGTTGCGTAGGGCGACCGGGACAGGCCGAGTCAGAAAGGTTTTGATGACTCAAGGTTCATATTAGGGAAAGGAGAGTGAGGGGAAGAGGGGGCAGCCCTCGGTCCGATCATCCAATTCGCTAAAGAGCAGAAAATGCAACACAACAAGGGGCGAACCAAAGACTTGCACGAAGGAAGAAACGAATCAATCAGAATGGAAACAGGGCAGAGAGGTAAAAGATATATTTTCGAGCATGAACATATAAGCAACCTTCTATCTGGTATCTATACCAGTAGTGGAGTGGCTTGCTATTTTCAATTAGAAAAGTCTAGATTTACATAAAGTTTAGTTTAACTTCTATAGTTTTGGATTAGCAAGTGGACCAGTCTTTACCATATTATAAAGCATTTTAGATTTTATTTATGGTGTGTTTTAAGGAATTAAACATATGTTTTTTTTTTCTCCTAAAAACCTCTTTTTCAGCATATTTATAGTTCCCAAAATGTCCCTTCACACACTATAACACTAAATTATTATATCTACCTTTATAACAAATTGTCACTCCTAAAATGAAATTCCGCTGCAACGCGCAGGTATTATGCACGTCCCTTATAAAACAAATTGACCTCCTATTTTATGAAATTCAACATTTTTTTCAATATCTCCAAATTACCCTTAAATAACCCTAACAAATTTATTTAAAATGATTAATTTTTACACCTTATTATTTTTTGCATCTAATCATCGAATTATATTTAGAATGATAACCACGGTTAAATGTCTCATCGTCACATCTCATGAAAGTAACTTAAACGGCTTGTATTACCATTACAAAATCTCACACGTTATAAACTATCACTGCTGCAACGCGTAGGCAGCCTTCTATTTTACACAAATGATCAAGATTCTAAGACCAAGACAAAGCTAGACATTTGAAGAAACCTAAACAAGGACCTAAAATTAAAAAGCAGAAGAAAACAAAACCTTGAGGACTAAATTAGTAAAGATTTACACATTTATCCTTCTTTGTCTTTCCAAGTAGCAGCAGAACCAAAAACCCTTGAAACAAAAAACATGGCGTCTGTTGTTTGTTCCTTGAATCAACTCTCATCTCGTATCATCTTCAATTCTCCTTCTGTAACATCTTTCAAGGTACTTCCTTTTTCTTTTTTTGCTTTTAATCAATTATTTACCCATATGTATATTCTGTTAAAAATTAACTTTTTACTGAGGTTTTACTTTCTTAAGTTCTGTAAGTAGTATAATTTTGACTTGCAATTCTAGGTCTTGAAAGATTGATTTTAATTAGTGTATTACTAAGTTCCAAATTTCTATATTATTATTTTTATATTTATTATAGGTATAGGTATAACTATTGGTCATATCGTCTCGGCATTTATATAGCCTGCACCATTGCCAAATAGTTAATACAATCCGATACGAACAAGTTTGAAATCGCATTTTATAATGTCACATTTCCGCAATTTGTAAAAGCGTTGTATTTGCCCAACTTCTAAGATGCATTATATCAAGTGTTGTAGTTTCATTAAGCTCAAATAAGTTTAAAGTGTACCTGGTATGCTGAGATAAGTACATAATTATATAATATGTGTGGAGAGTTTATGAACGGAATTTAGGGACAGTAAAAGAAATAAGGAATGGTCTCTTCTTAGCTACGGGACCACATACACGGTTCGACATAAATATAGGAAAGTTAGTCATCTGGCACATGTTCTATCTTCAAACATTTATCAACAGTTGACGAATGTTGTGTTTTCTGTTGGATGGGATGCATATGTCTTTCTTCCGTTTTCTGACCTCAGGAAAGTTTCAAACATGTTATTGAGCATTTCATAAATGTGGTTTTGCGTATCCAAACAAAGACATAAAGCTCGGTCATGATCTTCATCTTGTCCTTCATACTTAGGTAGCAAAGATGGGTTACTCCATGTAATAAGTGATTACGTGCTTTTGAGAGGATTGGCCATTTACTCCTATCTGAAGGAAAAGATAATAACATGCAGAGTGGAAGTATATGCTCACAAAAGTGGAGGGCCATCCTGCCAACATTTAAAACTTTACCTTAGATAGGCGATCAGATGGGTTTGTAATTTTGTGTATGCTCTAATTCAGGTCCAACGGGTTGACCTACTTTTATTGAAATCCATTTTGATATAGTCCTTGTCACATTCGGTGAGTTTTGTCTGCTAATGTTCTAAATATTGCATTTTGGGTCCAATTCAGAAAGTTTGGGTTCGGGTGCTAAGTAAGCATTTGTTCCATGTTTCTTGTATGTTCGAAAATTTGAGTATTATAGGTACACGCCAAACTAGATTATTTTAGGATTTTGGTTCAATTGTAAGCTACATCATCTTTGTGCTCATCACTTAATTGCCAATCCTGCAAATTTTGTACTTAATCAATAAGTAAGTCCCTTTCGCCACATTAAAAAAGTTTATGATTATTTCTTTCGTTCTTTGAGTTATTTGCTAACAAATCTCATTTTATGGCACAGGTTTCGTCACATCAATCTAAAGCGTTAAGTTCTAAACCAAACGGGTTATCTTATGGAAAAAATTGTTCAAGAATCTTTTGTACGATTAACGTGAATTCATCACAACCAGATGAACGTGGAAAGTCAAATATGGACCTTGTAATAGACAAGGCAAGAAACTTGTGGGATAGTTCTCCCCAAGAAGTCAAGAGCTTCCCCTGGACCAGAGCCTTGGAGAACTTTACCCAACTTATTATCGACATTATATTGGTCATCACCCAATACTTATATGTACCTGTAATGGCAATTACTTGTGTTAGCGAGATGTCATATTGTGCTCATGAAAGGAAGCTCGTTTTAATTCCTCTTCCGATACTTATTGGTATTGCTGTAGCTGAGGTGTTGAAGACCAGAGCATTGAAATTATCTCCATATCTCAAGGTGAGTCAAAAGCTTAAGAATATTCCTTAATAGATTTCAATTTATCACTTTTCTTCAAGATGGTTCTGATCCTTGTTTTATCTGTTCATGTCCCAGGATGCAAAAGTTCCATGGCATTTGTATGCCAATATGCTATTTTTCACGTTAATCAAATTGCCAGGCCCATATTATCCATATTGGGGACGCATTTTCATTCCACACTTTGCGAATGGAGGGTTATTTAGGACTTTATGGTTTCTGTTCTTATGGTACAGGAGGCCTAGAAAGGATTTGCACACTGGTGTTGAACATAAGGCGTAAGCTTATGGTGTCGGTTATTTAAAGCAGGTATATTTTTACATTCATGGAGATATATATAATAGACTCATGTATTGAACGTTTTATAATCCGATAGAAACTTGTCTACCTTTCTATCAGCTGGTGAAAATTTGGTGCCATTTTCTTTAGTTTTATCTCTTGAGTTCTTGTTATTATGGAACATGGTTGCTGTTTAAATCTTGAATGCTTAGAATTTAGAAAAGCAAGCTAATCTTGGACCCTTGTTGAGACAACGTGAATCTGCATCATCAATCCCACACGCATTCCTTGTCCTACTGTATGGCAATGAATAGCCTTGGTGTAAGTAAACACGTGTTAGCAGTCTTATATTTTATAATAGTCAGTCGTAGAAGAGGATCAATGTGCATGCTAATAAAAGTGAGGATCAATGTACATGCTAATAAAAGTAATTTATGAGATATGCTCGTCATATTTCCTTGTAACTGAAAAGTATATCCATACTCAACAACTTTATTATCATAATAGATTCTATGATTGTAAGCTTATCAAGGTAGTAAAGGCGAAAGTGAAAGTGAGGCGAGCACCTCTGCATTTCATCTTAGGCGAGAGGCACTGAAAGGTGAGGGTCCGAGTGAAATTAGGCTAGTACTTAGTTTATGGATTGCATATATGACACAATTAATCAAAAAGGGCATTATATATTAAACATATATACCTTTTATTTGAGTAGGGAAATAGTTTATGATGATTAACTACCAAGAAGCTAGTATACTCTTATCATAATCACCCTTTGCTAAGCTATTCTTCTCCTAATCATAAGGTATCATCAAGAGTCCAGATGTTATTGGTTGCTGTGGCAGCAAAGGCTGTTTGCACAACAATGTAGGGCATAAATTAGGCATATGGTAATGGGGGGAGGAGAGGAGACAAGAATTTGCCATTATATATTTTAAGTGGACCCAAAGCCGACTCTTACATGAGATGACTATCTACTTATCTTATTCAAGGGGAAATTTGTGTTTCAAAATGAAAGTGAAAAACTTGAACTGGTTCAACCTAGTGATCGTATTACACCTCACAGCCAAAGGGCCTTGTCAAAAAGTCAAGGCCCGATCATGATAAGCAACATGGAGTTCAGGTCCTGGCTTAAGGAACTAGGTAAACGTGGAACTTGCCATTACCTGCACTGATGCTTGTATAGATGTTGCTGGGTATCCAGGTTAAATATTACTCTGAAATTTGTTTATCTTCATTATTTTTTGTGAAAAAAGTGTTTAAATAGTAAATACTTAGAAAAAATGCTATAAATAATTATGAAAGTTTAGGACATGTATCTAATTGGAAATTGTCTGTCTTTCAATCGTCTGCATTTCTTTTTGTGCTTTGTCTATATCTTGATTATTTAAAACTAGAATCCATCGGCTGTGATAATTAAATATATATGGCTTTTCTGGGATTCTTTGATTATTTTTATTTTGTTTTTGAGTGTATATTCAGTGATTATCTGTTTTTGTTTTCCAGCAACATAAATTCCTTACCTTTGATAGTTATTAATGATCGAGCTGTTTCACTGGTACAGATCGTCTTATCATCTGAATCATTTTCCATCAGCTGGGCACTTCAACAATAGAACTAACTCGCAGTTTTGGCCTCCAAATCTTCAACGCTGAAAAAATGTACTGGCTAACTGGGTCAGATGAAACATACCTACCGGTACCATCACATTTTTGTTACATTGGTAGGGTAGTGTAGGGTAGCAGCATACATTGTTATCAGGTATATGATTTCTTAAACAGTTGGCGATTACGTGTGCCTTTGTTATGTATGTGATCTGCGGCAGGATCTTTTGTAAAGACACCTTTTTGTTAGATTTACAAGATGAGAAATTATCGAAAAAATATTATTCATTTACTACACAGTTTAAGAATGATGTTAGGCAAACAAACCTTTAACGTGTCAATTATTACAAAACACAAACGAAATTGAACACTCATGGATATTTGTTTGATGAACTAGCTGCTAGTTATATAATATTACTTGAATTCACATAGTTTGAGAACCTTATGGTATGCCGCTTAAAATAGGCTTCCCTCTTCCCATTGTAAAACCCCTGGTTCCATCTGGCATTCTTGGTCCTTTAGGACTCTGTTTTGTTGGGGATGCTTCACTCGATTGTGGAGACTGCACTAGTAGTCCACGGTTGCTGTGAGTCGGGGTTCGTGACTTAGATTTCCCACGTCCTCTAGCCCATCCCTTATTTGAACTCTCCCCACCCTGCCAGAAATGTTGCAAGATCAATAGCAAAGTTCAAGATAGTGTAACAGCTTGTCCCACATAATTATAAAAAAAATTTTAAAAAACAACTACTAGTCCCACATCAAGTCGTTGATGACATTGCATTATAAACCTTCAATGTGGGGTTGTGGGCCATTACTTTTTAGGCTACCTATTGCCTTAGGCTTGTGGTGTTAAAACTTAAAAGTAGGATCAGCTTTGTGTTTGAGATTGCTCATGGATTGATAAAGTCAAGATGATTTAATAGGACTAACATATTACTTGCTTAAGGGTGTTGGTTCATGTATGTCTGAGATTGCTCACAAAATGACAAAATTCAAAACTTATCACACACAAAGACAATAAAAACTTAGGCATGGTGAGATGTAGGATAGTATGTACTTACATTATTCTCAAGACCTGGATCTGAAGTTGCACTATTAGGCTGAGAAGACTCTTCGGACAAGTCAAAGTCATCATCGTCATCAAGAAGACCATCAAAATCCGATTTTCTGGTCTTCAGAATTGACTTTGGCTGGATTTTTGAATTGTACATGGTGCATAATCGTTATTAGTTATTTTTTCTAATTAATAAGAAAATAAACATTGGTGATCACATACTGAACGTCGAAGCAGCAACCTAACACGAAATCCTTTTCTCCAGTTTCTTTCATCATTTAATTTGTCAACCTGAGTGCAAAATTTGTTATCAAGAAATGGGAGAGGTAGTTACATTAGCAAAACTTCAGTTTCTAGAATTAAATAACAAAAACATACTGCTTTCTCTGCTATTTCAGTAGTTTCATACTCCACAAGAGCATGCAGCTTCAAAATAAAACCAAAAAACCATAAAGATAATATTAATAAACATGATTGAGATAATGAACCGAAGAACTAAAGAGTGAGTTTGTTATACCTTATTACTGAAAACATAATCCCCCTTCGAATGAGATGAACTGGGCTCCGGGGGATGACAGATACGGATGGCTTTAACACTGTTTACCATTTTTGGGAATCAACCACTGCTTGAATTAATTCATAAGTCTAAGATATTTCAAAGCATGAATTTTTACCTTCCAACCACGTTAAAAATTTTCTCAAGATTTTGATGGGAATGATCTTCGGGAAGATTCTCAGCAACAACGGTACGTGACTTCACAGCAATTAAATTGAATCAAATTGTAGTTAATACTCAAGAGGTAAACAAGATCAACTAACCTGCAATTCTTCTTTATCTTTCTCTGTAAATGGGTATTTACGCCTAACTTTTTTCCCATCGCTGCTTACAACCTACATACAAAACGATCGGAGTATACATTATTGGCTTGAGGAACCATAAAACCAGTCCTCGAAAACATGCAGTTCAAAAAAGACGAACCAACTTTGAAGAGGAACGGAGAGCTTGAGCGAGTAAATGGTTATTATTGATGCAGGATTTGATTTTCTTCATAGATGCAATAACAGATATCGGAACTGTAAAAATACAATATTCTTAACGAAACTGCTTCATCTTATGATAAAAAATAATAACAATAATAATAACATAAAATGATGTAAATTATATTTGTATAATGTGATCTCACTCACCATAGCCTTCTGGCTCCTTACTAATGTGTTTCACTAAGGTCTCATTTGCAAGCAGGCTCAGGCCACTAAACTGATATTCCACCTGTTACATTAATCATGAACAAAAACTACATAACACTTTTTCCATCACTTAAAAAAAAGTATTACTCCGTATATGAACAAAACAATCACATTAAACTCACTCAAACCAAAACTATCAAAGGGACCTGTTTGATGATTTTTTGTTGAAGATCTTCAGTGAGGACATTCACATTCTTGGCGTAGTTGGTGACCAGAACATTCGGGCTTGTAAAAATGTGCATTTGCTGATCTTGATCACTTGCACTCGCGTAAATCCAATCACCCGGTCCACTTCCATCACTCCCACCCATTCCCACATAATTGAAATACGGATAAAAGTAACCCGAAACTGGAGATTGTGTACGTGAACTTGGCACAAATTCGGGTGCCTGTGCATTGAATTTAAAAGAAGCTGGGCTCGAAACTTCCCTCTTTTCTTCCCTTCTCGTTGTCTCGAGTTTTTCCTGTAATTTTTCTTCAGGGCGTGCCTGTGCCATTATAGTTTATTTTTTCCCTCTTATTGATTTTTTTTTTTTGTTTTCTAAAAGTGGATTTAATCTAAACAATCACTTCCCATTCCAAAAAGATGGATTTTTATTATTATTCTTTTCTTCTTGTTGGAAAACAAGAAGTGTTATTCTATTTCTTTTGAGTTTTTTGGT
The DNA here is from genome assembly GCF_010389155.1 of Erigeron canadensis. Lineage (NCBI taxonomy): Eukaryota > Viridiplantae > Streptophyta > Magnoliopsida > Asterales > Asteraceae > Erigeron > Erigeron canadensis. Next base: position 35,093,298 of record NC_057764.1, on the reverse strand, counting down.
TTGATGTTGAGGTGAAGTTGTGTAGGAGCGAAGAAGTGGGCATGAATTACTAAAGTTGGTAACGGTAAATGTGACATTTGATCCACATTTGGTGCCGAAAGACAGAATCTGTTATGCATGAAAAGAATGTTTGTAAAAGATCTACCATCACATTTCTTTGAGTAATTAGTATCTTAACTACTTTACATGGATTTCCAAGTATATGTAATTTCAACAAATGTAACCTTTTACACTGGTATATAGAATTGTTTTAATAGTTGGTAATATGCAATTTGGTTAAAATATATCTTAGGAATTACAAAGTATGAGTACAATGTACATGCTACCAAGAAATCTCAAGTTCAAAACATTCTCAGGTAAATATTTTGAGAGTGACACACTCATTATTTCCGGATAACATGAACGCGGAAATTCAAAACTTATCATCCATCCAACATCCCAAACGATAACCAATTGTCCGTTTTAAGGGTTACTCAGATATGAATCCAACTTCTAGTGTCTTGGATGCGCTTAACACAAAACTTGTAAACTGGCCCAAAGTTAAAGGCCCGGAATAGTATATACAAAGTTAAGGGTACAAAGAGCAAGACCCGGAAAAACAGGGTCGGGCCAAACCGGGTATAAATACCCGAAATTAATTGTGTTGAAAGCAAAAGTGATAATTTATTGGTGGTGTTGCTAAATATCAAAAGCTAATAGGTGTGGCTAATTTATTTTACTATGACTAAACCAGATATTTCTTTAAAAGGATAAGTACCTGGAAATGTAATGAACTATACACATTCGAGTAGTTCATTACACAACATACACATTTGTGTATAGTTCGTACTTAACCCTTCTTTTTATCGTGGATTGTTTGAGTCAATATATGCATGCATCTCTTCAATCACACCTACTTGCTTTTCATGTTTTGAGATATCTTAAATTATCTTCAGAAAAAGGTGTGCATATTGATAAATGCAAAACCCTAAATCTTTATGCCTATGTGGATACAGATTGGGGAAAACGTTTCTCATTCAAAAGATCTATAATTGGTTATTGTGTTTATCCAAAGCCGGCCTAATAGTTACCTGAGGTTAGGCACGAGGCCTACTAGTTACAAAGGCCTCCAAATTTTTACTACATTAGACATATAGCCTATGACTACACCGACTTTTTTCTTAAAGGTTAACTACATTATTTTTTTGCCCTTGAAAAGAACCGTCCCTACCATCATCACTTTTCTTCAAAATCAAAGTTTCATTACTCTCCTAGAGAAATTCGAAGAGCCTTTATCTGTTACTTTAACACTGTGTTCTTGAGTTTGAATATAGAAGAAAAGAAAAGAAAGAAAGATAAGTGATTAGAAATGAAAAGGCACCACTTCCTTCCTTCCAAATCACCCCAAAAGTGAGATGATTGATTTTAAACTAAATTTATTAAAATCTTCCATCCATTTCATTTCATTTCACTCCAATTCCTTCCTTTAAAAAAACTCAAGAACCCAAAAACTTATAACATCCTTTAAGTTCTTTTCCTTTCCTTCACAAAATAAACTCAAGAACATAGCGTAAATGATTTATAATGACCTAATGGTATACACATTAAACACCAGAAGGGTTGAATGTGTAAGTATTCTCATTATAAATAGAGGGTAGGTAATTAACCCTAAGTTAAGGTTAATCCCTACACACATAATACCCTAATTTTCGTGTGTCTCTCCTCTCTAAATTCATGCATCATGTTCCAGCCGAATTTATCATCCCATTATTACTCAATCACCTTGTTATGGGAACCCGAAATCAATAGCTATTGTGCTTTATGCTCTTACAGGTTCCACAGGACGATTGGGGATGTTTTGTCACTCGAATCGAATCATGTTTATTCCAACAGCTTAAGCCTGCACTATGTTTATCCTGGTACAGTCTGATTTCTTGGAAAAGTAAAAAGCAATTAACTGTATCCAAATCCTATGCAAAGTCTGAATACAAAGTTATGGCTTTTATAACTAGTGAAATTATGTAAATAGTAAGTTGTATGATGATTTGAAAGTCAAGTATTGTTTGCCTGTGAATGTGTATTGTAACAGATACAAATAGCTCCTAATCCCGTCTATCATGAAAGAACAAAACATCTTTGAGATTGATTTACACTTTATAACTTTGTTAGAGATAAGATTGTTAGTTGTGTTATTAAAACTAATAAACTTATTTTTGATATTTTTACTAAAAGGACTTAACACTTTTCAACATAACATGTTTTGTGAGAAACTTAGATTGATTGATCTATTCAAAAGTAAAATTTGAGGGGGAAAAGTTTACGTATCAAGATTGAGGGGAACGTTAAAGTTATATTAAGGTATGACAATCTTGAGACAAGTTTATCTCAATTTGTCTAACAAGTATAGCCAGCAATTGTTGCCCACACACTTACAATTAGATCATATTTGGCAGTGAATTAAATTATTTAGGTGACATTGGGTTTCATATGTATACTATGCAGGTCATAATGGATTGAAAAGAAAATCAAAAGCAACAATAACAGGTCAAATTGGGTTGTAATTGGGTGAATGTTAAATTAAGCGGTGATAGTGAATTGAGTGAGTTGTTCTGTAGCCTGGCCCTCTTGAGGCCAGTGCTTATCATCATTTATCAATTTTTTATAACTAAAGATTTTATCTTTAAATCTATTTATTAATTATTATAATAGTTATTATAGCAATGTTTTTTTTTTCTTAAGTGGCAGAGTAAAATCATCATGGCAACGTATATCATCATTTTTTTAAGTCGCAAAGTATACCATTTGTATGTTAATGTTATCATCATGGCAACGTATTTTTCTTTTCTTATAAAAATTTGAATTAGATTTTAAATTTTAGAATAAAGATAAAGATATACGAGTAATACTATAAAAAAAACACCATGACGACAGTTAATTATATATTGATATATTTGATTTATTTGAATATTGTTTTCTTCTTGATTTGAATTCATCAATTGTTATCTATAACTACACTTTTGGAGTAACATTACAAAACATTTGCCCGTTTTGACCCGGGTCCGTTTAAAATTACCCATATTGACCCAAACGTGTTTTGACTTGTGCTCAACCCGTTCCAACCCGTACATTTTGCCACCTCTACTAACAAGTGTGATTAGATGTGCAGATTATGATGTTTTCTATTCAAGAAGGACTGGAACTGCACTTATTAAGAAAATAAGTAATTGGAGGGCTGGTATTGACAATGTGAGGAGTTGGAAGTCTAAAAGGGTCAACTGGCAGTTTGTCTCTTGTATAAATATGTGTTTAGAAGAATTGTTTTTTAGAAAGGATCCGAGTCTTGAGAGGTCTGATGTTTGATATGTATGACTTTGAGGATGATATCTGGTTATGTCAAGCCTTTCATGAAAAGTGCTTCAAGTATACAGCATTTGTAAGTATATCTTAGTTGGTACACTGACGTATAGTTCATAACTTCATTTCATTCAAGCCGGCCTTATCAAATTTTGAGAGACTTGTACTTGATTTGTGGTTTCACAACATTATTTGGTTATAGATGCACTATAAAGAGTGAAAAAGTTCTCTGTTCTTGACTGAATGAGTGCACTCTGGCCTTTTAGTTGATTCCTCGTGACCTTTTTTTTTTAAAGGTCAGATATGGGATATCAGTAATTCTGAAACTTTGGTCACTTTAATTATAATGAACTTTGAGAGAGAATTAGGAGAATTTTCCCTTTATGATTAAAGCTCACATCATTATAATATCTATACACTACTAGCAAACAAATGGAAGTGGTTTACATCTTTCATCTCTAACTAAGTAACTAATAACTTATACTGTAATATATAGACTACTAGCAAACAAATGATTAAAGCTTTGCCAATTCATCAGGTGGTCGATCGATCAGCAACTTCAGTTTGTTTGGATGGTTGTTATCGGGGATAAGTTTGATAGCTGCTACCATTGATGACGTACCCTCTCCGGCAAGTCTTACGGAAGTGTTTAGGCTCCGGATTACCGAACGATCCGGAACCAACTACACTACGAGACAATGAAGGACAGTCCACGCTCGTACAATGCAGGCCAGTACGAGGGTACCTGAGCTAAAGAGACAAAGTTTGTTACACAACACGACGCACCGAACAACGGCTCCCTGCCAAACAGGCGTCAGACACCAAGGACAGTCCCTTCACTTGATGCCTATAAATAGCAGGCCTTTGGCTTTGTAGAAGGCCAAGAGAAATGCCCCAAAACAACAGATCATATATTCATTACACTTGGTAGCATGAGAGTTGATCATACTTTCGTACCAACTGGGAACCGCTAGCAAGCCTCGTAAAATCTCAATACGTTCTAAACAAGATTAAACCCTTCGAATTTAAGATATAATAACACTCCCATCGACCCAGTGTAAATTTATGCTTAAACAACCATCTTTTGTTTAATTAATTAGATGTTCAAATTACCAACCCAGCCTTAATTAATTCTCATCATAATTCTTGTTTTGGTTTTTTGGGAATTTTATGATATCATGAATCCTCAACAGGCCTCACAAGATGCGCTCAACACAAGACTTGTAAACTGGCCCAACGTTAAGGGCCCAGAAGAGTATATACAAAGTTAAGGATATAATTACAGAGCAGGAACCCAAGCTTAATCTCACTTCATGTTTTCTTTTCCCTGAAGATAACATTTGCTCTCATAAGGAAATCATAAACTTTGCGCATTACTGGAAAATCCATAGGCATATATATATTTGAAAAAATGTGAGCAAATCCATTGAAATATTGAGGGTCGATCACTTAATGTATACTCGGTAGTGACAAGACTATGTTTATCATTCTGCTTATTTTAGTGTTAGCATTTCCCTTTTTTAATATGTACTGTAATTATTAGGGTACATTAAATATAGTTTAAGCATATGATATTATAAACTAATAAACTTTCGATCGAAGTAGATATAATATTGTTAAAACAATTATAAAAAAAAAACTTAGGCGTTTTATCTATTTTGACCAACTTTAATATATAGGAGGAATATTGGTAAACCAAATAAAACATACAAGTCTTTGATAGCAAATATATTATTATCTATTTCGTTGAATTAAACTAACTCAAAGATTCTTGCATTCATCAAATCTTTGAACAATATTTTCTTATACATTTTTAAGGCATAGATTCCGCGATTAGGACATAAGGATAAGGTTTTCCTTATTTTACATATACTTTAACTATTTTATATTCAGTTTTTTTTATTAATTTATGTCCTCAAATGTTATTGTACAACTAATTATGAACACATTGTTTTTTTTTTAATTTTAATCTATTTAATATACATTAATTCAACTAAAAATTATCTTTAATACATAAATTTACATTTCTATACTATCTATATAAACAAACTACCCTTCCTAAAATTTAACACTCTACCTTTAAAATCTTCAATTTACCCTTTTAATCTATATTACCATAAAACACTAAGTTTCTGGAATTCCAAAAATACCCTTACAAAAACCTTACGCGTGTCCCTTCCCTTAAGTTGCTCACATAATTTACCAAAAAAACACACATGCGTTACCGAATTTAATAATCAATCAACATAAAAAACGCTCACTCTAAAATAATAACGGTGGTAAAAAACACTTGAGTTAAATCATACATTCATGTAATAACACGGTACAACTACTTAATCAGCGTTTTTTTCCTATTTCCCACTAAATCGTGCGGGTACAAGGCTAGTTTGGTTAAACACATATTAACATGTGTTTGAAAAGTATTAAAAAAAAAAAAAAAACTTTTATTTTCGGTTTATTTAAATATTATTATATAGATAACGTGAACAATTAAATATTCATTCCTTAAAAATTATTTATAGATATCGTGAACAATTTAATACTACATATGAGATTTCTCGGGGTGACTGTTTGTGTGATGTTGATGTTATGTTTATCTCTTAAAAACTTATCTTCAACAAATATATATATACTTTATAAATTATAACTTTTGCATAGAATTTATATGAGTTATTTAGCAATGTACTAGATTTTAGACTCGTGTCTAACACTGGACACGAGACTTACAATATTATTAATATCAGATCTTCATACATTTAACAATTGAAGTTATAAAAGTTTACAATTTTGAAGATATATATGATTCTAAGTGTTATACTTTGCAAGTTGTAATACAATAATTACATGAGACATATTGATGGATTTGTTTGTCATAGTCATTCCACAAGGCAAATGTTACAATATTTTCTATATTATAATTTTTTTTAAACCAGTTATACTCATAAAGTGATATTAAACATACTTGTAAAAAATTAGAGAAAAATCGAGAGTTGTGGTTGGTCAATAAACAAACTAATTAAATGATGAAATATTATAAAAAATATTCTCAAGTTGATGGGACTAAATATTATAAAAAGTAAAAATTATATTATAAAAAGTATAAATTAAGTATTTAGGGCTAAAAAATATAAATTATTGTGGAAAACAAAAAAGTGTAAATTAGTGAGACTTTTGCTACAAAAATTAATAATGATTATTAGGATTATGATGATATAAGCGAGAATCAATTTGACGAAATTGAGCGATGTGATTGGTCAATAAGTCATTAGTTCAACTGTTTTAGGCTCGTGTCTAATACATGGGGCTTACGATGTTATCAATATTAGATGTTTTTATTATAATTTAGAACGTAATATACTATTTTGAATAAAAATTGATCGATATATCAACACTTTGAGTTTTATATTAAAATATTTTTTCAATATATTCATCGAAGTAGTCTTAAAATGTTAATATATTTACATCAAATTAATTAATTAATTTTATGTTTATATGATAGAACATATTATTGGATATATATTAGTTATTATTCAATTGGATATATATAGAAATTATTTTATTGGATAAATATTAATTATTGTTTTATTAGATATATATTAAAAATTATTATTTATTTAATATATTAAAATTATTGGGTAAAACGTATAAATTTGTGATGCAAAACAAAAAAGTGTAAATTAAAGTCAAAATTAAAAACAATGGTCAACTTTAAAAAATTGAAAACTGTGATTGGTCGATAATTTATTAGAGCAACTGTGCTTTAGTATAATAAAAAAAAACTGAATTACCTAAATAAAGATAAAAATTAAATTACAAAATATATAGTGACATTAGAAAAAAAATTTTATTATTCATACGGTTGTCAGTATTTAGATATTTATTCTTGATGATGTATAGTGAAACATTTTATCTCAAAAAGGAAAAAATAAATTGTTCCTTCGAGCTAAGGTGATTACAACTTTATCCACTTGTTTATTAGTTACCACTATGTCCACTACCCCTTTTTCTCTTGAAAAAATAATAAAATACTTATAAAATCTCATGACAAGTTATACTAATTACGATCTAACTAAGATAACAAAGTTGTCTCTTTATTGAAATTATAATTTTGTCTCCATATTGAAATTAGCTGTGGACGAAAAATGAACAACTTTTCAAAGAAAACAACAAAAGACTGTCACATACTTTAGGGACGACCGAAATAAAATATACAAAAGGTAGGGCATTGGTTTTTTTACAAGGCATAAGATATAAAAATAACCCATTTTGGTTCATAAAGAATATTTATTTTATTTTGTTGTTATATTGATTTTTAAATAAGTAACTTTTGCCGATTCTTTTTCTATTAGAAAAAAAAAAAGGAAAATTTAATTGAATATCTTACTTTGAACGAGGTAATACTATATAAGGTGGTGGTTTGAGATTCCTACTTAATAATAATTGTTCGTAGTGATAAGATAAAAAGGCATCTTGAAAAGTACAGCAAATTGTATGGTTTTCAAATTATGCAGATTTTAACAAAACAATAAATAGGTTTGTATTGTTGTTTGTGTTTGGCACAAGGAATCTTATAAATAGACATTCATTGTATTTTAGTTATATGAATCATGTATATATTAACAACCATATGTCCCTTTTGCATCCCATGGAGAAGAGCAAAATACTCTCAAGAGTTCATATGCATCAATAAAATCACCCTTAACCAACTTCTTTTAAAAATAGATTGGTCAGAGGTATTTTCTAAATATATTATGTGGGCCTCGAAGATGAATTTTTCTTAAGATCTCGGATTCGAGTCTTGGGTTTCTCATCTCAAGTTATTTTCTATGAGGATGAGGTTAAGATCCAACAAATCGCTGGTTAAAATTAATTCTAACACGTCTGAATCGAACTTAAAAAAAAATTTAAAAAAAATCACCCTTGACTTATCAATGAAAGGAACCATAATATGTATTCATCTCATAATAATTAACTACTATATTAAAAGAACCCACAACTTTTAGAAAAAATATCATAATCATTGCACCAAATAATAACCGATTGGCATTTTTGCATTTAGTTGGAACTGTTGAAGTTTTATTAATCAAAAAGAAAGGAATTTGGTAGATAAAGTAAATCCAAAAGACAAAAAGATTCAACATTTTTCTTGAAGATGCTATATATCAAGGGGAATAATAATAATAATATGTTATAAAATACTCTGCATACTTCAATGATCATGTTTCTCATCACAAAATACAGATGTGCTTCACATGAAACTAATTGGACAAAGAATCCAAGAATATGGAAACAACTCAAATCTGTAAAAGATTTAATATATGTAAATCAAATAAACAAAACTAATCCTGCAAAATTTCATCATTTTTAAATGTATATGTTATTTTTAGATATATTTTTTTATATATATAACCTCAACTATATAACTTAAACCGCTGCATTTTACCGATTATTTGTGAACAAATAAGATTTATACATCATCGTTGCCCGATGTGTGCATAGGTCCTTTCCAACAGTAGTTTTCGGACTTGGTATCTTCTCCATCATCCATGCTCTCTCCGCCAGTAGTGGAGGTTCCACCGGCGGTGCCAATAAGGAGCGGGCCATCAGGAGAACCAGACTGAGAAAGTCCATGCTTTGAGGATTCAACGTATTGGTCTTGTGGAGACATCCACAACCCTCCTCCCAAAACCACACTAGATTGATTTGCAGATGAGTTGTTAGATGGAAGTCTTCGTGTATGAAGCCTGTATTTCTACAATTCAGAAAGAAGTAACATACTTTTAGAATTGATGATATTATCCTCAATTTTGGCAATTAAAATGAAGACATGTTGAAATAGTTAAGATGTTTTGTGAGCTAAAACATAAGAACTCACTTGCAGATGGCTTTTCACTTCGTCATTTGTAAGACCATCGACTTGCATAAGCTCTCTTATCTGCTTAGGGGTTGCGGCTGCAAAAGATTCAAAGACATTTTGATTTAGCATAAACTTCAATGACCATGAGTTTTAGAATAACTCATTAAACACACAAAAAAAATGAATCTTGAAACAAACATACAACTTCTACTTTGTTGGTTGTTAATTTCAAAGATCAATTGACTTGAACATATCAATTATTTTCATATAACTTCATAAACTTAAACATAATCAAACCTTGAAATATACAAATATATATAGAATCATGAACACATGTTATAACCAATCTAATTATCTTATTAGCATAACTCTAAGCAAAAATTCAATTAAATTTAGGATGGCAAGTACGAAAAAAGGCATCTAAGTCTAAACTAACCTTGTGAACCACCAAGTTGTTGCAGGGCATTAACAAATCGTCTATGCAACTCAGTAGACCAACACCTTCTTTGCTTTCTAGATGCCTGTTGGTGTGGTGGCTGACTCTGAGGTGCACTGGTTTGTACATTTGATAGACCATTTGTTGCAGCACAAGGAATCAACTTGCTAGAATCACTAGTTTTGGCGAGTAAAATATTTCCGGTAAAGCAATTCTTGATTCCAGGAGCATTAAGAGAAAGGGCAGGAATCTGTAATTCCTCCCTTTCTACTACCTCTTTACTTGCACCCCTCAATGGGAACTCAAAACATCCCTTAAATGGGATAAATGCTCTTACAGGGTTTGTAAGCAGTTTATTATATGAATCATCATTTTCCTCAACTCTCTGTTACAACATCAAACATATAAGTACTAAATTCATACATACACAATTCTCCTATTCTAAAAGTCTAAAACAATTAATAGGACAATATCAACACTATCATTAAAACATTAACTTTTTTCTTTAATTTTACCTTTTTGGTCACTTGCTCAGCTGAATTCATTTTGATCCCATTTTCAATTCGATTTGTGTCATTTGTATTCCAAAGCTGAGTGGAACTTAGCCAATTTTTCTTATCTCCAACACCACTTTTTTCTTTCTGACTACTAATTTCAACTTCTTCATCACAAGTCCTTTTCAATGGTATAAATTCTTCAAGTACTGGTTCACTTTTTGATGATCTTTTCAATACCATTAATTCCTCTTTCAATGCAACAATTGCTGAAAATAAAAAACAACCCATTAAAACACTCATAATCAAATTCAAAACCAAATTCACTTCACTTATCCATTTGATCAAACACTTGGTATACATATATATAAATATAAAAAAAAGGTCAAATTTCACACTCTGTTCTACACACTCAATCACTCATTTTCAAAACCAACAAATACCCATATCAAAAGACACAATTTTGATACAACCCATTTGAAAAAAAAAAGGATAAAAAAAAAACAAACCATCATTAATAAGAAGCATGCAAAGAGGGAGTTCCCGTTTAAAAGCATCGATTTTGCGCATTTCGGTTTCTAATCTTGAAATAAAATCATCAACTTTGAAAACCTTGTCAGAAAGGCTACCGATTTTGGTTAACTGTGCAAGAAATTGGCTGATTGTTTTTGGGATAAAAGTGGGTTTGAAATCCAAACTTAATTCAGGTGATAAATTTAAGCTACCCATTTTTTTATATTATATATAAATAATTATAATATATGAAAAAACTCAGAATGGATACAAAGAGAGAAAACAGAGAAGGGGGAGTGATAAGGGATCTATATGTATAGGTGGGATGTGATGATACGTATAATTTTTTTTTGTGAAAAGAAAATGGAATCTTAAGTGATGAAGAATGAAGATGAATTTTTATTTTTTTAGATATAGAGACGCACAAGATTCTGTCTAATGGTGTGTGTCACTCTTTCGGTTCGTCGCGTAAGTAATTTGTCTAAGTTTAGCCCATTGGGCCATTTTATACCCCCTATATTAATTCCAAATTTTATGCTTATTTGTCTAAAGAAAGATCCATTATTCCCTCTCCATCCAGTCAATTTGATTATTTTTTTTCTCCTTTGAATTTAAGATTTTCCTTTTACTTTTCATTATACTTTAAATTAAAAAGTTAAGCTTTTATTTTCTTTCCTTTCTATAATTTGTCCAAATCTTTCTATCATTAACAGTCTAAAAATATTGCTTTTCATTTTTTAACTACTAACAAAAACATGATGGTTAAGTAGTTGTACCGTACTACCGTGTTATTACATGAATATATGATTCAACTCAAGTGTTTCTTAGTCCGGCTGAAAGTGCAAAACGTCATTGTTGTTTTAGAGTGAGCGTTTTTTATGTTGATTGATTATTAAATTCGGTAACGCATGTGTGTTTCTTTAGTATACTATGTGAGCAACTTTAGGAAAGGGAAGGGACACTCGTAAGATTTTTTTAAAAGGTATTTTTGGAATTTTAAGAATAAAGTGTTTGATGGTAGTATAGATTAATTAAAAGGGTAAATTAGAGATTTTAAAAATAGAGTGTTAAATTTTATGGGGGTGGTTTGTTTATATAAATAGTATAGATAATTATTATTTCAATCATTGTTATATTTAATGTTGAAATATGAGAATATGTATGAAAAATTAACAAAAGCTTAAATAATATGTTTTAAATATGCAATACCGGTCAACTTGGTTTATTATGTTTAATGCATTGAGTGTCATCTTATTTGTCCTTCTCTAATCTTCTGTCTCTTCGAGTTGTACCACTGAGGTGGACAGGTGGTAAGGTAAAGGGACTGAAACTGCAATAAGTGGGTCTGCAACTAGAAACTCTAGTCCTGGAGGCATTGTTTTTGTTTTGATTTTGTAATTTAACTTTATCTTTTGGGTTATGTTTATTTTAATTTAACATATCTCATCCGTATATATAGCTCAAAACCTCAAATGATTGTCATATCTTATGTTGGTATGTGACAATATTGAAAAAGTTAACGTATGAGTTATGCAGATAACTGTTACTACGTTACAATATATGATTATCGGTAAAAGTGTAAAACTATGTATGGACAATTAATATAAAGTTTACCCAATATACATATCTACATCTTATTAAGTATCGTCAAAAGAAAGTCAAAATTTTAATTGTGACGTTAAAACAATGAGCTAAGGTATAATGTTATATATATATATATATATATGGGAATGATAATTTGAAACCAACTAAAAAAAGTCCAAAAAAGGACCATTAATTTTCGTAACTTACACACCACCATCATCATTTACTACGATATACAAGACTTTTTTGTAAAAACACTAAGACTTTTCAGCGACGGGCCCACTGAAAAATCATGTGTAAGTTAACTTACACATGTGTAGGTTACACATCCTTACACGTGATTTTCTGGTGGGCCCGTCGCCGGAAAGTCTTAGTGTTTTTACAAAAAAGTCTTGTATATCGTAATAGATGATGATGGTGTACAAAAATCAATGGTCCTAGTTGGTCCTAAAATAAGAGGTGGTCTCAAAATATCTCACCCCTATATATATATATATATATATATATATATAGGGTAACACTCCGGTGAGAACACTTTTAAAATAAGAACGGTGAGAACAACTTAAAAACATCATTTTGATGCATTAAAAGTCCATAAAACTAACATAGTGCATAACTAATTATATTTATTTAAGTGTTTAACAACACATTCATCCGTCAAAATTGAAATAATCATGTTTTTTGTTTTGTGCATCCATCTTGGATGCATATTCATCAAAATGATGCATCCAACAAAAAACATGATTTTTTCGATTACATATATTTTAAGTGTATATATATAGGGTGCCAACATATAATTTTTAAGTGTTAGATTACATATATTTTACGCCAATTATGTGAAAAGTCATAAATCTTCGTATTTTAAATAAAAAGGAATTAAAAGTATAGAATTTAGAATATATATTCACAATTTCACATATAATTTAGGGTAAATTACAAAAATCATATATGAGGTTTGTTCAAAATTACATTGATCATACCTACAATTTAAAAATTACACGAGCCATACCCATCGTTGTCAAAAACTTACACTGATCATATCTATCACTGACGACCGTCAATTTGGCCGTTAAGTCAAGTCACGTGTTGTGCATGTGAGGTATCAAAACCGTAATTTCGTGTATACTTCAGGTATCATTTGTGTAATTCACCCTAATAAAAATTATTAAGATAATTGTAGTTATATTTCATTTATTAAAGTTAGTAGATATTCTATATTCAAATTCACACACACACAAATATATATATATATATATATATTTAAAAAAAAATCTATTTCAAAATAAAAATTAAAAAAATTATAAAAGCATGTCATTCATACGATACAAGTTTAGGCTTAGAAATTTTAAGATTAGACTAACGATTAACCCTAGAACTTTAAACACAAAATACTACAAATTGCTAACTTTGAGATATATTCTAAAACCGTAATGAGTATTCGATATTGTTTTACCCCTCTAATTTGAGGGGGATGTCAGCAAACCATACGAAAAAATTATATTGCTTTTTAAAATTATATTTTTTTAAATAGGTTTTTATTAAAAAGAATAAATCATACATTAATAATAATAATAATAATATAAAAGTGAAAATTTTAGTGGTTTTGATGGTTCTCATTCTTGTTATATTCACTATACACATATAACAAAATAATAATGACATGTTTAATAATAATGCATTATTGTATCAACTATTTTTTTAATATACTTTTCATTATAAAAATTATTGTTTCATAATAAATGTCATATCTACCCAACTTAATAAATGAAGTATAAATAAAACTTTAAAATTCTTAATAATTATTTTTATAGTGAATTACAAGGATGGTACCTGAAGTATGCACGGAATTACAGTTTTGATATCACACATGCATGACACGTGACTTGACTTAACGGTTAAATAGACGACCGTCAACGATAGGTATGGTTAGTGTAAGTTTTTGACAAAAGTGATATGACTCGCGTAATTTTTAAATTGTAGGTATGATCAGTGTAGTTTCAAACAAACCTCAGATATGATTTTTGTAATTTACCCTATAATTTAAAAAGTTCTTTTTGTTTTAAATCTTTACGGGTTTAGAAAAAAAAAATCTTACCCTGCGTATAGATCTCAACCATAGCCTGGCAAAAAAAAAAGAGAGAATTCTTAAATAGAACATAAACACTAAAGTTATTGTAACTATAAAAAGTCGAAAAAGAGAAATGAATCAAGTGAATGGAACCTAATTCTCATCCGGATGTGTAAGAATCTTCTTTCAACATGTTGATGTCCATGTTAAGGAATGTAATGTCATACCGTCAATTTCTAGGGACCAAATATAAGATTCTAAAGTGCTTTTTATCGTTAAAGTTGAAGAGTATTTCCACCATCCCTTTCATTTTGAACTATTTACAAACGACACCTCACAATTCTTTGGTTTAAATACATTATTACTGTATAATTTACATGCATATACAGTACCCCCTATTTCTTTTACTCGGTTACTCATACGAGTCATACATTGAACTATTTACAAACGACACCTCACAATTCTTTGGTTTAAACACTTGCATAGCACTTAATTCTATAACACACATTTTTATTGAAACTTTTCTTGAAAAAACTTCTTTAAAATAGAATATTTTTTTAATTAAAATAGAAAATCTCTGTGAAATTTTTTATCGATTACTCATACGAGTCATACATACACATTAATATTTGGGAAAATTTCATATATATCATATTTTAAAGACATAATTACATATATGCCTTAAGTGCAAGTTTTTAATGGATAAATACAATGTTTTTAAAGCATGTTTTGGACATATATGTAATTATGTCTTTAAAATAGGACATATTGTAAAGTTCAAACTTTAAATAGAAATAAAAAAAATAATAATAACTACAACATTTTTTTTTACTGTAATTAAGAAAGTAGACTAATAAATAAAGCATATTATTAACACACATTATATACTATACTAATAGAATAGATTGTGAATATTAACTCCTTTCGTCCATGCTATAACTTGTATCGATTTTATCAAATTTCATCCTGTTCGTACGAGTTGCTTCTTGGTTTTTTCTATATGTTTTTCCCTTCGGGTTTTCAAATAATTATATTGAAAACATTTATTCTTTTTTTTTGTAACAATATTCAGATTTTACCACATTGGATCCCTTCCAGGTGTAAAATTCCTGGTTTACTTCTTGGTTTTAAAAAAAATTGTCTTTTGGGTTTTCAAATAATATATTATTTAAAACTATTTTTTTTATTGCCTTTGAATAAATATCTATTTCATATGTCAAAGATTTTAACAAACATATATAGCGACACATCATCAATAACAAAACATATCGTTTCCAGGTTTCCAAACAATATACTTAAAAATTTTTATTAGTTTTTTTGTGGTATTGTTTTAGAATTAATTAATCCTCATAATATAAAAACCTACAAATCTTCTTAATTTTTAGATTAGGACATGTAAAAAAATATCAGGGGATGCGATTATAAAAGAGAATTAGTGGTATACACATGTCATCATCTAAAGTTATTAGAAGGATTTTTAGGCTAATTTATAGGAGGATAAATAATTTTTCATATTTTATATGTCAAAGTTTTTAACAAACATAAATCATTAATAACAAAAAGTAATCAAACTAATTGAAACTGCGCAACGGGCAGGTGGAAACTATTGTGTTTGCCTTTAAATAAATATATATTTGATATGATAAACTTTTAAATAAACCTATTTATGACAAAATGTTTGTTAATTCAACACGACAACTGATACGCGGGACTAGAAATTCCCTAGTTCATTATTAATCCATGATCATTAATTAGGTTTTCTTGCAATTGTTCGAAAAAAGGTTTCATCAAATTTTATATTTCTATTTAACAATTAATCGGATATAGCTGGTAAAATTTTGTTTTCATGTAGCAAATATCACCACAACATACCTTTACTAGCCGAATTCCAAGCCAATTAATAAGCAAGAAAAGTGACGCTACGTCACAGGGGTCTCCAAGATAGAGTACTAATTAAGAAACAAAATATAAAGAAAAACTAGCATAAAGTATCAAATTTGAAACAAAGTCGAGGGTTCAGTTGTCAACATTGATTCCCCGATAGTTGTCATTCATATTGATTTGTCGAAACTCGTCATGTTACACCTGTTTGATAACGATTTATAGAGCCAAGGGAAACAAATCTTCATCATGAAAGTCATTATTAGTTCGCATATTTTTATCCCTGCAACCTCCAAAGTGATTAAAAAACACGGTAGCTTTTTTTATAATGGCTAACAAACATCCAATTTTAAATTTCGATTAACAAATCACTACTCGATCTTGATAGCTATTTTCGCCATAACATTGACATAAGTAACTGTGGGAAATAAAAGTGGTATATACAAGAAAACGAATAGAGACAAATGTTTGAAGAAAGGGGTACATTAAGGTTTTTTTTTTTTTTTAATTATCAAGTGACTGAATTGATAAATTAACTAAATTGATAAAATATGTTTATATGGATTAAGTAAACATAATTATTTTTTGTTTATTAAGTCATAAAAACTAACACTTTTTATAACTTAATGGATCATGTATTTTTAATTAAGTCATAACTTTTTTTATTAAGTCATTAACAAACACCACCTAGATATGGTGCACTAAGATGGACACTCATGACCAAGGAACGTGCCCAAATAATTTTGGATAGGGTAAATTTGGAATCTTTGTGCATGATAAAAAAGTTTTTATTAATTTGTGTATGGCTATGGGCTATAGGAGTTTAAATTTTTATGCGAACAAACTAAAAAAATTTTAAAAGATAAAGATTTTCTTATATGGGTTTACTCTGAAATTTAAGACACACTGATAAGACAAAATTTACCGTTAAACAAAAAACAGTTATTTAAATTGATATTGTGTATAATGAACTTGATAAAATTGTAATAAAACCAGGAAGAAACCCAAGTGTTGATCATGTTCCTTCGCTTTGATTAAAAGAAAGTAGAACAAGTAGATTAGTGGAAGAAATATAGAGAATATTAATATTGAAATGGTTAATTAATCCAATGTAAAGGTTGTAGATTTAAGTTTTAAATAAAAAAATTTCATGTAAATCTTATGTGTTTGCTTTTGAAATGTACTTATTGTTCTTTTTTTATATTTCTTTAAAGGAAAAAATTATCTATAATACTTAATTAATACTCCGTAATAATTTAAGAATCCGGTTAAAAGACATAATTTTTGGATAATGCAAAATAATGATCAATATGTAAATTTTACTTATCTATATATCTATCTATTAACTCATAAAATACAAATATTTAATCTTTTGAATCAATTATTAGTTTTACATCAATAGTCTACCCACTTACTCCAATGTCGCCATCATCAATCATTTGCCATTTTTTTTAATTTTTTTTTGAACGGCTCTAGTCGTTTGCTATTATCGTTGCATATCTATCTATCTATTAACTCGTAAAATACAAATATTAAATCTTTTGAATCAATTATTTGTTTTACATCAATAATCTACCCACTTACTCCAATGTCGCCATCATCAGTCGTTTGCCATTTTTTTTAATTTATTTTTTTTAAACGGCTCTAGTCATTTGCTATTATCGTTGCATTGTGAGGCACCTCTAGTTTTTATTTTTATTAAAATATATATTGAGAGATAACCTTTAGATTCCATTACAAGAGAATAAAATAAGATCATTTAGCTGTTTTTTAAAAATAAAATAAAAAATCATTTACTGTAATTTTAAAGAATCTGTTAGATTAATGGGTTCCCGTTCTAGATTCATTTTAAGCAACTCGTACCCGTTGCTTTTGTCGGGTATGAGAATCTCGTACTTATTGAGTTATTTCCAAGTTTTTTTTAGAACATTGCTTATTTCCAAGTAATCCCCCTCATCCTCGTCATCTTGGTTAATTTGTTTATACTTTCCTTTGTTGGTACCTAAATTATTTAGACACGAGTTTATGATTCCTTAATTATGCTAACTGACCTATAAGTCTATAACACAAGATTCATAAATTTAGTTATTATATTACTTTTGAAATTTTATTATAGTTTTTTTAATAAGTTTTGATCATTTAGTTATATAAACAAGTCGCTCGCGCAATGAAACGGAGTGATGGTATCGGCAACAATCGGGCGACCGACAGTGTGGTGGCGGCGGTGGTGATAGAGGCAGCAACCAGATATGAGAATAGTTTGTTGTTTAGGAATAAGATCGAGTTTGCTATTGAAAATTTATAATAGGTATCTTATGAGATTTGGGATAAATGGTATATTATACAAGAAGATTATTTTAGATATTTGAAAAAGCTAATGATGTCTAGCTTAGCTGGTCAAAGGGTATTTCCGGTTTTACCCAATGTCTTGAGTTCGATCTTTAGGGATGACAAACTTTCGGGTTTTTTCCTCCAAATATCTCATTGTCTAGGGTACGTATAAGGCTTAACCGTTATATGGTTTCCGATGTCGTATATGAAATAAAGATAGTCATATACGTTATTTACATACATATTTATACTAAATGTATACCTGCGCGATGCAGCGACGATTGTGGTAGGGACGGCGATGTATATATATAATTGATGCAAGTGGTGGTGAATGTAAAGTTAATTGATGTAAGAAGGATTAATATGTTTATTTAAGGTTTGGAAGATCTATTTTGTAAGTTATTAAGGGTATTATAGGTATATATATAATTTAATTTAATTTATTTGCATGTAACACGACTCGAACATGAGAGTCTTCAAAAAAAAACCACATTGTGAAAAACCCTCGGACCACTAAATTAACACCCGAAGTCCCCAATGGCTCTTATAAATAAGATTCGAATATGAAGAATAAAATAAAAAAGGATCCGAATATGAAGAAAGGTCAAATAATGTGTTCAAACATTTTGCCAATAAAATATAATGGGCTAAACTAAAATAAGAGATAAAGTTTGATAAATTAAGATATACATAACCCGGATCACAAGGTAGACCTACCATTTGTTCAGGATCAACTCTCATGTTTCACCTCCTAATTAACCAAGAGTTCCAAGGTAACTGTTAAATTCGCATGTCAATGTCACATTATTACTGAAAAAATTAAAATAAAATAAATAACAAGTCATGATCATACGCTATTTTTCTAAAATCAAAATAATATCGACTAATAACTACTATGGTATTGATGTGAATTTATAATTACATACATTATTTTTCCTCTTCGGTTAAACACATTGATGTTGTCATGTTGATCATGTTATCAAGCATATACAAAAGTTGACGTACAGGACATTACCTTTTCTTCTATAGAAGGAAAGTGGGACCCTTATGACACACGTGTCATGTCGATATACAGTGATCCTACTGCCCCATGGAACACTCATACTCGATTTAAATATTTAATGTTATTCAACGAATTAATGTTGGACTTTTAGACTTTTAGTTGACACACCAGACCGGCCAGACCTCAATCAATCCAATAAATCAGTTCTGTTGCAACACTTTGTTACACACTAAAAATTCGATCATCATGATAATTCAAGAATACTATTTTTTTTGTTTTTTTTTTTAACATTCAAAAAAACTTTTATTATTATAAAACTAGCGAAAAGCTAGGAGTACAATCGGGGTCACCAAAAGGAGTACAAGTACAAATTAGAAACATAATTAGAGATTGAAATTGAAACTTTGCCAATTAGCCCACTCCATGTGATAAGACGATCGGTTGGTTATCCAGAGAAAGCTAATGGATTTGATTTCTTTGACCGCGAACCTGAAGGATGGTGATCGATTATGAAATCTACAGTCATTTCGAATCTTCTATAGTGTTCAACATAACATATACTCATTTTTATTTTTCAAGCACATTTTCATTGAAAAAAATTTCACCAATAACATATAGACATCTAGAGATAACCATAACCATATGGTTCATATTAAATAAAGCGAGTAATAAATATGACATGTAGAATCTAAAGTTATTATTATTAATTAGGAAATGATAAATTCTTCTAATAAATAGCTTGATATTTTTCTTAAAAACCTTAAATCAAGACAACTGTATTTTCTCTCTTAATTTATTTTTTATTTTACCAAATGTCATGATCATATAACTAGGAAGATTAATTATTTTTCTTTATCAATTTGTACATATATAATTAAACTTTGCAAATGAATACATCTCTTAGAACTTTTTTTTTTTGTTATCAAGATATTTATTTTGAAAGGAAGAATATTAACTTTTGTATCTTTTTAAAGAGGAGGAGAAGGAGACAAAACAATCCTTATCGATCTTCTCATGTAACATGTGAATGGAATGGATAATGGGGGTGTTATCATTCATGACCTCTGCTAGTATCTTTTGTACTATTCCCATATTCCCCTTTTCTCTCTCCCGGGAATCTTCTTTAAAATTATTAATTAACACCCCCGTTATAATTTAGGATTTGTAGTATTTTTTTAGGGATAAAAGCATGTGAATGTGTGGCAAAAAGTCTATATAATGTACCTTATTATTCGACTTGTTATTCAGTGTAACCAATTACATTTTTTGGGTTATCCAATGCAAGCAACCTGCTACAATAGATTTTCATCCGGTTTCCATCATCATCATCATCCTCACTAGTCCAACACTCGCCGAAAAAATTAAAATCGCGATAACTTTGTTGTTCTTTCGAATTAAGACTTGAAACTACCACCAATCGACTCAAAAATTGATCCCGCACAAACCTTGACCATAAGTTTTTGAATCCAACATTCGCCGGAAAAATAGTGATTCGTCGGAAAAAAATTAAATCCAAGAGTTTGCTTGTGACGTTGCACATGAACGATGGTGGAAGGTTCATGATGCAATGCCTGAGAATCCGCATAAGTATTGTTTGTTTAGATCAAAACAAAAGGCGGCATTGGAATGGGATAGACGGGAAGTTGAGAAAGCTAATTATTCGGACGGACGTTGAAAGATCAAGATAAAGATCCTTGTTTGGAGACTTGTTTCGAGACATTTTGTTTCTGGGAGAGTATGCTTTGGCATTGAAGATAGTTGCAGTTTTATACTTTGAGATCATTTTACATTGATTGTTAGGCGGTTGATATGTGAAAAGATAGTTGCAGGTGAATGTGAAAGTATCCAATTCAGTTGATGTTCTTATATGTTGGTAAATTTTCTGATGTATTTACTAACTATTATTATTATTATTCTTTTTCTTATTTATAATAGATATAAAGCTGGGGGGATTTTTTAGTTTGTTAATGGATATAGGTTAACAACGAAGATGATTGTAGCTTAGGTGGCAATTTTTTTAATAAAAATAAAAATAAAAATTAAAGTGGTAACCGGTAACTTGATGACTAACCGGTTGCTTATATTGCATAATCCAAAAAACATAGTTGGTTATACTAGATAGCAAGTCGAATAGTAAGGTACATTACATTGTCTTTTTGCCATAATTGGGTACATTCTCATGCCTTTATCCCTATTTTTTTATTTTGACTTTTTTGAGTCAATTTTTATTTAATTTTAATTATAAATATTATAAATATGTACATAAAATTTGATGAAATTATATCAATGAAAATATATTTAAATCCAATTAACTAATAATTAACTAATATATTTTATATCAAGTATTATATAAGACAATTAAAATTATTTATGATTAAAATTAAAAATAAAAAACTCAACAAATCAAACTAGTATTTAAAGCGTGATGAAGGGAGTACATTATTTGATAGACATGCTATCAAAGTTGCAAATAGTGAAATAAACTATTTAAAAGGTAATTAAGCATAAAACTATTAAATATCGTCTCTTTTTTAAGGGAAAAGATATGTTAGTTTACCATTCAAATTCATTGACAAAGATGTTACAAAACCATCTTTTAAAATTACATTGAAGGTTTCAATTATATGGTGATGTCTTTCAAAAGGAAAATAATTTATCCTCCTAACTAATTAGCCTAAAAATCCTCCTAATAGCTTTAAATGGTAACATGTGGATACCACTAGTTCTCTTTCCTAATCTCACCCCCTGATTTTTCCACATGTCTTCGTCTAAAAGTTAAAAGGATTTTTAGACTAATATGTTAGGAGGGTTAATCATTTCCTCTTTCAAAATGTAGAGACATTTGACTACTATTGAGTTAGTCTAAAAAATGCTACTATGTAGTAACAGGGGCATATAGTTAAAGTCTTAAAGACTTTCGTGTCTAGCTACGTCATAGTATTTGTTGTTCGAAATGCGCAATTCCTAAAAAGTCTAAACAATGTTATCATAAGTTTGTCAAGTGTGTCAAAGCATGATCATATATGTGTTGTTGATCTTATATGGTGAAATATATAATATATATATATAATTAAACATATATCGATATAATAAAATGATGTTTAATTTCTTTTTGTTTGTTTTAGCAACAATTGAAGATTATCACGAGCATTGGAAAACGACAACATATATACATCGTAAGGGGAATTTACACGGGACCATGAATACTTGGAATTATCGAAGAATTCCAATTGCATCAAGAGAATATATATAAAACGAAAAAAGAACATGTATATATAGATCCATTGAATCATCTCATATGCATATGCGTGCTATTTTTATCCGAATCTATTGATTATCTTTGAGATTAGAAGCACGTAATATACAATGTTATACAATCAAGTCACTAGCTAGCTAGAGTAGACAATTGCATGTCTCCTAATTAATTCCTAGACAAATTGATCATGAGAGTTGGTCACTTTAATATATATGTCATTTCACAGTTTTGTTAATCATTGTGTTATTTGTTTTAGAAGTATGTATATATCTTTGTCTAATTCATATGTATTTTTTTTAACATTAAGTCGAGATACGACATGAGAATAACCTTACACATACTCTAGACAATGAAATGTTGACCAATAAGGTCTGCTCTCGGCCATTCCATACGCTGTCTAGCAGAGGCGTGATGATATATAGCGGAATTGAAGGATAAAAGTAAAGGCACATGAGCCGTTATAAGTATTCGGAAGGAAAATCCCAAACCTTGTCATCCCTTGTAATCAAACTCAAGACATTCGATAAAATCAAGAATGCTTTAGTTGGGCTGCCCATAATGTACTACTTATATGTATTAATGTGTATATATATATATATATGCTTCAAAATTTAAGTCCTTTGGAAACCAGATATTTGCTCGATTGATTATATATGTTTTATGTGTTCAGATTAGTACCAAAGACTCGTATGTGAGTGATCTGTATATGCAAGATTCTAACAGTACAGTGATTGATATCTCCGCGAATGTTACAAATAGTAAAGTAATTCTTTTTATTATTATTATTATTTTTTTTAGGCGCCTGGTATCCCGACCATGATTTTAGTAATCCGACCAGATTATTAATGATATGGGACTCGCTTTTTACTCTACCATATATACCATTATAGACATAGGGACCCACACTATTTTGGTTGGGATACCAAAAAGTGTGGTTGGGATACACCACCCGTTTTTTTATTGTAATGTAATTGTGTTTTGCATAATGTAGTATAGGTAGGTTGTTACTTGTTAGTGTGCATTTTTGTCAGACTTATTCCATAATTGGGTAGCACAATTCATGGTGTAGTACTGTAGTTTGAGTCCAATTAACTCCACTCTCACTTACCTGTCAAACAAAACAAAAAAAAAACTCCACTCTCACTTGTTATTTGTTACCTTTTTCATGCTTTCTGAACTTTGTAGATTCCGTATTTCCGTATGATATTAGCAGCTACTATAGGTTATATATGTTGATTTTAGTAAAATTCATATTAGTTTATCATGTTATCCTTGGGAGAAAATTATTACTCGTATTACAATCTAGACGATTTAATTTATGTGGTTAATGTGAACTAAGTGGTACAGAAAAACCTCATTATCACTATTAATTTGGTGTGACTTTCCAGGTTTATCTGAATTTAATAACATCACCATGTGTTATAACACGTGTGATTACATTTATCAATAAACTAAAATAAGATTGAAATGTTATTGAAACGACGCGTGACGTATTTTTTGATCGGCGTGTGTTTTTTTTAATTTATTTATTTTATTAAATTAGCTTTTTAATTGTATATATATTCAATTTCCTTATGAAACTTAAAATTAAACTATAAATATTGTGTTATAAATACAAAACACATTATATTTGATTGATTGATTTTTATTCAACTCATATTACTAAATATATTACTTATATTAACATAAAAACTTCAAAAATTTGAGTTTACGATCCGGAATCACAAGGTTATTTATCGTCATCCACTATGTTTATAAGTTCCAATTTTGATGTGATTACAAAAATTTAATGGAAATCCAAAACTTTACTAAACATATATTATATTTATTATTACTGTTTATTATAACTTAGTTTCGATCATCGGTTTACTTAGGCACAATTTATTTTATACTCACGAATCATGTATGAGGCATATTAGAATTTCTTTACGATACAATCTGTATAGCTACCGTACATCGTACGGTATTAGGACTAGTTCATTCATATATATCTTGAGTAACGGAGGTTTATGAGAAAGTAAATAAATTAAAGCCCAATTTATTTAAAAATACATTTATTTTTCTGATTTTTTTCCTTGTAAAATTAGTTTTGACTCAGGTGTGTCGGAGACAATTTTAACCAGCGATTTATTGGACTTCCAACCTTATCCTCATGGAAAATACCTTGAGATGAAAAAACCAAGTCTCAAACTCGAGAACTTGAGAAAAACCCACCTATAAAACTCATATATATAATGGGTTTAAAAGATTTCTCCGATTTAATTCATAAATGAGTAGTCTAAAAAGTCCACATGTAAACAAGTTCAAGAGTCTATACTACCTAGTTAATATAAAATATTTCACCGCATGTTAAAAACTTTTTAAAAAATAATACCCAAATAGACTAAATTATTCTTAATGAATTAACTTAATTACATCACTAATCTTTAATAATTAATATTCATTAACCCTTTTACATCAAATACCTTTAAGATTAATTACCTGCATCAGTTGGCGTTGCCCACCAACAATCATCCATCACCAGCCGTCACCTACACTGCCATTACCGCCTCATATTGTACGGGTACCTTTTTAGTTTTATTTAAATATTTAAAGTTCTTCACACGTAAACAAACTTAGTGGCATGTGTAATGAAGAATAAGGAGTCCTCTCAAATGAAATTAACCCATTGATTCGATTAACCATTAGTACTACTGAAAAATTAATTAAATCCACCACCAAGTTATTTTTTACAAACAAGAAACCCTAAATCCAATTGAAATATTACAAGTAAAACCAAAAGTTATTTTGTGATAAACATAGACTTTAATCAGCTTATATATTTATACGATATATATATATATATATATATATATATAAATATATATATATTGTTTAAGATATATTGACCTGTTAAAGTTACACAAAAATAATTGAAAAATATCAAAGTGGGCATTAATAGAAATAGAATGTATTATCAAAACATAAAAGCGTGTGTATTGTCAATAAAAAGGATGTCCGAAAAAGTTTATATAGTCAAACAATTTTTAATTGCTCCATTATTCATCTTATCTATAAAAGATCATCTTTCACTATACAAATCATGCACGTCACATTTACCACGAGCATTATCTAAAAAGTTTTCCCACCAGTGACTCGCAGTTACGGGTTCGGAGTCTAATTCAGACAGAACTAGTGGTAATCTTTTGACGTCTTATGAACCCACTTAATCATTTATCTGGCTCTGTCCATGGTGACCTAAACAGGATTAAACGCCTATTATGATCAATTAAATAAAGTTTATTATATAATTTATGAAAGAACATATACTATTATGTTATACATTTTTCATATGGGATTAGTACTTCAAAATTTTACATGAATTGTCATAGTGTGTATCGAACTTTAATTTTATGCATTCTATGTAATGAACATTTAAATCTTGCGCATTGTATGTGTCTAACCAACTGAAAATTTACAAATGACAGCTTATATGGTTGTCACATATACACGGATTCATAAATGCACATGATTTGAAAGTTCATTATATACTATCCACAAAAATGAAGTTTCATTAACACTATGATGATAATTCTTGTAAAGTTATTTACATTCTAATTTTTTTTCGTATATATAATAGAGTAACATTAACATATCTCATATGGTACTTGTGTGGGGCGTTTTAAAAAAATGGTACTCGTACCTGTGTGTGTATTGTGGTGTGTTTTACCAAAAGAAAATTAGGTAGAAAGAAAGAAAGAAAGAAAGAAAGAAAGAAAGTGGTAAGAAAAAAGAGGGAATCTTGGAGTGTGTCGGCCGGGGGAATCGGTTCGCCACATACCAACGGTTGTGGTTTCCCTTCCCTTTTGTTATATTGGTGAGGTGAGGTCCCACTTAAAGATTCCACTTTCTATATATATGAATTAAAAAGCCAAAGTCTGTCTTTCCAAATTTTTATCCAACCGTCCACTCACTATCCCTTAAATCCATCAATTATCCTTTTTTTCTTAAAGGTTAATTTTGCATGAAAATTCGTATGGTAATTTGACAATAGGAGCTCTAACATACATTATTTTAAACCGAGTCCGTGTTAGAGAGCTCTCTCGAAGTAAAATTGTCTATTTCAAATACCCGATGGGGGAAACCCCCTACTAATCTGCCCAAATGCACGACGATTAATAGAGGTAAACTTTGTCCTCTAAGACTTGAACCACAGTATACCCAAACCAAGTCCTCATAAAGGGACGTAATTTTTATGTCCTCCCCAAGGCTTAAATACAAGACCTCATGCAAGGAGGATGATCATTCAACCATTGAGCTAAAACTCAAGAATATAAATCCATCAATTATCTACGGCTGTAAACGAACTATACAGATACAAAATACGTATACAAAATGAGATCTTCTTTATATTTATTCAAAAACAGGATTATGTTTACTTTCATTAGTTTGTGTTTTTGAACGAAGAAAAACAAATCTCATTGAGTAGATAGTTCAGTGGCACAGGAAGCCCTTCAATGAAGGCTTGTTCATGGGAGGCAGAGGTTCTAGACCGGAAAATGCAAGTGTTTTATGTTCATTAATCGTTGTGCCTTCAGACAGATTAATAGAGAGTTTTTCCTCCATAAGGTATTAAGTGGGAGGGCTCGATCTCTACGTGAACTCGGTTAAGACAACATAATTTAGACCTCACATTGTGACGTTCGATCCGCACCTGTTAAAAAAAAAACTAATATATAACTAGAACTATTACGATGTACATTCAACATCCTACTTAGCAAAATTTATACAAAAAGTTATAAATACTTCAAAAAATAAAGTCAAAATGTAATACGAATATAAATGCATGAACATATAAAAACAAACATTGACAAATCTTTATACATATTAAAAGGCCACTGATTTAATTTCAATTAACCAATCATCACTCTCATTTTCTCTA
Source organism: Erigeron canadensis (assembly GCF_010389155.1). Taxonomy (NCBI): domain Eukaryota; kingdom Viridiplantae; phylum Streptophyta; class Magnoliopsida; order Asterales; family Asteraceae; genus Erigeron; species Erigeron canadensis. The sequence goes on along the minus strand of NC_057764.1, from coordinate 35,065,621 downwards.
ATTTAATTAAATTAACACATGTCATAATATAATTTACACTTTTTTGTTTCCATCATCAATTTACACTTTTAAACTTTTTTTCTTAAAATAATAATTTATATTTTTTTTGTTTTCAATTATCAATTTACACTTTTGAACCTTAATCTTAAAATAATAATTTTATTGAAATAAAATACATAAAATATATAACTCATGTCTATCTCAAATATCTAACAAATTAAATAATTTAAAAAATATATCTTTTTAATAATACAAAAAACCAACTAGCTTCAATTAGTTTTCATCCAACTATAATTATAACTTATTTATGTTATTTTTAAGGGTAAATTACACTTTTCGTCCTTAAAGTTGACACGTTTTTTACTTTTTATTCCTATAGTGAAAAAATTACAATTTTGACCTTAAACTTGACCAATTTTTTCAATCGTGGTCCTTTGGCCAGATGAAGTTAAATTTTGGCCGTTAACGTTACACCCAAGGGACTATAAGTGAAAAACGTGCCAACTTTAGGGACGAAAAATGTAATTCATTCTTCCATTCATCTTTTCCAACAAGATTTCCGGCCTCCGGTCATCCTTGATTGATAGATGAATGGCTAGCTAGAAATGGAGTTGGTTATTGGGTTTAAATAATAAGTTTGTGAGTCCATCGGAGAAGATGGCCGGAGGCCGGAATCTTGTTGGAGAAGATAAATAGAAGAATGAATTACATTTTCCGTTCCTAAAGTTGACACGTTTTCACTTTTAGTCCCTCGGGTGTAACGTTAATGGCCAAAAGTTAACTCCGTCTGGCCAAAGGACCACGATTGAAAGAATTGGCCAAGTTTAAGGTCAAAGTTGTAATTTATTCACTTTAGGGATCAAAAATGAAAAATGTATCAACTAAGGACGAAAGTATAATTTACTCTATTTTTAATTATAACTTATCAAACTATCAATGATTATATCTAAAAAAATATATATATATCTAACTGATAACGACTATATAATCTAAAACTTTATGAAAAAGAAATACCTCAACAAAAACTACGAATAGTTTCTTTAATTGTATGGTTAAGAAAAGAGTTACAACAATAAACCTTGATATGATATTGATAGACGAACAAGTTAAATGCTTTGGTCAATGTTCTAGTATTACATCTGTTACTTTGATTTTCATTACATTATTGATATTTGAATTTATCGGTTTGAATCTTCATAATTTTAATTACATTCTTTATATTTGAATTTATTGGTTTCTTCTTTCACAGCTTTTATTGGATTACACATATTTAAATTTTATTTTTAGTATGTTATAAATAATTCGTGTATTTAACGCGGGTCCAAATCTAGTAAACTATCAAATATTCACGAACATGAATGAACGAAAGGAAGCTATAAATGAAAAAATCTTTTTGTTCATGTTCATTCGTTTAAAAACTTGTTAGGTGAATAATTCGTCAAACATTCAATTCATTCACAACACTACCTCACCAAATACCTTCGAAATAACATTATTGCAGTTAGTACAGATTAGAAGTTGTGAAGGTCATTAATGTAATTTACTAAGTTAATATACTACCTTTGTGCTTACATTATCTGACCTTACCATAAATTTTGATAGATATACAAACTTGTATGTTCTGTTATCATAATTTTTCATATAAATTATTGTTTGGTTACTGATATCAACAGACTAATATATACTTTTATAATCGTTGCCAACCAAAAACATTATACATGAAACTTGCACTTTTTGACTACACACTTTTATGTTTTCTAAACCTTTGATAGATATCAGAAAAGACTCGATCTGATTCGTTATGTAACCTATTAGAACAAGTTACCTAGAGGACCAATATGCTTTTGAATCAAGATAACTAGAAGGACCGATGCGCTTTTGAATCTTGGATTTGCATAGAAGGAATCGTAAAAGAAATGGTTCCTCGTGAATAATCCAAATTGCAATTTGGTCACTTCACACAAATTTGGACCATCAGAATCGCACGTCTTTAAAATACATTCCCACAGGCTAAAATCTATTCACAAGCCTAATAAAAAAAACACACACACATAATGTTCAGAAAACAGAAAAAGTAAGCAAATGATTATGCAACAGGAGGATAACTAAAGCATGGACTCTTTTCTACATGCTTTCCAGAAAGCATGAAGGGCAACAAAAGGCCAAACCCCTCTTGATCAGAAGCCCAAATGGGAGTCATACTTCTAGAGACTTGTACATCATGCAATGGAAGTTGTTCCTTACTTCCTTACCAATATTTGACCATTTCTTTGACTGGAAGAAAGCATACCCAGAAAAAGGTCTAATGACTCTCATGCTTGAGGAGCACAACCATGCTCAAAATTACAAGATAAAGGCAGTCTCCTTTCGGTTCTTTAACCACTCATTATCTAATGTATAGCCAAAAACCGTAATATGTGTTTTATGGTGTGTGTGTGTGTGTGACGTAGAATAAGAGTAAAGTATAATCATGATTCCGTGACATGCTAAAACACGCAGGAACCAAGAATCTTGAAGTAATGGTTTTAGTAGCAAGTGAAAGTGGTAACTTTTGTCAATGATGTAAACAAAAAAGTAGAATACACCATTGACCAACTGGTTAGCATTCTTTGATCACACCTATACACTTTTTGAAACATAATGAGCACAAATCCTGCTAAACTTGACTTACCCTGTCAATTAACCATACCACTATTCTTTTTCTTCTTTGATGAAATGAGCTGTCAAAAGCTTTGTAACCGTAAAACCAACAAACGTGTCAACTTTAAATAGCTCTCTTAGCTTATCATCACAAATAATCCTTCGTTTATCGGATGGATCCTGTGTAAATATTATCAAACAAAAAACAACTTATGGAACTTGTTCAAAACACAATAGTTGTACCAACAACATAATTTTAATCTCATGCCTTTTTGTTGAACTTACATATTTGACAGTAAAACAAGTCACAAAAAAGTGATCAAACTATATCATTAGAAATATGTGTATAAGGTGTATACCCCCAATCAACAATTTAGTCAACCCTTTGTATATATGTATAGGTTTATCGCTGAAAATGTAGTGAACTTTAAACAAATTTTCATTGTATGTAATGAGATTTAATTTTTTTTGATGTTACAGACTTTTAGTTACTATTTTCTGTAATAGTTAATTACATACTATCTGATGTGTAACAGATTAGTCGGTTTTTACAATAGACTATGGTCTAATAGGGCACAGCTATGGTGGTGGTCGATCTAGTGTTTGACATAATTGATGATTATTACTTTGTTTATAAAGGTGATGTTAAGAATCTTCCATAAAAAAATGGTTCTTTTGGTTTAATACCAATTGAAACTAAAAGACATTTAATACTTTAAATTCCATGGGAAAAATGATATGGAAATATTTATATAGCCTCAGACTATGATAAAGATCCAAAGGTGCACAAATCGGAGAAAAAATAATAGTTTAAATTCCATGGCCTCAGATAGTTTCAACTTTTCAAGTGGACATTTGCTATAAACGGCAATGATTTATAGTTTGCTAAATTAAACGGTAAGTTTTGAAGTTCATAACACACAAAGACAATTGGTGTAAAACTCATTACATTTTCATGCAATAATCCCATATGTATACCCAAAATAAACTTGGAAGAACAGTAAAAATAAACCTGAAGATTATTTTGCCTGATATATTGCCAAATTCTCTTCACAACTTCTGCACGAGACAGTTCATTTTCATCGGTACCAAAGAAATGCATCAACTCATCTGATATTGGATGTGGAGCAACAAATCCCGAACCCTTTGCTTTTTGCCGTTTAGCCTTTGTCTCTGGCTCATCTGAAAAAAAGAAGTCTATAAAGGTTACTAGCATTTATAAAAAGCTGATTTAGATTCTTGAAATAACAACCAAAATTGCATTACATTTAACAGTTGACTATACCTTCTTCGTCTCTCTCATTTTGCTTCTTCTTTTTGGAAGGCTTGACCCTAGCTGCAGTTTGAGAAAAAAATAACTTTTGTTCATCTTACCAGAATATGCTTTTGCATTCAACATACATGCATACTGCAAGTTAATTACGATAAGTAAGGTTTCCGCAAACTTGAGTTTCTAATGTAATTTTCTGATAAAGTATAATCACAGTCTTCTCAGTTGCTGCTATAATTACGCGACTAAGCTTTTAATACTTGTTAGTATCAGGGGAATTTAGATGATATAACTACATGTGGGAATATTGACCTATGCACTTTTGACTGGACAATTGCGGATTCTTCTTGTTTCTAATGGGTCTAGACAAAACCTGGGCTTGATGCGAAATGAGTCAAACGGGTTGAAAGCCTCTCAAAGTGTCATTTTTCCAGCACAGATAAAACCCTAATCAATTTATGTTCTTCAAATGATAACTTCTGAGCACTAATCAAGTAATTATATATAAAAATATTCATAAACTTGAATCCAAAGGGTTTAGGTCAGCCCAACGCCCAAAACTAATCCGAACCCATACAAGAATCAATGATTATGACCCAACCCTCTCTTGGCACATTACTGAGCCTGTCCATTTTGCCACTTCTACATTTTGGCATATAACCATAAAGAAAGCAAATAAAATTAGTACCGTATTCTTCATCTGATGACCATATATGTTTGTTAAGTGCTTTATTCATTTGAAACATATCAATGGACTTGACGCGAAAAACTTCATGTAGCATTTCATCACATAGAATCTTTCGCTTGTTCTGTGGATTTTGCAAATCTTTCTCTTTGATATAGGCCCATAATTTCTTGACAACCTGAACCACCAAACACGGAGAACCTGAGTTGAAGTTATATTAAGACTATATACTTACACAGGCATATTGTAATATACCTCTGTTCGGGCCATTTGCGGCTCTCCAACAAGCTTTTGAAGTTGGGGAGAAAGTGCACATGGTTTGCTAAAACCCCCTCCCTTTTTCTTTTTATTTGTAGCTGTCTTGTTGTCCTTACTTGATAACACAGTTAAGCTAAATTAGGACTATTAATCAAAAACATGTGAATATTAACTTCACTCGATCAATTGAGTTACTATGAGATAAAAGCAGCCAGCTGAAGTTACATAGAACGTAAATAATGTTAGTGTGTTAACCCTTTACCCAAATAATGTTAGTGTGCATTCATGGATACTAGTCTGCTAAAGTAGAGTGTTAGTTACTCATTGATAAAATAACACTTAGTATAACCAATCAAGGTTACACAAAACAAGGTATGTTATAAGCCTTTATCGTGGACTAATTATCTAAAGTAGAGGGTTAGTTTTGCATTCTCTTTTCTGTTTTAGCATATTGATTAAATGGTACATAATAATGATGAGATTACGATTAAGTAAAATAGTTCCTGTTGTCATATATGCATATCATTGTAGTACTCGCTAATAACCAGAGTATCAGACTTCATCATCTTAGAGAACTCAAGAGTCGGATTAGTGGTTATATCTGATTATAAGCCATATTTTGGTTCACAGATGCTCCCTTACTCTCAAAGGTTTACATTCAATACTTAAGGACTTGTAATCCCATGTCAGGAAAATGATATGAATTTGAGCATTTTAATTAAAGCGTTCATTGAGAATAAAGTGTTTATCTTGGGAATGAATCTGACAAATTGACAATGTGTTTTTTTTATTCCCTTAACCATGTTCAATCTATTGATTCCCCCAAACTATATCCTTTTGGAATTAATTGTACTACAATCATTGTCAAATTCATGAATCACTAGGTATGTGATACTTTTTATACACTTTGCGCACAAGAAATCAATAAAAAAGACAGTCTTAGCGGTGATTGTTTGAGACATGCTCTAATAAGTGCACTTACTTCCATGTTCCGGAATTTATTATTAATCCTTTTCAGTTACTTATGGTCCATTATTAATGAGTACCACAAAAAAACGTAACTGCACAACTTGAACATGATCCAAAGGGGCAACTAGTTCATATTGTACTAATATTTGAAACTAGTCGAGAAAAATAACCATTGGCAAGAAACTAATAAGAAAAGATTAGCAAAAGGTGAAACATGCTATCAACCATCAGCCCTTTTGATGAACAAAAATGATGGTACACGAGTAAATTCTTTTTCTAAAATAGTATAGGCAGGCATTGAGCTAACTTATCAATCCATAAGACTAAGGTATTTTAGCCTCTGATATTAGATTATCCAGATGCGGGTTTTATTTTATTTATCTATCTATCATAACTTATTATTGGAAAGCAATGATGAACATATTTACCGAAGTATCTAAATATAATGCTGAATTGCATATAATTGTAGTACACGTGTCTTGCAAATCTAATATTCCTCTCGAATAGACACAATCCTTCCACATAGAGTGGGTAACTAATTTTAATGAAACTTTCCAATGATAAATACAATAAGTATCTAAATTAGTTTTCTATTTAAGTAACATTGCCTCAAGTATGAAACAATAATATGACATCATGATCATCAAGGTCATTCTATACTGAGTATTCATATTTCTACTTCTTTTCAAACATAGGCATGTATTGAAGATTTGTTATCAGTGCATTTCCCTCGAAATTAATGGGTATCACATGAGTCATTGATTCATATGTGTAAGTGTATAAAATTGACCATTTATGCACGATACCGGTTTTTGTCAGGCATAGTGTCATAAATAGTGAAGATACGTGACAACCAGGTGAAACATGGTCAGGCAAAGGAACCTCCAGAAATGCTACACATCGGATCAGTTTTTTTTACACAACATTGAAATCAATGGGCTTAGCATTTAGCTGGAATTTATATAAGCAAAAAGATATATTTTTCGTGAATTAGATAAAGATCTAAGAGAACTATGAGCCTTGTAATCTTGTATCATGCTCGACTATCTCTGTATGCTTAAATGACCTATTTTTATTACTCGATGATCGATTCTTATATTGCTACCTATCTTATAAGAATGATAGAGTTCAATATCGACGTAAATTCTATATAACTCTACTATAAACCTAATAACAAAGTAACAAACTCCTGCTATAAAAAAAAAAAACTAAAAGCTCATTGCTTTATTAGTTACTCAGCATTTCATCTGCTCATGAACAAGAGAAGATGATATCCTACACAACAGGTTAGATTTCGTTTCTTAGCAACCCCAACAGGCCGTGTCAGACCACCCTAAGAGCTCATCACTCGGGACCCAATGAAAGGCAAATCAATTAAGCTCACCCAACGCCCCACTCAAATGGCCGCCAAACTAATTAATCCATCTTCAAGAAAGTTTTTTTTTTTTAAAAAAACTCAGGTTCCTTGGTGACTTTATTGAGGGTTGAACACAGGATACATCAAAATGCCCCATTTCGAAAACCAATGAGGCTACACTACAGATTATTATCAAACCACAATCAACATTTTCACCTATTGCACAATATCTCTAATTCGACATTCTTAATCATATCCGAATCAAACAGATGCATAACTAGCAACGCTCTATACTAAATAAGCTTGGACAATATAACACACACACACACACATGCATATAATAGATATATATGTACTCACGTATTCGACTCCTGGGTATCATTATCATCTTCTTCTTCTTTGTCGTCGTCTTGTTGTTGTGCTTGACCCTCACCATTCTCACTGCCATTCTCACTGCCATTCTCAACATCCCCATTACCAGGATTATAATGTGACTGCAAATACAAATCAATTTGTTTACGAATAAAGGATTTCCTGTCAGATAAATCGACACCCAAATCTTGTTCAAGTTTGTGGCGAACACTGGCTGGAGTTGTAGTATCAAGGTCAGATGTTTTCAAAACATCATGAAGATGTTCCAAAAGCTCAGAATCTGTCAACATTTTTGGATTACAAATTGTGGGCCTTTAATTAAATCAATTGTTTTTGGGGGCATGCAAATGAAGAAGGTAAGGAATGGATGGATTGGGGCGTTTTGTATTGTATGAATTGGAAACTTAGGTTAAGTGGGGACAATATATTCTTTTCTTCTAACTCTCTACTTAACCCTATTCTAACAATTTTATCCTTTTTCTGTTACAAGTTAAAAAAATTTTCTAAAATTTGCTATCATATGTAAGCCGTAAGGCTATCTCCAATGTGGGTGCCCTTGGATATCATGTACCGTTGAAATTTGTCTAAAATTAAAGATTTTTTTAAGGATGTAGCATGTCTTTACTTGTCCTTACTTAATGTATTTTTATTTTTAGTAAAAATAAAATGATATGTAAGGATATTTGTATGGTTAGAGACAGGGACGGATGTACTATGCTTTGAGTGGGGGTTAATGCCCCCTATGCATGCTAAATTTATACAACATATAGTGGAGATTTTAATATATAAAATTGAGACATTATATAAGATGCCTTCCTTTAAATTTTTGATGCCCTCGTAAACTTGACCCAACTTAATTTTTTGCCCAACTAAGTCTAAAAAGCACTGATAAAGTAACAATCTTTTTATAAATATTAGTGAAATTTTAAGTTTTGTGTTGTTTTATTTCTATTATTACATAATACTACTATGATTGAATTCTCTTATTCTCATGAGATTAACCTACAGGAAATTTGACTACTAAATTGCTCCTCTAATGAACCGGCCTCATCTCAATTTATACATAAATAACGGGCTAAAAAAGTTAACTTTTAATTTATATTATTTTAAATTTATCTTTAGTAAAGGACAATTATATTATATAAACTGCTATACTACTATGAATCTCTGGTATTATTATTGTCATGTACTTTTTTTTTCCTACTAAAAATTTGTTACGAGTATATAAATTTTTTGCTATCAATTGCCCGTTATGAGTTCGTTAATAGTATTTATTGATTATATAATCTATGTAGTTTATAATTTCGAATTATCGATTACTTGTCTTAGTTTCACTTGCTGCGTTTTCTATTAATAACACATAAATAATAAGTTGTTTTTCGTTATTTTTGTCGCATTTCTTTTAGTGTAGCCACTTCGCGTCTGTTTTTCTCGCCATTAACATTTTGTTTAGCTGTCGGTGACTTTTGACCGTAACAAAAAAAAGATTTTGCCCCCATTACATTGAATTCCTAGATCCGCCTTTGGTTGGAGATAAAATTATAAGATTTAAAGGATTTGTAAGGATATGATGTGACAGCTCAAAAACGCCTATAGGAGTCCTTAGCATTGGAGATAACCTAACATAATCAAGAGTTAGAGATTACGGCCACATGTCATGTCTTGAAAGTTTTAGGAGGATTTTACGATGATTTTTAAAAGTTAAATTACTTATAAGAAGAGTTTTGCTTATAACAGTTCTTGACGTTATCATTAACATACACAATTAGTTGTAACTTTATCATAAAAATTTTAAGATGAGTTTAAAAATACAAGTTTTTAATGCAACTACATAAAACATGTAATGTTACCTATGATTAAAAGTTGTTAAGAGATTTTGTTAAATTGTGATCAATGATGTACATGAATTATTTGTATGTACTTTAGATTCTTTTCACACATACTTAGAGATAAGACATGATGTTAGGAATGATATAATATTTTATTTTCTTTATTTTGTGGATTATATACAAACATTATAGATTTCTTTTAATTATATTTTTAGATATTGAAAGAAAAACAATAATTCCATATCAACACACATTTGACTATTTTTCACTTCAATGATCATATTGACAAAACTAGATCCTAATACATAAAATATCATACAAAGCTCCACATTGTGACCACGGTCACGCTGCTTCCATCACACTAAAAATCATCCCCATCTCCGATGGCTCACAAGTTACAACGAATACATTTAAGTGATAGGCGGCTCATGACAAGAAAAAAAAAAAGAAAGAAAAAACTCCCCTTGGGGCTTGGGGTTGCTTTAATATGAAAGAACTTGTGGTTTCTTACCATTATGCATTAGAGCAAACGAAATGGGTTCGGCATATGACAGTGAGCCTAGGTGTGCTCAGCATCGGGGTGTTGAGAATGGGATGACATTATTCGCCGTTCAACGTGGAGAGGTTTTTCCCCACACACACATGACATTAAGGAGATCTACAATTGTTAGAGAGAAAGATGAGTGACAACAGGAGTTGAGTTGGTTTTACATGGTGAAATAAACGATGATATGGCTTCGTGATTGTAAGAAATGCAGATGTTGCGTTCGTGATTGTTGTAGTGATAATGCCAAATGGTTGGTGTTGGGCAAAGATTCTTAAAAATCTTTCCCAACTCATCCAAAGTCTGATGCATCTACCAATGATAACAAACGAATTGCCACCCACAAGCCATGTTAGACTCGACTGAGACCTACAGAAATACATCAATAAACCTTGTACGCCTTCCTTGAACTCTACTGGAGCCAAGTTCTTGGGAAAGTTTAGGACAGTCTTGTATCTAATGGTAATGTCCACCATCATAATAAGATTGAAAGAAGTCTTGGGTGACTATGGTAGAACTCGCTCATTCCAAGATCCAAGTCACAAAGATTGGCCAACACTATACAGATATCACAAGAGGAGCAGAATTAGTTAAATAACAAGCAAACAAGCTTGTATTTAAAAATAGACTAACTCCTAAAGGTAACGGACTACATTTGAATGGTAGACCAATTATCCCTAAGACCCTAGATGCTCAGTTGCTCACTCATATAATTTTTATCGATAATAATAATTAGTATATACAAAACATTTCCTTAACCCTCTATTCATAAACTAGTTAAATCTTAATCATCCTTCACTTTCTAATTTAGGACCAACACAAAATGATTCTTAGCAAGTGATGGATTTTACACATGCCAAATCTCAAATATTAGTTAGATATACCAAGTAAATCCAATTAAAAAGTGTGTGCCCTGGTGGTCTGCGTTTTCACATCCAGAATAAAGAAAAACATAGATTAAAGTTAAGTAAAGATGCCATAGGATCCAACTATTTTATGGATAAAAGAACCGAAGTGCAAACATGAACCTAGAATGCCTTGTAAAATCAAATATTTATGTATTACCACTTTATATTTTCAACGGTACAAACATATACATACCTTAGTTTCAGTGCAGCAAGAAAAGAAAAGAAACCTTCTTCTTGCCTTTTGCGCAGTTAAGTCATAACATCACAAAAATGACAAAAAGAAGTCCTATGATGCATCAATTATCATCCTCACAATAATCAGAATCACTTCTATCGAAGTCAACGGTTTGGGACTCTTCCTTCAGATCAGAGGATACATGCCCTGGCTTTAAAAGATTTTTTAAATCCATTACAATGTATGGGTCCACCAGTTTCCAAAACCACGCCGAGTTGCTTCCAAGTAAACCTATCCAATACACTCTCCCCTTTTGTTTGACTTTACAAGTCAATGACTTTTTCTGTAATGTTTTGACAATTCTTTCAACCCCATCTTTACTTCCCCTAATCTTCAACAAAATATCCCCTGATGATGTTTTATGTCCCCCATACATATACCAATATGCAAGAACCCGTGGCGATAACCATCGATGGACTAACTTTGGAATAACTGGCTGACCTTGTGGCCAAAATTGGTCTGCATAAAATCCAAAATAAGAGTGCGAAATTGTAGTAAATTGGTCATCTTGTTTATTAGATAGATCCAACCACTCATTATATTCGTTGCATATATGCCTCTTCAGAACCTTATGTACACCTGAGTTCTCATTAAACTTGAAAATGAGCATATGACTCTTTCTTTTTTCATCTGATTCAATCTGTAAACCACCTAACAGTAACCCCACAAGAGCTTCTCGTTGTTCTTTGCTAAGCTTTAAACGTGAGGGGTTCTTAAGGGCTTCTTCATTTGACCTCAAAACACGTTCAAGATTTTCAATCAGTTCAGACTCAATATGATACTTTTTCTCATTCATTAAAGCATACATCTTTTTTGCCTTAAGATACTCTCTGCTATCTAAATACCCTCTTAAAATACTGTTGCAAGATTCGGTATCAATACCAACACCCTCAAGATTCTGCATTTGGCGTAATATATCTTCAGCTTTTTCAAGTTTGCCAGTACGTACAAGTGATTTCAGATATAAATTGAAGATTGTACGACTGGGAGAACATTTCTCCAGGGACTGGAGAAAGGTATACTCCAGCTTGTTATGCATGCCTAGTGTAAAATACATGTCCATTAAATCAATAAATGAGGGCATTAGTGGCTTCTTACCACTTTCAATAAATTCTTTCATGATAGACTCCGCGAGTTCTGCAGCATGTGCTTTACACAATACTTCAATCATTTTATGAAATCCCCCAGCGCTCACTGAACCTAATTGTTCCTGCATACTCTTAAATACCTCCAACGATCTCATATGTTCTCCAATTCTGGCATAAGTTTCCATTTTATATACAAAAGCTTGTGAAGGAATGTTGTGAGTTGAGCTAAGAAGCCTTTTCCATATCTCTTCAGCTTCTTCAATATCCCCTTCTTTTGAGCAAGCTCTCAAAGCAGACACAAGCACATCTTTACTCTCTTCAAATCCGGATAATTGCATTTCAGCTCTTAATGATGCAATTCTTTCTTTATCTATCTTATCTTGATGGCTATGAAGCCAAATAAGACCACTGTAAATATCCTTATGAACCTTGAATCCAGATGTTACCATTTGATGAAATATGAACTCCGCTTGATTAACATATCGTTTTGAAGTGTCATTGGGTGCAGTCAGAATAGCTTTGAAGAGAGAATTATGTAGGCTAAGTCGGGGACTATAATTTCCTAATTGAATCATTTGATTGTAGATAGCACACGCTTCATCTAAACAACCACGGTTTGATGAACTAAGGTAGGAAACTATCAAAACATGAAAAGTATATTCTGTAGGGACTAAACCATGATTAATTATGTCATCAAATATCTCCCTACATTTTAAATACTTTCTCTCCTTCCCCATGTAATCCGCTAGCCTAGTAGCAAGAGCAAAATCAAACCGAAACCAATGTTGCTGCATCATCCATTTGTAAACCTAAAATTAACAAACAACTAGACATCACACTCGAAGCAAAATAATTCAACTAAATAAACACAAAATACAAACATAAGCGATTAAAGAAAGGTTCCTTAAAGGAATATAGTGTAAACAAGCATTCTGGTGGGTGTCATGATGCACAACATTTTACAAACTACGCATGCACACACACAAACTTGTGCATCAAAGCACCTGCCAGCACTTAAATTTTTAAGCAAAAAAGATGAAATTTTTACCCGAACTCCAGTTTCATTTTCGCGAATTCGCATACAATGAACAGCAAGATAAGTCATGTCATCTTGATTAACCCATTTTCGTTGCGCATTCAATATTCTAACAAGAGTAGGCGCCTTATGTGAGGGAAGCTCTTTACACAGCCAAGCCAATTTAGACCTTCTCCACTGTTCAGGCAACTCATCAAGTTCCTTAACATCTAAAGCAGGCGAATTTAAGTTCTTTGAATCATCAAGATTCGACCCAAAACAAGGTTCAAACTTAAAACTCTCATTATCATTATCAAAATCCAAACTTTCATCTTGGCTCACCAAATGTTCGACAAAATTACTGACTGAAGATTGGGAGCAAAAAAGGCTAATTCGAATTGGGTTTTGTGGTGAGAAGATGGGGGTCAGGAGACGGCGGCGGCGGTAGTGGGGGACGGCGGTGGTGAGTGTACGGAAGAGGGATAAGGCTGTGCGCATGGGTGGGTCTTTGTAGTGTTTATGAAGAGAATATATAGGAAAAATGATGAATGGAGATGCAAGATTTTGATCAAGGGTGATTGTTAAGTGGTGCATTTCTTGGGTTTTTTGTGTTGGGATAATGAGATGGTATGAGAATGAGCATGATGATGTTTGAGGTATGAAGCTGGGGTTTATCAATTTCTAGTAATTGAATTATGACAAATTGGCACTGTAATTGGATATTTTTATTTATCTTTTTGAACGTCACGGTAATTTTTATTTTATTATTTTTTTAAAAAGTGACTTTCGATTCAGATGTGTTGATGTTTAGTTAGAGATTTTCTGGACTTTTAACCCCTTCTTCATGGAAAATTCTTTTGAGATGAGAACTCCAAGATTCAAACCTGATACCTTAGGTAAACTCACTCCGAGGCCCACATAGAGGATTTAGAAGATACACTGGCCACTGTGGTTTAAGCCAGTGGTTAACGACACTGTAATTAGATTAGGGGTATCCAGTTAAGTGTGTTAACATAAAAAATGTTGGTATAATAACCGGAACCAAATACAAGTAAAGCAGTGGAAGTATAGAACCTTAAAGATATGGAAATGTTACGTAGAAAACAACTCTTATTTTTTATTTTTATTTTTTAAGAAAACATGAAAAACAGAAAACACGTTCAAATCATAGTATTCCAAAACTGTTTTCCAAGAAAACATAAAACATGGTTTTTCATTTTTCTATGGGAATTAGAATACACTTTTTCTTATATATAATTGTTTTATACTTTTCATTTTCTATTTTCTAAAATTTTGAAAAACCTCAAATTATATTAATTCTCACCTACGTCTCCGTCCATGCCTACGTCATCCCTCGCCCCCACCCCGTCACCCCCCTGTCCCCACCCCGACCCTAAACCTCCGACTTAACCAAGTATTACATAACATCTTTTTTAATAAGAAAAATAAAAATAATATTTGTTTAGTTTTGAATGCGTTTTAAAAAAAAGTTTTGTTTTCTAGAGATGAAAAACTTATTTCATTTTTTAGAAAATTATAAATGGAAAACTAGAAAACATTTTTTATAACTAAACGAGCCCTTATCATTTTTTATTTTTAAACTCGGGCCCAATGTGTTTATATATTGTACTCCATCCGTCCTACTAAATGTGTCATATTTTGAATATTCAAAGTCTTCCTTTATAAACTTTGACATGAAATATTTTGATTTGTGTTATATAATATTTGATGAAAGTTATATTAATTGATTAAACTTTAAATATATTTTTATTGGTATAATTCTCATAAAATATTATATAACACAAATCAAAATATTTAAGGTTAAAGTTTATAAAAGAAAATTTTAAAAATTCAAACTAAGACATATTTAGTGAGATATTATTTTTCTACTAATCACTTTTCATTATTAAGTTCGAAACAACAAGGTTAGATAATTAACTAATATTTATTTTTTGAAATCAGAGGTTAAAAATTTTATTCTTAAGACTTTGTAAGATTGGAGTTTTTTTTTTTTTATCTTAAATAAAATTTACAAATATTTTTTTACACTATTTTTCTCATATATTGTAGAGTTATTAAGAATCAAAATTCATATAAGAGTGAGTGCTTACTTACTTTTCATTATTAAGTTCTTCCAAACATATGAAAATCTGGCTTCATAAATTTTTTCTAAGATACATCCCCTAATCAACAAATATTTAACTTTTTATAATTAAAAAATGTCTAGAAACAAGATGTGTAAAACTAAATAGTGTGTATGTTGACAACTTGAACCAACCTTTGTTCAAATTTTTTCTCCAAAATGAACCTCCTTAAACCCTACCGGAAAAGTCTTAAATTCTCCACACTCACCACCTTACCACCACCGGATCTCCACCTCATCGGAAAAGCCACCGCAATTTTAAAACGCCACCACTTACACAACCTAAACCCCTTATCTTCCCAATTTACACCTCAATCAGCTTCTTATTTACTCCAACAATCCCAATTTGATAAACCCCTTGTTACATCTTTCATCAATTGGGCTCGAAACCGACATTTCTTCGATATCCGATGCAAATGCATATCAATTCATATCCTCACAAGGTTCAAACTTTACAAAGATGCTCAAATTGTTGCAGAAGATGTAGCACTCAACACCCCAGATGATAAAGATGGAATCTTGGTTTTCGGGTTAGTTAAAGATACGTATTCGGGTTGTCATTCGAGCTCTGCGGTTATTGATTTGTTGATAAAGTCTTATTCTAGTTTGAAGTTAGTTAAAAGGGGTTTAAATACTATTCATTTAGCTCAGTCTCATGGTTTTATGCCTGGTGTATTGTCGTATAATTCAGTTCTTGATGCGATAATTAGGTTGAATGAACCAATGAAATTAGCCGAGAAAATGTATTTTGATATGATTAAATGTGGGGTTTCTCCGAATGTGTTTACTTTTAATATTTTGATGCGTGGATTTTTCGGGGTTGGGGATTTGAAAAAGGGGTTGGGATTTTTTGATGAGATGCAGAAAAATGGTTGCTTGCCGAATGTTGTTACTTATAATACGTTAATAGATGCTTATTGTAAGTCGAGGAGGCTTGATGATGCGTTTAAAGTGTTTAAGACGATGAGTGTGAAGGCTTTGGAGCCGAATGTGATTACTTATAATGTTATACTTAATGGGTTGGGTCGAGAAGGGAGGATGAAAGAAACGAGTGAGATTCTTGAAGATATGAAACGTAAGAGAATAGTTCCAGATGAGGTGACTTATAATACGCTTGTGAATGGGTATTGTAAAGAAGGGAACTTTCATCAAGCGCTTGTTTTGCACGATGAAATGACGAGTAATGGGTTGTCTCCAAATGTTATTACTTATACTTCTTTGATTAATAGCATGTGTAAAGCTCGGAATTTAAACCGGGCGATGGAATTATTAAATCAGATGCGTGTAAGAAAGTTGTTTCCAAATGCTAGAACGTATACGACGTTGATTGATGGATTTTCACAACAGGGATTCATGGATGAAGCTTATAAGTTGTTGGATGAAATGAAAAAGAACGGTTTTTCTCCATCTATTGTGACTTATAATGCTTTGATTCATGGACACTTTGTAGACGGAGATATAGACAATGCTTTGGTAGTCTTTGATCAAATTAGTGAAGCTGGGTTAGCTCCAGATGTTGTCAGTTATAGTACTATCGTCACTGGTTTTTGTAGAAATCAAGATCTAGATAAGGCCTTTGAAGTGAAACGCCAAATGGTCAAAAAAGGCGTTTTCCCTGATGCTGTTACATATTCATCACTGATTAAAGGTCTTTGTGATCAAAGGAACCTGACCGAAGCTTGTGATGTTTTCCAAGAAATGTTAAGAATAGGTTTACTGCCTGATGAATGCACATACACGGCATTGATAAATGCTTATTGTGTAGAAGGAGATACAAAAAGTGCATTAGATTTGCATGACGAAATGCTGAATAAAGGCTTGCTCCCTGATGTTGTCACATACAGTGTATTGATTAATGGGCTTAGCAAACAAGCACGAACCCATGAAGCAAAGCAGATTCTTTTCAAGTTGTATTATGACAATGCGGTTCCAGATGACGTCACTTATAATACGTTAATAGAGAACTGTAGCAACATGGAAATGAAAAGTGTGGTAGCTCTTATAAAAGGCTTCTGTATGAAAGGTTTAATGAACGAAGCAGATAAAGTTTTTGATAAAATGCTTCAACGAAGGCAAGCTCCTACCGAAGCTGTTTATAATGTTATGATTCATGGCCATTGTAAAGGTGGGAACTTGAGGAAATCTTTTAACTTTTATAAAAAGATGTTAAATCATGGATTTATTCCTCACACGGCAACAATTATTGCTCTAGTAAAAGAACTTATAAGAGGTGAAATGACCGCAGAGTCGAGTGAAGTCATAGAAAATGTATTAAGAAGTTGTAAGCTTACTGATGCTGAGCTTGCAAAAGCTCTTGTTGAGATAAACCATAAACAGGGAAACATGGATGCAGTGTTCAAGATTCTTTCGGAAATGGCTAAGGATGGGCTTCTTCCAAATAGTGGGAGAACTGCTTACGCTCAATGATCATGAACCATCTTTTCTAATACAGAATGCTTAATGTAAGATCTATAATGCATTTTAAGTCATAGTTTTTCCCATTGTAGGACCTGCAATTCGCTTATGTACAGTTACATCTAAGGTTTTCTTATGTTAGGATATACAAAATATTGAGCATCTATGTATAGCCATTAATTTTTGTTTATATATCTAAGTTTACCTTTTAATATCCGTGTTTATTTTGTTGGTTACGTTTATCTAGAATTGCAATATGCTGTGTTGTTTAATGATACTAAAAGAGGTCTATAAAAAGATTTAGAGTGTCTGAGTTTATATGTTGGTGTCTTACCACTTACCATAGAGGCATGGTTAAAATGAGAGTGGGTGAGATTTGAGAAGTTAGACAAAGTCGTTTAATGAAATGGGTATCCTCAGTTTGAAAATCTGAAAGATAACACCTTTTTTAGATAGTTTTGGTTATTCTAGGAAAAATTATCACTATATGTTTGACATCTCTTTTCAGTTACGAATCATAATAACTTTTTCTATCAATTGTGTTATTTCATCCATTTGTAATCAAATTAATTACGATAACTAAATAATATAGGGACAAGGTTTAGACATACTAAAGTAGCCATAAAACTAATGATTTCAATCCTTCTTGACAATCTGTTTAGTTTCATGTTATTCATTTACAATTCACATACCTATGTTATCTAAACTTAAGCTGCTTATATCGGAAGTGGATTTCTATTCAACCTTAACATGGTGGGTGACTGGTGACATCTGTCGAATGCAGAGAATCTAGCTCGAAATATGCTCTGTTTTATTTAGGGTAGATTCGCCTTAGTTATCTATTTACACTGGCAAAATATAGGTTCCAATTGGCTATAGATTTTGTCTCCTAGTCTCTTGACATCTTGTTAACCCTTTTCTTATGCCTGGTTTAAAGTATAGGTAACCCTTAGCTTGTGATATGTACGACCAGATAGCCATTTTAACATCTGACCATCAGCCCTTTTCACCTTATAACCCGTTATTTTCAGTATCCAACATCAAATGTTTGGAACCAATATCTGGTCATTATATGAAAGTTGTTTCGAAACAATTGTTTTCAGTGTTTAATAAACAACTAATATGAAAAATGAGATCCAAATTCATGTACAACTTTTTTGCACCAATGCAAGTCACCAGTCTCTATCACATTTTTTTTTCATCATGTTTGGTCATATCGGTCTTGCGGAAAAAAGATTTGCCTAGACTAGAACGATGCTGAAACAGTCAACCAAAGATCATTGACTTGTACCTGTTGGATCTGAAGATTTTTGTTGCGTACATATCACCTCCCAATCGTCAATGACCAAAAAACATCCCATCAAGGGTAATTCGGAGGTGATATGTATACTCCAAAAAATCACATGATATGGATGAAACTAATGAATCTTTCTGTAAGAAAATGACAAGAATGTGAATTTGAAATTCACATGATATAGATGAAACGAAACTAACAAATGGTAAGAACATAATACAGATTAATCACATTTAAAACAGTTCTATGGGCAAGAAGGTGGGCTCGGGACCCGCAACAGTTTTCTCAAGGATCAGGTGTATGGGCCTCAATAACCAAAGCCTGCAAGTCACTTGAAAAGTTTGAAATCCGACATCATGAGGCTGTCTATAAATATGTGGATTGTGGGGACAGACAAGTTTCAGGTCGGATATTTTTTAGAATAGATGATCGTTCTATGTTTGGGCTGAGCAGGAAGCAATTGTCCGAAATTAGTGCAGGAAGCTTTGCAGGTGATTATTGATGATTATGGATGCTATATGGATTTAATGAAGGATGCCAATGATGGCAGTTGATATGCGGCCTCAAGGAACATGTTTTTGTATTTGATATATTGGTTATTTAGTTGTGTATGTATAGTCACTGCTTGTATTGTTTGAGTATAGATAGGCTGTCATGTAGTTAGAATCAATTGATTTAGGACATTGAGATGTATGAAGTTTGAACAGGATGGGCATGTCCATTTCTGTAAAAATTCAAAAGATGTAATGATTTTGATCTGATTAATAAAATTGAGGTAGCAGCCTCTTTTTTCTTTAAGAGTTTCTGGTCTCATTGCTGGTATGGGACGTCACATACTTAAATACAAATAACCTTCTCTATGGAGAAAAGTTTATGCTTGGTGGGAGGAAACACTCTTAAGCAACCTGTTAGGCCTATTGGAGGAGCAACCTATGCAGAATGTAATCAAGTTGGGACTCAAAAGGCTTTTTATGGGGTCAAACTTGTGACCATCTGGATATTATGGAGATAGCACAAAAGGATACATTACGCAGAGGATGCAAAATGGGAGGCGACCTATAAAGGAATACCCGTGCCCTTCACTTCAAAACCTTGCCTCCCATTCCCTTCAATTCAAAACCTTTCTTTGTTATTTGTATCATATAGAAGCCACAATGTGTCACTAAATTGTGGGTGCTTGGATACAGAATCCCAATGGCATAGACTCTGTTTAAAACTCATATTTGCTTTTATTTTGCTGCTAATGCTTCATCTTGTAGCCTTGTACACTCTTTTGTTTGTATACGTGTTCTACTTAACGAAAAGCTTTGCATTAAAAAAAAAAAGAGAATACCCTTGCAGTTTCTTAATTAACTGCTAAATCACCCCATCCACCAAACAGCAAAGATGTTTACTATAACAAAATCAAGAGGATGGATTTGGCCCGCTGACAACAAAATCCAAGACGATATTGCACATTCTTTGGTCAAGTATTGTCATCTTGCTGCTATATTAAAAAAAGAAGGTAATGTGTACACTACATAAGTAATGTCATATACCAAAACGTTGCTTTAAAAGTTGTACATTGTGGTATATGTAGTATTTTTCTTGGTAACAATGGAATCGACATTTGACCACGTAAGTTCATATGTCATCTAGTCCACTGACGTATGCACTTGGATACGAGCAAATATGATATACCTTGCCCTTTAAACATAATTTTCTTCTCATGCATGCACTATCATTGTATTCGAGCAAGCGAAAGAATTTTCACAACTACCTTTTGATGCAGAAAAAAAATAAAAGCAGGGTGTTTGAAAGCCTACTAAATACAAACAGAAAGAGAATCAATTTAAGGCTGGGGAAACTCCTTCGGCAGGCTATTTGTTTACCGATTCAATCCTCAAGGCAATATAAACAGTTAGTACTTAATAGACCTTATGCAGGGAACCTATCTGACTTTTAAAATCTTTCAGAAGGCTCGTCTTAATAGACTATAAGAGTCAAGAACCAACAGTTACCTACTCAATTACACATTGCTTATTACTGAAAAGCTATAACAGAGTAATATTTTTAGAACAAAGTTTTAACAAAGGTAAAAGACGAGAATAATCTTAAAAGATTATTCAAAAAAAAAGAAGTAATTTATGTATAGAAGAAATAACACGAAGTGAACCTACAAAATTGAACAGGCTAGGAACAGACAGAGACAATGGTCACTAGTGTTATAAATATACAAACATGCAATTAACAAAAAGATTCTGAAACAACAAATTTAGTATAGCTAGATTAAAGATTTGCTAGTGGTTTCTTGGTAACCCAGGAATCAAGTCTTTTTCCTAAAAATGCAACTAAACATTACTACATTAGTATAATCCAGGTATCATGTCTTTTTCCTAAAAATGCAACTAAACATTAGTATCTGACCTTTGGCAAAAGTTCATATGGTCTGCAACCTTGTGTTCATCCCCTCATTCGGGAACAAGCAAATAATCAAATGCTTAAATTAATTTTCACTTGCACACTATTAGGAAAACCTTGTCTGAGGCACAGTGAGTAAAATTCGGCGTTTTAGAACATATTTAACACAAACATAAACACACGGAGAACCAATTAAGGCCATTAAAACACCTTGAACAAATTCACTCATCTATTTCTTTTAGTGAAAGCAGTGAAAAGGCATCATATCATATTAAAGCAATTTCATTAAATTAGTCATAATTAAATATAATCCAATGACATAAGTACATAACACTATAATAGATGCCCAAGTTGCATATTATGGGATGCCACATTGTAGGCTATATATAAAATCGTATACTCAATTAATAGCATGCAAGCATAACTTTAAATAAGCTACAAATACATATGCATAAAAACCAAACTTTTAACAGAATGGAAATCTACTTCATGGTATTAATTTTCCCATGCTTGAGTTAGCTTGTCTCAATTAACTACATGAACTAATACCTGTTTACATACAAGATTACACACTACTTATTCGCAAAAGGTTAAACACAGTTATTAAACTCATTGATCCTAGACCAAACTTACAACAAGCGTAAAACCAAAATACAAGAAGAAAACCTTACAGAAGAACCCGTAAATCATCTTGAAGAAAGTCTTTGATAGAGATCATCAGCCAACACCTGTCTCAAACTTTCACCAAAATAATAATAAGACTTCTCACTCTCCAATAACCTTGGAACCGCCCCATTCTCCTCCGGCTCCTTCCACAGCTCGGGTTCCGGCTCCCTAGCAATCTGACACAAATTATGCAACACACAACAAGCCACAATCGTCTGTGGTGCGTGATTCAATCCCACATTCATATCCTGCAATATCCTCCACCTTCCTTTCAACAACCCAATCGCGTCCATAACTACTTTCCGTCCTTTCATCAACCCTTCATCAAACGTATTCTGCGCAGGATTCCCCGTCCTGTTCCCCGAAAAAGGCGTCAACAAAAACGACAACAACGGATAGCACCAATCTCCAACAATAAACGGCCTAACCGCATGCCCTTTCACATTGACAACTTTTTCCCATACAATATCCCCGGAAATCAACCTATTATACAACAAACTTTCCCTAAAATGACTAGCATCATCAAACGCACCCGGTGCTTTCACACAAACATCCCAAAATATCTTCTTATGATCCGCCACTACTTGTAACTCCACCGAGTTATACCCAAACTGATTCACATAAACACTAGGATTCAACAAATGATCAGGCAAGCTATGCAACCTAACATGAGTATTATCAATGGCCCCACATATATTAGGCAAAGACGTAATCTCTGCAAAAGACGCCGTAGTCTCCTGCAGACGACGACGTCCAGCAGGAATCTTAATAAACTCAGGATACAACTTAGTAGCTAACAACCTAGTAACCATATTAGTTATTTTAGAAACAAGGTAAGGCTCCAAGGCATACCTTTTAGCAACGGTTTTCGCAGACAGACCTAACGAAAGGCGCGACAAAACCATAGCGACTGCATAGTCGGACGGTAACGACAAATTCGATAAGGCGATAAACGGTTTAAGTTTATCGACAACGGTGGTGAAGACCGGGTACGAAAGGCCGTAAAGGGACCGCCATTGGGCGTCACGGAGAGGGGCTTCCATGGCCCAGATGCGTTCAGTGGACAAAGCGCGAAAAGCGGAAACGGAGAACTGGGAAGTGGTGGAGGGAGAAAGAGGGGGAGATGATGGTGGTTTCCGGCGAGTGGAAATGTAGGATAAGACGGAGGCGATTGTGAAGAATAAGAGAGGGGCGGCGGAGGTGGTGGTGGTTAGGAGAGAGGATGGTGAGGTGGTGGTGGTGGTGGTTGTGGTGGTTGGGTCTAGCTGATTTTGGAGGTGGAGAAGGTTGGAAAGCATGATTAAGAATGATTGGTCCATTAACCCTAATTTGGTCGGAGAATGTGGGGTGCGACGGTGGTTGAGAATGATGGTGGATGGGAAGTTTGTTTAAGTGAAGTAGTGATCAAGTCCTCTAGGTTTTGTGGGTTTTTGTTTTTGGTCCATGGAAATTATGGATTGTGCTTTAACTATCCAATGTTATGTCTAATTTTGGTTTGGTGATGTTAAGGATTTACTCTTTAGGAATCTTATTTTCAAAGGAAGAAAGAAAGAAGGAAAGCTCCCGGAAAGAAGCCATTGACAAAACCGCCGTAGGAATGAAGACCTTTCAATAACAAGTTGTTGGCTTTTCATCAGCCCTTGCGCGCTAGCCTTTTCGTTCATTTTCCCCAGATTTCTCGCACATTCCGCAATATAACATGATATTGCTCTGCCGCTTTTCCCCATCTGAGAATCTCCATCTGCAATTGCGTTAAAAAGGGCACATCAACTTTTTCTGTATATGATTATTAGATTGAGATATGAAAAAGACATTATCAAGAGTTATGTTTTATTAGCCCAATGTAGGGATTAGCCCAATATAGGGATTAGCTCAACCATATAATGATTCTCATAACCCCTAAGTTAGTGGGGAATGCTCCATTACCCCATACTTTATTATGATTATCTACATCATATTTTCAAAGATTATCATTATAATTCTTTACCCTTAAAAACCTTCAACCAAACACCCCCTTAGTTTGCCTTGATACTCTATAATGTCTTTATACAATTCAAAGTATAGTATTAGTATTGTTTGAGAAAATACCAGTCTCATTTAAATAGTAACAAGTTTCAACTACTTCATTTTCAAAAATGTATAAACAAAAAGAACCAGAAAATATCACCTGTAAAATAAGAACAAACTAAACTTGATGTTAAGGACTTAAGGGTGAAAAATGTATAGGGGTTTTAAAGTTGCGGTCCACAAAAAAAAAATGAGAAACTGGAATTTGGACCGAAACTGAACCTAACCAAGGACCCTGGTCCGGTGCACGATCCTATGAATTCAAACAAATCGAGTCTCGCTCCGGTCCATGTTCAACCCTCTATTTGCTTCAACAAGTCGCTGACTATGTAAAGAAATTAGGAAAGGAAAGAATGATACATAAATAAAAAGTTAGAGGGCCACATATCTAACATACCATAATTTTCAACCGCGACTCTGTTTATTGAATCTTGATTGAAAGAAGAATCTGATTTCTTTTTGACCCAAATCCCAAGCCCTAAAAAATTCCTAATCTCTCAATCAAAATCAACACAAAGTGTGGAGAAAATCAAGGGACCAATTTTATAATCTGAAAAATTATTTCTTTCTGTACGGACGACATCTCTAAACTCATCCTGCAACTATGACTGAGGTATCCATCATAACCCTATTTATGTGTTGTGTCTTTCTCGAAACTACACTCAATTAGAAGTATAATTGTATCTATCTGTATCTATATATTAGTTACCATGTGTAATTAAGTTTAGCAGTTCATTGTTGACAAACTTTATTGTCTTTCGACTTTTTTTCCGGGTACCTAATGTTTGATAGACTATTTGCTGAATTCTGGATATGCGATTATATGACGTTTATCGAACACGAGCTTGCTTTTTTATGATGGGGGCCTTATGAATTTTCATAAAGTCAATCTTTTTTTTTTGCCAGCCTACAAGATTATCCAATTGAGCTTATTCCAAATACATAAGCTCAAATTGATAAGCTCATATGCCGGAAAAACGAGCTTATTAGCGTTTTGAAATTTGAATAAGTAGATAAGCAAGCTAATTCAAATACCCCATAAACTTAGTTCGGGCGTGAATTCCGCTAATTGGATAAACGGACATCCCGGCTTTATGCTTAATTAAACTCTGCATTGCATAATTTGCATACACATACTCTTGCTTCGTTCTGCATATCAGATCATTAGACAACCTCCTATTCATTGCATCATGTACAATTTAGGTTTCTAAGCATTTCTGAAAAATTTATGATTTGCACGTTATATTGATTTCATGTAGGAGTTTCGGTGATCACTAGTTTTTCTATGCATTTCATTCATACAATACAAGGCTTTACTATCTCACTGACATACTTTTTCATTTCAGTATTGGGTTAGTCAGGCTAAAAAGTGGTGTGACTTGTGCAAAATCTACATATCGAGTAATCCTTCCAGTATCAAGAACCATGAGCTTGGCCAAAAGCACAAAGATAATGTTACCAAGAGACTCTCTAACATGAGAGAAGAAAAACTTGCCAAAGATAAAAAGGAAAAGGAAACAACCCGTGTTTTATTACAAATTGAAGAGGTACTTGAGTAGTTATACTCTATTTTTATCATTTTAGTCTGCCTTATGTTGATGTTTTTCGGATTATTCTTAAGAATATACTTCATTTATAAATTTCAAATTTCAGTATCTTTATCACCCACACAGCCATTTTCACGAATGTTCATTCAGATTTCTTTTGAATCTTCTGATAATCTACGTAGCTACTTTATCAAAACAGAGTGAAAAATGTCTTATTTTGATATCTTTATCCCTTAAGATAACTTAATACTTCGTCATTAACCTTAAACCATTTGTTTCTCGTGTTACAAAATTCTCTTTCATTATACTTTTGAAGCAGTGTGTTAATTACAATGTCATTACTCTTATATAGTTCCTTTCCAAATTGGTGGCAGAAAGCAAGTCGTAGTTATCAGAAGGACGTATCAACTTTTCAGAAGACTAGGGATTCCAATGCAAATGGGGAAGGGATAGGCTCTACATCAGGAGGTTAGTAGATATCTTATCTCTTCATATTGTTATTAGAAAAAATGTGTTGCCATTTATAAACTTGTGGCTGTGGGTATGGTATCCCCAGTCCCATTCTTTGGTGATCATTGCATGTGCGGGCTTACGGTGTTACATTTAAATATCCTGGTGGTGGATCAAATTGCATGCAGTTAGTTAAGATGTTAATTTTCTCTTGTGTAGAAAATTCTTTTCAAAATATAACTTGTATGCAGTCTTTTGCAGAATAGTTAGCAACCATTATTTGTCTAGTTGTCTCCTAAGCTTTAACTTCTTCTTTTCATATATGACATCTTAAATGCATATTAATCATGATCTGTTCTTAATCGTTTAGTGCATGTATTGGGATTAAACTTTTTATACCTGTGTACGAAAACTCAAAGTTGAAGGAGCGGGTCATTGCTTTCATCAAGAACACGATCTCATGGTACACTAACTGACAATATACTTTTTTTCTCCATTCAAATATGAACTTTAAAGATCATACAAGTAACCGAACGGACCATTTTGTGTAAATGGATGGTGATTAGGTAAGACGGGCATGTGATGGGGTACCAAGGAGAGGCCTGTGAGGTTTTGAGAAAAACACTGATAATGTGATTAGGATATAATGTAATCGCATAGGAACGTGTGTGGAAACGTGACATATGTTATGCTGTAACTATAAAATTGCATCAAATGCTAACACTAAGTCATCATCCCTTTGTATTAGGGACAAATGACACCAGGTTGTATATTTTTTGCCTGTGATATGGTTTGGTTTGTGATATTAGCCAAGTGCTGATTCAGAAGCTGATAGTGATTATAGATACATAGGACAACAATGTATATGAAATGCACAATAATACATATAAACATCAATAGTAGGGTGGATATAAAATATAATAATGTAAAATCTAAGTACTAAATGGATGCGGGATGCCTGAACTTGTTACAGTTAGTGGATCGTAATGTCACGCCATCAAAAGATAGTGTATGCAAATTGAGTTTATCAGAAATTTCAATAATGAAGTGGATGTGTGAGGAGACTACAATAGAAAAAACTGATATCTGGGAGAATGTAGGGACTGTATAGGTTACAGTTAGCTGTGTTGCTCTTGTGATGGTTATAGTTAATATCAATGTTGACCTCTGGATGCCTTTCAAAAAGAAGTTTTTGTACCGCTTAATGTCGCAAATATAGTCCATACAATAATTCAATCTCATTGGGCGAGATTCTGGAAAAATAGATTTAGGTATTTTTTTGGTATGGTTGAAATGCGTTGATCCGGGTTGGCCCTAAACACTTTTCTAAATCTTTTATCTATTATAAACAGTTAGTGTGTCAAATATGACCACGAGTAACAACAATAAGTTGTTTTCGTATGAAAATATGCCATTTGATGCATTAGAAGTACACTATACAATAGAAGTTATCGACCTGTTCTGTTTTAGTTTATCTTTCAATTTTACCCAATTGAATATATACAGATAAAACATACTTGACTCGACCCATTCAATATGTTAATAAGGTGAAATCGGCAGGTCTAGTATAGTCTTTATACCCATGTGATTGTTGTTTTTGCTAGTATGATTATCTTATCTTATCAAATTGATAAACTATCATATTTATGACAGAATGGGAGCATGACACCGCGTCAGGTTATTACTATAATAAGAGTAACGGTTGTTACCATGATCCAAACTCTGGATTCTACTACACTGATGCATTAGGTACATTATCACCATTATATTAATTGTTGATCATGATTTCTTTTCTTTTATTTTCTGATTACCGAGATTGAAACAGGTAAGTGGGTGACACAGGAAGAGGCGTTTGCTGCTGCAGCCAAAGTTCCTTCTGGGCTAATACAAAAGAAACCCATTTTTGCTACAGCGTCTTTGACTTCAAAAGGTCAAGCTGACTCTACGACTAAAAAGTCAGCTGTAAATCCCACACGATCTGTTAACAAGCCATCATCTATTGCTATAAACAAAAGAAAACGACAAGATACCAAGCCAAAGGCTGTGTCTGATGAGGAAGCAGCTGCACTCAAGGCAAGGGAGGCGGCAAGAAAGAGAGTCGAGGAGCGAGAGAAATCTTCACTGGGTCTTTATAAGCACTGATATGTTGGTAAGCATTTATGGTAATAAGTTAGTGGTATCAAGAAGTTTCTTGTCTATTTACAATTTACTACGAGTACTTTTTAATGGATCATATTTGGCTTCTTTTCTCTATAATCATAAGCTATAGATGTATTTGCTTTAACGACAACAAACATTATTTTTTCAAAATATGCTATTTCAAACCTTGTGTGGAAACTTAATTGTAAAAAGCAACCATTAGACCTGAAACTTTTGTTCATAATTTATCCATTTTTGGTGTTTTTGCAAAACACAATAGTTTGTTTGCATTTTGCAAGGATAAATCAAGCATAAACGTAGGGTTTTCATTCTTGTTACAATACAAGTTTGGTATAACAATTATGGACTTGTAGGTTTGCATAAATGAGCAGGTTTGTGTAAAAGGTCAAATTGAGTAATTTTTAGTGCAGGTTTGAATGGGTCCTGTTGGGCTGGCCTGACTCGCAACACATTTATGTCTAATTCTTTGTAAACTATGTTGTTTCAAATCTCTAACTCCTATCATATATTTTTTATTTTCTGCATTTACAGTTCAGATAATTCCCAACAATTGACTTCCTTTATAGTTATATCTTTTACTCTATCCGTTTGGCCAATCAGATATAATAAAACATTAGCCAGATCGATAAATTTATATATAGAAACATATACTCACAAGTTTATGTTGTTATATTACAGAACTGGGAATTGTGGTGAGAATTTAGAGGGTTTGCAGACGTGGAACCTGATGAAGCAGAAGTGTTAGTCATAGATTCATTCAAAATCTTGAAACTATAATTGAAGATGAGACATGTATAATGAATTTGTATCATTAGTTCACACTGTTTCAGTAATCTGCAATCATTTCTTCCTCTCTTTTTTTTTTCTCTTTCCATAAATGATCATAATCACAGACTATCAATACTACTATATAAAGATACATCCTTTGTTGAAAAGAAGAGTTGCGAAATGACCATTTTACCTTTAATGAATTAATTTATATCATAGTTCCTTTATCTTCTAAATATCTCCACCACCACCTTTACATGTACATCAACATGTACCATTTGAAATTCTCACCACCACTAATAGTCACCATCATGACACCCCGTCGCCGAAATCACCAACCGTCATAACGGCCACCGCCGCATTGCGTTGGTACCGTGCTAGTCCATGTACAATTACATCCATATCATGCAGTACTGATAGGTAACCAAGGTTCAATAAGTGAGTGGTAGCGGCCTGGGTTTGGTGTTTCGGTCATGCTGACTGTGGAGCCAATTTCATGGCTCTTGAAAACTTGTTTTGGTTAGTTTTCTCGCCCGCTGACAAGAAGGTGTAAATTCCCCCAGACCCCCTTTTCCGTTAAACCATCTTTAGACGTGTCCTTCGAGTTATCTGGTGGTACAAATGATTTTACTTTATTAATATGTATAAAGTCAATGGGTGCTTCATCTCAACCCCTTAAACCGACTAGCCAATGTATTATAGTTTTTTTTAACGACATCAACATTTTAATAAAAACAATATTAGTTGGAAACTAAACAATACAAGACAAAAAACACAATATGATTCGTTTGAGAGACATTATTTGCGTGGAGACTACGACTATTTTGGAAAAATAAAATAAAAAAACTCTAAGTTGGGGTTGTAGCTTTCAACTGCTCGATTGGGAATTTGGGGATGGAGCTAGTAGTTGTAGTTCTACTGGCATTTCATGGTTATAGAGATAGGTTGAAACAATTGGGATGGTTCGAGCTACTCAGCCTTTTTACATATTATGCTACCCACCCATTTTGTCCTAAAAAGTTTTGATGACTTCATACCAACTACTCACGTTTCATGATTACACAGTCATGAAAGTTGAAAGAATAGACATGGTTAGAGCTACTCTGAATTTGAGTTAATACCTATAATGGTGTAGTTGAAAAAAATATTTACCAAAATGGTGTAGTTTAAAAAGTATTTACTAAAATGGTGTTTTTAGTAACAATATTTACTAAAATGGTGTTTTTATTAATTTTTATGGTATTTTGACTAAAAAGTTGCAAACTTGTCCTCAACATTAATTTTTATGGTGTTTCGCCTGTTCCTAAACCTGTCTCTTGTTTTGCTTACATACCATGGAGAGGCTGGCGAAGGCGAAACACTTTGTTCTTTATATATGATGATAGATGAGCAGCATGACGGCAGTAATAGGTCGTTCACAAAGCTATACAACATCAACTTGCTGCCAGATGTCACAATTTACCACCTGCTAGGATTTAGGAAGACGGGTGAACTTATTTTGGTAACAAAACACGACGAAGGATGTAAAACTGCCAAAGTTGAATTGTACAATCTGAACAGTGAGTGCATTGATGATCTTGGGATTGTTGGGAAAAGGTATACTTTCCAAATTTGTCCGTATATGGAAATGCTACTTCTGGTTGATCAATCTGATGGTTATATATATTCTAATGTTGAGTCAACAACAATCCAGAAGGGAAATAGTGTAAACAATCAAAAATGGATGAGCGCGTTAAAAGCTTTGGGTGAATCCATAACTAATCTGCTACATCATAAGGGAGGGACCTGATCGACTTGCATCTAAGGTGAAATGTTTACTTTGTTTTGTTTAGCTGATTTCATTATTCGCAATCATTTGCAAATGCTTATGAGTTTTTGCATTGTTTTTTTTCTTTTCATATCGGTGCAGATTAGTTCAAGTAATATTAATTCAGATGGATGACATATAAATTGATGCTCTTGTTTTAATTGAGATTAATCTCATGTTTTGTTAACATATCACACATATATGTACATATGTTGATTAGATCAAAGTAGACGTATTTGGTTTTCAGATTCCAGAAGGGACTAGTTGTAAGTCTTGTCACCTTGATCTAAGAGGCATCAGTGATTGACCTTGATTAGCTTAGTGGGTATCAATTCTTTGAATAGGTTGTATTGCTCACTTAGGAGACTGGCATTGATAGAGAAAGTGAGGGATATGTAAAAATGAAAGCAAGTTGCCAAGTTGTAATACCCTTGTGTTTGACTGTTTTGATGATTCGGCCATTAAGTGTGGAGATGCGACGATGACTGTTTTTCCACAAATATTGTTTAACGCTACAAGATATAAATAGGGAGTATATTCTTCAGGATAATTAACAATAGTCATTCTAGCTTAAGAAAAAAATTAGGATAAAGAATTTAGAGACACATGGATAGGTCATTGTTTCCCCAAAGTCAAGCTCTGCTTGAAAGGCTCTAGCAATCACCAAAGTTTCTTGATTATCTTGGCTCCAGATTCAGGATGTATGCTCACCAATGCTGATGCTACTCAAATGGTTAGATAGTCAAGTAGGTTGAAAGAATTAATGGGTCAACCTAATAGACATGGTTAGAGCTGCTCAATATTTTCACATGTTATGCAAAGTTGCAAACCACCCGTTTTGTCTTAAAAAGGATTGATGGCTTTACACCCCAACTATTCAAGTTTCATGGTTAGACAGTCAAATAGGTTGAAAGACTAGACATGGTTCAAGCTACTCAGCATTTTTACATATTATGCGACCCACCCATTTTGTCCTAAAAAAGTTTGATGGCTTTATACCAACTACTCACGTTTCATGATTAGACAGTCATGAAGGTTGGAAGAATAGACATGGTTAGAGCTACTTGGCATTTTCACATATATGTTTAATGTGTCCCACCCATGTTGTCCTAAATAGGTTTGATGGCTTATATCAACTACAAACGTTTTATGAAAATAACAGCAATGAGTAATGAACACACTGAAATCAGATTTGACACAAGAACCTGAATAAATGACAGACTTAATAAGCAGTCTGTAAGGCCGAGAAATGTAATGTACCGAGACGTATGTTGGTTTTAAGTATGTAAAGCCTTTATTTTTTTCATTTTGAATATGAATTGACAAGTTTGACCTCTAAAGGTAGAGGTAGTGGCATACCTTGTTCCTCACTGCACTTTTCTGGTGAAATGGGTCTTCATTTTTGTTACAATACAAACAATTGTGGACTTGTAGGTTTCATAAATGGGCTGGGTTGTGTAACTGTGAGTCTGACAGTTGAGTTATTTTTAGTGCTGGTCTGAATGTGTCCAGTTTGGTTGGGCTGACCCGTATGGCCACAACACATATATGCCCAGTTCTTTCTAAACTAGTGTCACAGCTAATTTAACTTCTTTTTTACTGATTTTTTGGTAAGGAGGTATTAGAGACTTTTCTGCATTTGGATACCAGTTCACATGATTCCCGACAGTTGTACCATGTTTTTTATAGCTGAATCTTTTAGCTTTATCCATTTTGCCATTTAGATAAATTAGAACATTAACCAGATCAAACAAATTCATATATTAATTGGTTTGGAATAGTCAACCCAAACATACACTCACAAATTTATGTTGCTTATGATACAGAATTACAAAGCCAAAAGTGGAAATTGTGGGGGAGAATTAAGGGGCTTTGCAGATGAGGAGCCTGATGAAGCTTCAAGTTTTCGTCGTCGATCTATCTTTAAATTTTTGAAACCATAATTGAAGAAACATGTAATGAATTTGTATTGTTAGTTCACATTGTTTTCAGTATTCTGCAATCATATCTTTCTTACTTTTTTGCCTTCCAATCATCCATTAATTATCATAATAAAGGGTCTCATAATTCAAATACCTTGGCGATCGGAATGTGATGGGGGAGAGACTCTTACTTAGAAGTAGCAGCATCCTCCCTTCCGTTCTTCCCATCCAACTGCAGAGATCATCCATCTGAAGTAGCATGGTCCACACTAGCCATAAGCTTATTATCATCACCTTGTGCCAGAGGCCCAATACTGTTGGATGCAGGCATAACTACCTTAGAGAAACTGCTTGGTTTCATAGGAGCGGCTACACCATTGCATTGACTCTTATTGAAAATCGAGCTTACCTTTTGGGCTCATCTGCTTTTTGAATTTTTATATAGCCATGAAGCCCAATTTTATTGGCTTATAAGATTATCCACCTAAGCTTATTGCTTTATAAACACATGAGCTCATAAGCCTGAAAAATGAGATTATTGGCTTTTGAAATTTCACAAACTGTTGCTAACTAATCCAAACACTCCCCTAAACTTTCTAAACTCCTGCTAATCGTATGAATGTCCTTTACAAACTGCACTCAATTAAACTCTTAATCGCATTTACAAAATCTGACTTCCTAATTGTAGCGATGTCCTTGCACTTAATTAAACCGTTAAGTCAAACTGTCTCTATAAGTAGGCTATAAACGGTTATCTACTTTAACAATGACAATAAACATTGTAGAAATTATGGACTTCACATAAATGGGTGGAGTCATATAACAGGTCAAACAGGTTTGGGTCAAGTTGGGTAATAGTTAGTGCAATTTTGCTAGTTTAAATGCGTTAGGTTCAGTTGTGTTGACCTGTAAAGACTTAGTTAAATCATTTCTGCTTACTCATTTGGCTAGTTACGCGAAAGCATAACCTATGTTCTAATACTCACCTCTAATTTTTTACCGATAATGATTTTACTAGTTTTGTAACTTTTGTTTTATATACAGAGAATGCCGACAGGGAATTACGTAGAGAAATGACAGGCTTTACAAACGTGGAACTGACAATGCTATTCGGTCGTCGGCCATCTTTTGAATCATGAAACTACAATTGTAGAAGAATCACCTAAAATGAATTTGTTTTAAAATGCGTTCATTTCATTAGTACACATCGTTTTCGGTATTATGCAATCATATCTTTTTTTATATATATTTTTCATAAATGATCACATTAAAGAGACTAATTGATCACACACTATCCGTGTGCATTTACACCCGGATCTTGCAGTACTGGCAGAAGGATCCATCAGGTTCAAAAAGTGGGCGGTAGGGGCCTGTGTTTGGTGGTTTGGGTCATGCTGACTATGAGAGTCCATTTCGTTGACTTTTAAAGACTTTTGTTTTGGTCAGATTAATCGGCTACTAACCAAAGATTTTAAATTTCCCCGGACCCCCTCTTTATCTCCAAGCATCTTTGCACATTTCACCCCTGCTTGCCGACGGTGCAAATGATTTCATTTCTAATAATAATTTAATCTAGTGTACATATAAAATGTCCATATCTATACTTACAAAAACAAAAAATGGAAAAAAAGGTTGGATTGACTTGACAAGCAAATAAGTGGCAGACCCATGTGTAGACCCAAGTATACACTATCATCACAATAAAGAAATTTTTGGTTATCTAAAAATTTAATTTCACGGTTTCACCAAAAGTCTCTTTTGGCCATTCATAGTTTCATACTATTACAAAAAAAAAAATTAATTCTAATTTAAAGCTTAAAAACTTTTGTTTCACCTTTTTTCTTTTTTCGGACATCACGGGATATTATTCATACTGCTGAAAATAAAAGAATGCGGAATAACAATAGAAACTACTAGTTTACTACAGGTAATCAGGTACCATGCTAGTTATTTTGGAAAAGTTAGAAATATTTATATTTATGTACCTACTCTTTGAGGAATTCAAATTCCACCTCAAATCCTTTTAATCATAATATTAAGTGATTTACTGCCATTATGTTGACTGTAAAGCCAACCAGTTTAAGGAGTACATATGATAGATCCGTTATCCATTTATTCAATCCATGCTTAACTTAATTGTTACTAATGACTATAAAAAAAACTTAACAGAGTTTGCTACCTTAATAAAACAATTAAAAATAATATTCTAACGGATCCGATACTAAAAGACTTTGTAATCATTGTTAATTGGTAAGTTGAATGTTTGGCTGATACTTTAAAGTGTGTATTATGCATGTTTCTTGAGTTCTTATTTTGTTATTATAAGAGAAGGAAATCAGTGTCAGTCTAGTGATTTTATTTTACATAAAAGGAAATTGAGTGGTATTTGTTCATATACTAAATACTTTACACATGTACATATAAAAATACGGTATCTTACCTAATTAGTCTAGAAATACTTATCTTTTGGAGCATAAAGCCGTTAGGCGTCTTTAGTTACTCCAAATCCAATAGACCAATATAAATCCAATAATTAACCTGCTCTCTCGTAACTCGTAAGCACTACGATAATGATCGAACCTAGATTTCTAAGAGAAAAGATCTGTTATCATTGACCTGCTTACAGATCGAGCTAAGCCTAACTATTGACCATGACAGAAGGAACAGATTATAACTAATAGTGAATAGGATGATAAGAAATACTCATTAACATATTAAATAGACGAGCATGGTATCCGCGTAATGCGGCGGCGGTAGTGTAGAAAACGGTCTAGTGGTGGCGGTGATGGTATTGTTGGTAGTGGTGGCGGTGTCAAGTGGTGTAGGTTGATGTAATTGTGATAGTGAAAAGTTTTAGAAGATAAAGGTTTAAAGTGGAGTTAATTTCACAAATCGTCCTTGTGGTTTTACCAAAAAATCACGTTTCATCCTTTAAACTTCAAAATGACACTGGTAGCCCTTTAATCCAACGGATGATGGTCACGTTTCGTCCTTTAATCTAACAGATGATGGTCACATTTCGTCCTTTATACGATCGACTAAATGACGAAACGTGACCATTATCCGCGTATAAAGGACTACCATTGTCATTTTAAAGTTTAAAGGATGAAACATGATTTTTTGGTAAAACCAAAAGGACGATTTTTGAAATTAACTCGTTTAAAGTGTTAAGTATTAAAATAAGGGTTTATGATGTAAATTAATTAATTAAGAGCAAAGTTTGTAATTTATAAA
This sequence comes from Erigeron canadensis, assembly GCF_010389155.1. NCBI lineage: Eukaryota > Viridiplantae > Streptophyta > Magnoliopsida > Asterales > Asteraceae > Erigeron > Erigeron canadensis. The sequence continues at coordinate 35,029,578 of NC_057764.1, read as the reverse complement.
ACACTTTCCATAGTGAGTTTTTATTAAGGGGCAATTTGGTAAATTCCCCTGTGACATTTGAGTAACTATTTCTAAAAATGAAAGGGGTGATAATCTTTATACAGGAGTATAGATAAGATGAAGTATAGGATAAATTGGTTATACATGCTTCTTAGCTTTCCTAATTCCGGTCATACTTCTATTTTGTAAGATCGTGATGTTTTCTTCATATCATAAAGTTACAACTTCAGTCTTCACTAGTTTATACACAATATATTTATATATATACTTATGCTAAAATAATTATACATTCTTGCATATGTGGAATAATTGTGTAAAGCTATTATTACTTCCCAAGAGATATTTAGGAGCTTTAATTTGGTTTAGTGATATTATTGGAAGCTTGTATCTTTTCTCCCTACTTGGAAATCGTTTAATTATGATGCAAGTATTCTCAGCTTTTCTCAAAGAAAAAGAAAGTAATTGCTTTAGAAATTAAAACAATGTATGATGTAAATCTTTAGTAATTAATTAATGAAAAATGCTAAATAAAGTTGTTAGGACTTCACTTAAGGTGCATAAAAAGGTTGTACGTACGTTTCTATATCAAGAGCGCACCCCCTGATTTTTACGGTAAGTGTACAACTTTTTAATGCACTTTAACGAAAGCCCTTAAGGGCTTCGTTTAGCAAAACCCATTAATTATAAATTTATTTTAAACAGGTACAACCACTGGTACGTTTTACTTAATTACTCGTTTCTCAATAGCAAATACATATATACACAATATATATCGAGAAGAAATTGGGCTTCAAGATTTTGAAAATTCTATATAACGTACACCCACCCACTAAAGAGATGGTAATTAATATCAGAGTAATTCTTGAAAAATTACTCAGAACACATGATGGGTGTTGTTGAATAAATTATTACTGTTGACTGATATGAAACATTATTGACAATACTTTGCTTAAAGAAAAAGGTAGTGGGGAAAAATAAATACAACACAAATTTAAAAGCAACCACGATAATGGACATAATATTTCGAGTGGGTCTGCTTAGCAAAGCAATGGACACGAATTGAGCACCTTTGCTTCTTTTTTTTTTTTATTATCCAATCTATTAGGATCTACTAAAAAAGAATTACACATAATTTTTGAGAACGAATGGATCTTAATTAGTCGAAGTTCGTAGAAGGCTTCAAGTTTTGGATTTTATCTCTATCTCTATCTCTATCTCTACTACATTATAAAACATTTGTTCCTATCAAATTTTTTCAACTTTCAACTTTTCAACCACTCAATTACATGATTACATCTCTCTCCTCAAATCTCAACGGTTTATTTTTTTTTTTCTTCACCATAAATAATTTTATTCATTTAATTCATTCAAAATCTGTTATCTCAAAAACCGTACATCGATAAATTATAAAAGTTATATGTGTATTCTTAAAAATTCATGCTCTTTCATTAGAGATTTCGTTCAATATATTTTCGACGAATTTTTATATCCGAGGTTGGGGAGCTTATACGGCTAAGAAATTTGGCTATCACACTTTATGACTTATATATGACCTATCACACTCTATAACTTATCACCCTCACCATCTCACCGCCGCAACGCGCACATATATACTTTCTCTCGTAACGTATTAAAGTAGTTAACACTTTCAAATGATTAATTATATGCGTCACATGAACATCATGTCATTGGTTAATTAAGATAGATGTGGGGTATGATCGAACTCAAGTATTACGTTTGCTAGAAACTCTCCATCCCATTTTAGTTGTCATGTTAACTAACTTTGACCGTAAATAACTTTATATGTGTCATGTAACATCTGATATAAAATATATAAATGAATTGGGTTTTAATGTACTTTTCGTTCATATAAGTTTCATCAACTACTATATAGTACAAACAAAGTTATTTACGGTCAAAGTTAGTCAACATGCCAACTAAAATGGGACGGAGAGAGTATAAAACTTTTGAAATTCTAATTATAAATTTATATTTGACTCAACGTTTAGTATTGGCCCATTTGTGACTTCGATAGAAGGGTTACGAAGATCTTTCGATGTGAAAACTACAATATATATAGTTTTAGATATAGGAGTAGTAGACATCAATTAATGACGCCAAGAGTGCGAAATGAATTTGCTAGAGTTGACTGAAATAAGCAAATTAAGACTATATGGTCGACAGGATTGAAGCAAAACCATCTTAGATGTTTGGTTTAGGAATGTAGGTATGATTTTGATGACTGTCGGTGTTAATCAGTCGATGGCCAATAGTGTTGGACTAGAGTTGACGGGGAAAGGACCCCCTCCTAGTGTCGCATTGAGGGCCCCCAACTTAATTCATTCTTAATTCACATTTCTTTTAGTAGTCAGTCGGTATTCCATACAATATCAAAAGACACTTCACCATACAGTGTTTATAAAGTCTTGCCTTGCACTTGTTTTAGACTACCTAATGTAGACCATCAAACCACATGTGGTTCAAAAGAAATTAAAACCACCAAGACGCATCACTCTGAAAATTAAAACCGTAACTTAAGATTAAACCGGTGATGACTCCAAGTTGATCTAAGTTTCATTGTCTAATTTCTTTACATTTCACTTACAATAAGTTATTTTCAATGCGTGAATGAAAGGAATTAATCAATACAGACCCTTTATTGTTAAAGGTATATTATATATATATATACATCATGTTAAATTTTAATGCTTTAATAATTATATGTTAATAGCTAGCTTGTATATCATAAGGAATATTTCATATGAAAAGAATATATGATATATATTCTTTTGCCGAATACATAAAGCCAAGGACATGGAAGATGGTTTTGTAGCACTTCCATATATATTCAACATGAACAAATTTGACTACGTACGTACCTACATTTATATAATAATTAAATCGTTTTTATGTGATGGATGATATGGAATAAACATTGACTACTCAAGTCCAATGAATAAAAAACAAAATAAAAGAAGGTGGCCGGGTTATTGGTAAATGATGTGTTTACACACAAACATTACTTGGTGCAATCATGAGAGAACATTTTGTCATTCTTTATTTTTAATTATTTAGTGTCACGGCAATTAATTAATACTGTACCATATAGTACGTCTTAATTACGAGTAAATCTTGATTAGCAACATCTTATCTATGTGTAAATTTACATCATTTATAAACTTGGGGTGCAAAAACCATATAGAAGTTGAAAGTTGCCATAAAGTATGTGCATATTAAGTTTGCTTCTAAGGATTTTTTACGTATTCAATGAATTTAATTGCTTGCAAACATAACTTCATGTAATGGCGAAGGAAAAAAGTGGAAAACCCAACAATTTCTTTTATATATATATATAAACGTCATTTTTGATCAGTCTTTAACTTTGGGTACAAATTAAGATTGCAATGACTTTTTAGAAACCTCAACAGTAAAACACAAACGACCTCGGATCCTGGACGACGCCCGAAGTACCACACGAGTTTAGAGTGTTCATGAATCGAACATGACTCATAAAACTTCATTGAATTAAAAGGATATTAATGTTTTAATTAAGTTAATTAGAAAAAGGCAAAACATTGTCGCAAGATTCTTTTGTGTAATTCATTAGAAGTATGTGATGATTTATCATCATAACATGTAAAAGGTGATTCGTGACGATATCACTACAACAAAAATGTCATTTATTTACACTTACTTTAAAAAAGTGTGAAGAAATTTCTTAATTTGTTCGCACTTAAAAATATTTAAAAGGTATTCATATTTAAAAATGTGAAGAAATTTGAAAAATCATAAATCTTTCACACTTATATATGTGAGAAAAAAAAGTTCACACTTCCAAGTGTGTAAAACTATATCAATTGTTCACACTTAGAAGTGTAAGGAATAACTTGTAACACCAAATTTCTTCACACAAGGAATGTGTGGAGAAATTAGGTGTTACAATTTGACTTTCACACTTTTAAGTGTGAATATATTTGACATTTGTTCACACTTTTAGGTGTGAATTTTTTCTTTACACATACATAAGTGTGAAAAAATTATAATTTTTTAAAATTTTTCACACTTTTATGTGTGTATACTTTTTAAACATTTTTAAGCATGAATAAATTAAGAAATTTTTTCACATTTTTTTGGAGGAAGTATGAATAAATGCATTTTTTTTTTTGTAGTGTATATTTATTTGAGAGGACAAAGCTAAAAAAAAAAAAAACTCATGAAGCATATGCATTTTATAAATCTACAAGAACTTTATACATGTTTATTATTTCACAAATCTTGATCGTTGAACTTAAAAATACAACAATCAATCATCATAAATTACACATTACACCAACATATTAGTTAACATTAACAACATACACGTACATTACAAAAAAATTGTATATATGTATGTGATATACAAAGATTCAAAAAACAAATCTGTTTTTTTTTTTGTGATATATATAGCACATGACCATGAATCATATATATCATATATATCGAATAATACTTCATCCTTTCATAACAGAATTAATACCTCGTGAGATCTCATGAACACTCCCTGCATTTTGATTGAACCTTAAACAACCCATTAACCCTGCAGATTTATAAGACAAATTAGTACTACCAGTACTCGTCTTCTTATTTTTCGTCCCCTCATTCGTCGTACTAAAATCGTCATTATCTGCGGAAACTTGAACCGAAGAAGAACCACTACTATCCGTACTTCTAAAACTAAACGATGTGGTTTGATCATTATTATTATTATTATTCTTTTTCAACAATGTGTATTTTTTAGAATCCCCCTGCTTTCTTGCTGACGTCACACTTCCTTCCGACGCACTTCGAAACAATAACAAGTTCTTTAAATTCCATTTATTGTACCACGTTGGTGACGATGATGATGACGTCTGTTCCATTGTTGTTGTGTTATTGTTGTTGTTTTTTCTAGAATAATAATTTAACGGTGATAAAGATCGCGATACTTTCGTATTTCGCCTTTTCGTCGTTTCAACCGTTTTTTCTCGCCCACGTTTTTGTAGTGTATGAATATGATCATTTTGTGTTTGTTTTAATGCTTCTGAGAAAGGGTCAAAATCGTTTTTTTTATTTCTTGGAGATAAAGAAAGTTCTTTAAAACGCAATTTTGGCGATTTTGGGGACACGGGTGAGTCGTTGTTAGTATTTGAGAAATGTAAACGTGGGGGAGGTTTTAGTGGTTTGATTTTACCGCCGTCGAATAACTCGTCGGCGGCGGATATCGAATGGCGTTCCAAGTACCCGAAGGCGAATTCAGTGTCAACTGATGATTCGTCTTCGTCAGCAAGATAATTATAATTATTATTATTATCTTGTTTTGGAATGCCTGGTTTTTCTTCCCAAGTGAATGGGATGCTAGACTGGGGGCTTGATGGTGCGGTGGCGTACGGAGAGGTTGACGTGCTGTCGTAGTTAAAGTCGACGGCCGGTGAAGGCGAGAGTACTTGTACTTCCATAGGTAATATAGAAAGGAATTGAAGTTGTGTATGTGTTTGTTGTTTGGAGAAAATGTTACTAAATTTATCAAAGTAAATATGTTACATAAAGGATTTGAATATTGTGAGTTGAAAGAAAGTGGACCCCAAGTTCTTCACAACAAGTTAGCCAAGCCAAGTCAAGACATTTGTATTTACATGTAATATGTGTATGTATGTATGTGTGTAATACTATTTGAATTTTTGAATATATGATCTTAATTTCGGAATTGAATGCAAGCCAACAACTAGACTGGATTCAAGTTTGGTTGATGATAAATGAAAAATTGAAGTCCATTTGATCTATATATGATACGAGTAATAAAGATTTTGAGCAAATGGCGGGCCAAAACTATAACTCATGAAGTTCAAAAGATTTGGTATATAGGAGTATGAATTTGAAATAACGAATTACTATAAATTTATCCCCCAAAAAATGTTGATTAACCAAACCCAAACATCTGTCGGGTAGTATCATGTAATGAAGGTTTAAAAAAAAATTATTTGTCTTTGGTAGTAAAATTATAGTAGTAATTCATTTGTAAAATTCTATTTCATTTTTGTTTTTTACTAACATGATATGAAATTCTTGAGTTACTTCTGATCGATTGTGCTAAAACATTGTAGAAAACAAGAAGAGCTGAATGGCAAAAGGTGATTTTTTTTTTCTTGGATTATATAAACAAATAACAGAAAGCTTTGATGGAAAATGTGATTTTTGAGTTGTATCATTGGATTCATTTAGGTGTTACAAGGATCGATGAAGCAAGATCCATAAGACATGGTCACAAGAAAGGCCTTTTTAGTGCTTTTGAATTACCTTTACAACTTTACCTAATGAATGTACTCATTCTCCTTTGTGATTATGCCTCATGCTCATGCTTTCAATCACCTATCTCACTTACATTTTATTTTTAACTTTTTGAAAGTGCCTTGTTAATTCTTTGGCCAATTAAATTTATATATCATTAAAAATAAACTTGATTTTTTTTCATGTTACCATCTAATTAAATTTGACGATTTTTTTGTTTTTTGTCACGAGTGTTGGTGATATGAGCCCATTAGTAATAGCCCATGGCATTATTGACCCACAATTTTGTTATAGATTGTCTAATGATAGTGATTTATGAAATACACACAATAATGCACCAAATAACAAGAAGGATGCATCGAATTAAGAGACACTAACCTTTTTTTATAAATAAGGAAATTAATCTCATGAATACATCAGGAACTACCACCAAAAGCACCATTGTATTATATCAAAAGTCAAAACAGAACTACATAGAAGGTAAAGGCTTTCCAAGCAAAAAAGACGAGAAAAGTGCAAGTGCACGAGCTGGTTGATAGCTTGGTACGAAGTGCCCAGCCCCTCTAATCGTCACAAACGTCAAGTTTTCATATCCAACCACGTACCCACCAACCTATAATAAACAGCCCAAAAAATATTATAAGTGCACAATCACACAAAACAAACACGACTAATTTGGTACTAGTTGAAGTTGTAGTTGCCGGTTTCTAACCTCTCCTTTTAAGTACCACGGGTACCATGGTGTCTTTATCGTTGTATTAAGTTTCTTAATCGCGTATTCGGTTGTTGTAATTGGTACCGAGCTATCGGTATCTCCACTGCAATTAAAGAATGATTGTACATTATCGATTATGTCTTTTATATTAAAACTTAAAAGGCAGAAAATATATTATACTACTTTTCTACCAGTGATAGTCTGATAGATATATATATATAAGCCCAATGACTGGCCCAACGGACTTTAGGGCCGTAAAATATGCACTCTTAATAAAGAGTTGGACAAAGTCACAAAACATAACCAGAACTAAATATAAACATTTACAAGAGTACAAGACTAACGCCAGTGGTATAACTTATGAATGACGAGTAAATTTATTTCCAATATTAATGATTTTTTTTTTGGTGATTGTGGCACATGGTTTAATAATGACAAAAATATCGTATTTTTACATTTTCTTAAGGAAAATATTTTAATAGATATTGAATAATATTGATAAGTATGCTTTTTTTACTGGATAACCTAACATATAATAAGTGGATAATGTCTTTATGTATGTTTTTAAGTATAAAAAAAGTTTATTTATTTTTCATAAGACATGTTTGTTATATTCATATTTATGATTTAAAAAGTATAAACTAGTATAAATTTAATTAGTTAATTGTAAAAAGTGAAAGCCTGACTAAATGTACTTTCAGTTTATATCAATTTGTAACATGGTGTCGTGATCCAATTTGGCTATTTATCAGTCGTAGAATAATGTAATACTGTAATAGTGTTATATATATACGAAAATGGTATTTGGTCGATGTTACCTGTACAACCAAAAACGAATGCCGCTACCCATGAGCCGCTGGATGGATGGTAACATACTAAACGGTTGATCGTGCCAATGTTCAAACAAATTGTCACTATATATATAAACCCGAACAAAACAGAACAACCGTAAAAACCCAATTCAGCTAAATCTAAAAACAAACTTTAAAACGACAATTTTTAGCTGTACAATTAACTTTCTTACTTGCAATCTTGCCAGTATCCAGGAAGACCGGTGAGATTAGCATGAAGCGCCCTTTGGACTTGAGGGATGTTCAAGTAACTTTCAATATGGTCTAACGAGCACGGATCAAAACCGAATGACTGCATACAATAGTAAATGTTCGATTAGAGGAAAGTTCATATTTACACACACAACTTTTTAAAAAATGTCTATACACAATAAGTATATAACTTGGGCTTAAAATTGGACTATATTTTAAAATATGAAAATATAATAAACGTTACCTCGCTAGATGTTCCATTCAAACATAAAGGAGCATAGATATCGTAAGGATATATGCTCTTGACAAAACTCTTCTCTTGATCAATATAACCTTTACAAATATCAGATAAACCCGATCTTGATGAAAAATCACAATTTGTGACTATTCCATCATGGATTTCGTCAGAAACCATCGAATGTGACCATAAAAAGTCATGTCTTCCCTTTCTTTGGGTTTCAATATCGATATATGCATTTCCTATCTAAAAATATACCATGATAATCAATTTCATCATGTTAGAAAAATAAAGAGCTAAAAACACACTCGGTTTTCAAAAGTTAAATGTGTTATCAAACTTACCGCGACCCCTTTGAGGTTTATAACGGTTTGATTACCATTCTTGTTACTTCTAAGGATCAATTCGGCTAGTTGAGGTATGTAATGGCCGGCGTAACTCTCTCCCGTGATGTAGAAATCTCTAGTCTTGTATTCCGGGAACCTTTCTAGCCAATTGACTAGAAATGTATATGAATCTTTTGCGGTTTTTGTATCTCCGGTAGTCTTCAAGTCGGAGGATGTGTTGGAGTATGAAAATCCAACTCCGGCAGGCGATTCCAAGAAGAGCATATTAGCAACTAGATAAATTAATTTCAGTCATGGTGTAAGTTAATATATATACAACAATAAAACCTCTACATGAGCTTTCATAAACGATAAATGTAAATATGTAATAACTAGATAGACAATTTTCTAAAACGTTTAGCATACATTACAATATATATGGGTGTTAACAAATTTCACCAATGGATATGATAAAATTCCCTTTATCTTTTTTAACAATGAAAGTTTAATTGATAATTAACATGTCTAAATGGATGAATAATGTTTTGTTAATTAAAAAAAAAATTAAACAATTTTTTATTTGACTTAATAAATTCATTAAATCTTGAATTAACAGCCTACATGTGAATTATACCACGTAGTGGTCCAAAATGTCATAAACATGTTTTTCTTCCAAGAGAAAACGTGAAACATTATTATGTATTGTAGAAGTCTGAATTCTATTAGGTCAGTCGTTTATTACGGTAAGAAAACATAAGTCGTACGATACAAATGGCACTTACTATTATTATTATTATCATCATTTATACTTTTTATCTGGTATTATTTAAAGTGGCTATTAGGGAAGAAAGAAAAAGGGACACTAATTAATAGACATTATTTTAACTTAAAAGTTTTCCATTGCTATCCTTTTTTGCTCACAAAACATGTACAAACAGTCAAATAGTGTATTAGGTGATATATACATCACAAAAGTGTCATGCATGTACATCACAAATCACGTTATTAATTAATATGATACAACACCACATATATGTCTTTGTGAATGTACACTTTTTTAATGTTTTTGCAAAGACCGACCATCAAATGTTTAACATTGCCTTGATGTTTTTGATGTTTCCTCCAAAACAAAACTACAACTCTTTTGACAAAATCAAGTTTTTAAACCAGAATCAGTAATGGTTTACCTCCATTCCAAGAATATTTGTTTTCGGTTAACGTTTTGCCATCTTTATTGACTCGAAATGGACCATGTTCCATCATCATTCCACCTCCAATCGAAGAACATCCAGGTCCTATGACAAATTCAGCAATTAAAAACAAAATAAAAAATCCATAGTGATTTCAATTTTGAGACTTGCATACCTCCATTAAGCCACAATACAAGAGGTTTTTTAGACGGCGTATGTATAGACTCTGCCAAATAATAAAATAGAGCTCTGCCATGATATGGGTCAACTGTCACATAACCTGAATAGTGATTAAATTTTGAGGTTTTTGGTTGTCCTGGTAAGCTTGATATCTTGTCAGCCTTCTTCAACCCAGGTTGAGAGCCTATAAGAACAGGAAAATCATCGACAATCAAATCTTGATTGGCACTCATCATCTTATAACTTTGAACCTCTAGGAATTTTGAAAGAGGATCATATTGAGAACTAACACAATGAATGAAGATTAAGAGACAAACTTGAACCGTAATCATATAAGTGGCCTTCATAGTGATTGATATGCCTATAAACTCGATTTGTTAAACTAAAAGCTCTTGCTAAATGCTAAACCGATCAACATTGTAAACTGGCAAACTCATTTTTATAGTACATTTTAGGCCTTGTTGCCACCTTTGCTTTTGTCTTTGTTTGTAATTGCTGATATCATTTTGGTTCCAAATGAGAAAAAGCATGACCAATTTTGACCAGCTTGACGTATCATGTGACTATAATTTTTTACAACGGCAATACTAACAGACGTTTTTTTATTATTTAGACTATCTCCAATCCTAAAGACGTCCTTAGACGTCCTTTAGCTACCAAATTATATCCTTACAAATTTTTATACATAGGTGAGTTATTTTGAGAACTCATAAAAAAAAAAAAAACTCAAGAACCATTTTAGAACACACATTCTTTCTCTGTTTCTCTCTCTTCAATTAAATAATAAAACTCACTCAAATCATTCAAAATGTTTTATCTCACAAACCGTAAATCGTTAGACGAAATAAAAAACATGGGTAGTCTTAAAATTTCGTCCTTTTTTATCAGAGATCCAATTCGATATACTTTTGACGACTTTTTAATTTCGTTTTTCCTTTTTGGTACTTACACATAACTTACACATGTGTAGGTTGAACAAAAATTATGATTCGGAGCGGGCTTCGCCCTAAAGGATATTCATAAACCAAAGCTGGTGGGGGTGATAGGTCATAGGGGGTAACCGGTAATGGACAATCTACCTAACAGACTCTGCCCTTAGCCGTTATGGCTCTGCCATGGACTGACGGGTTCCGCCATGGATTGACGGGCTCCACCCTTAACCTTCATTATTGTGTACATATGTTCAATTACTAAGCTACATGTGAAAACAATGATCCTACACATGTGTAGGTACACAAGTACAAGAGGAAGAAAAACGAAAATTAAAAAGTCGTCAAAAGTATATCGAATTAGATCTCTAATGAAAGAGGACGAAATTTTAAGACAACCCATGCTTTTTGTTTCGTATAACGATTGACGGTTTGTGAGATAAAGCATTTTGAATGATTTTGGTGAATTTTATCATTTAATTGAAAAGAGAGAAAGAGAAAAAAAATGTGTAGTCCAGAATGGTTCTTAAGTTATTTTTTATTTGTGGGTTCTTAAATATCATTCCCATAGTTGTCAAACTCGTACGAGTCACGAGTCGAGTCAAAACAAAGGGTAAACGAGGTGACTCGATGGGATGACTCGCTTTAATCCAGACTCGTAACATGACTTATGTTTTGTGGTGCGAGTCGGTCCGAGTCATGTTCCGAGTCACGAGTCACAAAATAATTTTTATAATTTTTTTAATAGTATTTTTTATTTTTAGCTTAATACATTAACACATTACAATATGTCTACAATAAATACTTGCACATAATTATAAAAATTCCATATTTTCAAATATCCTAACTCTTACGATTCGAGTCACGTTTCGAGTCACGAGTCGAAAAATCAGATTTCGAGTCGAGATATACGAGTCGACAACTATGATCATTCCTCTCCTTATACATCCTTATAAATCCTTCAAATCCTATAATTTTATCACCAACCATACAGACATCCTTACATATCCTTTTACTTCCAACTAAAAACAAAAATATATTAAGTAAAAACAAGTAAGGGCATGTCCTTAGGTAATGACATCCTTCAAAAAATCCTTAGTTTTGGACAAGCTTCAACGGCAAAGAATATCCAAAGGTACCTAAAGGCGCCTCCATTGGAAATAGCCTTAACATGCATTACAAAAATAAAGGCCCATTTATAGAATACTTCAAGCAAAGCCCAAATACACCAATATTATTGATGTAATGATTTTTAAGAAAATTTACATGTCTAATTTATATGTTATGGTGATATATTTCATTTTTATTTAAATTGTTTTGACTTTTGATAATAAGAGACAAACCGAAAAGAGCACATTATCCATGACTTGTAGAGGTGCAAATACAAGTTAACCGGTTCCAGTTATTTTTTTTAGTAACCGATTCCGGTTACTTTTATAAAAAAAAAAAAAAAAAACCGATTACGGTTAACTGGTACCGGTTAATAACCGGTTTGGGTTTTAAAAACTATAACCGGTGTAATCAGTTTCGGTTAATAATAACCGGTTAACCGATACCGGTTAACCTAATAGGTTATTTTTTAACCGCCCACTATCAATAATATATAAGCCAAAAGGGGTTTTCTTTTTCAACATAAAACAAGTTGTTCCGTCCGGATCTACCCACAAACACCACTGATAACACCATTTCCCTTCATCATCATCTACCCCTCATGGCCGCCACATACATCGATGTATATATATACATATATGACTAGGGGTTTTCTTTCTCTGGTCTCTGATGTTTTTTTATTTCTTTCCAGATGTATGTGACTTCATTTTTCTTTTTATATCTCGATGTATATATATATATATCACCCAGTAAGTGGTGAGTGGTAAGTATAAAATAGAAAACAATCCCAATTATATATAATTAATCGATTAACCGGTTAAAACTAAAAATAAAAACCGATTATCGGTTAACTGATTAGGAATCGGTTTTTGGTTTTGAAAGGTGCAAATCGATTACTAACCGGCGGTTTTTCCTAACCTATAATCGGTTTGTACTGTATCGGTTACTAACCGGTTACGATTATGGTTAACTTTCGAATTGGTTTGGTTAACCGGTTTGTTTGTGCACCTCTAGGTGAGAGCAGAGGTTTGGATCTTAACTGGGCCTTTAAAGGGATTTTCATGTAATTTAGTACAACTGGGTCGGGTTGGGCTTTTTGCCATTGGGTCACCCCAGACAATCGTGGGCTTTAACATTAATTTGTTGGTCGTTCATAAGAAAGAATAGTAATTGCGATACAAATTATATGAGGGAATTGAATATCACTTTTAATTCTTGGAATGAAAATGGGATCAACAACAAATAGGTAACAACATTGAATTCTCTATGTTGATGTTCAAATCGATCATGTAGTTTGAGGGCCAGCTATTCAATGTTGTATTTTCAATTAATGGCGATTTGCCAAGAACATCTTCAGTAAAGCAAAGGCTTGGCGTGGTTGAAAACGAGGTACTTCATGACCAGCACCGCGAACTGTTGCAAACGTTAATCCATCGTATACAACTTTGTACCCAGCCACCTATAATAATATTATAAATACATGTATTAAAACAAAATCCGATGTTTAGTTTGCTTGATATATTTAAACATACCGAAATTAGGGGAGGTTTATATCTATAATCCTGAATGCTTCTTTTTTATAAAACTTAAGCCTTGTTATAATGATATAAAATATTTCCTGACAAGAAACATTACTTGTTTGGTAGCGTCGGTCCATAATCGCCATGGTTTGATCACTTTAAGATTCATGGCATCAATAGAATAGCGTGTGCCCGAGACTGGAACAACAGCATCAACATCGCCACTGTAAAACATATTCCATGTTATTGATTATCTGATTGCACTCCATTACATCATTTCTTAAAAAAGTCATTTGTCTAAATAAGCTAAAGCATACCTGTAAAGGAGTATTTGAAGACCTGAGGAAATTAGCCTTTTGTATATGGGAAACATAGTTGAGGGGCTATCCTTCCACTTGACAATTAGTTTGCTGCAACAAGATAAATAGATCGTCATATCAATAACAAAAAAGAGAAATGAACCCGCTTTTGGATAAAGCTAGATAGGTTAATTTAGCCCAAACAACAAGTTAATCTGAACGCTTGCGGCTAAGTGGTTTTTGGCCCAAACCGGAGTTAGCAAGGGTTGGGTTGGGTTGCTTGTTGGGTAAAAATGGAAAGTGTCTTTACAATAGTCACTAGTCGAGTTTCAATTAGTTTCAGTTTTGAAATTGTCTTTACAGAACAAATTCATTGCCAAGAAGCATAAATTAAATCTAACCTGCAAGTCTCCCACGGATAAGATAATTTGGTGACATTAGCATGAAAAGCTTTCTGAACATGTGGAAGATTGAGATAGTTTTCAACATACTCTCCTTCACATGGATCCAGCCCACTGGATCTTCTATGACGACCCTTGTTCCTTACCATTACTCCATCAGGCAATGACATACAAGTCGGGCCATATATGTTGTAAAAATCTATATTCCCAATTTCCTCTCCTAACTCTTCCTCTAAGCTTGTACAATAGTCACTAGTATTCGCATTACTACAATTTTGTGTCAATTTCCTATATGTTTCATCCGAAATCAAGGCATGACTCCATAGATAATCGTTAAATCCTTTATCATCTGTATCAGTATTCATTATTCCATTGCCAATCTATAAAATGTGCCAAAATGGAAAAGAATAAATGTTATACCAAGTAGGATATATTTGTTAACATCATAGAACCGCAACGATGTAAGGTATTTACCATAATACCCTTGAAGTTGATTGAAGAAGAGTGGCCCTCCACATTTTTCTTTGTGATTACATCAGCTAGTTCCGGGATATAAAACCCTGTAACAACACATATTCATACATGCTTCATATATTTTTGAAACGCATTGACACGTATTTATATTTAACCTTGTATTATTGAATATGTATCCATACCTGCATAACTTTCTCCGATTATGTAAAAGTCATTGTTCTTGAAATGTGGGAATCTTCTGAACCAATTTATCAAGAAAACATACGAGTCTTCAGCTGTTATAAATTTGAACCAAAAACACTGTTAGTTAGATGACCCAAAACATATCTATATTCTATACACATACAAATCATATGAATTATAACTTTATGTGTCATAAAGTGTTGTTAATGACTTAATGCATCTCCCATTACACTTTGTTTATCTTTTAGAGCCATACATCAATAACCATACATCAAATCTTTAACGAGTTAAGTGCAATGTAACAACTATATATTTTGACAAGTGAAACAATCAAACCAGCAAAAGGTTGAAAAAAACATGTTATTATACTAACAAAACCAGTTAATTTAACAAATTTCACACATTAGTCAATTATAATTTCTATCTAAATGGAACCAAAAGTTCAAAGCTATTGGGTTCCACTTCCACACAAACTTATTTTGATAATTGACTGGTAGTTACCCTACATATATGGGTTTGTCAACTATAGTTAGTGGCCCATTGGGGTCATAGTTAACTTGCTTTCAATATCTTTATACAAGAAAGGGGGATATGTATCTAATGATGAAAGAGAGACATACCAGTCCTTTTATCTCCAGATAAGTCATAATCACTTGTTGTGTTGGAGTAAGAAAATCCAACCCCTGCTGGTGACTCCAAAAACAATATATTTGCAACTGCATAATTATATATAAAGTATGTCATCAAAAACATACATATGTAAACCTTAACTCATACAATTATATCTTAGGCTATCTTCAATGCTAGAGGTGTTCTTGAGCTGCCACATCATATCCTTACAAATCTTTATACATCTTTAGAAATCCTTCAAATCTTATAATTTTATCTGCATTTATACAAACATCCTTACATATCCTTATATATCCTTTTACCTCCACTAAAAACAAAAATATATTAGGTAAGAACAAGCAAGGGCATGCCCTTAGGTAAGGGCATCCTTCAAAAAATCCTTAGTTTTGGACAAGCTTCAACGGCAAAGGATATCCAAGGGCACCTAAGGGCACCCCATTGGAGATAGCCTTATATACAACTTCATTGATGGGAATTGAACCTTTGTTCCATGAAAATCTTCGCGAGTAGAGTGTTTTGCCATCAGGGTTAACACCAAATGGTCCAATCTCGAGCATGGCACCAACCCCGAGTGACGAACATCCTGGCCCTGTGATCGTTATGATAAGTTGTCAATTGAAAGTGACAAAATGTGTTTTTGCATGTTTGAACTTAACTTATATGAAATGTTGGAAAATACTAACAAAATTACTAGCAAAACTAAAAATGAAACCCAAATAATGTTAATAATAAGTCCAAATTTGCACCACAATTCGGAACAAGCATGTCATTTTCTCACAAAAATCTAACTCAATAAGTCTTTTTTTAGTTTGAGTTTCAAATATTACCGTCTAAAAAAATATATCAATTACTGCATTATTGTTATGTTTTTAGTTGAGTATAAGAAACAAAAAAAACACACGTACTATATAACACATGAACATATTAAAGAAAAAAGCAAATGTACCTCCATTAAGCCAAAGAACAAGTGGTTTAGAAGATGGTTCATTAAGAGCTTCAACAAAGTAGTAGAAAAGGTTTCTACCATTAATTCTATCAACATTAATATATCCAGAATATTGCTTAAACATCATCATCTCTTTTGATGATGGCTGACCAGGAAGCCCTCCTTGTATGTAATCATCTTCCATTTTCTTCTCATTGTTGTTGGTTTTCATGTCATTGAAGCCCAGATCATTGACCCAGTTTTCGACGAAGTTGTTGACTTGAGCACGGTGTTTTGAACGCCGGAAGGACATCAAGGTTTCAGCTTGGTTGATCCGTGAACCATGAGCTTCACATTTGCACAATGTCATTGATACAATAAGGAGTAAAAGAAGTTTGAGTTTTGTAACAAACAAAGAGTGTCTCCTCTCCATTTGCTCAATGTCCTATGACTTGAGTGGCTAAATATTAAACACTATATATATAGCATATTTATAGACAAAAGTTAGTAAAACATAATATATCTATACTTCTATACTACTATATAAAAATTATAACTTCTATGTTGAAATTATAACCCCTATGTTGAAAGTTTACATAAATGGGACATGCGAATTGACCATAATACCCTTAATGAATTAAATCACCATAAACTTTTTATATCAAATTACACCATTAGTCCATTATATTATAAAATATCTCTACTAACCCCTTTAAATAAGATACTTTTACTTTTTACCTACACCAATAGATGCCGCCACCACTGTCATCGATGGTTCGCCGCCGCATTGCGCGGATACCATGCTCGTTAACTTACACGGGTATATGATTGATAAAAATCTAGGGTATACAATGCTTAACCATGTATACACCACCAAACATGTTTCATATTATTATATAGAACATGGTTGGTGTTGTACGGTTAAAAAATGATGGAAGATCCGGAATCGATCGAGAAGCTGTAAATTATTCTTAAGACGTCTCAGAAACCGTCACATTATAAATTAGACTACATACATGCATCTAATTCAAAAATTATTACTGGACAAACCAATTAATTAAAACCAATTTCTTTTAATTTATTTATTATCAGTTCACCGTTTTATTTAGTAAAAGATTCGTGTTTCTATGCCTTGGAACACGAAACAAGGGGATACTATGGAACGTTTATTTGAATGATGATTCATGTTTCGATATCGGTATCCCAGCTTGTTTAATATAGAAAAGTATATACAATGTATAATTCTTTTTATTATTAAAAAGTGATAGTTATGGGGCATATTATTATCAGGTGGGGTTAAAAAGGGTGACAATCATGATTAACGTGGGAAGCTTTGTATGGTGACTTTTGGAAAGAAGCCTGTGCCAAATTTGTCACGGTTAAGAAAAAGTGGTCCATTCCCAGCAATTGGAGTGTTATTTTTTGAATATTCTTGCATCGATTTTACCAAGTTTTTGGATAAACATTTCGAAAGATGTCGCCCTCAATCAAGTATGGGGAAGGAATGATGATGATTTCTTTAATTTGGTCAGCTACGTAAAAGTTCCACCTTCTGAATTTTAGGCAATGCTTAGTAATTTATATATTAATGTCATCATAGTTTTTAACTCTTGAGTTCAAGTTTTAACAAGCATCAAATTTTACCATTAATTCGGCATCATGTTTTAGAGCGGACGGGTGATATATTTTTCTCGGATCTTAGAGTTAAGTGGGCTAGTGGCTCTGTGCTCTAGACTAGTGTCTAGGTTGTCCATACCTTTAGCCATTGGGACGTTGCTTACGGAATACCCATTATGTTAGTTGGCCGTTAAAGAAAAAAACTATAAGAGACATAGTAAAAAGGGACGATACATTGCGAATGTTTTCTTTGACCCTTAATTTTTTTAATTATTTTTTCTGGCTATACCTATTTCATCTTGTTTCGTTGGATTAGTTGTTGGCGGCTATGTTGTAGGTGCCGATTAGGAGATGGATTGGTTGTATTAACGGAAACAAACCGTGGTGCCTGTGATTTATTTATAGTCAGTTGCTATAATTTGATTATTGTGCAATTGTGATAATCGTTACGAAATGGACTATTGAAAATTCAAGCCATATCTTGGCATTAGCAAACGCCTACATGTGTATGCAGGTGTGTGTACGTATGTGTTCGCAGTCATTGCCTATTCGCATCTTCTTTTGTCCCGAAACCCCAATTCTAATTTCCAAAGTATATTAATACAAAGTTACGAGTATATGTTATTGGCATGTTTTGACAACCGTCCCCAGTAAATTGACATACGACATTAGATATAACAAAAGGCTGTTATTAATGGTATAATTAAGAAGCTTGCAAAACTTCACAATTAAACAGAGAAAGTGGACAATATAATTAGAACCAAAATATTAATTTGGGCAATGAAATTAGGGCTGAAAAGGATTGGCGACAAATTGCATGTGTTTGTTGCTAAGATGGGTGAAGATGTGAGTTACACCTGTTATGCTTATTTTGACTCGAGTGCTTGTGGGTTGTTATTTAATCTTATAAAAATACTAGATATGTGCCTATATGATGAATTGATGAGCCTACAAACAATATTATATTGTTGGTTTACTTATTTAGAAAAACATGTTACAAAACATATCTTTCGGTCTTGGTCACAAGTTTAAGCCTTTTAACCAATCTAATTGTTCTAAAAAGAAAGCCTAGTATTCAAGCAACGGTCCTCAATTGTTGCTCTTTTAATTCACATTAGTGCTAATCAACCTATTATTCCTCCTTTTGACCATCTCTACTTTCAATCCACAAACCACTCATAACGTTATCTAGATAAAGAGAAACATAAATTTAAGCACATGGAGTGCTCGTAACAACCACCCTCAAGGACTCTTGTCAAAATAAGCATAACAAGTCTAACTCAAGAAAAAATCATAATTGATGACAGGGAAGAAACGTGAATCGAAATTGCAATATTGGCAGAAACCAAGAAAAACCAAAATTTGAATTCGACTACGAGTCTAGAAATAATGAATTAGGTCTTTCAAGTAGGTATTCCGAAATTTGAGTTACCTATGATTTGAAATGAAAACATGAAATTTAGAAAGAAAAAAAAAATCGATCAAAAATATAGTGGTTGGAAGTTGGAACCAAAACTTCATATGTCCTAAACTGTCTCGACTCTCGACCAGTAATATAAGAAAAGGGAAAAAAAATGGTTTTTTCAGCTCACAAAATTCCAGTTACATTCATAGATATTTGTATCCCATTAAAGGAATATAATAAGTCTTTAAAATCTCATCATATGGTTTTCAGATTCAAATCAAATAGCTGGCAGTGTATTCCAAGAAGATTAGCTAACTAACAGGCTGTTGCTGATGGTTGTCGTATCCATTTGACCCATAAGCCGATCCATCTGGAGCGCCATACATACCCGCATCCTGATTCTGATGTCCTCCATAACCATAGCCGCCACCCCCATAACCTTGCTTCATGTAGTAGTTACCACCGTTACCACCCATTCTCTGTCATAACAAATAAGCAAGCATATTAAATGAAGCAGATAGGAATGAGTGATATCAAAAAAGAGGACGTAGAAAAATGAAATAAACGAAACAGCATAAATATTTAAACAAGTTGGTTAGAAGGAAAACTAAAGCTAGGAAACTTGATCCGATTTCAAGAAGTTAACATTTTGGATGTGATGCTATCAAAATATATACCTATAGTTCTTGTCAAAGTACTGAAGACGCAAGAAAGCGAAACTTAAGATGTGTAATATGAAACAGATTATAATCATTTTTAGATTGTATACAGGGATTCCTATTATGTAGACATTAAATATGGAGTGCCCTACAATCCTACATAGCTCCAACCAAATTCAGAGTATACATATTTATTTATCTCTCCTTCGTACTATAATTGAGAAGAGTAAAAATTCATTTATAGAAAGAAAAAAAAAGAATAGATAATTGTTGAGACAATAGATTATAACTTGATTAGATGTATTACTAAGTAACTTGTCAGAAGAGAATATTATAGTTGATAGAAAAGACCGGCGTATTCTAAACTTGTACATCCACAAAATGAAAGAAATCATATTCATAACAATATTTTTCTTTTGACAACTGCTTATAATAATCAAAATTACCAAACGTTCAAAAACTTAAGTACATTACAACTTCAAACAACTAACTACGTGCAAACACTATCGCTGGTGTTCCATTCTATTAATATTGATTATCTAATTTATCTACAAATTATTTTAAATAGAATTATCGGTTTCAAAACACAAATCCAAACAACCCCTTACAGATTCCTATCCGAAAGAATAAGATAAAATACTTGCAAATACACATTCTAAATGAAGATTAATTGTTTTTTATGCTTGTAGTCAACTAAAAAGTTGAAATTTGAGTAGACAAAAAGAAGTCAGAGATTACATACCTGTCTGTTAGCAGGAGTTTTACCCCATGATATACGAACAGTTTGCTTGCCGATCACCGTGCCATGCATGTTCTGAACTGCATCCTCAGCACTGCTTCTGTATAAATAAATTTGAAGAAGAACTTCAACTCCTTAAAAAATCCAAGACTTAAACATATGATAATATTACCAATCTTATAGATAGAAAAAGCTAACTTGTAGCATCTTTCAAATCAAACAAGAAAACAGAGTGCACAGACAGTGTAATTGTCAGATACAATTTAGGTGGTACTACAAAAGGCCAAATTATTTTCCGGTCCCAGAGGCCTGCACAGATGATTACCTGCTGGCAAATTGCACAAATCCACATCCTTTTCCAACGGGAATTTTAACCGATAGAATCTCGCCACACTGAGAAAATGTTTGCCTCAAGTCCTCATCAGTGACTTCTGAGTCGAGTCCTCCCACAAAAATCTGCCGAAAATTACCATGTTAATAAAGTAAATATTGACATTGCTAGCTGATTTATATGGGAAAATCAAGTAACTCACAGTTGTGTTTGAAGAATCTCCATCAGATTGGGAGTTTTGAGGTGCAAATGAACCATTTCCGCCAGTCAATAAAACAGCTAGACGTAAACAACAATTACATATGTCAGTAATAGATAGTGTGTCCATATTCAGAAGTATTGATATTAACATGAAAGAAGATATCGAAAAAGAAAGAAGCTATTAAGGGAATTATTATGTTCAGACTTCAGACCCTGTTATCAACCAAGTGACTCCTTAACAATGAAAGATCAAAAGGTAATATGCAAAAAATCTGAAACGAAACAAGCCAATGTAAAAAGCTCAACCACAGAAAACTAGGGATGAAAAGAGGCAGGTAACGCAGGTAAAGTAATGGTCAAAACAGGTTCATTTTAAAGAAGAAAATATTTTCTACGGGTCAAAACCAGGTTAGGTTGGTACAGAACTATTATCCAGAAAGCTAACCAGCATGAAGTATGGCTACAGATTTATCTATTATCTTAATAAATATAAGGTTTTAAATAGAACGCTTCAGAGGGTTTACGCATTCAAAGTACATGGTGGGCAACTTTCGGCCATTTGATGCATATCCTTATCAACTTTTTATTTCTAAAAGCTTGTCTATCTGTTAGATATAAAACATAAACAAATCAACTAATTCAGAAGTAAGTGGTTTACAAGTGTCACCTCTATCCATGGGCCATGGCTAAAGAAACAAAACCTAGAAAGACATACCTTGAGATGGAAATTGACTCTGTCCATATTGTTGTTGAGTAGGTGGTTTCTTAGGGGTTGCAACACCAATGCGCATAGCCCTACTTGAACAATATTGGCCATTCATTTCATTCATAGCTCTTGTTCTCTCATTCTCGTCACCAAATCTCACGAACCCATAACCTTTGGAACATCCGGTATTTGTATCAACAACTACTTTTGCACCTTTGACAGATGAATATCGACCAGCAAATGTTTCATACAACATTGCATCACTAACATCTGGAGCCAAATCACCTATAAATATGGATAGATCTGAACCAGTGTCTGCGCGTTTTTCACCCGTACTAAAGCTTGCCCAGTTCAAACGAAAAACTTGATCTGTATTTGGCATCATACTCCCGTTGTGAGTCTGAAGAACTTTCTCAGCAGCTTCGTGAAAGGCAAACTCGATGAATCCATATCTCTCTGAATGACCAGTCTGCTTGTTTCTTATCACCTTTATAGATACTACCTGAAATTTTCAGGAACCCATACAGCATAAAAATCATAATTTCCCGATAATAGAATGCGACTTCCCATTCTCAGACAAACATACGTCGTATCACCAGTCATAGTTGTATAAAATAATTAACTAATCCTTTTAAAACATAGTCTATAAGATCTTGATTCAATTTAGCAAATAAAACTCTCAAGTAATTGACATGTGAGCATCTACACAAAGAGCACAAAAAAGCTTCTTTAAAGTTAGTAATACCAGTCATCCTGTTGATTATGTAATTCCACATTATTGCTTTAGTTTGATAACATTAATGCAATTTACTATACTATATAGCAACCCAAAATAGATGTAGGGACCATCCACCTCTTTCAAATAAAGCATATGAGATCAGACTCAGACATTTGAGCCCAAAAATAGTCTACAGCCATTATAGACATGCAAGATTTCAAAAGACCTTTCATAGATATATAACCCGAACAAAAAGATGAAATTCTAGTTTTAAAATTCAACGAACTTAGTAGCAATAAATCATCTATGGCATTTTCAGCAAAAAAATGAACAAAATGCTGCTTTTATACATATCAAACAAGAGTGATTCACAATTTCACATCATAGTACTTAAACTAGTACCAATGACCATCGCAATTTCCACACGGAAAAATTACTTAGTACACATATAACCTACATTCGATGCAAATGTCGTATCATTGATGTGTAGAAAAATTAATCTTTTGTGTAAATTAATTTCCTTTCTCTGAAACTAATACAAAATTCTATGAACTAAAAATAAATGAATCTTGGTTAACCTAACAACTAAATACACATAAACTCATAAAGCCTTACATGAATGGGTTATTTGGTATTTTCATTGCTTATTTTAAGTACTTATTGGTCTTGGCTTATTTGTAATGCAAATAAACAACAAATTTTCTTTCTTTGATAAGCATCTTAATATTTTTTGAAGTACTTTAGAAAAATTTTATAAACACAATCTCAATCACAGATTAGTATCACAAGTAGTTATGGCATGATGAATATTTCTCTTTTTGGAATTTTAGAATAATCCCTAAAAATCACCAAAATTGTACCTTATATTTCCAAATCACACCAAACATATATATTCCATTTGCACTAACACCAAATTAACAAAAAAAAACATACATATTCACATAAATAAACAATCAATATCTTACACAAAAATAGAAACTAACATATAAATAGTCAAAAAGGTCAAATAGGTAAAAAAGACGAGATTTTTCCATATTAAGACAGATACTCAGGGGCTCAGGTATTCAAACCCGACCCACGATCAAGATGTTTTACCTCAGCTAACCGTGGTGGTCAAAGGGTTAAAAAAAAAGTCAAAAAATACCTCGCCGGTTTGACCAAAACAGGACTGAAGGTAAGATTCATCCATCCAATGTTGTAAATCGCCAACCCAAAGAGTCTTATTATCTTCGCTTGAATTCTGAACATTATTATTATGATTACTTTTATGTTGTTGTTGTTGTTGTTGATAATGTTGTTGTTGATAATAAGGTAAATAGTGTGGCGGCGGCTGTTGATACATCATGGCGGCGGCGGCAGCTGGATGCATAGCTGCCGGATATTGTTGCATAGCCAACCATTGTTGGTGTTGATATTGTTGCATAGCCAACCATTGTTGTTGTTGTTGTTGTTGTTGTGCTGTTATATCATTGGTTGTGGGTGTTCCGTTGCCGGCGCCGGCGGGGGGTGTCGGTGGTTGCATCTTAAGATTTAAGGATTTTGGTTGGCTTTTCGGTGAGTTGTTTTTTAGCCGAATATAAAGGTGCTATGGCGGCGAGAAGTGGAGGACGGTGGAAGGGCGGCCGCGGGGTTTTGAGAGAACGAAAGATGGATAAAGGGAAAAAGAGAAGTGAAAGACGGCTAATTTTACGAAGACTATAAAGAATGTTTGAAATTTACATATGACTTCCTTTGTGTTTTGTTGTAGGTTTTTTTCGAGTCCTTTTTCCTTGCGTAACTTATAGCAATTGCCTTAAACTTTTGGAAAAATTCGTTCGATATCTAAGTCAAATATGTTACTCTAATGTATAACCATTAGGTTTTAGGACCTCCGGGACCTCAATTTTCATATTGATGTGTTATGATATTATACTTACGTTACATGTGCAAGTTGCAACCACTAATCTAATTAGAAGTCGTTCTGTTAGGGCAAAGGTATAGTCAACTATTTATATCGACAAAAAGCATCGTCTATCATCGGCTCTTTGGCAACCCTATAGCACGCGAATCGGCTAGTTTTGACAAGTTTAATCGGCTAGCTTTGGCTATATATGTCGGCATGTTTTGATCGATCCTTGTGAACGTTGAAAGCGTGCCTTCATGACCGTTTTTTTTTGTTCTTGTGCCAAAATGATTAGTATCACCGAAAACCAAAAAAAAATGATTTGGGGGTTTTCGATTTTGAGGCTAGATCTATATTTTTCTTGGCTTCTATTGTCGGAATACGTGCCGATAAAACTTGCCGATTCTCCTAACGTTATATTGCACCCTTTCTGGTGAGATCGGAAACCCCTCTTTGGGCTTTCCGGTGGTTGCCGGCTAAGAACGTTCACTTTTTTAACGGCCAAAACTTTGTTTGCCTTGTGCAAGGGTGTAGTTGGCTATTTGACTACTTGTTCGGTTTTCCGGCGAGCCCTTTTTTGGGGTTTCCGGTTTAATCCATTAGGGTCCAGTTGCTTTGTTGGTTCGGTTTTCCGGTTAGCCCTTTCTTGGATTTCCAGTGAATTGCTGGTGTTGTTGCATGTTGCATAACTTACGGCAGCTATTTTCTGGCGAGCCCTTTCTTGGGTTTTACGGTGAACTGCTGTTGCTGCTTATATGTATACTTATCTTTTTACATTGTCGTTAATTGCATGTTTGTGATTAGCTTAGTAGTGTTAACTTAGCGGTAGCGTTGTCAGATTTTTCCTTGGTAGTGTTGCCGCATTTTGTTCAATTAAAGCAATAGGTAGCTGGAAAAAGTAGTTTTAGCCGATGATGGTATCGTTGAACGGTTAGGTTGTCGGTGTTACGTTAAATGGGCGATGATGATACAAATGTTCGTAAAAATGGGACTCGGATGATCCGAGGCGTATCTTGGCGGGGTAAACCTTCGGGTTAGCAGCCATGGCGTCTCCGACTTCCGAAATTCCCGACCCCTGAATTATGAGCCCAAGTTTCTATTTTATAAAAAAAACGGTCACTTTTTATGTTTTCCGACAACTTTTTTTAATTTCCGGTTACCTTTTATATGTTTTCCGACATTAGTAAGTTGGCAAGTTTTGGCTAGTTTTGTTTGCTACACCATGTAATTTGGCAAGTTTTGGCTAGTTTTTTGCAACGACACGTGTCGGCTTGTCATTGGTCGAAAACTTGCAAATTTGCCAAAGTTTTGACACTACACCCTTGCCTCTTATAGATAGGTTGTTCAAAATTAGGCATGCTAAATATATCTTTTTTAAAAGGCAATATCACAACAAGTTCCAATTTTGTATTGCCCGGTTTCAATTATTTTGATTACGTGTTGTTATTAATGTTGTGTCATTAACTCACTATATATTTTTGCTAATGGGAGTGATATTTATACAACAAAATTTATTCATCTACAACAAAAGTACAAACTGTATTACATAGTGTACAACTGTATTATGCAGGATTTGTTGTAGATGGCTAAAATTTGTTGTAGCAATATCACTTCCCTTTTGCTAAAACATTTGCATATCAAATAGATATTTAATTAAGTGAAATACCATAACTATATTCAAAAGTTTCGGAGTATCGAGTTTATACATTTGTTTAGCGCTTGGAAACAACAACTATATTCAAAAGTTTCGAGTATGGAGTACATATATCTGTTTAGTGCTTGGAAACAACAAATCAAAGACCAATAGAAATAACAATAAAAATTTTCAATATATGGCCAACAAGTTTAAACCAATTTTTACTAGGTTATTCTACTAGGTTTCGAGTTTAAATTTTTACATTTATGAGGTGAATTATTTATTATTCTTAATAATAATAATATAGAAATACATACTATTATTATTCTAATTATTTTTGTTATTATTATTACTGGAAAGCAAAAAGGAAAAAATTAATGCAGCAAACCAATATAGAAATACATATATTTTGTTTTTGTAAGAAAACCAAAAATAAAAGACTAAAAAAGTAATTATACGTAAAGAAGTCAAAAGGAAAAAGATATGCAAGAAATCAAAATTAAATCACGAAGAAAAAACTAAAATGGGGTACAACTTGAAAAAATTTAAATAGTGATATGGTGTGTGACATGAAGGAAAATTTTTAGTATATTAGTTAATTGGAAGCCAAAAGGGAAAAAAAATTCAAAAAGGCTAGGACGTGACAAAATCCATACCATGGTACGAGATGTGATATGACGGAATCAGGTTGGTACGTGGCGGTGGTACTACTCACTTTGTTGTGTTTTAACAAAAGATACAAGATGTGATGTGGTGGAATCGGGCCGGTAGGTGATTGATGAATAGTTTCATTTTAGGGTTAAGTACTTTTTTTTTGTCTATGTAGTTTTTCGATTTTACAGTTTTCATCATCGCCGTTAACTTTTGGCCAAAATCATCCATGTGGTTTGCATTTCGTCCTTGGATCCGTTAACTCCTCACCCGCCTTGCACGTGAGGGACATTTATGTCTTTTTACCCGTCTTCATGGTTTGTCCCCATGGTTAAGTGCAAAATGCGTCCTTATGATTTGTCGTTTTTGCATTTCCACCCTTTTCTTTAACAAACATTCAATCACAATAATTTAATCAATAACCAAAACAAAAACTTATATATACTTACATATGAGGATCTAATTTAATACCATCTAGTATGACTAATTTGTTTTATTTTATTTTTAAAAAATATTATAAAACTTATTACAATTTAACGAAAGTAGTTCAAATATAATTACAATCCACTTAAAAATAATACCAAATAAATACTTTATAACAAAATATAAGTTTTAAAGTTCACAAATTACAAAAAAATAATATTAAAGTATTATGAAAAAAATAAAAAATGAGAATATCTGAAATACCAGAACGGTAATACCAAAAAATACCGGAAATAGTTGTACTAGAATACCCTCTGATACTGGTATTATAGGTAATACTGTATATACCTGTATTTAAAACATTGTATGTATGTGTTTGCATTTGAAGGTTATTGACTAGATCCTCAAATATAGGTATATATATAGGTTTTTGTTTTGTTTGAATTAAATTCTTGCCGGTACTTTTTATTTGTTTTGTTTTGTTTGAAAAGTTCTTCTGGATTTGTTAACGGCGAGGATAAAAAATGCAAAAATGACAAACCACAGGGACGATTTATGCACTTAACACTATAAAACTCATGGGTTTCTTGTTTTTGAGAATGAAAATGGGTGAAAAGACGAAAATGCCCATAGCGTGACTTGCATGTGAGGGGGTGAACGACAAAGTTATAACGACAGAGACGAAATGCAAACCACGAAGATGATTTCAACCAAAAGTTAACAGTGAAGATGAAAACTGCAAAATCAAAAAACCACATGGACGGAAAAAGTACTTAACCCTTCATTTTATTGTCTTTTATCAATAAGAGTTAACTGTAAAGTTGATCCTTATGATTTGTTAATTTTTGTAATGAGATCTCTTTTTAAGTTCAGTGGCAATAGGGTTGTTAAATCAATAACTTTTGCATTCTTGGTATAAAATTAACGAATCCGTTAATAAAGAGGAAATTTGTTAGACTCAAATCTCATCTTGGAAGATCACAAACTCATATGAATGCTCCTCAAGTCCTCATCAAGGTTGAAAAGAATATACCATCCCCGTCTCAATTTAAATGTCATAGATTGATATTTTAAAACTTTCTTGTTTAATTCTTACCATCAATATTTTTGTTTGTGTTATATAATACTTGATGTAAAATATATGAATGAGTAGGACTTTAAATGTATTTTACATTGATATAAATTTCATTAAATATTATATAACACAAACAAAATTATTTACGATCAAAATTGTTAAAGAAAGACTTAACGAGTTAAAATAGAACCTTTAAATTCGTACGGATAAAATAGTTCAATGTGTGCAAATTTACGTGAAAATTTCCAAAATGGACTAACAAAACTTTAAAGCAAGAGAATTATATAGGCAATAAAAAACATACAAAGCAAATTGATAGCAAGATGTAAATAATAAATATCATTCGATGACTTTCATGATCAATAATGTATTAGGAAAGTAAAATATAATATTTAACTACTTTCGCACATAAATAATGACGCACATAGAACAACAAAAGTCTCATATTTAACCACTGGGTCACTGGGACACTTTGGTGGTGGTTTAACCTTGTCGTATACGTACACTTGAATTATAAGATTGCATCAGATTTGATTTATCAATAGATTAAGTCATTAAACTAATTAGTAGGATTATCAAGGTGAACTTGTTTGAAAGTAGGCCACAATTTATTGTCTAATATATCTTAGTTCATATTAGAAAATATAACTATTGGTAGAGATTGCAATCAAGTCAGGATTGGGTTAGCAAATTCATGTTGACATGTCAAAGGGTTGAATAACGCGCAAATCGACCCCCACGTGGTATCAGTAACTTGTTAGAAAGACATGATATGTCAAGTCGACTTACGACTTACGTAAAAGGTTAGCCGGTTGACGATTGATTTCGGATTGAACATATCAAGTGAATGATAATTGGGAGGGTGATTTTAGGTTAATTATGTCGATTTAATGTCAAATGGGTTGGGAGAGTGACTCATTTTTGAGGATCGTTTTTCGTAAAATAAATAAAAAAATTGGTTTCAGATTGAACAAGTAAAATGTTTGACATCTTAGGCGGGTGTCTAGCCTGAGGTATTAGTTTCATGTCAAACAACATGTTATAATTTTATCAAATACTAGGTCTTTTTACCCGCGCAATGCGCGGTTGTTATAAATACAGTTGAGTTAAGTGTTATCAATACACCATTACATGAAATCAACAAAAAGAAGAGTTGTTGAATAGGTTAAATCAAACCAAGAACTTGAGTTTTAGATACTAAACGTCTAAACGAACCTATGATGTAAGTGCCTCATACAAAAGACGGTTATAAAGTCCTATAATCTAAAGACCTGAAAGTATAAACACATATGCTATAGGGTTATCATCTTTGTATAAAGAGTGATCACTTGTTAGGTTGATGAGAGATGAAGCATCCAAAGAGCCCATCGATTCTTCCCTTGATTTTGAGTACTTCTCCAAATAAAAAGTCACCACCAATTCTTGGTAACCAAAAAGGAAAAGAGCACATGTATAATACATAATAGCTATTTCTTTATAAAGCCGTCAACTTTGATAGTGTCTTATCTTGAACATCAAAAAGATAAAGTAAGAGAATAAGCTGGTCTCAGGAGTGTATGGTCATGGATAAAATTTCCCTAATATATTTATGTTTTAAATATAAATAGTCTATTTGTTAGACTAAACAAATGGGTCAAATGGGTTAAACCGGCTCAGATTCCTATTGGTCATCAACATAATAAAAAGAACATTAACGACTGATAGAGGTCGCCAGATAACTTCAAATATAATATTACAATTTTGTGAAATGTTCCAAATGAACCGAATCACCAAGCGGAAAAGAGATCAGACCCTCACATTGTTGTTTGAGAATTCCCCATACACCAGATAACACATGAGTACTAACACTTGTTATTGCCAAAAAACTTGGTCCCTGTGAAGTATTTTAACTGTCATGCACTCATAGTTCACTAATATGAAAAGAAGTAAACAATGAACAATCAAACATAAATCTAGTATATAAATCTTTGGGAAATAAAGAGAGTAATCAAATATTTAGAAAAGCCAACTATTTACTTTAAGTTCTCATTATCCCACATTTTGATACAAATCTATCATAAAAACTGAAACACACAAATCAAAAGGAAAAAATATTAGACCACACACCTTTAGTCTCCAAAAACTAATAAGGGTGCAGGTTATAAACTCTAATCCCGTAAACAAAAATCTGTATCATATCAAGTGGAAACTCCAAGATGGTTGCTAAGCAACTTCTGTTCCTTCTTTTCTTGCACAAAATCAGCATTCCTATAAACTAATCCTATCCAAATAACAAATACAGTTAAGTTGAAAAATGCCGTTATAACAGGTCACTCATTTACATATATAAGGAATGCATATTAAACTCTGCAAATAACAGTTATAAAATTAAGCCAGCTATTTACTTTAAGTTCTCATTATCCCACGTTTTGATACAAATCTATCATAAAAACTGAAACACGCAAATCAAAAGGAAAAAATATTAGACCACACACCTTTAGTCTCCAAAAACTAATAAGGGTGCATGTTATAAACTCTAATCCCGTAAACAAAAATCTGTATCATATCAAGTGGAAACTCCAAGATGGTTGCTAAGCAACTTCTGTTCCTTCTTTTCTCGCACAAAATCAGCATTCCTACAAACTAATCCTATCCAAATAACAAATACAGTTAAGTTGGAAAACGTCGTTATAACAGGTCACTCATTTAATTACATATATAAGGAATACATATTAAACTCTGCAAATAACAGTTATAAAATTGTGTCACCTTGAAGATAGTTGTTATTGGAAAATAAGTACATGTTTTTTTCTTCACATTTTTCCAAATTTCATTGCACTTTGTAATTAAGACACCATTCATGTTAAAGTAAAATACTATATGATTCACTCACAGGTTATACAAACACTAAAAATACTAAACTGAATTGTGTTACTCTTCTATATTAGGTGCAAAAATGCAGTTAACTTTAGTCCTACATTTAAATTATAGATTTTCCACACGTATCAGTGTATATACTAACATAAATTAGAGAAAGTTTTAGTTACATAAACAATATGAAAAAACAACTTAGCTAGCTAGTCGCCAGTTTTTTGATAGATACTGTATTAACAAAATTTTGTCGTTAACTCAATGATAATGAACCCGAAATCTTGAAAGTAGTTAAACGATGCTTATACACCAACAAAAATATACTGCAAAATTAGGTTTAAAACAAAATACCTTAAATGTTGTCATCTTGAGTGGCTTCTTTTCATCATCTGTAATCACTATCAAAAAGTAAAAACAAATAATCCAAGTTCAATAAGCGTTCAAAATTATTGACCCTCTTAGTTGAGCGTAGGTGACTTTATGACCCGCGTCATCTATACATCTGTATACATATTTTTTGATTTAATGTATCCATATTAAAAAAAAACCTATCAATTGAATTACAACAAACACCGATAAAGTTTCAAACTTTACAACTCAATGAGCATTAAAATTCAATTTTTATAGGTTTTTATTTTCAGACCCTAAATAAATATCTAAATTGATAACACGTATATGATAAATATGTATATATATATACACAAATTGTAAGTATAGAAATTGGAAAAAGATAGTGGGAACATATCAGCTTAAACAAATAAAAAAAATCAAATAAATCAAAACAAACTAACTCAAGAGATGGAAAAAAATCAAATTTGAAATAGATATTTACAGTGATTAAGGATGATTATTACCGTAATGAATAGATTAGGGCATGTTGGAAAGAAAAAAGGCTTAACAGGAGGAAAAAGGGGGAATAAATATATTAGGGCATGGAAGAACATGGTAAAAAACATGAGGAAGAAGGGACGGGTCGCCTGAAATAATCGGGTGGGATTTAGGTCTGCGTGTTTTTCCTTTTTTCCAATTATTATTATTATTTTATTATTTAGTATAAAAGTAAATAAGATAAAATATGAAGATGAAACCTAAGATAAATCCCAAGTGGCAGTTTTTTAGCATAACTTTAAATTTGTAGAGGGTCTAAAAAGGCTTGGTTAACTACTCTTTTAATAATTATATAGATATACGGAGTATATTAGATAGTTTCCAAAAATAGGTATTTACCCAAATGGTCATTAGACCATCACCATCGATGATTTAATCTATGGTTCGGTCGGACATAAAGTAAATTAATAATATTAAACAAATTCAAAGCCAACCGCCCCGGGCTATCCACCCAACATTGTTTGTGTCATAAATTTTTGAACGTGGTTAATGCTCAAGATGACACATCATTTGTAGGATTTAGTTTATTAATTTTGTATTGTATCTTATGGGATGATATATATATATATATATATATATATTTGTATTGTTTCCTTATGTACATAATATATTACATACTGGAATATTACGTAGTGAAAATTCATGTTTTTTTATAACACTTTTCATTTTATGCTACTCGTATAAATTTCTTTTAATTTATTTTATGTTAAGATTATAAAAATGAAGTATCTATTTTGCTAAATATGTGTTGATGGATAAATTAATTTTTTGTCATATAAAAAGTATTTCTTTTTAAAAAAAATTTATTTTTTATATGAAATAATAAAAAATTAATTATAGATGATATAATATATTAAAAATATATTTTGGTTAGATTGTTAATGGGAGTGTGAAAATTTGTTTTAGTTGGGTTGGATGAATATAAGAGAGAGAAAATAATTTTATAATAAATAGTATTGGTGGATTGGGTTGTGAATGGAGATGGCCTTACACCCTCACCAAAAAGATAATATGTGTGACAAGTTAGTTGGTTGATGGTTCAAAAAAGCATAACATAACCAATCTAGTTTTGTATCGAATTTAGGCTCTATTTTAGATTGTGTTAAGTATTATGATTCCTAATTGTAATATGCAATGCAATCAGGAATCTATCACATATATTTTGTAGTCACATAACTAATGAGATTTTAAGAAAGAAAGGTGAAAAAAAAATTGATCAACATCTCTAATCTTTACCAATTTCAAAATGGACGTTGTAAAGTATTATAAATATATATATAAGAAAAATTTGTGGCTAACCGTTTAAAATTGTATAGACAAAGGAAAATGATAAATCCTCATAAACAATCGTTCTAATTATGTGATCATGATATTTGGTATAATTAAATGATGAGATTTTGAAAGAGAATGGGTAGATTATACTAATCATATTTTAAGATTTTCAAAAATATTATTGAGCTATTTATTAATAGGATATAACATTTTTCAATTCTCATTGGCAATAATTTTTAAACTATACTCAAAGTTATTGACCAAACCAATTAGTCATCTATACTTTCTTATAAGAGCATCGATAATAAGAAAAAAGTCTTTGAAAGTTTTTTATTTTGCCACCTATTTAATCCATTAAATTTAAGTTATTAAAAAGCTTTTACTCAAATGAAAAAGGTTTTTCTAAAGCTTTTTAACAAACCAAACAATGAAAAAACATTTTGCTCAAAAGGTTGAAGATTATCAACCTATCCGTAAATAAGTCATTCACTCAAATGGTATCAATCTTTTCTAAAAGCTTATTTAAAAAAAAAAAAAGAAGGATTTTCATCGAGTAGTAATTGGAGATGCCCTAACGCGATTTGTTTTCCTCTGTTTTGTCATTCAGATTTTGTGAAAAGGAAAGAACAATAGTATATGTTAACGTTAGTAAACAAAAAGGGATGCAAGTGTAATTAAGGTAAGTAGAAAAGGGGTTGTTGGATCTGGGAAATTGCCCTTTTGCTTTGCCCTAGTGTGTGCATTGTTTTTCACGAGGATTATTTACAACCGTCAGATGTGACAGAATGGTGGCAATCTATTGAAGAATGACTTATGTCTGATTAACCGACAGCTACTTGGTTGTGGGACTAGTTTATGTATCATAGATCTTGATCCAAATACTATAAATAAAAGGAAAGTAGTAAATTAATTCTGAACAGGATTCGTGACCGTTGATATAAAACATCAAGTGGCTATATAAAATAAGGAAAATGATAAACAATAAATAAGGTCAAAATAGCGGCTGTCTAGCACCACTACGTCGCATGTGATACAAATTAGCGGCATGCCTTCGGTGAACGCGGCTACTCACTCGTTTTCATAAATATTTACTAGTTTTATTGTTTTGTTTTGTTTACTCATGTTCCACCATTGTGAAGGAGATTGTAATTGCAATTTTTCACTTTTTGTAATTAGGAGATAATTTGACTTTTAAGTTCTTAACTAGCGCTTGAAAATGAGGCTTGAGTAGGTTGTTCTTAGCCTTTGACATATTTCTTTATGTGTACGTGTATTAAGATCGGCGGTGAATCCAAATTGTCGATGGGGCGAAAATCAAATCATGAAAATTGACAAAATAATTAACATCTATACAAATCAATCCTAATAACATAAAATACATGCAAACATCAATTAAACAGCCTAGAAAACACTTTAAACTTAATTCCTAAATAGAACCCAACAATATCAAACCATAACAAGTATTTACATCAGAATTTGAAATCAAGCAACCTCATAAACAGATTGTAAACAGGCCCAACAACAGACAAATAACACAAGTAGGTAGTAACTATTTGAATGAAAATTCAATCTCAAATAATAGTTTAAACTTCATTTAATCCTTCTTGTGATATTATAGATCATACACAACAACATCGTAACGAAAATTTGACAAAAATTACAAAAAAATCAGCTAGTGTTGTGGAGGTTCTCCATTTTCAAATTTACAATAAAAAATTTAACATCACAGCATTTGTAATAATATTAGCCTATTAGGTAACAGCAAGTAAACATTTTGTGTGAGGTAACCGTGAAAAAAATGATCACGAGTTTTAATTTACAATAAAAATAAATTTAAAAATTTGAACTAACTTGTATCATTTATATTCATTTTTCATGAAAGAAAACTAATAGTTTATATAAGTTTATGTAAAATTGAAATTCATGTAATCTTTATAATTGTCTAATCGAATAAGTGTGGGTGATTGTGATTCCATGCAGCATCATGTCTTCATAAGTTACATTTCACAATAGTAATTCTTTTTTGTTAGTGTGTTTTTCCTATTTTGATGGGCTAATGGGGCCATATATTTTTTTGAGTTGGGTCCAACTGAAAGTATCTCAAATTTATCGTTTGCTAGGCTAATATGGACTGGGGTCTACTACCCCCAGGCCCATATCTTGTTGGAATAAACATGATTCGATTCGAGTGATAAAACATCCCCAATCGTCCTGTGGAACCTGTAAGAGCATAAAGCATAATTTCGGGTTCCCATAACAAGGTGATTGAGTAATAATGAGATGATAAATTCGGCTAGAACATGATGCACGAATTAGAGAGGAATACACACACGAAAATTAGGGCATTATGTGTGTAGGGATTCACCTTAACTTATGGTTAATTACCCTCTATTTATAATGAGAGTAATTACACATTCAACCCTTTAGTATTTACACATACAACCCTTTTGGTGTTTAATGTGTGTACCACTATTCTTCTTAGT
Organism: Erigeron canadensis; assembly: GCF_010389155.1. Classification (NCBI taxonomy): domain Eukaryota; kingdom Viridiplantae; phylum Streptophyta; class Magnoliopsida; order Asterales; family Asteraceae; genus Erigeron; species Erigeron canadensis. The sequence continues at coordinate 34,993,576 of NC_057764.1, read as the reverse complement.
TACAATCACCTAATGGGAAACCCTATACTACGTCTCTAAGAGTAAATACGCCAATCATATATTTACTTAGACATAGGGATTTCAGTTATCGTCAATTATCATATCAGGAATGATACATGATCAGTGACGGTCACACTAACGTGGTTCCAACATATCTTACATATTGAATCCGCCATGGATTAAGATGGTCAGCCACTCTGCCCCCAACAATTAGTATAGAGCACTATGCATGCTTCCCATTACTATTTCCAAAAAAAGAAAAGAAAAGAAAAAGAAAAATGTAACTTAAAAATTCAATTTTAATTAAGACGATTATAAAAAACCTAAAATTTAATTTATAAATACTCAAAAAGAAGTTCAAATTTCAATTTAAAACTTTTAGGGGAATATCATCAATAAAAGTTTACAAATAAAACGCCATGACATACCGGTCTTGAAGATTAGATTCGGATGCTCCAGGATCACAAGATAATCCAAAAGCATGTGTATTAAATTCAGCAAATTCATGAAATATTACGTACAGCCAAATAAACATTATCTTTTTATATGTTTTATCTTCCTTTTTAACATTATTAAACAAACATTATATCTATAAATAGGAAGTGATACATGCATCCCACAAAAACTGTGATATGTACGTATCTACTATACGTACAACCAGTCAAATTTTAATATTTTATACCCTCCAACACATCCTTTATAAATTAAAGTTGTTCTAAACCAACTCATGATTATGCTTCTTTGAGTTGTAGATGAAATGGATTCATCATCAGCAGCAAGTGATATAGCCAAAGATATAACCAATTTTATTCGTATATACAAAGATGGTCATTTTGAAAGATCATACGTTTTTGATGTTGTTCCACCCGGAATAGACCCTTCTACCGGGGTTAACTCAAAACAGGTCGTGTATTCACCCGAAACCAACATGTTTGCTAGGCTTTACATTCCAAAAAACGCAACCCAAACCCGTAAACTGCCGCTTCTAATCTTTTTTCACGGGGGTGCATTTATTGTAGAATCCGCAGCTTCGTCTCTTTACAACAATTTCCATAACCTCGTGGTTTCGGAAGCCAATATTGTTGTTGTCTCCGTAGAGTATAGACTTGCACCCGAATTTAAACTTCCTATAGCTTATGAAGATTCGTGGAATTCAATCAAGTGGGTTGAGAAACATGTTAATGGGAATGGTCCCGAGTCATGGCTAAATGACTACGTGGATTTTGAAAAAGTGTTTATTGGTGGGGATAGTGCCGGGGGTAATATAACGCACCATATGGCGATCCAATCTGGGTTGGGTCGCCTAGATGGAATGTCTTTACATGGGGCTATTTTGCTCAACCCGTTCTTTTGGGGAAAAGAACGGATTGGAAGTGAATCAGAACGGGTAGAACCTAATATGATTGTGGATTTGGATAACATATGGGATGTGGTGAAACCAGAAGGTAGTCTTGGGATGGATGACCCGTTGATCAACCCGGCTATGGATCCAAGAATAGCGAGTACGGGTGTGTCCAAGATGTTGGTTTGTGTGGCAGGGGATGATTTTATGAGGGAAAGGGATTGGAATTACAAGAAATTGATTGAAGAAAGCGGATGGAAAGGGAAATTGGAGGTGGCTGAAGACAAAGGGGAGGGGCATGTGTTTTTTCTCAAGAACCCTTTTTCTGAAAATGCTATTGCTTTGCGGACTAGGGTCTCTACTTTCATCAATAATGAAACTTGAGAGCATTGGAACTGTTGTATGGTTTTAATTACATTTCAAAACGTTTTGTCGGACATGTCGTTAATTAATATATAAAGTTTGTTGGCCATTGAGAAAAATTAACTGGAGAGCATGGGTTTAAAAGTGGATTATTTATAGAAAACTCAAGGTTGGCAGCTTAAATAAAGTTGTTTTAAGTCAAGTTTGAGTTCGAGCTCAAACATAGAAATTGAGCTTAAAATGTATAATGTGTCGAATTCAAGCCAATAAAACATTTCATCTTTTATCATCGAGCTATATGTAAATGTACGTCTATAATGTATGTGCGTTCATTGGAGTTCGCTATATAAGCTCTTTATTTGATGTTTCAAACTTCAAATTAGTTCAAACTTCTTATACAGAACTTGGAAAATATATAGTTGCTAGACTGTGTGAATATGCAAAGTTTTAATTAATGTACGTATACATTTTAAATACCTTCTTGATCCAATGAACATAGACAAACATAAAAAAAACGTGTTTGTCATTGCTTTCCAAAAGATTTTTCCCAGACAACAGGAGAACCACAAAGTAGTCGTACTAGAGTTATCCATTCGATACTATGTTCTGTGACAAAAAAAGATATATATATATATTTCAGCTATATATATTCTGGCAGGCAGGCAGGGCTCAGTATTCTATCCACTCGTGGCCGAGCTCAATACTAATGACGGTAACTTATCTTCTAAATTTTACGAGTATAACAAACCTTAAATAATGTTTGTTGCTACCTCTAATTTAATCAAGTGATCCGTAATAGTACTCAGCTCTTTGGTCCTTTTTTTTTTTAAAACGTTTTACTATTCGTTGTTTATGAACTTGTTTAGATTAAGAGTTATTACTCGGCACATTTTTTTATGTATAAATATATAATGTTTTTACTTTTTAGAGTTCTTCAATTCCTGTGATATTTATAACTCCAGCTTAATTGTTTTGGGCAGCTTTTTGAGGCCAGGGAAGGTTAATTTTTATCCTTCTGATTATTTTCTAGATCCATCATTGTTAAATATGGAAACTTCAGCAGAAGAAATTGCCGTAGATATTCCTGACCTTATTCGTATATACAAAGATGGTCATTTCGAGAAATTTCATGTTCCTGGTAGTGATATTGTTCCACCCGGAATAGACCCTTCTACCGGTGTAAACTCGAAAGACGTTGTGTACTCGCCTGAAACCAACATGTTTGCTAGGCTTTACATTCCAAAAAATGCAACCCCAACCCGCAAACTGCCTCTTCTAACATTCATCCACGGGGGAGGGTTTGTAATCGGAACCGCGGCTTCATCTCTTTATCACAACTTCCTCAATCTCCTTGTTTCGGAAGCCAATGTTGCTGTTGTCTCCGTGGAGTATAGGCTCTTCCCCGAATTTCAACTTCATATAGCTTATGGTGACTCGTGGGAGGCGATCAAGTGGGTCGAGAGACATGTTAATGGGATTGGTCCAGAGCCATGGTTAAATGAATACGTGGATTTTGAAAAGGTGTTTCTTGCAGGGGATAGTGCAGGAGCTAACATAGCTCACCAAATGGCAATCCGGGTTGGGTCCAATAGTCTGGATGGTATGCGGTTCCAGGGTGCTATTTTGCTCCACCCGTACTTTTGGGGAAAAGAACGGGTGGGGACAGAATCTGAATGGATGGAACCTACAATGATCCGGTATTTGGATAACATATGGGATGTGTTGAAACCGGAAGGTAGTCCTGGGTTGGATGACATGTTGATCAACCCGGGTATGGATCCGAGAATAGTGAGTATGGGTGTCTCCGAGATTTTGGTTTGTGTGGCAGGGGATGATTTTATGAGGGAAAGAGATCGAAATTACAAAAAACTGATTGAAGAAAGTGGATGGAAAGGGAAATTGGAGGTGGTAGAACACAAAGGGGAGGGGCATGTATTTTTTTACAATAACCTTTTATCTGAAAACGCTATTGCTTTACGAACTAGAGTTTCTGCTTTCATCAATAAAACTTAAAAGTACGTCTCTAAACTCTTAAATATAGTGATTTGAACTCGTTCAAGCCAGGCTTTTGTCGAGTTTGAGTTTGAATTGAAGCATAACAAATGAACTCAAAATTTATAATAACGAGTCAAACTCGATCGATCTGCGTACTAGCTTTCTGGGCTCTTATTTTCTGAGCCTTATGTAGTATATAAGTTATATCGAATTTGTGAATGTATTATTGTTGGTTACTGTTAAATCAATTTTATCTACATTGTTTATGATCGGAGACAAATTATTATATTCTTGCTAATTGATCGAGTTTAATTAAGATAAGGATATCGAGTCATGCTCAAGTTAGTGGTATTTGATATGAAATATATAAATCTCTTTATACAAGTTGATACTATATAGGTTTTTGTTGTTTATTATTATTATCTGGCGTATATACGGCGGTTAACAATTATCAACAATTAGATACGCAGAATTTTATATTCTTAATTTCCAACGTTTTTATCATGTGTCCGAAGTAACGGGACTACCATAAAGTAGTCGTACTAGAATTATTTGTTTGACACTTTACTCTTTGACAAATTATATATTCTCGGCTATGTATATTTTCAACCGGCAACACTCGGTACTCTGTAGTCGATCCACTACTTGTGGCCGAGCTTAACACTCCCATTTTACTGACGGTAACTCATCTTCTTAAATTTTATAGCCAACCTTAAATAATGTTTGTTGTTACCTCTGAATATAATCTGTAATATATGGATTCATCTAAAATTAATGGTTGCTTAGTACTTTACAGTCTTTACTAGTTTACTAAGATTAAGAGCTTTCTTTTAAAAGTTGTTGACTGATTACTCTTGGTGATCACTTTCTTAATGTTTTATTATTTGTTTTTTAGTTATAAACTTGTTTTTAGATTTAAGATGCTCTTTTGATGTTTATATTCCCAGATTAATTGTTTTGGCGCTTTGGCAGCTTTTTGTGGCTGGGATAAGTTTTTTAGGCCTTGAGTAATTTTCAGACTGTTAAATATGAATACTTAATCAGAAAAAATTGCCATAAATATGAACGCATGACGCGTTTTTTTATTGGCCATTGAACTTGCCAAAATTTACGAATTTGCCAAAAACGAATTTCTTTTAAGTTATTAATGTGCATAAATAATTGTAGTTTAATTGTAGTTTTTGTTATATGGTGTGTGTACGGCGGGGGTTAACCATTCTCAACAATTATTTACGCACAATTTTTATATTTTTAATTTCCACCATGTTTGTCTTTATCTTCCAAAAAATTTGTCCGAAACAGCAGGAGAACCACAAATTAGTAGCACTACAGTTATCTGTTTGACAATCTGCTCTTTGAGACTTTGACAACAAATATATTTTCGGCTATATATATATTCTGACCGGCAGGGCTCAGTATTCTTCTATCCACTTGTTGCAATACTCCCCTTTTTTACTGACGGTAACTCATCTTCCTAAACTTATTATAACGAACCGTAAATAATGTTTGTTGTTACCTCTAATCTAATCTGTAGTATATGGACTTAACTAAAATGGTTGCTCACTTGCTCTAGTATGTTAATTATTACTTAGATTAAGAGCTTGTCTTTTTAAGTTGTTGACTGATTACTCTTACTCACTTTTATAATGTTTTACTAGTTGTTGTTTATAGGCTTTTTTCTTAGATTAAATTTTTTATTTCAAAAAAAAGTTACAGTATTACTCAGCACTTTTTTATATAAATCTTTTATTTTGAAAGATAGGAGGAATAACTGACTAATTCCTAATATATTTTTTTTCTTTTTTAGATTAATGCTTTTTGATTTTAATGTTTTAAAAGTTCTTCTTTTGATGTTTATATCTACAGACTACAGATTAATTGTTTTGGGCAGCTTTTTGTGGCCAGCAAAGTTTGGTAGGCCGCGGGTAATTTTCTGGATCCGCCGCCACTGGTTCTAATAAATATGGATACTTCAGCGGAAGAAATCGCTATGGATATCCCTAACCTGGTTCGTGTATACAAAGATGGGCATTTCGAGAAATTTTATGTTCCTGATATCGTTCCAACCGGAATAGACCCTTCTACCGGGGTAAACTCGAAAGATGTCGTGTACTCGCCTGAAACCAACATGTTTGTTAGGCTTTACATTCCAAAAAATGCAACCCCAACCCGCAAACTGCCTCTTCTAATATTCTTTCACGGGGGAGGGTTTATAATAGAATCCGCGGCTTCATCTCTTTACCACAACTTCCACAATCTTCTTGTTTCGGAAGCCAATATTGTTGCTGTGTCTGTGGAGTATAGGCTCGCCCCCGAATTTCAACTTCCTATACCTTATGAAGACTCGTGGGAAGCGATCAAGTGGGTCGAGAAACATGTTAATGGGACTGGGCCAGAGCCATGGTTAAATGATTATGTGGATTTTGAAAAGGTGTTTCTTGCAGGAGATAGTGCAGGAGGTAACATAGCTCACCACATGTCTATCCGGGTTGGGTCAAATACTTTGGATGCAATGCGGTTCCAGGGTGCTATTTTGCTCCACCCGTACTTTTGGGGAAAAGAACGGGTTGGGACAGAATCCGAGTGGATGGAACCTACAATGGTCTCGTATTTGGATAGCATATGGGATATGGTAAAACCGGAAGGTAGTCCAGGGATGGATGACCCGTTGATCAACCCGGATTTGGATCCAAGAATAGCGGGTATGGGTGTTTCCAAGATGTTGGTTTGTGTGGCAGGGGATGATTTCATGAGAGAAAGAGATCGGAATTACAAGAAAGTGATTGAAAATTGTGAATGGAAAGGGAAATTGGAGGTGGCTGAAGACAAAGGGGAGGGGCATGTGTTTTTTCTTAAGAATCCTTCATCCAAAAATGCTATTTCTTTGCGAACTAGAGTCTCAACTTTCATCAATAAAACTTGAGAGCATGTCTCTAAACGCTTAAATGTTTTATCTGGTGATTTGAGCTCGTTCAAGCCGAGTTTAAATTCAAGCATAAAAAACTCAAAATGTATAATAACGAGTCAAACTCGATCTGATAACCTAGCTTTCAGTCTGGGCTCTTTATTTTTCGAGCCTTATATGTAATATATAAGATAAGATTGTCTGCATAGATATCTAATCGAATTTGTAAGGGATTTATTATCGTTGGATAATGTTGGATTCGCTTTATCTGCATTGTTTATGAATGATAGCAATTTATTATAATTTGTTCATTTTGTTTGAAATGATCGAGTTTAGTTATCAAGTACTCAAAACTTTAGATACATATCGAGTCATGCTCAACTTTGAGCTTAGCTATGATCATAGAATGTTGCTGGTCAAGTGGTTAGCCTAATACCTTAGCAGCCATACATTCTATGCTAAGTTAAATTTAGTAAAATACCAACTTAGGTTTGGTTTGAGGTCTTGAGGTTCTGGTAAAATGTCTCAGGTTTGGACCTTCCTGGGTATTCATGTAAAATAAGCACTTGAAACAATTCTCCATGATAGAATGTTAACTTTTGATGAAGTATATTTTGATGAACATCACGAATTCATTAATCTAGCCCATAGTAATCTAGCCCATAATATATATGTCATACTCATTCTTTTCATAAGCCCAGATAAACGGACCAGGCCTTGTGGGGCAATGCTAACAAATATTAGCCTCTTTCAAAAATTCGACAGTGATAAACTTATACTTTTTTTATGAATCTATCATAATATATAAACTTTACAGTATATCGTAAAAATTAATAATGCATATACATGATATATTATTGTGTCATGAGAATATCATTTTCTTTAAAAAAAAGAACATATGAAAGTACGACACGTAAATAAGGTTACCATTAAGTCGAACTTTTATAAAACAAATATGAATAATGATATATATGCCAATATATATATATATATATACTTTGGGTACTTTGGGCATATTAAAAAGTTATGATTGAATCTTTTAACTATTATTTCTATTTTAAAGCCTCATTTATAATGGTTGTACAAACATCCAAAACATTAACAAATTTGGCTACGACTCTATTAGAAATTCAAAATCATCAATTTATATATCCAAAAATGTGACAAAAAAACATCATCTATAATATAAACACGTAACCAAAAGAGATATACCACTAGAATGATAGATGATATTTTGGTTATCGTGGCCAAAAAACTAAAAATCACCTAAACCATAAAAAATTTCTAAAGAAAAATACATTAAATAAAACAAAGAAAAGAATAGAAAGAAAAATCTTGCAACGTCTTCTCCAAGATACAACACACATATTATGATATGAGCTACAATATCATTTTCCCTTCCACAGCAGTCCCTCATCCACAATCTCCATTGAAACCAATGGAGAAAGCTCTTCTTCTTCGTTCTATTTCTTCTTCTACTTCACGCGCCTGTTTCCGTACCTTCACTCGCCGTCTTTCCTCTTCCACTCGCCACCGTCTTATCCCTAACTCTCCCCGCCGTTCTCCTCTCCGCCACCACCTCCGTCAAATCTCCACCGGTATTCCCTCACGTATCCCTTTCTCCACTCGCTTCTCTCATCTTTCACCTAGAGCTATCGCAACCTCACCACAGTTCTCAGGTACTAATCTATTTTAATCACATATACATATATCTATATCTATATACCTCTCTCTCTCTATATATATATATATATGTTTGAATTCGGAGTTGATATGTTTAGCTTGTTTGTAATAAAATTATTTTATTCGGTGATATTAAGTTGATTAGTTTAGTGGATTAAGTTGTTTTTAGTTACTTAATTTCAGTTGTAATAAATTATTATTAATGTTAATAACAGTTTTAGTTAATTAAAATTAGATTAAATTCAGGCTATATCGTTACAGCTGTTAGGTTTCGGTTGCAGATGATAATCAAGTCTGATAACTGTAACATTTAGGTCACTCGGTTATGAAGTTCTTATACAAAAACAGAACAGAATTGTGAGTCTAGTCGTTATTGATGACGTTCGAGTGACGTTAGGGAAACAGTATCAATTTTATCATTGACTTATTGAGTGACTACGTAGAAACCGGATATTCTAATTATCATGTGATATTGTATATTTGTATTGTTATTTGAAATTAATTATGTTTGAGTTCTAAAAGTAAGTTTTAGGTTTTCCAGTTATTGGTACGGAGGGTATATGATGTAACTTATTTAGAATTTTGGTGGATTAGGTTGTTTTGGTTAGTTTTTTCACTTGTGATGTTAAAATTAGGGTTTATTAACTAATTGCAGATGCTATTGGAGCTCAAGAGGATGTTGCCGAGAAGCTTGGATTTGAGAAGGTATCCGAGCAGTTTATTGAGGAGTGTAAGTCGACTGCTGTTCTGTATAAACACAAGAAGACCGGTTGTGAAGTAATGTCTGTGTTGAATGATGATGAGAATAAGGTGTTTGGAGTAGTTTTTCGTACTCCTCCGTAAGTATCCTTTGCCCGATGTAGGAACTATTGTGTCTGAGTTTATGTGTGTCCTTGAAGAAAATGTATCATCCATAGCCCGTTAGTATGTACCCTAGCAATTTTAGATTATTATATAATTGTGAGTATGGGTGAGCGAAAATCTTCCACCTTTCTTATTGGTGATTCTTGTACTAGAGGATGAGAGAAAATCTGGATCTTTTTCAATGGAGATGTAACCTCTTTTGTTTGGTGTGTGTTTGTTGAGTGACATAGTGAGGGAAAAAACTTTGATTGCAGAGTAACATTGTCAAATTTATATCTGATGCTCGGTTGTACATTAGGATTTGGATGGATGTTGCAAGAGATATGGATTTGTATCAGACTTGAAATTTATGAGCATGGGCTACATATATAATACATCTCATTTTTATCAGATTTGTAGCAAACAATAAGTATATATGCTGTTGCAGTTTGTTAATCATAATTTGGGAAAATATATTTTAATCCTGAAATTTTTGAACAGTTAGCAAAGATGCAGATGATTACTAAATTTTGGCGGTATTAGTGTATTAGTATCCTATACTGACTGTCCTTCCATTTAACTATTAATAATGCAGGAAAGATTCAACCGGAATTCCTCATATATTGGAACACAGTGTACTATGTGGTTCAAGAAAGTACCCTCTAAAAGAACCATTTGTTGAACTACTAAAGGGGAGCTTGCATACGTTTCTAAATGCATTCACATATCCTGATAGGACATGCTATCCGGTTGCATCCACAAACACAAAGGTTAGAAGAAATATATGGTGATTACTGAAAATAGACATGGGTGGTGTTTCTCTGAGAGTCTGAGAATGAAGGATTTGATTTGGTCATTTATTTGCTGTGTAGGATTTTTATAATCTGGTTGATGTATACCTAGATGCCGTTTTCTTTCCTAAATGTGTGGAGGACATACAGACTTTCCAACAAGAGGGTTGGCATTATGAGCTGAACGATCCTTCAGAAGAAATAACTTATAAAGGTTAATATGAATTTTCCTTCTCTATTTTATCAGGTCATGTGATGTATTAATGTATTTTCTTCATGTTGCCTACTATATCTGTAGTTGTCAATCCTTAGCATTGGAGTGTTTTTGTAATTTACCAGTGTTCTGCCTTCTTAATTGAGAAGGGTAATGACATGCATATTTTTGGTCTTGACTTTGTAATTTTATTGTCAGGTGTTGTGTTCAATGAGATGAAAGGTGTTTATTCCCAGCCTGATAACATATTAGGCAGAACATCGCAACAGGTAAATATATATATTCATTAATTACCACTTGTTTTTTTCAAAAAAAAGGAAAAAGGTTAACAGATCAAGAAATAAATATAAAATCGGTAACCATTCTCTCTTGTAGAGGCCTATGTTGACGTGTTATGAGTATTTCATTTTAAGCTTTCTCCGTATCAAAGCTGCACCAGTTTGAATATATTGTTGCACCTGTATGTTTATTCTTAATGTCATTAGAGTAGCTTTTACACCTTATATCTTAAGTTAAATAATAAATCACATATATTATGCTGATGCTACATTCTAAATTGTGCAGGCTGTTTTCCCAGACAATGCTTATGGTGTTGACAGTGGTGGTGATCCCCAAGTTATACCCAAACTTACATTTGAAGAGTTCAAGGTATATTTTTTTTCTGGATGCTTTATGTTAACTAACTTATCTCTTTATCTTGAAGGGATATTATAAGGCCTGGTTGGGGCAAGAGCTTGTATCTTGGTTGATTATTTTGGTTAACTTTCAAGCAGATTCATTTGATAATATAGTTGAAAAATACATATATTTTTCTTTATTTTACTTCCTATCATTTGAAGTACGTTCTTTTGTTGCAAGCGCTTGTATCCTTGTTGATCTTTTTTGTTTACTTTCAGGCATATTGATCTGATAATATATTTGAAAAATACATATTGCGTTTCTTTGTTTCCCTTTCCATCATTTGAATTACGCTCTTGTTACTAAAATATATAATGCGCAGGATTTTCATCGCAAGTATTATCATCCAAGTAATGCAAGGATCTGGTTTTATGGAGATGATGATGCAAATGAACGCCTGAGAATCTTAAGTGGTACGCCTTTTTCACTCATTGAATGATTGTTTTTTTGGTACTTTTGTGTTTGATTTACTTATATCTGTGAATATGAACTTTTGAAATATAATTAACTCACATTCCCTAGTTTAACTTCGTGTCCAAACAGAATATCTAGATATGTTTGATGCAAGTCCAGCTCGTCATGAATCAAAAGTAGAAACACAGAAACTGTTTTCTATGCCGGTTAGAGTCGTTGAGAAATATCCCGCAGCTGAAGGTGGTGATTTGAAGAAAAATCACATGGTATGCCTTAATTGGTTGCTCTCTGATGAGCCTCTGGACTTGGAAACAGAGCTTGCTCTTGGATTTCTTGACCATTTATTACTGGGCACTCCTGCGTCTCCTCTAAGGAAAATCTTGCTTGAAAGTGGTTTGGGAGATGCCATAGTTGGCGGTGGAATAGAAGACGAGCTTCTTCAACCTCAGTTTAGCATTGGATTGAAGGGTGTTTCTGAAGAAAATATTCAAAAAGTTGAAACTTTAGTCATGGACACCCTTGAAAATTTGGCAAATGAAGGTTTCAACATGGAGGCTGTAGAGGCTTCCATGAACACAATCGAGTTTTCTCTCCGTGAAAATAACACTGGATCATTTCCCCGTGGCCTTGCCTTGATGCTTCGGGCTGTCGTAAGTTGAGCTTCATCACATGAGTAGTTTAAAAGGGGGTTAGCAAGAAGGGAGGTTAGGTAATCAGTCAAATGGGAAATGTTTAATATGAGTGAAAAGTGAAAACAGAATGGTCGGGTCGACCCTTAAACATTATTTCTGCTCTTTTTCTGTAGAACAAACACTCAATGTGCTAATTACAAAACTATATTACAGTAATAATCTGAACCTTTAGAATTATACCTTTTAAAAGGTTTTATGCGGTCAACTACATGTTGGATGACTGCTGTTGTGTTTTACTCAAATTATAGAGCCAATCCAATTTAGATTGTGAGATATAATAACATAGCCAAAATTTACCCATCTGTATATAACTGGGTTGAAATGGCTACCTTTAGAATTTTACCTTTTAAAAGGTTTTATGCAGTTAACTACATGTTGGATGACTAATAAACTGTTGTGTTTTACTCAAATTATTAAGCCAATCCCATTTGGGTTTTTAGAAATAAGACATAGCCAAAATCTACCCATATGTATGTAAATGGGTTGGAAGGGCTACCTCTAGTAGTTTCTGTTGATTGTTGGAACTCGAGTCACATCTGCAATGGTGATTTTATTATTTCCAATCTGCAGGGGAAGTGGATCTATGATATGGACCCATTTGAGCCATTGAAATACCAAGAACCATTGGCAGCATTGAAAGCTAGAATCGAAAAAGAAGGATCAAAGGCAGTATTTGCTCCATTGATAGAGAAATATATATTAAGGAATCCTCACCGTGTAACGATTGAAATGCAGGTACATTAATTGTATATTTATATTTATGAACATTCTTTTCTTAGATAATTAAAGCACATGCACTGTTAAACAGCCTGATCCTGAGAAAGCATCCCAAGATGAAGCAGTAGAGAGAGAAATTTTAGAGAAAGTTAAAGGGAGTATGACAAAGGAAGATCTTGCAGAGTTGGCCCGTTTAACCCATGAGCTAAAACTGAAGCAAGAAACTCCTGACCCACCAGAAGCTCTGAAAACTGTTCCAAGCCTCTCTTTGCAAGACATCCCTAAAAAACCCATTCAAATCCCTATCGAGGTAACTTTATCTTGTAATCCGTTGTTTCCAGAGATGTATGTGTTGACCTTCACGCTTGATGATTTTTAATGAACATCTCGACACATATAGGTTGGAGATATCAATGGGGTAAAAGTATTGCAGCATGATCTCTTCACAAATGATGTTCTATATTCTGAAATTGTATTTGATATGAGCTCACTGAAGCAAGAACTCATTCCCCTGGTTCCACTCTTTTGGTAAGATACTGCTGTAAGCAGAAGGATTCTCAACTCTACTTTTGATTTTGTTATATTTATCATGGGTATCATTGTTTTTATAAATAGTTTTCATAATGATTTACGATAACTATCTCACGGTTACCGCCTAACTTTTGTGGATATGTCTGTTTGACAAAGATGTTACAAGCATATGCCCTGACCATAACACTGTTAGATCTATTAAGTTATTCGTGTGGTTTTGATGAAGGGTATTTTGGGATTGGGGGGGGGGGGGGGGGGGGGGGGGTTATTCATTTTAGATGGCCACATTATGAAATAAGTTAATGCTAAAAAATTTGAAATTGCATTTAAGGCGAATAGTCATCTTAACTCAGCTATAAAGCATTTTTGTGCCAGTCATCTATGTCAATGTGATGTTACCGCTACTATTGTCTTAAACATCTCTTTCATCATTATCTTATAGTACATGTTATTTCATCATCTAGTTTGGCTTGCAAATGTTTTGGATGGGTTTTTTTTTTCCTATCCTCCTGGAAACTTATATGTTCTAATTTTCTTCAATTAAAGGACAAATTTAGTATCTTAAACAATCATTATCTCCTGAGAAATGGAGTATGTATTTGGTTAATTTTGTGCAACAGATGTATTTTATCAAAAAATTGGGATCTGGTTCTGTGATAGCTATTCACAAAGGAAGAAGAAAAAAACAGATAATCAGATGGTGAAATAAGAAAACAAAATGGATATGACATTTTTATTTATTTCCTTTATAAGTCCAATCATGTTAACCTTAATACTTGTGTTACTCACTGGTCAACAGTCAATCATTGCTGGAAATGGGTACGAAAGACCTGGACTTTGTGCAGCTAAATCAGTTAATTGGAAGGAAGACTGGAGGCATATCTGTATTCCCTTTCACATCATCAAAGCGTGGGTCAGAAGCTCCAATAAGTCATATTATTGTTAGAGGCAAAGCCATGTCAGCACGCACTGAAGATCTTTTTAACCTGGTATGCACATCATATTCATGGGTTGGAGATTGAATATCACTTGAAGCTAAAATCATAGTTTTAATTATAGCTTCATACTGTATGTTTCTTCATTCAATTATTTGTCTATAAAGATATTCTCTAATAAGCTAACTCTGCTATTGTAGGTTAACTGTATTCTCCAAGATGTCCAGTTTGCAGATCAAAAGCGCTTCAAGCAGTTTGTCTCCCAAAGCAGAGCTAGAATGGAGGTATTGATTGAAGTCATGATGGTCATTTCTAATCTTCATGGGTGTTTCTACTATGTAGTATAAGATCATTATTTCTCCGTTCTTTATGTAGAATCGATTAAGGGGCAGTGGTCATGGAATTGCAGCTGCAAGGATGGATGCAAAGTTAAATAGTGCAGGATGGGTCTCTGAACAAATGGGTGGTGTCAGGTTGGATTTCATGTTATGGATCACCACTTATTTTATTTATTTTAAATTTCTGGAACAGCATGTTGTTAATCACCGGCCACTAGCTAAAATCATTAGTCATGCATAAAGTTGATTATAGTCGGGAAGACAATTTGTTTAAACAAGGGACAAAAAGGTCTTCGCCTATCAGAACCGTACCCGGGCAAAAATGAAGAGTATCAGCCTAACCCATTTGATCCATTGCCCAGGCTCTAGTTTGTCACTTAAAAACTGAGTTTTATTTTTGGTATTGATATCTTTTAGGAGGCATTCAATTGAATAACTTTCACATTTCAAGTCCATTATGATCTTGTTTCGAGTCTGTAAACATGCCATTTGGTTGATGTTGTATAAATTTGCAGTTACATGGAGTTTCTGAAGGATCTTGAAGAGAAAGTTGAACAGGACTGGAGTGGAATTTCTGCGTCCCTTGAAGAGATCCGCAAAACCTTGCTCTCCAAGCAAGGTTGCCTCGTAAACCTAACATCTGATGGGAAAAACCTTAAAAATTCAGAAAAATATGTCAGGAAGTTTCTTGATCTGCTTCCAAGTACTTCACCAATTACACCAGCTTCTTGGAATGCACGTATTCCATCAACAAATGAAGCAATCGTGATACCTACTCAGGTTATATTATAGGTTATATGGTTGTTGGTATCTCTGTGGTTTTTTTTCCGTAAGTTATTAACTCCAACTTTATCAATCATAATTTCAGGTAAATTATGTAGGAAAAGCTGCAAATGTGTATGACACTGGTTACCAACTTAAGGGGAGTGCATATGTTATCTCTAAACACATAAGTAACACTTGGTTGTGGGACCGTGTGCGAGTAAGTGGCGGGGCTTATGGAGGCTTTTGCGATTTTGACACTCATTCAGGTAAAAATCGAACAATTTGTTATGTTGACACATTATTTTTGTTTAACCAGGCATGCTTTGTATGTTTTTAACCAATTTATTTGAACAGGAGTTTTTTCATTCCTATCTTATCGGGACCCTAATTTGTTGAAGACATTGGATGTATATGATGGAACCAGTGATTTCCTAAGACAAATGGAAATGGATGATGATACTCTTACAAAGGCAATCATTGGGACAATTGGTGATGTAGATTCATACCAGTTACCTGATGCCAAAGGATATAGTAGGTAAGCAAGCAGCGTTTATTTTTATTAGATATACCTTTCTTGGAAAAATATAAAGCAAAATGGGCAGGTTGAGTGGCGGGTCAAAGTGGGTAATCTTGTAGTACCACTTAAAATGGTCTGTCTTGGGTTAGGCTGATCCACAAAGACTACTTATGTTTTTTTTTTTAAGTTTTATATAGTTTATAGTTAATGTGCTAACTAGATTGTAATGCTATATAATTATAGTAACAATCCATAAAGTGTTCAAATTATTAGTTTTGAAGGTTCTATACAACTAAATACATATGGTATGTCATTTAACCCTCTTTACCCACTTGCCCTCCTTGGAGATAAACATAACTCGAAGTGAGCAACTTCTATATAAATTGTTAGAAATGGCCAACTAAAAGCTCTTTTTATCTTTTGTGTTGGGATCACCAGAGAGATGCGTGTTGATGAAATATATTGGTTTTTGCAGCTTATTACGATACTTGTTAGGGATTACAGAAGAAGAAAGACAAATAAGACGTGAGGAGATACTATCAACATGGTACAATCCGTAAACTTTCTCTAACCTTCAAATAGATGTATACTGTTGGCCATTAGAGTGCCAGGCTATACCATAAGTGGACTAATTTATCTTCTTTATTGTTCTTTATTTCTTCCGAAGCTTAAATGACTTCAAGGAGTTTTCAAATGCAATTGATGCCATCAAGGATAAAGGTGTGGTGGTAGCTGTGGCATCACCTGATGATGTTGAGGCTGCAAATAAAGAGCGATCAAATTTCTTTGAAGTGAAGAAAGCCCTCTAAGAAGCCCGAATTTATGACATGAGTACGTTATAGGAATCATATTTTTAGATTAGAACAATATTTTTTTTCTAGACAAGTTAGGATGAATAGATGAACAGTTACATGTCCGACTTGGCTCATTTAGACATTTACTTATAATTTTTACCGTGCTGTTATTTTCCGAAACATGCACACATATTTTCATAATTCGTAGTTCTAATGTATTTCGACAAAATTTTGACCCATTCCTCGACAATTTTCATGATTCTAACGTGTTGATAGCAACATCTCTAGTAGTCTAGTTTACCTAATCCCCAGAACATATAAATGATTTTTGAAGTCAAAAACCGAATTCTTTTCAAAACGAATGTGACGTATCCTTTCATTACTGGTATCATTAACTAGTGTAGGGAAGGCGATAATGAAGAGACATATTTAAAGGTAAATTATCTTTAGTATAAAATGAGAGATTTATAGGGTACTGGTACTGTCAGAGCCTTGAAGTTTGGCTTCTTTAACCTCAATTGGTTTACGAGTACAACACGAGCAGTCTCCTTGCTTCTAATTGGCTCGTATGTGTACTTTCTGGTCCATCCCCTTATCTTATACCTTCTTTTTTAATGCCAGTTGATAATTTACCTGTGTATCTTATTGCAGAACTGACCCCCCCACAAGTAGTTTCTTACATCACTTACTATCTGCATCTTGTGATTGTACCGTATAAGTACACAAAGCTTGTTGGTACAAATATAGAAAACTTTTTAGTGGGATATTGTTTAGCAGAAAAATGGATAGGTGGCCTTCATTTTTTAGGGGATTAGGTTCATACATTCATTGCAGAGGTGACAAAACAAGTAGGGTGGGTAAACTAGCAATTCTTTGTTCATACATCAGATTGCTTTGATACTTAAACCATTTTTCTCTCATTCTTTTTATATATTATCATTAATGTCTTTTGAGGTTACTCAACTTAATAGTCAATGAGAATATACTTTGGGCAACTATCAACTTGTTTGATCTGGCTTAGTTGAATCTATTACTTCTCCGAGAGATGAGAATAAAGTCGTATGGTAAATATGTCTAACTGTCATCTTTTACTCCAGTTCTTTGAATCATTGAAACTAAAGAGGGTGGTTTAACGCCTAATTTGAGGGTGTCCTAATGGTATATGGTGATCCAAGTCATGCTCACTTGGAAAGTGGGGAAATTATGCGGAGACGTCTTGCATAAACTCTTAGGCTAGTAACGGTTAGAAACTAGTAGAGGCTAATATCCTGATCTGTAAAGAGGCAGTGTTGTTTGCTCTTAAAGAGGGTCATATCATCATTACATTGTGTGTATGTCATTGCAAGTTAACTGAATGCCCACAAGTACAAGTACACTAGCACTTTTGAGTTAGCTGCATCATCATCACTATTATTTAAATTTTGAAATTGTACTGTACCAGTGAACAAATTTTGTAGATATTTGTACATTGTTAAGCAAGAAAATAGGTGGATGGCCTTGATTTTAGGGGGTAGGTTCATTAATTACTGAATCAGTGAAAGAAAAAGAGGGTAGTTTGGTCATTAAAAAGGGTTATAATTAAGCTTAAACTCATCATCAATCATGAGGAATCCTATGCTCTCTTTTAGTACCCATTAATTTCTTTCCATAAATATATGTGGTAATCATGGACTTCCACATGCAAGATTCCCTCCAACAAAATTTTCCCATTCCCTTGCTAGACAAACAAGTTGAGGCAATGTTTGTTTACATTGTTTAATTTTAGATTTAGTGCATAGAAATATAATTAACTATGTCCAAAAAGTTTTAGTGTACACGAATTGACCTTTTTTTATTTTATTGTATGCATAAATTTAATAAAAAAGTTTAAATCATATAATTTTTTATGACCGACCAATCAAACCTTACACGTGACTTGTTTAAAAAAAAATTTTTTTCCACGTGACAGCTCATTTGGGTTGCCACGTATACACATTGCATGATTTAAACATTTTTACTAAGTTTATGCATACAATTTAAAAAAACGTTAATTCGTGCACATTATAACTTTTTGGGCATAGTTTGTTTCATTTTGACGCATTAAACCCTTTAATTTTTAAAAAGTTGTGATATGGAAGTGATTATTAGACAAAATTGTCAATGAGCTAAGAACCATCAAGATTTAATCTTCAAGAATCTGATATTCTGATTCATGCTTAAGTTTAACTTTTCATAAATTCGTGTGTTTTACATTATAAATGAATAATAAGAAAAAAAAAAAATATATATATATATATATATATAGGGAAAAGTGAGTATGAGGCTATTATGCACCCAACTTGGGTGAAAACCCCTCACATACTAATATTTTAAATAAATACATGGCCCCTCATGATTTTTACCTTTTAAAAAAAGGTATGTGAGGGGTTTTTCACCCAACTTGGGTGCCTAATAGCTTCATATTCCCTTCCCCCATATATATATATATATATATATATTTAAAAAAAAAATTTTAACGGAAAAAAAAAATGTGTTTGAAAATTTTATATACTATCGAATTGATATAGTATTACCGGCATATAATTTCTATACAAAATGATGAGCAAATTTTGCCATCGGTGATTTTGCATTTATTTTATGGTTATTGCTTTAGGGGGATTTTTTTCATTTTTTATTTTTGAGTACTTTCGTAAAAAGTTACGTTTTATTTTAGGCATTAGTGTAAGTTCAAACATCAAAATAAAATAGTTTGTCATTAAAGAAAGTAATAAAAAGTTGGTAGGTTAGTGATTGTTATAATAATGAGCGTTGTGGAAATAGGATGCAATTTTCTCGTTTTTTTTTTCTTCCTTCTTTTATACCAAATCATGTAATAATATGCATTGGTGCAGTGGTTTGTAATTCCTCTGATGATCTATGGGTCTCAACTTCAAATTCTCATTTCAACAACTTTGAGATATAGGTAGTCCTTTAATGAGGACTTGGTTTGGATACACCCAGGTTCAAATCTGAGGGGGAAGGGTTCCACTATTAATCGCCGTGCCTTCATGCGGATTAGTAGGGGGTTTTCCCCCATTGGATATTTGAAATAGGTATTTCTACTTCGAGAGAGCTCTCTAGCGCGGACCCGGTTAAGACAACGTATGTTAAAAAATCTCATTGTCGAATCGCGACACAAAGTTTCAACCAAAATTCACTTTTCAAAAAAATATAATAATATGCAAATTGACTTCTAATAAAACTATAATGGATTTTGACTTGGTGTCTCGAAACCTTTTTGATTTATAAGTTTCAGAAATTTCCAAAACATATTCATTCCAACGGTGACTGATTTAAGTTTATAATAATAATAACTTCATTTATGATATAAGTTTCATATAACGGATTTAACACTTGGATCAACTTTGAATCAACATATAATGTCATAAAGGAAATTTTATCTTTTGATATATTGCTTATATATTAAAAAACTTAAAATGGTTAATATTAAGTTTTCAATGTTAATTTTTTTACTATTTATATTTTTCCCTTGAAAAATGTTTTTTTATTTTATTTTTGAATTGTAATATATATATATATATATATATATATATTCTTCTTATAGGACATTTCATCTTTGACTATGTATAGTAGGTTTGAAATTTGTATTCGTGTAATATATGTGAGTCAAACGTTTCAAATTGTTTACCAATGGATTTCGTGGCTAAAATGTTGGGGGCTATTGCCTTCGTCGATCGTTGCTTTATATAACGGTGTTAATAATTGTTTTGTAATAAAGGTGGAATACATTATATTGACTATCTAATTTTTAAGTAATAATTTAAATAATGGTTATAAAAATTTAATTTTTACATCATTAAAATCATATGATATTTAATAAAAAATATTGCTTATATGTATATGACGACTACAATAATAAAAAAGTATATAATATATATAATATTATAGAAATAATAACATTATCATTTTTCAACATCTTTTATTTACTTTTGTTAACTTACAATATTATTAAAAATAAAATGTCATTAATTATATATGTTTAACCATGTAAGGTGAGTTATTTTGAGAAACCTTAAAAAAAAAGTTGAAGAATTATTCTGGACAACTTATTCCCTCTAGTTCTAAAATAATTAAATATCTAATTCATTCAAAATATCTTATTTCAAGAACAGTTAATTATAGACCGATAGATAGTTTTTTAGGTTTCGTCATCTTTCATTAATTAGAGAGATGACTCGAAATACTTTTGATAGTTTTTTAATTATAGTGACTTTGAAATTAACGTTTGTAAAAAATCGAATAGATAAAACATTAAAAACATTATCTTAGCAAAGGTGGCCATCTATTTTGCACATCAACTTTTTTACATATATTACTTTTTGATGAATCAACAACAATTTGAGGGCCATCAATGAAACGGGAGGAATCTTGTAACCAAAAGGTACCTAAAAACACTGTGCCTTTTCCTAAAGAGAATGGTCCTTCTCTACATAGGTCCCCTCCCTCTCTATCACAAAACAAACACATTACATGTGATTGTATATATGTGTATTATACTATATACGATACACTTATTAGTGATTAGAATCGAAATTGTATACACAAAATGATATGTGGAGGTTTTTGACAAATATATGTATCGATCGACTTAGCATTTTTTTTCCCGAAAAATTGATTATATACGAACTTTTAATTATGAACCGGCCGTTTTTAGCTCCAAATCTATTAGTTCTTTGAAAGTTGACATTTTATGGCCCCTACAATTAAAACATTAATCCTTATAGCCCGAAATTTCCTTGATTAATAATTAAGGGCATATTGGCATGAACGTATAGGTACGTGACTGATTACAATATTATGAGTAATAAAGTTAACTACAAATATATATTAAATGGTTGTTAGGTCAAACCTAATATCACATGCATGTTTATGTGTAAAGAATAAATTAGAAAGGGACATATGAACCATCGATCTATAAAAGCTCTTGTAGTTAACTCTGTACAATATTGATGTGAGAAATATCATTTTTTATTATAATTCTTTTTTTTTTCTGTCAGTGTTAAATAAAAATGCATCTAATAATATATCTCTCCATCCTATTTTAATTATCTTACTTTTGTTTTCAAAGTCATTTTTATTTCATTTTGACCATATACAAGTATAAATTTGTTTGTACTATAGCAACGAAAAATATATTAAAACTTCAATCTATTTATATGATACAAATCAAAATAATTACAGTCAAAATTAAAAGAAAAAAATTTTAAAAGTTAAAATATGACATTTGAAATGAGATAGAGGGAGTATACCTGGGGGTCCAAATTTAATCAACTTATAACTTAAGTTACATTTTTGTTTGTTACTATTACATATCTAGTTAGATGAATGCAAACATACAATATATATAATCGAAACATTGGTTATGTTTGGCATAAGCTTTTCAAGAGCTTTTAAGGAGCTTTAGCTTTTCATTTTAAACTAAAAGCTCCTAAAATACTAAAAGCTTTTTTTGAATGCAACTAGCTTTAGCTTTTATTTGAAAGAAAAAACTCCAAAATGAAATGCTATTTGAAGTACCGTTTCAGGAGCTTTAGCTTTTCGATGAAGCTTTTACTCTTTAAAAGTTACACAAATGTCTCTTAAAGTTGCAACTACAGCTATCATACCAAACACTTTAAAATAAAAACTACAGGTTACAGCTCCAACTAAAAGCTACAACTTACAGCTTCAACTAAAAGCTATAATTACAAGCTACAACTACTTTTGTCAAACATACCAGCTAGATGCAACTTTAATTTGTTGTTTTTAACGCAAATGATCAAATTTTGGTTTAATTTCTCTAGATTACGTACCCATGAAACAATTTGGATAACCACATCGAAATGGGTGGGCCCTTTTAGGGTCCTTTAATTAACCCAAGTGATCGACCCATAATTCGGACCTGTCCTTTCATATACAATAGTAATTTAATTCGGTGCGTGGTTATTGGAGTCTAAAGAGATCGATCGAATACCAGGCGGGCAATTCTATCTTTGAGGCCGGCCGGCCGGTTTGATCCGAGAATATTTGAGCCAAAGCATATTAAACATTCCAGTTCAACTAGCTTGCTCGTGTACAACTTGTTACAACTTTTAGAATTTAAACATCTCTGGTCAAATATAATTATAATTAGTTATTTTAAAATCAACTCGTATATATATTTATCTTTTTTAACATCATTTAATTTCGCTCTATATGTATATAGACTTAATTATTTGCTAGTTAATCTACATCCATAATCCATAATAAGATACACTTTATATATTATTGATAGATCTAAAGGTTGTTATTGACAAAATTCTATACATAATGAACCTAAATGTCAATAATCAAAATAGTTTTAGCACCCTAATTCTTTTTGATTTATGTAACTAATTCTTTATAACCAAGTTATATAATTTATGTAACTAATTTTGTATCTTATCATTTTTTTACAAAGTTATTAATGTGTAAAAATCTAACCTGCCTATTTGTACGATTTAATAAAAAGAAAATTTCAAACTTATGTACTTTCTTAGAATGGACATTTTAAATGAAATGAAATTAATTAATTTTCTTTTTTGTTTTCTTGCAAGTTGATGATATGGATGGAGTTCTACTAATGAGTGTATGTGTATTCTTCAAGACATTTATCTTGTTTAGTAAGTACTTCCACATTGTTATTTTAAAATTTAATATATTTTTATTAACGATAAATTTAGGCTTAACTACATGTCTGTTCATATACTAAGAACATTTTGCTTACATCAGGATTTGAACCCTAAACTTTTCAGTCTCAGACTTCACCATATATCAATTCATTTATTTATGATTGGTTAAAATTTAAATATACGACTTTTAGAATAAACATTTTTTATTTACCGTACAAAGATATTGGATAAAAAAAAAACTACACTAATAACAACGGTAAAGAAAGGAATTTAAAGAAAGTGGCAGAAATATCGGTTTATACTCTGCGCAAATTCTTAACAAAATTAACAAACTCCAACCCCCTTTGGCCCTTTCCATCCTTTTTTTTTACATACATACATCCATATAGATATAATCATATAATAATATAGATATAATATCTATATATATATATATATATAGATATAGATTTTAGTCTCTTATTCTCTCTCTTCAACAGTCTTATTCAGAAAGAGAGAGAAAAAACTACTACCACTGCTGTACATTGTGTCTGTGATCACTAACTGATGGATAGCAGCAAAAGCACTAACGATGAGATTTCATTAATGAATGGCTCACAATCACAAGGCGGCGTACGGCGGTGCAGAGATACGGATAGTACTACTTCTTCCGATTCCGTTAAGAGAATAAAACTCGATCATGATAATAATAATGTTGCTGCTCAAAGTATTCGCCTGACTGACCTTGACGTAATTTCGCCGGAAATTAATGTTTCCTCACCCGAATCTGAGAATTGTGATCCGAAAAATGATTTCAGCATATCAGATCTTAAGGTGACTTTTTTCATAATAATTAATTTCTTAATTATGATGATGATTTGATGAGAAATTAATTTTAATTAATGTGAATAAAATGTTTATTACAGGCGGAACGACGTCGTTTTGAAACGGAAACGGAAAGTGAAACATCAGATTCAAGCAATGGCGGTTTCAGGTTAAATTTAATTACTATCGTGTTAGCTAATTAAATGTCTACTATTTTTTTTACTAGTTAATTTATTAATTGTGATCAATTTGAATTCTGAAACCGAAACACAAAAGTAAATTAAATACATCACATAAACAATTTCTTAATTAATCGTCATTAACTAGACCATAATTGTCTTTTATATATAAGGACCTTACTCTCTACATAATTTTCATATACTGTAATATAATACTAATAGTAATAATAATAATTTCATGAATTTTGATTTGTGATTTACAGTAGAGAAACGAGTGCATCAAGTGAAATTTGCTTAGATTCAGATGAAATGGAGTCACCTCCGACGTTAAAAAAGAAGCCAATAGCATCACCGGCAACTTGTAAACCCGTAACGGTGTCGGAAAATTGTTTGGCCGCGGAGATCGATGAGTTTTTTGCGCTAGCGGAAAGGAAAGAACAAAAACGATTCGCGGACAAGTAAGTTATAATTAACATGCGGGGTACAATTTAAAGTACTATACGCTGTAATTTTACTCATCATAATTCATAAGGTTGTCCAAAATTAAAATGAGTTCATTCAAATTAAAACAAGCACATTTTAATTATTCGAATATTGTCTGTTAAATCATACATTAAAATTTTGATTTTTAGTATCTTGCTAAATAATTTATAAAACATTATTAGCAAATACTCGTAATTATACTTGTAAAGTTTTGATGTATATAGTAATGGGATGGCATTGTGTGAATGTTGAACAGGTACAATTATGATATAGTAAAAGATGTGCCAACAGAAGGTAGGTACCAATGGGTTAGATTGAAGCCTTAATGTGTGAGATCAAAATCAAAGCTAGCTAGAGTGAACGTCGTTATTAATACAAGGTGACCACATGAATTGAAGTTTCGATCTTCAATCGTTAGCCAAGTAATTACTACTTAAGTTCGTAATAATTGCAAGTATTTATCTACTTACTGTCAATAATTTTCAAAAAGATTTCAGTCAGTCGATCTGTGTAGGTAAATTTATATAATTATGGAAGATGGAAATCTTGTAGTAGTGGTAGTAGTATTAATTTGTACGTGTATAGCTAGGCAGCAAATCCATCAAAAACTTAGTATAATTTCTAACTATATGTATGTGTAAAAAAGATCGATCATGCATCACCATTTAATTTAATTTCCTTTCCTTGATTTGTGCGCTACTACTGCCGCTATCTTTAAGAAGCTTCTGCTGCCTGCTGCTAAAAAATATATAACTATCACTATATATGCTATTTTGCATATAAATGTATATGTATCTTTAGTCCCACATTTTCTCTGGCCTGCACTACTACTGCTGCATCACCAGTGTCAGTAATTTTTGTGGGGTATCTTTGTATTTTTCTTTCTATTATATTACATATATATGCTAAATAAACATGGGGATTTGAACCCACAGTCTTTATATTCATTGCAACCAACAAGTAGTGTGACATTTAAGCTTACTGTTATGATGTTCTGAATTTGCCCTCTCCTTATATGAACTCTTTGTCACAAATTAATTATTATCAAAGTTTAAGTCGACAACAACATTTTACCCATATATGTGATGGTGTATTCATTTAATAGAGCGCACATGGAGTAGTGGTGATCGTGACACATTACCACCACCATATCAATCTCACGTTGTTACTGATCCGTCTGTCTTAATTAAACCTGTATCTGGTAAATCAATCATATATATATATATATATATATTGATATTTCATGACCAATGTCTCATGCCAGATCGAGTAATTTCAATTATTCATTATGTACGACGAGTGTTTCACACTATAAGTTAATTAGTATATATATTTATATATTGACATCAAACAAAAAACTTTTGTTTCTTGATGATGATATATTTTAACATAATATATTATGCAAAAGACCGCGGTGTCGATATCATATCATATATATGGTTCTAGCTAGAATATATGCATTGCTTTTGTTGATTTCATTTAATGATTTAAGTTGGCTTTCATATATATAAGGTAAGTCTTATCTTGATCATACTATCCACATGAAAACAAATTATTCCATTTTAAAGAAGTGTCCTTGCATTTATAGCCCCTTGGATTTTAATCATATATTGGGCATGTTGTTGTACATCTTTAGTGTTCTTCCCTTAAAGATGAATGCATGCTTGTTGTATGTATAAAGTGTGACAGTTGTACATATAGCATGTTTATTTTTTTTGTCTTAAAGATGAACTGAACTACTGGATGCATGTGTATATATTTTGTGTTCAAAAGATATATATGGAGTTGCTCACTTGGTGTGTGAAAATTAAAGGGGGCTTTTTGTAAATCCAGGATCACACCTTTTGCATTTTGAATTACTTCGCTTTCTCTTTTAGTTTTACAACAGACCAGTACCTTTTTACTTCGTACACATGGGTTTCATACCGGTCACACTAATTATATAAAATAAATATATATAGTTAATAAGGGTTGAATATTGTAAAACAAGTATTAAGGTAAAACAAATAAGATAAGATTTTGATCCTTAAATTATGGTTAAATTGATACACGAAGATTTATAAAGCAATTGATGTACAATGATTTTCGTGATGTTATGATGAAAAATCCATTGTTTTATTTATTTTACTTTAATAGCTGTTTTATTTTATCTAAAACCTATTTAATATTTGGAACTCCACATGTATCCAAATTAAAAGGATGATGCACAAGTATTGTTGATATCAATGAAATTCGATCTAGAAACTGTTATCGTGGAAGCAACTCATTCATTTGGTCTCTTAGGATTCCAAGTGCTTCTAAAAAGCAAATGAATATTTAAACGTTATTAATCTTGGAAATCTTATCCACGGTTCATCTACTGATCTAGTTTGGTTAATAATATAAGGGTTTTGCTAAGGTTTTCATTAAGGTACATTAATTAGTTGTACACTTACCATAAAAATCAGAAAATGACATTTAATATGAAAATATACAGCATTTTATACACGTTAAGTGAAGTCCTAATGGCTTTCCATTTTCCATAATATAATAATTTTTGTAAATATCTTTTATATAAAAGAAACAATAAATGTACCAAAAAAATGATGAATGTATCATAATATACCTGCTTCACGTACGGCGTACTGTACAAATATATGATACACAGTAATTATGATAGATTTATTGATTATTATGATGTGTATATCTCACTTTATATAATTAATGTTTCTCATATTATTTTTGTAATGTATGTAATACGTACATAAATCCTAGATAATGGTTTTTATATATCATGTATTATTTTGCAAAATATACACTATACAAAATATATAAATCTATGCATAACCCAATGTGTATATTATATTTCTACAACAAATTTTAACCATCTACAACAATTTCTGTATAATACAGTTGTACACTGCGCACGAAGTTTCGTACTTTTATTGTAGATAGCTAAAACTTGTTATATGGATATCACTCCCCCTCTACAATATATAGGCTATGCCAATTCTTTTCTTTTTTTTTTTAACTTTTCGGTCAACTCAATTCATCCACGCGCACGTCTTTTATTTTTTACTTTTTTATTCTAATCTTTTTGTTTTTAACAAATAAATTTTCAGCTTTCAATTTTCCAACTAGTCAACTTTATTTAAATTTTTTTACCTTTATAGTTTTTAAATTTATTTTTAGTGAAGAAAAACTTCTCTACTTAATTTGTCGTGGCAATATAAAGGGATTGATAACGGGTAGTTTTATTTTGAAGAGAAAGTGTGAAGAGAGAAAAGGGGACAAAAGAAGGTAGAAGAAGTGGATACACGTGGGTCGTGGGGTTTTGAGATCGTAAAATTTATGCTTCGGATCTGATGCCGTATTTTTATATAGTTACTACAAAATCGAGATCTCACGGCAGCTAGAAAGAGAGAATGTTGCTTTGCCTATTCATCCAACCAATAAACCATTATCATCATTCCTTCTCACCTTCTAATTAATTCTTGGGTGTATATATATTACTATCTTTTTTTGGCCTATCCCAATATGGCAAATATTCATTATTGTAATTGTTATTTCTTTTTCTAGTTTTAAGTTTAAATATTAAGATATACCCAGTGCTCGATCATAGTCCTAAACTTATATTTTAGTGATTACTTATTTTATTTTGTTAAAATTTTCATTTATGTAATTAACTTAATTATCTAGATATATCAAAAACAAAAGCATGATTAAAGGGAGACTTATGAAGATAATGACATGTATCTTAAAATGTCTTGCCTGAATGAATTAACCGGCCTTAGAAATAATTAATATAAGTTGGGGTAGTGGTTTAGAGTTTCCCTAATGACTTATCAATCTTGAGTTCGAATTCCCATTTTGTCAACTTTGAGATCTAGGTAATCCTTCTATAAAGACTTGACTTAGGTATATCTAGGTTCAAGTATTAGGGGTCAGAGTTTACCCTTATTAATCGTTGTGCATTCGAGAGATTTGTAGAGGGTTTTCCCTCATTGAATATTTAAATTAGGCATTTCTACTTCGAGTGAGCTTTCTAGAGGGGATCTGGTTAAGACAACGTATGCTAGACTTCTCTTTGTCGAATCGTGACACGAAGTTTTAAGCGAATTCACCTTTAAAAAAGTGAACTAGAAGAGTAATAAAAAGTGAAATTCTAGTAATTAAACAATTGGTTATAAATGAAAAGGTAATGGAGTAACTTGATTGATAGATCATGAGCGACGCTTGATGTAACTAGTGTTCAAGGTGCCCCGAAGAAAGGGATATATGGCCGAGAATGGTCCTTTGATCCAATGGCCAAGAAACAACAAAACAAGTACAATTTGTAGAAGGAAATGACAAACAATAATAATATAGGCTATAGGAGGGTAAGTTACTACGTTAATGTAGAGATAGAGACATATACACGGCGTACACGTACCATTTTAGAATGAAACTATATATTGTCTTTTATCTTAGACAAGACATCATTAAAGTATGAAATGAAAATTCAAACCTAATCTTATATCCCATCAACCATTTTATGTTTGAACAATTTTGTACATTATAACACAATTGCATATGAACCGATGGTTTATTTATCTTAGAGTAAAAGTAATTGTTCAATCTTATTTTGGTCAACATGTACATATAACACACATCTATTAGTATTATATTATAGAAATAGAAATAATGTAATGTAACCTCATGGGCTAAATCAACATAGCATGTGGTCTACACACACTCATATCTCCCAATCGAAATAACAAATAAACAATTACTCGTATTATAATACGAGTAATTAATAATAAAATGAAAATATGAAAGTTTGAAACTCAAGCATTGGCATGTGGTTTTTGAGATCCACATATGGCCCCCTTGGGTTTTGGTTATGGGGTTGCCGGGCATATCCGTTACAACTATGCTACTCTTTTTCGTCTGTTTGCATACTAGTGTACGTGTTTATTTAAAATGCCTCCAAAATCATGTTTGAATTGATGAGAATATAAATGATCCTTCATTTTCATATGGCTACTCTAGTATATATCTATTATTATATTATATTATATAAATAAATTAATAAAAAAAAATTGTGATGATAAAATTTTTTAGAATTCTCTTATGTAATACTATCACATATCTTTTTAATTTAATTATGACATCATTTGTTAATTTAAAAATCAAAATATCATTTTTTTAAAAATATATCTCATTAATATAGATTTTCATTAAATGTCCATGTTATTATGTAAAATTTTAATCACCGTAATTTTTCGTTATTATTATTTAAGCCGAAAACTATGGTGTTTTTCTAGATAACGATTTTACTTTTTTTTTGTTTTTACCAACTGTATGTGTTTTAACATGTGTCCACAACTAAACAACTTTTGTTTCCCTTTACTTTTGTTTTTACATAACTTATTAAAACCTCTTTCAGCGTATTATGTATTTCAACGTGTGTACACAATTTTTGTTTTCGTTTACTTTCGATTTTATCATAATAACTTATCACAATTGTTCAACTTATTTAACGATGTTATTATGACAACTTATTTTAAGTTATCCGGGTATCATTCGGTTTATTTGCAAAACATTTATAATCAACCCGGGTTGATTAGCTAGTATATAATAAATAAATATATATTGAAAAAAGGTGTATCGACCCGATAGATTATCATGAGAATTAAATGGTTTGGACATGATTTATCTCGACTACTCTATCCTAGCCAGACATTAAAATTAGGGAGTCCATATTTATACCACAAATTTTTATTAATTTATCGCATTGTACAACTGAAATAACACACAGTCTAAGTATATAATGCGTCATGATGGTGGATTTATCAAAAGTTATGGTACAATTATCAATTTTCTTAATATTATCAACACTAAGTGAATCTACTTGATCAATTATGTCCTTAATCAATCATGAGATTCTCTAAAATCTGTTTATGTTCCGAGTTGTATGTTTTCAAACATGTGTATCTATATATATTTTATTATTATAAATTTATTATTATTATTATTATTATTATTATTATTATTATTATTATTATTATTATTATTATTATTATTATTATTATTATTATTTTGTTTTGTTTAGACTATCAAAAAGGCTAAAAACTATAACTTCAACTTTATAATGAGAGTCTACTGGGCCTTAATGGACTTATTAAAAAGTCACAATATCCAGTGGGCTGCCCTCAATTGATCATCTCCTTCACACACACACACAGTCAAAAACACGGCACAGTACTCAATTACACACACAGTAAAAACACACACACACAGAGACACGATGGTAAGAGAAGTATCGGAAAGCTGTATGGACAGCTTAATTACGGAGATCGTGTCGTCTTATTGCACTCGATTTTACGCAAATAAACCAGAACTTGCTAGTCTCAGAATCGAAGCCATCGGTTATCAAGTCGGTTACCAGCTCGCCGAAAGGTATATCTATCTCTGTATCTATATCTATGTCTATATAATTTTGCATAATACATACGTTACATGCACAAAATATATATATTTAAACGGAATTGATGTTATTTTATAAATATATGTATTTTTTTATAATTAACATATGTGATTTATATATATAATGATTAAAATCATTGATCAATTCTATATAGTTGTATAAGTTAGGTGTTTTTTTACGAGTTTTTAGGTAGTTTGACTATAATTAAGTTAAGATTGTGGAGAATTAGCATTCTAGGATATTATTAAGCCATTGTTGTACTTTTTTTTTTAATTTATTTATTTATTAAAACACTGTGAATGAATATATTATCTCAAAACTTTGAAAATTGTTACAAAGGTTGAGTCATGGACATGCCGAAAACTCAATATTACCAACATAAAAGTATCAATTCGCCCTCAATCTAATCCTTTTATCGCTATAACTCATGAAAACAAGCTGCAATTTTTAAAACAGAGCCTATGCTACTCAAGTAACAATATAAGGAATTATTTATCCGTTTCAGGTTCCATTTGCTTGCAATGTCTACTACATTCGTAGTTTTCCTAACTCAAAGATAGCAATTTGACATTTTGTTCCTCACACTGTCTTTTATTGTCCTGCATATGGTCTCTTCATTTCTTTCTTGATTCTTGAAAATTTTCAAGTTTCTTTCTTGCTGCAAGAAATAAACTGCAGCAGCCACAAGTAGTTTATTAACCACCACACCGATGTTATTTTTCCCTTTTTGTGTAGCAATCACATTCACCACGTCCTGCAGCTTATATTTGTTACCCAGCTTGTAAGTCATATTTTCTAATGCATTCCAAACATCTTTGGTATACTTACACTGAAAAAAGAGATGCTCATGGCTATCGGCAACTGTTTTACAGCATGCACAATACAATCCACCACTATTCTGCCATCTACCCATTTTGTCTCCAATTAAATTTAACATCCAACCATGCCATTGTTGTACTTTATTGTCATTGGTTATTGAATTTTGAGGTTAGTCTTGTTTTTATGATTGCTGTGTTTCTGTTTTTGAGTTTTTGTTTCTGTTTTTGAGTTTTAAGAATCATTGAAGGTTTAGAGGTATATTATATAAACTATGTATATGTATATTGTACTGTTTTTGTATGGAATGATCTTGGTGGTTGTATCAATCATAACTACTAAGTACTTTGTCACAAACCATATGTTGGCAACCGGAGCATGGGGTGGTTCGTGGTTGTCTGTTTAAAAAAAGTGTAGTTTCATTACATTGTGTCACTAACAATATTTGACATTTACCGGTTAGCTAAAACCAAACGTAAGTAGTGAATTGATGTTACTTTTTTTGTTTTTTTTAATTGTTTTGCATTAAGTTTATTGTTATTCATAGTTTCATACAAGATGCTCTAATATTCCCGTTAGATTCCAATTGCCCAATGAAATACAAGATGCTCTAAAGTGAACATTATTATTTTAGAGAATTTTAACTTAAGTTTAATATCGTTGTGAAATTTGCTATTCATTGGCAACTCTTTAGTATATTAGGAGTTAGTACACCTAGATCTCTATATAGACCAAACAACACTTACAAATGTTTGTACTTCGTATTTACTGGATGTGGAATTTGAGCTACAAACACGATGATGATTGGCTTCTTGTATCTTGTTGTATTTGGAAACAAGACTTTGGCTAACATGTTGTTCTGTCATAATGTGGACCCATATAACAATTCTTTTCACAACAACGTAACATCTAGATACTTTTATAGTTTACTTTCTATGGCATTGCGGATCGAAAGTCGCTCAGCTTTTGTTCTGGTTAGGTACACCATGGAACGGCCACGGTTTAATGATCACCTAGAGGCAATCAAGTTTATCTGCAAAGAGTTCTGGTCAGAGCTCTTCAAGAAACAAATAGACAATCTAAAGACTAACCATAAAGTAAGTTTCAGACGCCATACTGTATGCTTATTGCGAAGGATGATTGTGTGACTTATTATGATTTTTTGCAGGGTACATTTGTATTGCAGGATAATAAATTCCGGTGGCTGTCGCACATGTCAGTGGATTCACCAGTAGATATTTCAACCGTGTCTGAAAACAAAACAGCTCAAGCAACTAGCATGCATCTCAAATTTCCATGTGGAATTATAAAGGGGGCACTTTCAACATTGGGCATTATATGTGCTGTTTCAGCTGATACATCCCAGCTTCCTGCATGTATGTTTTCTGAGACCTTCTCACTGAAAAGCTTTAGAACAAATGAAATGGAAAGGGAAGGGAAGGTTTGAGGTCAATTATTAGTAGGAAAGAGCTTAATTGCAGGAAGTTTGAAATAGCTAATATTCTAGGCTTGCGTGTAGATTACATTATGATAGGCATGGGGGTGGTGGTTTTTCAACAGTTTTTATCGGGAGACACTCTAACTATCTTAGAGGTGGCAAGATGGTCAGGTCGGGCGTGCTAGGTAAATAGTTAAAATGAGTCATTTTAAGTACAGGGTGCAACATGCCTGGTCATGTTGGGTTGTCAGCGAACACCTGTTATTCCTTGTATGCCCTTATAAATACACTTTGAGCAACTTTCACCCCCCTTTTTTTTTTTATGAAAAGAGGTTTGTTACCTCAGTTTTTTTAATACCAAAGACCAAAGTAAAAGTTACATAGTTAATATTCTTTCAGGAGAGGACATTTCCCTCACCCTACTGGCAATTAACCCACAAACATAAACAATACCAACCTATACAACTGACATAAAACAACCACTAAATCATTATACACTTCACCAGCATCAAACTCATTCAGCAGCATCATTTTATTTGATCGGGCAATCAAATAAATTTCAAAATTGGGTTCCATGTAAACATCAACACTCCAACTTCATCATCATGCACCGACATTGCAACTATCAATACAGCAATCTTACTATTAGTTATCTTCCAGCAGTAGTACCTGCATCCAATCTGCAACTCATCATAAGCATATACATATACATATACATCAACTTAGTTTTAGCACCCATACACTAGATCTCCTTTCACCCTTTTAACCCGTTGTAATAAATTTTATATTTGACCCTTTGTCCTTTGACTTGTATAGTTGTATGAGACAAAACACAATCTAAAATACACCATCTATCATTAAATATTTAAATGGGATGAAATTGCTATCTCAGATCCCATAAATGTGCAATATTTGACTTTACACAAGTCTTAACAAACATGTGTAGGCTATCTGTTGCACATCTAAAATAATTTCAACTAATTGTGAACCCAAATCACTACCATCAGTTTGGTTGTAATTATGTTCATGTGAACATATCTAAATTTCAGCAAAAAAACTTCCTAAAGAAATTTACATATTATGGAGAACAAGGATGTTGCTGATGTTAGAATATGATCACGTAAAATGAACGTATGTCCGGAAAGTATTTAAGCTTACGGGGTCACACCTCAACGTGAATGTAACTATAAATTAATTAATATATTAAATGTAATTTATTAATTAATTTGATCACGAAGAACTAACGATTGTCCGTTAAATGTTAAATAGTTAACGGTATTAATTAACGGACGTTAAATAAGGAGAGTTGTAATTAGGAAACAATTAGGAAACCCTCTAGAATTGTCTAGGGGGGCCGACCGAATGGAGGGTTTTAAAACCCTAAACTTGGTCATCAAGTTTCCTACTCCTATATAAGGAGGGCTAAGTCTAATTGTTTTTAACACACAATTACACAAGACAATTAGATTTGTAAAACCCTAAATATCTCTTCTTTCTCTCTCTCGGTCGAAACAAAAGGAATACCAAAATCATATGTTTGACTTTTGTTTCATTCATACGAAAACACAAATATATATATTTGTTCCATCTTAGGAACTTATATATTATAATATTACAAATACAATAGATTTGTTTTGATTTGTAATTACTTTTGTTCGACGGCAACAAAGGTTTTATGGGTTTCGGTTTCGACTACATTGAGGAACACAACGGGTTTGTGAGTTCGTGATCAAGTACTAGCATACATACGTTCCAACGTTGAGTGTGCAATCGTAGAGAGGTTAATTTAAACCTTGTTCTTGTTTCAATCTCTCCATTATAAGGCACATATTCTATACTTTGGTTAATTAATTAAACTGCATAGATCTTGTCTTCCGTTGCATGCTTTGTGATTTGATGTGATAAATAGTTATATAACCCAACAGTGGTATCAGAGCCTACTATGTATGTTTTTTGATTACCAAAGATCAAAACTTGAAGGGGGGTTAGGGTTCTTGATTTAAATAATTTCGATTATATATATATATATTGTTAAATTGATTTTGTAATTTAATTACATTATTTAAATATGAAAAAAGTTTTAAATATATATATGGATCGAAATTTTCCAGAAAAAAAAAAAAAATTGTTTTTTTAGGGTTCCTAATCCAAGTTTTGATTAATTAAACATGTTTATGTGATAAATTGCATGTTTATGTGTTGTACCTTTAATTTTAATTGTTAAAAAGAAGTAAAAATCATGAATTTTTCATGCAAATCATTCATGATTCTTACTTAGATATATTGATATGAAATTTTGATCATTAGGGTTAATTATGCTAGATAATTGTTTAATTAATTGTGTGACAATGTGAATTTTTCGTATAAACTTTCTGTTTTGCGACAGTTTTACTAAAAAATTCATATCTTTTAATCCGTAATGAGTTAGAGGTTGTGCTTTGAACTGTAGATGCTCAACACATAGGGCTAAAACTTTGTAGTTCTGGTCGAAATCTGAATCGGACCAGAAACAGGTCTAAACAGGTCGTGAAGCTACTGGAATTTCCAGTGAGCAAACTATGTGATTATATGATAATTGTTTGTGATGTATATGTTTAAGGCTTACGCAATCAAGGCGACTTGATGTATGTGGTCCTCTTCTTTGAAGGGGGAGCCGTATTAGACATGAATAAACCATAGTGATATGTTTAGGTGGCCTACCATAACTCGTTGCATGCTTAAAAGTTATAGTTTATGATTTTACATATTTATTGTGATATAAATTGTGATGTAAAATTGTTTTGAGAAAATATAAACTTGACTAAGCAATATCGAAATAGATATTTTTTTAATAAAATTGGAGTCTTACAACCTTGAGATACACCGGCTCACCCATTTGAACAAACTCTAAGAGAGGTATAAGCCGGAGTGCGCTAGCCTTCTAAAAGGGCGGGTTTTTAATTGCGTTCATCGCAAACCTTTGCCCTTGCGCTTCTTTGTGCGTTCAAATGGAGCTACCGAGCTCTCTTGTGTTGCTAAGACTATAAAAATGATTTTATTAAATATTATGTTTAGAAGATATGCATGAATCTTCGAAACATAACTTTTGATCACATATCAAATTGAATGACCCAATAAACTTAAGTCATTTGCCATCCAATTTGTCAAGGACACATGGGGTCGTTGTTTTACTCACTGGTACACAGTGGTGAAATGGCGATTGCATGGCGAGACCCATTCACTGGTACACAGTAGTGGTCATTTTTGCACGTTCTTAGTTGGACGACTTAAAGCGAGTTAAGCGGTGAGACCTTGACCCGTGGCAAAAGATGGGACAAAACATGACTACAAAAGATCACTTGATGAATCGAGTGTCTTACGTAGGTCCCATACTTTCTAGGAATTGCACTTGTAATGCAATTACTGATCGTCACTTACCTTTTGAATGCAATTACTTCTAGCAGATCAACTGATGAAATGGTTGCACGTCAATTGGATCCTAGCCTTAATGAAATTAATTGTTTATTTTATAAACATTGGGTAATTAATTTCTTAAGGATTTATTATCGAAAATACCGATAATTGAACTTGAATCTGTTTTGTAAAAGGCAACAAATCCTTCACAAAACATACACCAATCGGCTTTCAGGTCGATGCTAGAAAGAGAAAACTTTCTGAAACCAATTTCAATGACTGTTTTTGTCAATAGAGAATTGTTCTAAGAGTTGAAAAGAAAACCGATGTCATTTGAAACTGAGATACCACTATTCCTGATGCGAATGCCACTGCTTTGCAGTTGGAAGGATAAACTACTCGGTACAATAGACATATTGAGGTTGCTTATTTGATGCTAGAAGCATGTCTCCTAAGCTTCAAAAGGCAATTCGGATTGCAAAATCCGTGTGATATGATCAAATAACTCAAGTCTATGTACGGAAAACAAGTTGGAGTTAAATTACTTTAGCTAATTGAGTCACTCCATAACTTGAACACGAGTATGGGAAACCGGTAAATGCTCATGTACTCAAGATGAAGAGTCACTTTGAGCATTATGGAAAGGATTAAAATATGCGTATCTTCTGTCAATTCTTATTGGTATAAGAGATAATTGCATATTTGCATAGTTGGACTTCATATCAAGTTGATTGAGTATGAAGAAAATCTTTCAAGAAATCTGAGATACCCCAAGTTCTTATGATCAAGGGGGGAATGGTTTAGAAAGCAAAACAACCGTAAAGCTAAAGGCAAGAACTTAGGTAAGAGAAAACAAAGTGTTTAGTCTCAAAACCTTAAAAGACCCTTTGCAAAATGGAGCATACGGCTAAAGACCAGGCTTGTCATCACTATAACATAGTGAGACACTGGAAGAGGAATTGTCCTAAGTATCTAGCTGAGTTGAATAAGAGAGAAGAAGCAAGTTGGTTTAACCAGTTCTTCAAGTATCTTCTTAACTGAATTATAAGTGTTGATGAGATTCAAATGATAATTCAATAGCAAAAGAGTCAAGTTAACTTGGACTCTATCTCTTTGACATTGTCATCATGTTTAATTTTGTCAAGAAACGCATTTAAAGACTTCCATGTGAAGATATCTTACTAATCAAATGATGAATCATTTGATAAATGCGTGTCTTTGGCATTATCATTAGCAAGAAACGCATTAAAAGTCTTCAATGTGAAGAGATCTTACAAATCAAATGATGAATCGTTTGGTAAATGCGTGTCTTACGAATTACCGTTAGCAAGAAAAGCATTGAAAAACTTCAACGTGAAGGGATCTTACAATCAAATGATGAATCATTTGACAAATGCATATCTTGTATTTTCGGAAAGATGACAAGTATATCTTTTCCGCATAAAACCGGAGAGGATTAAGGAACTATTTGGACTAATACATATCGATGTATGTAGCCCTTTTAGACATATGTCAAGGAAAAATGCTAGCTACTTCATTATTCTATGAATAATTTCAGTCGTTATGGTTATGTTTACTTGCTTAAACATAAACATGAAGTCTTTGAAACATTAGTTTAAAAATGAAGTAGAAAATCAACTCGGTAAAACCATCAAGATTCTTCACTCGGATCGAGGTGGTGAATACTTAAGCCAAGAGTTTAAGGATTATCTTAAAGCATGTGGAATTGTCCAACAGCTTACTCCTCCATATACTCCTCAGCATAATGGAGTATCTGAAAGGAGAAATCGAACCTTGTTAGACATGGTAAGAACAAAGATGACCCGTACAACTCTCCCATTTTCGTTTTGGGATTATGCTCTAGAGATTGTTGTATGCATACTCAATATGGTTCCAACCAAGAAGGTTGACAAGACACCGTACGAATTATGGCATGGTGATGTCCCTAATTTGTCTTACTTAAGAGTCTGGGGATGTGAGGCACTTGTGAAACGCGATACGCCTGACAAACTTGAACCCAGAACTACTAAGTGCATCTTTGTCGGATACCCTAAGGAAACGATGGGTTACGACTTCTATGATCCCGCCAAAAACACTGTTCGTGTTGCTCGATATGCTGAATTCTTTGAAAAGAAATTAGTTCAAGAGAACAGTGGGAGGATTGTAGAACTTGATGAGACTCAAGAGGAAGATGTGTGAAGATACTAGCAATCATCAACTTGAGGGGGGGGGGGGGGGGGGAATGTTCAAAGTGATGAACCTCAAGTCGATGATAATGAAGCGATTCCACTTCGTAGGTCCGAAAGGACTAGACGTCCTACCGAAAGACTATGTCTGATGGTAGAAGAAGACGTTGTTGGAGATCTCGATGAGCCTCCGAATTTCAAAGCTGCATTATCAGATCCGGAATCTGACAAATGGCTTGAAGCTACGAAGGTGGAAATGAAATCCATGAAAGACAATCAAGTCTGGAGCTTGGTTGATCTTCCACAAAATGCTCAAACTGTTGGGTGTAAGTGGATCTTCAAGAAGAAGACTGACATGGATGGAAATGTACACACCTATAAAGCTCGTCTCGTGGCGAAAGGTTATACTCAACATTTCGGTGTTGATTATGATGAAACCTTTTCTCCAGTCGCGGACATTAGAGCTATTAGGATTCTCTTAGCCATAGCAGCGTACTATGACTTTGAGATATGACAAATGGATGTTAAGACTGCCTTCTTAAATGGTTACTTGGATGAAGAAGTCTATATGGATCAACCGGAAGGTTTTATTGATCCAAAACATCCCAACAAAGTATGCAAGCTTCAAAGGTCCATTTATGGACTAAAGCAAGCATCAAGAAGTTGGAATAAACGGTTTGATGAAGAAATCAAAAAGTTTGGTTTTGTTCAAAATCCCGATGAGCCATGTGTATATCGCAAAGCTAGTGGGAGTAATGTTACTTTCCTTGTCTTATATGTCGATGACATATTAATCATAGGAAAACACATTCCAATGTTGCAAGATGTTAAATCCCATCTTGGAAAGTGTTTTGCCATGAAAGATTTAGGTAAAGCAACATTTATTTTTGGAATCAAGATCTATCGAGATAGATTAAAGCGGTTGTTTAGTTTAAGTCAAAGTGCTTATATTGATAAGAATCTTGAAGCATTCTAAGTGTGGGTTTACACTCATGCAAGGACTTAACTTATCTAGCAAGAATAGTGCTTCTACACCTAATGAGGTGCAGCGTATGCGAAAAATCCCTTATGTTTCGGCTGTGGGATCTATTATGTATGCGATAAGATGCACTAGACCTGATATTGCGTTCGCGCAAAATATAGTTAGCCACTATCAGCAAAATCCTGTAAAGGATCATTGAATTGCTGTAAAGAATATTCTTAAGTACATGTGTGCTACTAAAGAATTATTCTTGGTGTGTGGAAGAAATCCTGATCCAGAATTCAAAGTGAATAGATACTGTGATGTTGGATTTTAGACTGATAAATGTGATTCAAAATATCAGTCGGGATACGTCTTCATTGTTTAAATGAAGGCACGGTGGAATGCTATGAGCTAAAAACCACAGTTGTCGTACCTACAACAGAGTCTGAGTACATTGCCGCCTCAGAAGCCGCAATGGAAGCAGTCTGGATAAGGAAGCTCATTAGAGTGCTTGATGTGATCCCCTCAAGTGACTTACCCAATGATATGTACTGTGTTAATACTGGTGCATTAATCATTGCCAACAAACCCGGAGTTCAGAAAGGTGCCAGACATTATTACTCAAAGTTCACACAGATTTTAACTTAGCTGATCCTTTCACAAAAGCTTTGTCTAGGCCTAAGCTTGAAAGGCATGCCGAGGGCATAGGACTTAAATTAGCTAGTTATTTCATGTAAATCTATTGTTTCGGTATTTGGATAAGGGATGTTAAACAATTTATATTTTCCATAATGAAATAAAGTACTTGATATGTTTGATTTCATTCAATATTAAATTGTGTCCTATATTTGCATGTTTAAACCTTGAATATTTCATTTAATATTTTATATATTATTAAATATTTTAAATTGTCCATTGTCGATTAATTATATGGGAATATAATTAAACGAAGACAAATGTGAGTGATTGGTTATATTCTTGGAATATGTAATGGATGGTTCCCACCAAACTCACATGATATCCATAGCGGATGCATATCGGACTACCCCACTAACGAATTATCACTTTATGGATCATTGTCATTAAGTGAAATTCGTAAATGGTTACATTTATTGATCCTTTGACTTGAGATACAAGTAGGTCAACATATATGAATCGCACATACTAGATATAGTTCTAACTCACCTGAATAAGGGGGTACATAAAGGGCTATTTTCAGAAAGCGTCGTGAAATGTGATGACTGACACGTGTAGTCAATATAGGATTTGTTCCTTCAATTTGAAATTGAAGTATGATACCGTTTGGCGCCCTCATTAGGACTAATTAAAGATGTTTGCATGGTCGTGCCCAAATAAATCCAGATTGTTCTCGATTATATTTGGTAATCATTAATTAGTTATAGAATGAGAAACATAATCGTTAAATTATGAAATGATCTCGATCCATATTCATATTTAACAAAGGTATCGGAACAAAAGGATAATAAATGCCTTAACCGTTTAAAACTATACTTAAATGTTTTCGGGAGCATTGGCGTGTTGCTAGACGCTTACCCATGTTATTACCTTCATTTGTTACGAGCTCAAGTGGGAGTTGTTAGAATATGATCACGTAAAATGAACGTATGTCCGGAAAGTATTTAAGCCTACGGGGTCACACCTCAACGTGAATGTAACTATAAATTAATTAATATATTAAATGTAATTTATTAATTAATTTGATCACGAAGAACTAACGATTGTCCGTTAAATGTTAAATAGTTAACGGTATTAATTAACGGATGTTAAATAAGGAAAGTTGTAATTAGGAAACAATTAGGAAACCCTCTAGAATTGTCTAGGGGGGCCGGCCGAATGGAGGGTTTTAAAACCCTAAACTTGGTCATCAAGTTTCCTACTCCTATATAAGGAGGGCTAAGTCTAATTGTTTTTAACACACAATTACACAAGACAATTAGATTTGTAAAACCCTAAATATCTCTTCTTTCTCTCTCTCGGTCGAAACAAAAGGAATACCAAAATCATATGTTTGACTTTTGTTTCATTCATACGAAAACACAAATATATATATTTGTTCCATCTTAGGAACTTATATATTATAATATTACAAATACAATAGATTTGTTTTGATTTGTAATTACTTTTGTTCGACGGCAACAAAGGTTTTATGGGTTTCGGTTTCGACTACATTGAGGAACACAACAGGTTTGTGAGTTCGTGATCAAGTACTAGCATACATACGTTCCAACGTTGAGTGTGCAATCGTAGAGAGGTTAATTTAAACCTTGTTCTTGTTTCAATCTCTTCATTATAAGGTACATATTCTATACTTTGGTTAATTAATTAAACTGCATAGATCTTGTCTTCCGTTGCGTGCTTTGTGATTTGATGTGATAAATAGTTATATAACCCAATAGCTGATTTCATGGAACAGTGGAAGTATTTAGTTATAGCCTTTTTTCTTTTGAACAGAAGTAGTTATAGCCTAATCAAGGATGAAAGCTTGCTTGTGAATGATATTAAATATCTATAACATATTATTGACTACGACTAATAGAATCCAGTTTAACTCGTGTCTACTTGCGACAGATTCTTGTTGCTTTGTTACTTGTACTTGTTTGCAAAGATTATCATAGAACATCATAATTTTTGGTGATTTATTAGCATAGACTATAACATGTTATGTATTTGTGCTTGTTCACTTCCATTCTAACAAGATCTGCGCAGGTTCATTTGTGATCCGGATAAAGGTGTAGCAATCTCATTGCAAGACTTCAAATGGATCAAGAGGTACTCAACTTTTCCTGATCTCCAAACCAAGCACTATATATTTTTCATGCTACCATCACGATTATGTAATTTTACCAAACAAGTATTTTAGCTGTAATTGAAGTTGGTGAAAATCTCCCTATATCCTTTTTGTGGGCTCGAATAAGAATTATACGAGCTATACTAAATCACTGTCATTAATTCAAAAGAATGGCAGATTTAAGGGAATTTTCACAACTTGTTTTTGTTGTTTTAACATTCAATCTTTTGTTCCAGGTTCGAGATCAACGGGTTAGGTGCTTAGTCATTACAGGGTGTAATATTGGCGTGTTAATGGGTCAAAACAAGTAATAGTTTGTTATGGGTTGGAACGTATTGGATGTATTCGACCAACATGAAAAGACACTTAAAGTCATTTTTGTGACTCTTTAAAAAGTTTAACGTCTTGATATGATTATAAAAAATCTGTTTTTTTCAATAATAAACTGAATTTTATCCACGATGCTTCCGGTTTTATTCATTTGAATGCATTATGTATGTATGACTTGTGACCCATTCCCCACCCTGGACCCTGGTTGTGTTTACATGTCCTGGTGATGCTTTATATTCTCAATAAAAACGTTGATATATTTTGAAAATGCAAATCATGTGAAATAAATCAAAGATAACAAGCAAAATTTTAAAATGATACCCTTCCTCCTCTGTTCTGGGAATTGTGTGAACGGAGAGTGGGAAGGAGGTCTTCTTAATGAGCAGTTGTCCTATCACACTCAAAATTATTTATATGCTCATCATATTTGTATCCTAATATTGTCCCTGCTCTTTCATTTATCTTTTTCAAAAAGATAATCAACAATTAAAGGTTTTTTTTTTTTTTTTGTTTAAATCATAATCAAACACTTCATTTACAATCTTAACTTTTGTAGTCTAATATGTTAAGCTCTATACAGGAAGAAGTAAAGCAAGAAAATAAACTTAACCTTATGCAATTATTCTAGTTGTAGGGAATGTTATGTGCTGATTATATTGTACGTCTTTAGCCTTATATTACGGAAGATTAAAGTTTCTTCGCTCAACGCAAAATCGAAAATTTATGAATTTATGTCGAAGACGTTAAATGTTTTAGTAAAATTAGATAATAATAATTAAGCATGACATCCTGTGGTTTTTATAAACTAGAATGCGCAATATGGTGGTGGTGGTGGGAGGCAATAGCGGCAACGGTGTGGCGGTGGCGATTAGTGGTGATGACGGCGGCGGCGAGTAGTGTAGATTATTGAGGTAATGGCGTTTGATGAATTGTTGGATATTGAAATTTAAAATTGAAACAAAATTAGATTTGCTTTATATTAAGATACTGTATATATAAGCAGCGGATGTAGAGTAATAGCAGGGTGCCAGGTTGGGGAACGGCCCACTCTCAAAAACAAAACCCAATGCATTGATTTTTTAAAGGTCTAGGCCCCAACCTTTTTAACCCAAGACCCTTGACAAAAAGCCACAATCCAATTAATTACCAATTCAGTGTTCCACAACTTATTAGTTGACCCTTGACAGATGGTTTTCCCCCAAACTCCTATAAAGTGATCTAATGTCCCTCAAAATTTTAGTCTTTTTTTAGCATCTTTGGTTATTGGACAACTCGTTTTCACTAAAACATTGTATATGGTGCTGAAACAGTGCAGAATTTTGTCGTTTTTGGTGTATTGTTGCTGAAAATTATGGTCATTTTGTTGTAGAATTATGGCTATACTTTTAGCTCTTTGATCGTATAAGGTATTTTGTATGTTGTTTTTTCTTATGGCTATACTTTTAGCTCTTTGATCGTATAAGGTATTTTGTATGTTGTTTTTTCTTAATAATTTAAGGTAAATTTTTGTGCTCCCTGCCTTGAAAATGTCTTGATCCGCCACTGTATATAAGTATAGATAGATAATAAAATTAGGGT
The DNA here is from genome assembly GCF_010389155.1 of Erigeron canadensis. NCBI lineage: Eukaryota > Viridiplantae > Streptophyta > Magnoliopsida > Asterales > Asteraceae > Erigeron > Erigeron canadensis. The sequence goes on along the minus strand of NC_057764.1, from coordinate 34,948,963 downwards.
TTGACGTTAGATTTGTGTGGATTGAAATTGTTAGGGGTATTTTGGGTACATTTAATGAATAGTTGAGAAAAAGTTTGAATTTGTGAAGGTAATCTAGGTATTCAAAATCTTAATTAAGTAAGGAGGAGGTTTAGTTTGTTTTATAAGAGATTATAGATATAGATATAGATAGATGTTCAAATATTTGACATAAATTTGTCAAAACTTTATTGTATACCCCCTCCGGTTCCTCAGAGCCACTTTCTCACTCAACTTATTTAGAGGCTCATCAAAACGTACACCACGGCAACGCACGGGGTCAACAACTAGTTATAAACTGATAATTAAAACATTCTAGAATAAAAAATGACTCAAAATAAATATCTATATAATATTAAAAAATTCATAATACAACACTAGATTTTTATATTTTAGACATATATTTAAACTTAGCAAATTAATCATATAGTCAAAAGAAACGGATCAAAAAGAAACATGACAGAAAATTTGCAACCAATTCTACGTTAGCTTTTTCCACAATCAAATCCCTTAATCATTGCACAAAACCAATACCTAGAATTAATCAAAACACACAAAGTTATTTTAACAAAGCAATATAACTAGTAGTCTAGTATTACACGGCAAACATGGTCCACGTCAAAAGTCCAGACGCACCGAAATGACCTGCATTGATATATTAATTAAGGAAAATAACTACCCCTCATTAACAAAATAGCTTAAAAATCCTCCTAACACTTAACACTTGATATACACTAATTTTCTCCCCTAATTTTGCCCATTAAGGGCTAATCATTTCCCATTAATTAATTAACTAATTGGCATCCCCCACTTGGCGGTTGAATTTGTTTCCTGCTAAGTCTTGTCTGGCTGCTTTTGTTTTGTAAACATGACAGAATTTTCACACACTAATTAACAGCTAGCAACCAAAAAGTTGATCAACCAACCAAGTGGCCTGAGGTTAACTTACTCCATATACATATATTCTGATTTTCGAATGATCAAGTTTTTAAGTTATAGATGAAGCATAACGTTTCTTTAGAGAAAAAGAGGAAGAGAACTTGTATTAAACAACCGTTATTCAAAGATAAACAGGTGAGAATTTGATTCTGTGTTGTGCTCACTTCGATCTTAACTATTTCTTAAACTTAGGATGCTCTTGAGTTTTTAATTTGATGTGTTTAGTTTTATTGGCTTTATATTGATGTACAAACAATAACTGTACCCAATCCCCCCTTGCATAAACGGGGTATTGCGTTTACCCAAAGGTATTTGGGTAAAGAGACCGTTTCCATAAGAACCTCTAGCCAAACGGGGAAAAAAAATAAGTGTAAGTAAACATACCTGTCGGCTGGAAAAGTTTGAGTGGTTAATTGTTCCTATTTACTGGTGATCGTGTGTCCTCTTTTTGCCTTATAAGTTTGAGTGCCAATCATGAACAATCTTTGTCAATTGTCATGCCGGATAGGGTTTTAAAAAGACTGGTTTACTTAATTGTTATAGGGCTATTTGGGGTATACGTTCGGCACCCAAGGGTGGTACTAAGAGGGGGGCAACGGGGCAATGCCATTTTGTCATTTATTTCAAAAAATTTCATGGATATTTTAAATTTTCTTATAGGTTTTTAATATTTTACCCCCTTTTGAATATGTTTTTCATGAATTTTTTTAATTTTGTCCCCTTTGGGATTTTTTCCTGGTACCTCTTCTGTAAACACCTATGGATATTTTGGCTTGTTTCTTCACTTACAGATGAATCCATTTGTAAGACCTTTAATGGAATGTAATAGAAAAAGACTCGCTAGTTCAGCAATGGACACATATAATTCCTAAGACAGAGTCAAAGTTTGCCTTGTTTTGGTGTTTCTTTGAACGAAGTTTCATGGTGCAAAGTTTCATTGTACAATACTTCATCAGAAAACAAATGGATGGACTTTTAGGATGTAGTGTCACTTATCAAGTGAAATGTTTCATTTTTGACTAAAGAAATATTTAGTTTTATTTTGTAGAGGGATAAGTGATCCTAACATGACACTAATAGTATTTTGTTATTTGTGAACAGATTATGTCAGATAAGCCCCAGAAATCTTCAGGGTCGGTAACTTCATAAATATATTGATTATTCAAGTATGCTTTCTCTAAATTCCTTAATAACTTATGAGTATACCTGTGCATCTTAATATAGAAAAGGAAAAAAAACAAGGGTGTGTGATATTTACAATAATGCTGAAGATCAATATATGTGCTTGGAGCGAGCAGCAATGTTATTGGAAAGTTTAGATGCCAAGTTACCTACGTTTGCCAAATGCATGCTCCCTTCTAACGTTCTCTACAGCTTTTGGTTGGTAAGAATGAAGTATAAACTATTAGATACTTAGAATTGACTAAATGGGCAGCTCAGCCGGGTTGGATAATGAGTAATTCTGTATGGGTCCAATGGGTCTTGTTGACCCGAAACACTGAATTGACCCATTCATATGTAAGTGGGTCAAAACTTCGGCTTATAATTTGACTTATTAAATTGTTATGCAACAATCTAACTTATTAATAAAATGATCTAAAAGGTCATATGTAATAAAAATACATTTTGGGTGGTTTTTGACCCATTAAAGGTCTAACTGAGCTGAATTGACCAAGTAATATGTAACAAAATTTCAGAAAAAAGTCCATTTTCTCTTTATGGAACTGATATCATTATCATGTGCCCAGATTCTTCCGACGAAATTCTGTGTTATGCATTTGCCAGACCGTGACGCAACAATTACTCTAGTAGATGAGTCTGGAAAGGAGTTCAAGACAAACTATTTGAATGTAAGGCGGGGTTTAAGTGGCGGATGGAGGGGATTTTCAGCCGCTCAAAAATTGCAACAGGGTGATATTCTATTTTTTCATCTTGTTGGAAGCTGCAAACTACAGGTAATTATGGTGGTGCTTGGGTCTTTAGCCGTTTTGCGTATTATGAAGGTTAAGAAACCAAATATAAAAGATGAACATGAATCATTTTATTGTGAAGAAATTGCGGAAACGTCTCATGCAATGGGAGTTACATCTCCTAAATTATGTCAAAAGATGGGTAAATAGTTATTTTTGTTTTAATAAATAACTGATTATCCTAAACTGATTATAATGGAAAAATCAGTTTATCATATGCAGGCTTTGGTTGTCCAAACATTACAAAGCGATTGCAGCTATTCAGTTTTAAAATTCAAACCCAAACACCCACTATATTTTTCTTTGAGAAAATGTATTTAATGTGATTGTTTGAACATATGCATACATTTCTTGTACAATTAGTACGACTGCTCATTTAACATATTTGTCATATGATAATTTCACTAGACTAGTGTTAATGTGTGCTTACACCAGCTCTTTTGTAGGTGCATATAGTAAGAAGATATGGCTTAGAAGCTGTAGAAGCCGCTGTTTGTCTAATGGAAATGCACCCTCGTGTTAAAAGAACAAGATTGTTGACCTCAGGTACCTATGAACAGTTTTTAGTTATCCCTTCTTGAGTTTGTCTTACCATCCCACTAAGTGCCTTGATTCTATGTTATTAGACAAACCCCAGCAGGAAGATATTAGAAAAGTTAACAAAATGAAGAGAAGTCCAAACAAGCATATAGCCAGACCACCAAATAAATGGCCCTCTCTCGTGGAATATACAGAAGACAGTGAATGTATGTCAACTCTTATCTCGCCTTCAGATGACCATTGTGATAATAGTGGCACTGTATTCAAAGCTGACGTGTTTGAAGGTATTGAACCTCCATTTTTTCATCCATTTACTTAGAAGTGACAATATCAACCTGTTAACTTTATAAATGGGCCGATGTGGATGAAACTTATTGAAACGGGTCAAATCCATAGAAATAATGGAAAAGGTAACATGTCAAATGAGTTCCGAGTTGTTCATGGTATATTTATAGGGTTGTGATCATTTGAAAACTAAAATTTGTGTGAAAACCAAAAAACTGGCCAAACACATTGTGATTTGAAACTTAACAAAATGTGTTTATAGTTGCCCACCACCACCACTACCAATACCATTGCCGGAAATTGTGATACGATATAGGCGAAGCCCTTAATTGAACGGTTGCCCCGTTCAAGGGGCTTCGCCCTTCTCGGTAGCCTACCTCGAGGCATTTATAAAGGGGTTGGAAGCCAAACGCATATGGGAATGTTGTGGATTTGATGGGCGGCGATCCAAGAGATAGTGTGGTGGTTTGATACAGTACGGGCGTTGCCCTTACTGCCATGGCTCCGCCATGGTGTCACCGGAGGAGGAGGAGCAGAGAGAGAGAGATGATGGTGGTGGTAGGCAGCTATTGTGTTAAGTTTTAAATCATAGTGTGTTTGCCCAGTATTCTAGTTTTCACACAATTTTAGATTTAAAATGAACATTTCACTATATTTATAATGTATACATCTATTTTGCTCAAATACATATACTCCGTATTATTATTTAATCTTTATTATGATAATATGGTTTTTTTAATCCCAAGGGGCACATAGGCCTTATTGGTCAGAGGCTTCGGAATAGTAAAAACTCATGTCCAATCAGCGATAGATACAATGTAGCATGGTTGGTTTTAGAGGAGTGGACTTTGCGATGCAGACCAGCTCCAATGGTCAGTTTTATGGTTCCATAAAACCGGGTTCAGTTTTATGCCATTGGACCTTCCCTTTTATCTTCATTTTTATATACATAACATGGGTATATATTTCTTAGGTGTTTTTATGTGTTCTTGATTAAAACGTGGGGTTATAAAGTTGAGGTATAAAACTGCAGGGTTGAAAGCAAAAAGTGGGGACACTATAAAACTGAGATATGTGATAAAACTGGGAATAGGTCATGTTTTTCCCACTATGGGCCAGGTTTTATAGGGGGCATTATGGGCCTAGGTCTTTCTACAATATACATACGTATAATACTTTACATTGTCAGCTATCAATGGTTTGCAAAATATAGTTCATTTACTTATATATACATTTTGTAAAACAGTTAAAAAGTGTTTTGGGTCAACTTGACTCGTTTCAACCCACACTAGAACTTCCCCGTTTTGATATTTACTTATTATTACCTGTAGTTCACTGCTTTATGTTACCAACTCTTATATTTAGCGTTTAGGTTATGCGGGTCTTGTACTCGCCTGTATGACTCAACAACAAAAAGTAAGTATAGTAGGTGGTCCGGTAAGCATAAAAGGTGATGTTGATAAAGGAGAGGGCGTAATAACGGATAAACTGGTAAAACCGTGAAAGTGATATAACTCATCTATGCATCATGTCACTGATCTTGGTAATGTCATCTTCATGTAGGTTCTACCTCGAAATCAAGCAATGGGTCACTGCTTGATGAGCAAGGCTGTTATGCACTAAATTTGGGTTATCAAAACAAAATCAACTTCGGGCCAACTACCCAAAGGAGATATACTCCTACGGTTGCAACCTAAACGAAAAGCTACATATGCGAATCAAGTTTTGCAAGTTCAAATAGGAAGGGTTGTATCTTTTTAGATCGATATTACAAGAAACAAAAGAAATGCATACATAACTTTCTAGATATGAAATAGATTTCAAAGTATAGCAGCCTTTACATGCACGTTTCTCTATGGACCGGGCTTAATCTTGGCCTTATATATGCTGTCAGCTGACTAATGGGCTTAATCTTGGCCTTATATATTGCTATCTATTGACAAATGGGCTCAAAGCCTCAAATCCTTGATGTTTTATGTTTATTCTTCCTACAATATGGTTTAAGTTGACAAAACAGGTTGCAGGATATGTATGTAGAACAGTAGAAGTATGCAAAACTTGTAACTATAATATATGCTATCGTAATTGAACCCATCACCAACAAAATCAATTGCATTAATATCGAAATCAGACCCACCACTACTCAAACCAAAAACATGGCCATCCACGTCAATACCACCACAATTGATATCGTCTATAAATCAAGTTGACAAAAGGAAGGAAACTTATGACATAGGTTCGATGTTGGTCTTGTATACAAATTGAACAAAAAAGAATGTTATACTTTTAGCCCAAAAGAGAAAAAAAATCAGATATTTTGAATTAAAAGAGAAAAAAAAGTCAGATTTTTTGAATTAGGGGGTCTTCGGGTTAGCTTATCTGATATGTTTATTGACTTATTTGTTTACAAAAGTAAGATAAGCTCATTTTGATATTTGCTCATTAGTTTATTCAAACCCATTTTCATAAGTCACATTTATCTAGCTTATTTGGCTCATTTGAAGATCCACCATAATAATTTACATTACTTATATCCAAATGATTAGCTCAATGGTTAGAAAAAAAACTTTGAGAAGGACATAAGGAAGTCCCTTTATGAGGGTTTGGCTTGGGTTTACCCAGGTTCAAGTCTGAAGGGACAGGGTTTACACCTATTAATCGTCGTGCCTTCGAACGGATTAGTAGGGGGTTTTGCCCCCATCGTGTATTTGAAATAGGCATTTCTACTTCGAGGGAGCTCTCTAGCGCGGATCCGGTTAAGACAACATATGCTAGATCTCTCGCTGTCAAATCGCGACACGAAGTTTTTAGCAAAATTCACCTTTCCAAAAAAAAAACTTGTATCCAAATGCTAAAAAACAACTTCCTAGTTTAATCAAGTATAAGTCTTAAATTGCTTATTCGTAATAAGCATAAGCTCAAAACATAAGCTATTAAGCTAATCTAATTGTGCTAGACTGCTAGTTGACTTTTAATGCATAAAAGTTACAAGAAAGAGAGTTTTGATGAGAAACGTTAAATTAGAAAAGTGGAAGGGGCCAAATGTAATACTAAAATAAATCGACGTATATAAAATCTGGAAAAGCACAGGGACGGTGAATGATATTCGAATTTGTTCAGGGTTTAGTTGGTAAATTTGCACAAAGACCAAGACACAATTTGAAAGTTTGAAACCTTCAAAAAGTGCCGCCCAACCAGTCCAGTGGCCACTGACCCTTTGATTTCCAATCTTCTTTGTCTTAATCATTTCTAGCAAGCAAATCCTTTTTTATTTATTTATAAATAAATAAAAATCAGAAATGGTGGCACCAAAGAAAAAAGTGTCTGAAAACTATGAAGAATCCAGGAATAAAAGAATGGAAGAAAACAAGAAGAAGTTGGAAGATTTAAAACTCACTTCTTTAGCTCTTTCTCTCAAACTCACTTCAACTCCTAATAAATCTTCAGTAACCTTTTTTATTTTTCTATACATTTTTTATAACTATTTTGGAGTTAATGTCTTCTGATTAATTAAGAGTTGTAGACTTGTAGTGAAGTTTAATGGGTTTTTTTTTTTCCTGGTTAAAAATTGCAGATGAAGAAGGTGAAGAGGACACCTCGAAAGCCGCTGGATCTGTCTACTGTGAGAAGGTCTAGTCGGGTCGTGAAGAAGCCACCGGCAATTTACAAAGAAGTACAATCATTTCTTCCCATCTATATTATTATTAATATTAATATAATTTTCTGTATTGTCTATTTGCTAGCTGTTATATATATTGGAGCTGAAAATGGTACATGAAAATGAAATGGTAGTTACTAGTTAGCAACTATATATGTTATCAAACAAAGTTTTATTCAACTTGTTAGTCGCGGAGAACCACTAGACTGTTAAATTTTGTATTTTTATGCTTGTTTATTTGTGTTCTTTTACCAAGTTTGCGTAAGAATAGCAAAATTGATAGACGTTGATATTTGAAAATTGGACGTAGTAGTTACTCATTGTAAATCATGAAGATGGCTCTTGATCTATAAGAAGCATCATGTAGCCTCATTTTTTATTTACTTTGATCGTGCGATTTAAATGGAATGAATGCCTTTAAGTTGCAACTTAGAATTGATCATGTGCATCTTATAGTAAAAAGGTTTGTTTAAAAGTATTGCATAATGGCAGATCTGATGGATGTGTGGAACTTCTTATCCTTTAGTCCTAATTCTTTTAGTGCTTTTGCTTCTTTTTTAACTTAATTAGCATATACAACCGCTAACAACCAAATATGGAGATTAAAGTAATATCGCATAACTAAGTTGACACATTAAGCAATTTTTGGGTTAACATGTTGGATCAGTTTTTTTTTATAACTTCATACTATGGTTCCTCAGAGGGTTATATTTTTCTTATTTTTTTCCATCTTTAAATCTCAATGCTGAATGATATTTTTTGAATGTTATCACAGGAGCCTATTGAGATTTTGGGAAGGCGTAGGAGGTAATTAAGTATATTGTCCATTTGTCCTTGCTATGTTTCTCTTTTAATTTGACCAACCTTGTAATTTGATGCATGTGTTCGTGGTGATATTTATCAGTTATGGCAACAAAGTAAGGGATTTATCAAATCGGGTATATGCTTCTGATGAAGATAGAGAGTATGCTTCAGGGAGAGCAGACGAACTGCACTCCACTCTGCAACCTGGTTTCCCGAGCTTTGTAAAACCAATGCTTCAATCCCATGTTTCGGGTGGATTTTGGCTGGTGAGATCAAAAGGGAATATCATATCCAATGTTTCCATGATTATGTAACCTATTGTAATATAGATGATAGAATCTTGAAATTGCTAAATGTAATAGACCTTGGGTTTGCATTTAACATGTGGATATGGTTCGTGTTAGGGTCTTCCCATCCATTTCAAGAAACATCTTCCTAAACGTGATGAGATAATGACTTTGGTTGATGAGGATGGGGACGACTGGAAAGCAAAGTACCTTCCCAGAAAGACAGGACTCAGTGGCGGATGGAAAGGGTTTGCTGAAGATCATAAGTTACTTGATGGAGATGCACTAGTTTTCCAACTCATCAAACCGACAGTTTTTAAGGTTATACACACTCTCTTTAATACATGATCAATTGATCTCTAATGATTTCGGTATGCGACCAACAATACTAGAGTCTCAATAACCTGATTTTCCTTTTCTCTGGGAAGCTGCTGATCCATTCTGTATTTGAATGAAGGTTTACATAATAAGAGTGAATCAAGCCGATGATAGTGACAATGTTTGAGAAGTGACAACAGTTGATCGTGTTAGCAGGTAGACAATAAGTAGTAGTTCTTAATCTGTTTTGATTAAAGTAATCATAGATTCTTGAGAGTTATATAACTATCGTTCCTTTGCATGATCACGTTAGCAGGTAGGGATATCATGTTTTTGCTGGTTAGATGGAACAGAACTCATTCCGGACTTAATGGCATATGCAAGTGCATCTTTCTTAGTCATTGAACTTATTTTTTGTCATATTGAATGGCTGAGAAAGAACTTATAAACTATGGCTTGTGGATCAATGGCGAGAGACGGTAGATCATTAATCACTTGTCAGCTGGGTCAGTCTATTTTAAGTTAAATGTGATTGTTCTAGTTATTTGAACATGTCATCAAACATTAATGGTGTGATTAACTAGAAATTCACCTAATTTTTTCTCATGCTTTTTAGTACTCATTTAGAAAACAAATATCTGAATGACGTCGAAAAGCTTAAAAATAATTATTATCTCCTGGATATGAACTTTTATTTCTAATGATTCAACAATTCCAAACAGTTCTCATACGTGTTGTTTTTAGCATTCTTCATAAAGAAGAGGAAACTGAAATACTATGCTTACTAAAAGATAAACATAGTAAAAAAATATCATGACGATGATAAATTGAGTATAATCTAGACTCATTACTAATAGGTATAAGTTAAAAGGATAAGGTTTACTCATTACTATTAGAGTAATAGGTATAAGTAAAAGGATAAGGTTTACACCATTTTCTTAGTTTGGCCATTTTCTCTTCAGCCCTAAGTTGTTAACATAGGGAGGTTTCGTATCTGATTCCTCTTGTATTTGTGTTGTCAAGCGATACATCTGTTTTCGTCTTGTGTAGAAAATAAATTGAATGGATTTAAATGCTAATTAAGTTACATATATGTTCATAACTAGATATATCATGAGCTTGCATGTTTTCGGATTACTTGAAGAACAATAAATGGATCAATCTTAGAGCTTAAGTGACAAACTTGCAAGGAGGATCGTCACATACACATAAACCACCGATCTAACATTTGAGATTCTGTTCATTCCATGTACTTTTCTTTCCAAATGATAACCTAGCTTGTGTCCACTAAAATCCAAATCATAATCATAACTAAAATATATATTTGCCTTTTATTGACTAATTTTATGCATAAAAAATATATATATAAACAGAATTTATTTTGTCATGGATTTACATGTAATTGATTATGTACTAAAAAGGTAAAAACCAAAGATTAAATATAAAATAAATAGATATAATAAATTTGCTATAAATACTAGCACGTTACCCGCGCAAAGCAGCGATGGTCGTGGCGGTGACGATGTAATTGTACAGGCGATTGTTGGTGGTAGATGAAGCGTGAATTGATGTAGATTATTGATGTAAATGGTTAATGAAGATATTTTCAAAAATAAATGATTGATAGTGTAATTTAATCATTAATGTTAAGGGTAGTGTAAGTGAAAATATTAAACATTTTAAAGATGGTAAATGAAAATATTACATGGCAGGGCATTTTAGACATTTCCCCGCATGTAACTTTCAACATGGAGGGTATTTTCTTTAATTAGTAGAATAGATAAAATGAAGTGAAAAAGGTATAGTTTTGGGTTTTATAATAAGAAAAGTTTGTTTTCGAAAAACCAAACCCATCGGTTTGGATAGGATTATGTTTTTTTGACCCCTTAAAACTTGGGAGTCTAGTTTTGGTAAGTCATGCATCTTAAAAACTAGACGAATACTCGCGCAATGCGGCGGTGTAAACGGTAACGGTGGCGACTTGTAATGGTAACGGCGGCGAGTAAGATGAATAATACTTGGAATTGATATAAAATAGTTAATGTGATTTAAGGAGTTAATGAAGGTCATTTTATAAATATTTTAAGAGATTTCAAAAATAGAATACCTATTTTGTTTTATAAGTACTTTTAGATTTAGATATAGATAATTACACAATATTGACACATGTTGTTTTTATTGAAACTGCGACCTAACTAAATTTTTTAATTATCATATAAAAGTATACAAATATTTATACTTTAGTTATTTACTATAAATAGGAATAATGAATATGCTTCTACTAGCATGTATCATACATGTTTTTCCAGTCACAAATTATTTAAAAAATATTAAACATTAAGCCATATGATTGAAATTAATGTTTAAATTTTTAAAAAATGGTGAGAGAAAACATGTATGATACAAGCTACTAAAAGTATATTAATTATTCATATTCATTATTCCCATAAAAGTAATAATAAACCAATCATATACATACAGAAAAACAATTAAAAACAGGCCGGAGGATATGCTAGACCTCGAACCAGCGACCTGGCGTAAATAAACGTAACTTATTTCCGTCGGGTCAAAAGGAATAGCTTTAAAATAACCCTAACATCATCAATATATATAAAACATAGATAGATAGATATAGTTAGTTGCAAATCAGCCTATCGCAAACTTGCAACCGTCACCGCGCCACAGGGTTCCTACTCTCACCCCCTCGCTTTATCTCCTTCATATTCGGTTCGTCATATTAATTTTTTTTTTTTTTTTTTTGCACTCTATACATACTTATACTTGAATATAATACAATATAATAATCGTAATTAAACTTGAATAAACCCTAGCTAGGTGTTACCTCCAGTTATTATTGTTAATTACTTGTAATAGCAATATATGTATATGTATATATACACACACACAAGGTTCATGGTAAGTATGTATACTAAGTGTTTGCTAATATGCCTGTGCTACTACTTTACAGAGTTTTTCTTATTTGATGCTTTTTTAATTAAAAAAAAAAAAACTGGTGCATTAGTAGTATTTGGTGCGTGTGAGTTGGATCTAAAAAGTATGTTTATAGTCAACTTTATAATGGCGTCAAAAGTTGTTAGTTTTGTCAGTTTTTTTAGTATATGAAATGTCTGGTTTAGCAGGCTATATGTTAGTTTTTCTTTCAAATTAGAGAATGTTGCCTGGTTTGGTGTTGAGCTGCTAACATGGTGACTGGTTTCTATAGGACCATAGCACGATGTTTTATAGATTATCGAGAATGATTTTTGATAAAACGGTCATATTAGGATTTTTTCTGATTAGACGATGGACCTTAAATGCGGATGTTTGTAGGTTTGATGATGTTAGCATTTCTAACCGATGTGATTTATTGAACGTTAACATACCCCCAAGTTATAATTTTAATTGTGTTATGTGTTAAGAGTTGACTATTAGGATTTGCTTCACTTTATTTTCTTTCTGAATTCTTGTTCACCGGTTCTTCTTTTTCTGTTCTTGTAATTGTTTGTCTTGGTTTTCTGTCTGGTTCAAGATTTCAGTCTTCGAATCCATATCCCGTTTCTTGTTCCTGTTGAAGTCCAGGTTCCCTTTTCTTGTTCCGGTTTTATGTTCTTGATTTCAGTGTAAGATTCTTGTTCCATCCCCCAGATAGCATTCTCAACTCTTTTCTCCTTATTCCCAATTTCTGTTTGAGGCTGGTTCTTATTTCTGATTTCTATCTTTAATTCGAGTACCTATTCTATATCAGGTTCTCTAGTATTTACCTTCAATCTTGCACTTGTTTCATAAATGAAGTTCCTATTTCGTAATGGTCTTTTATCTCTAGCAATTATTGTCCTGTCTTGGAGATACCAATTAAACTGAACCCAGCTCAATGAATTATGTTTGTTCAAACAATCTAATTTCTCAATGAAGTATCTTTGGTCAAAGTGTTCAATATATCGGTCGACTAAAGATCCTTCAAGCCCTATAAACCAGGAATGGAAGCTCTACGATAGGGGAATGTGTCTCCCTGTGGAGAACCATGTGAACCCAAGTCCTGATTATCGATCAGAACTACCCTATGACAAAGATGCTGTTGGAGCACTTGCAGACTTTCTTCTCAACCAATGAATCCTGTCCCATACTCACTAGGTGCTTGGGTTTTATTTCAACTTCGAGTAAGGTGACTCAAATTTGATGAAGCATGGGTTATGGAAGTTATCTGAGGAGGAGCCTTTGGCTAAAGGGGACACAATGACATTTATTTCAGGCTTGTCTCTCACATTCGCTAGTGCATGTCATCTGCTGCCGAGTCACATAGCTTCTAAGTCCTAGGCATCCGAGTGCCGTCTGTCTCGGGAGATGTACTTGAGCAACCCACCATCACAGTTACTTGGGACTAACGTATTGGCATTTGCAACCTAAAATGCTACAAATGCTGGAAGATACAAGAAGATGTCGTGTTCATATTGCAAATATTATGGACACAACTGAGTATAACTGTCTGAACTGTCCACCCGGATCCCAGCTACCTCATCGTTTCCCACCCACTCCTAGTACCAATACAACACAGTCTGGAATAAAAAAATGAATTAGTTGATTTGCTCAAGATCTGAGTACAAGTTGCGCATTATTTACATCACTGCTCTAACTTTAGGAGTGTTAGATATACCTATCTGGATTTATTTCAGTTTACTTTCTTTCCTTGTTTGTCTAGGTTAGGTCTTGGTATCGGTAGTTAGTTTTTTTTTTTTTTTCCTATTATGCTAGTCTCTGTATCTTGTATAAATAAACATAACACGAATTAGTTTATTTGAATCTGATCGCGTTATATATATCTTTTATTGTCGTATTTCAGATCTACTTTTTAACGAATCAACATGGATTTTGATTTAGATGATTTACTCTCAAGTGATGCTGCAAATAATGGTATATGAATGTGTTTTCTTTCTCTTCCTTATCTCTCTTTAATTTATAATCCACCTTCTTAATGCTTCGAAGTTTAATCGCAGTTATTATTGATCTGTTACAGCAAAAGCTGGTGCAAAGTTTCAACCCAAAGCTAAGCCAAAACCCAAACCCAAACCAAAACCTAAAACCCAACCAGATGCAAATTCTGGACCAACTCCTTCAAAACAGTTTGCCGAGGCTGTTTCTAATGCAGCTGATGTGTTTCTAAGCAGGACCGAAGAGGAACTGCCTGGAAATGATGTCAACCAAATTTCTGCAAATATCCATGATAATCCGCAGTCTTCTTCTAAAAAGTCACAGGAAGAGGTGGGTAAATTCTATCTTAAACTGTCATGCTATCAATTACCACATTTGTCTAATATTCCTTCAGGATTGCACACAGAATGCTGAATCATCTGTTACAGCGGAATCACTCAATAACTTACTTCCTGTATCTGCAACGGAAACAGGTTAGTTGAAGGGGTTTGTAAGTAGCACTAATTCTGTTAAACGTATTGAAACAAGAATGTTTATGATTTCATCTTATAAGTCTATGGTTGCATATAATCTCTTGATTTTATATACTGTTTTATTGTGTTGCATCATTCCTATTACTATCGATGGTTTGCTTCCTTAAAAACATTTGGTAGAACCATGAGTTAGTGCTAGTGAGGTTCGATTAAAACTTGTCATATGCTATGTCTTGGAGATTTCTGAAACTGATATTCTTGTTGGAGCTCTACCAGACTGTTTAAGCTTTTGTAAAACTTGGCCATGTTTCTCTTTATATTTTGGGAAATCGCGTTCATGACACAAATACACACGAGTGCATCCTATAAGCCAATATGCTTTGACCACATTCAAGATTGTACAAATACAGTTATAAAACATGTAACCAATTCCCTGAAAGTTAGCACAATGCAACAGTTGTTATATGTGAACACTTATCTATGAATTTTTTATGATGCAGTGACTTCGCCGCCATCCGTAGAGACACCAACTGAACATGTGCACATAGATGGGAATCTAGAAAGGGGACCTCCGGATCCTAATTTGATCAATAATATCGATACTTGCACAAACTTAGATAGTTTTACTCAGCTAGATCCTTTAACAGAAGGAGAAGCTATAATTTATAATGACAATGTAGACTTCCAGATAAGAAATTTTCCATCAGGATCAAAGGTAAAAACATTGTTTTTTGTTTTTCCTTTCACATCAAAAACAATATTAGTAAACTTTTCTACTAACTAATAATTTTTAAGCGTCTCCAAATTCAGGATACAGAAAATTGGGAATCTTTTGACATTTTGTCTCCGTCAAAAACATGCTCAGGTACACCAATATACTCATTTGTGTCTTGAATTGGGTGATGGTTTGATTTGGTATATGTTTAATTTATAACAGGTCATTAATTCAAATGGGTAAAATAAGGAAGCGAGTCAAATGGGTTAAAACATGACCAAAGTTGCATGAAGGGTAACTTTGATTCAACAAATCTTCTATATCATTTTATTCATTAAACTTAGTAATGAAGTTATATAAATATGGTATCCTGGTAGGTATAGATGAAACACTTAATAAGCATACAAAGTTTTGAGCCAAATGTGTTTAAGCTAAATTTATCTCGGCTCTTTCATTAATTACCTGTTTTGATCTGTTACCGAACTTGCTCAACCTACCCATATTGCCACCTTTAGCTCCATGTATAGTTTATTATGCTCTTCCTAGTAATTAGTTGGTTTCTTTACTCTGGTCATTTCAATATAGGGCCAAAGGTTTGCAAATTCAAACCAAAGCCGAAAGCACAAACTCGTAGAGTGCAACAGACTGCTGACCTTCCTGTTCTGGATTCAGTACCTGTTCAATATGAGGAAAATAATCATTCAGTTCCTTCTCAAAATAACTTTATGGAGAATGAGGTTTTTCCTTCATTTACACAAGATGAAAGTCCTGGTTTGTCATCTATCAGAGTCACTGATTCAGTTCCAACAGAGACAATTTCTGATATCCATGTGAATGAAGATCCAATAGATCTGGTAGAAAATTCACAAGTGGATTCTGAGCATCAGTCAGGTGTATCTTCAGAAAGATTAAAGGTCCCAAATAAAAGACTACAACTTATAGACGAGTCTGATGATGAAGGTATCAATGATGTACATAGAAATGAAGACAATAATAATGTTGGTAATCATGGACCGGAAAATGAAATTAAAAGTGGGAGAAAGGGGAGAAAGTCAAAGAAACCTGTTAGTAACAAGGAAAAACCTGTTAGAAAGCGTAAAAAGGTCTCTGAGGTACCAGGTGAATCGACCAAAGCACCCAAAAAGAAATTCTCTCATAGCACCCGACGAAATAAAAGACAAGGTAACTTTAGTTGCTAATGATGAACAGTTTCAATTTTGAAGTAAGTTATGAGTGGTATTTACTATTGAATCCTCTTATAGTTGACCCAAAATATCTTATAATGCCCGAGGAGGAGCTAGAGTTGCAAATGCATGATGTGCCTATGAAGGAGTTAATCAGGCTTGCGGAACATAGGGAGCGGATCGCGGTACATGCCATTTTTATTCCTTCTCCAATGTTTCATGCTTTTGGGTAATATCACTTGACACTGTATGATAATGGGGTAATAGGGCTTCTGATAAACCATACATTAACGTTCAAGTGTTATACATGTGTTAGTATGGGATTTTGCTAGATTATGCTATATACTGTTGTGAAATAGCAACGTATGTACTGGTTTGGAGATGCGGTCGTATATGAATTTCAAACGAAGTAAATGTCAAGTAGAGTGTTATATGATAGATGAATGCATTATGCTTTGAATATTCTGATCTTGTCAACAGTTGCACCATTTCTGTATTGTTATTATGATAATGACTGTTCTTTAATTCTTATGTAGTACTGGTATATACTAAAGAGATAGAGTCTTAGATGTGATCATGATGTATCATGAAGTCGTCCAGAAATCTGGAAAATTAAATTTTTTGAGTTTACTGAAGTGCTTAGTATGTTACTGTGTATTCTTAGCCGAATGTTGTCTATCTCTCATCTATCAATGGTCTTTATAATTATTTTACAGAAAAAGGAAGCATCCACATCAGCAACACATGTATCAAATCAAAGGTACTAAATCTGCGCATTATTCGTATGCAATGCTCGCGTTTTCGTTAATTAAATACCTTATATCGAGTTTACCTAAATAATCTCTCTTCCTACCAACCTCTGTGTTACATTGTTTTGCAGTTCAAGTTTTTCCAACCAGAAGAATGAAGGTGAGGCAATTGCACAGGGTAAACATGATGACGATGAACCAGAGGCGGAAAATGCCACCTTTTATAATTATCGAACCTACACAAAAATAACACCAAGAATGAAATGGTCAAAACAAGATACAGAACTCTTCTTTGAGGTACACTATTGCTTGTCACTTGCCTTATTTATCAATAACAGAAATTATTCTGAAGGAGTATATCATAATTACTGTAACAAATTACATGCTAAGTTGTATATCCAATTTGCTATATTTCATTATTTTGGTACTGAACTTTGCAGCTTTCCAAATTGTGAAGTTGTTTTTGTGTCGTGTGATCAAGTATTTTGAAATAAATTAACCGCTAATTTGGGTTTGCAAACTGCAGGCTGTTCAGCAATTTGGGACAGATCTGTCAATGATAAAAGAATTCTTCCCTGGGCGGACTCGTGAACAGATAAAATCGAAGTACAAAAAAGAAGAGCGACAGCATCCTTCGAGGCTTAATGATGCTATAACCACTCGCGCTAAAGGTCAGATTCAGATCCAAACACACTGATTCAACACCTCATTTTACAAACCCTCTGTTTAAATTTAAATAAAACCACAAAGTTACGTGTTAATCCACATCTGAACATGCACATTCATATATACAAATATGAGGAGAAAATCAAGCGGGAAGAAAGAAAAGAAAATGAAAACCTATTAAATACTGTATATGATTTCTAGTGTGTGCACGGGTAATCAAATCAAATAACATGTGTTTTTGAGAGGTTTTCAATTTTTTCTTTCGTTTAAATTTGAACCTAGACATATCTTTACTTGTGGTTTCAAAGATTAATTTTTATAGAGTTTGTAGGACAAAAAGAATTTAATCCTGATATTTTTGGACACTCGTGTTTTATTAGTTGTTATAACTCTAAGGATGAATGTGACCCCCACACGATTAGCATTCCCTACAAAGTGAAACCGAACAAGTTTTATATTTTGTTGGACAGTATTTCTGTGTAAAGGATGTTTTGGTTCCTTTTTTTATTCTCATACCACTTATGTATTTACTATTTCTTGTTTCTTCAGGTCATTCTCATTTTGAAGTTGTAATCGAGAGGCTAAAACAAGCCCAGGCAGAAAATTCTGAGAATGATGACCCAATCGATCTAATGGGAGAGGATGAGGAGGGATTGCCTACACATGACAACAATGTACCTATGACCTCTTTAATTACTTGCTTTTCTTTTACCAAGTATATAAATAAATATAAATCCTTTGTATATTACTACATATAGTGTTATATCATTATATATAGGGGGAAGGGAACATAAGGCCGTTAGACACCCAAGTTGGGTAAAAAACCCCTCACATACCTTTTTTAAACCATGAAATTCATGGGGGCCAAACATTTATTCAAAATATTAAAATATTGGTATGTGAAGAGTTTTTCACCCAAGTTGTGTGCGTCCCATACTCACTTTTCTCAGAGATGTTTTCATGCATACATTTTAATTTGTTTCGTAAATTGACTTTTCAACATCTTTCAAGAACATCATTTCTTCTTTTAATGTCTTGTTTCCAGTTATTGCTGCATTCTAAATTTCTAATGCATTAACTTGGTTTTACAGGAGGAAGCTGCGGATGCAACAAAACCTGTTCAATCAGAAAAAGAATTTAGCCAAGATACTCCTGCAGCTGCTGCAGGGAGTCCAACCAAGTCTCAAGATAGTGAAGATGACATGTTTAGATGGGATCAATATAAAAGTGATATATAAATAATAATTTTTTTAAAAATAAATCTATTAATTAAAGGCTCTTTTAGGTTGACTTGCTCTAAATTTTGTTTTCCGCTTTCTTATAGTATATAATATATAGTATAATATAATGTAATGTAACCATCATATATTAATTTTTTCCATTGGGTTGACCAAATATTTACTTTTGGTCCTCAATTTATTGGATAACAAATCATGTAGCATCATTCATTCATTCATGTAAGTTTATAGAAAGACTAAAAGCTGTACTTCCGTACCATGTGAATTGTACTTCGATTCTTATGTACTTTTTTTATCTCTTAAGAAAAAAATTTTGTTTTTTTGTTAAGTTTAATATATATGTTTTTAAATTTTTTATTTTGAGACACTATACTCTATAGTAGTGACCATGCAGCCTTGTGGGGGAAACTATTACTTATGCTGATTTTGTTATTACTGTCATATGTTCATTCGAAAAGGGACCAGTTAAATTTGTTGAAAATGACACGCTTCTGAAATACTAAAAAAAAATGACCCGTTTCATTGTACATATCAAATTCAAATATGCAACGGGTAGATTCATGAAGTTTTTAATTTTCTATTGTTAGGGTATCTGAAGATCTAATTGTGTCTTTTTCATCATGGCCATCATCCTTGACATGTAGAACTATAGGTATTAGCATAAATTATCAACTCCATACATGTATTACATAAATTATCAAGAGTTTGTAAAATAGAAATTAATATACTCAAACTCTCATGTAGAACTATAGGGAGATAATGTTTTAGGTAAAATGAAAGATAATACATGTTTATATTTTATTATTACAATACTGCTAACTGAATTTTACAGTGATAAATAACAAAGAGTGTTAGTGGAAAAGAATGGATGTTCGCAGTCAAATATCTAGAATTTGTCAATAAAAGTAAGAAACTAATAATGATTTACTTTATCATGTGTAGCTCGTCTAGTTAAAGGAGTATTTTGTAATGAGCAAAAAGGCAAACATACATCAATACATTATCACATTGAAATGGTTGTGTTTTTACTTTTTATTTTTTACGGTAGCCCATGTATTTAAGATAAACTAATCAAAATGTTATGCATTTTAGATCATAAGGAAAGAAGATTGCTCATTTAAATTATCAATTAACCACGTACATAGTTGTATACCTATCTATACATCCTATTATTTTTAATTTCAATTGCTCTTTTTTTTATAAATATTTAATCACAATTATATATTTTACCAACTAACAATACAATAAATTCATTTTTCCGAACATTGGTAACTTCCATCTTATTTTAAAAAATGAGTAATAAGTCGATTCACGACCAGTCGACCACCATTTGTTTCCGATCAAATTGTTTGATCCTGTTGTATTATGCTAATGATACGTACGCGCTAGTATTCACTCGAGCTAACAAACCATTCAATTCTATCAAGGTATAAATAAAAAATTAAAACATGGCCAGCTATTATTTATGATTTTATGATATAGTAGTAAAGTAGAGGAGCATGATGGTTCCATAGATTGCTCCTACAATTTTCTATGTAATCCAAGGGAACAATCTTCCAAAGCAGGACTACTACTACTACATTATTTTTCTTTTTTAATGTTAATCATATTGAGATCTGAACAAGATCCAAGTTTCATTGCCCCATTTTAAATATTCTATACATATTTATATATAGAATGTCTCCCTCCATCACAAAAGACAAAATTCTTTATAATTACTTTTTTATTCCGAAAAAATGAAACTCTTAAGTATGGGTTATAATCATCTTAATTAATTTGTACGTAAAACTCATGATCGAGTGGTTAAACACAAACTTTGTGCCCAACGATATAAAAGTTGTAAAGATATTAAAATTCATCTCTTAAAACACTGTAAATATATGTACAAAATACATAAACAGTTAAAATGCTTTCTCTAGCTACACACATAATTTATAAAATGATTCAAAAGCATATCCTGCTTCTCCAAAATGTTTTATTTGAGTAGCAACGGAGAAATATTATGGAATAATTGAGAGGGGGAAAAAAAAGGGATTGAAATTCCTTCAACTGCAAATATTTGTACAAAATACAGAAACAGTTAAATGCCTTGTCTAGCTAGCTACACACATAATTAATATCTTAAACTAATACTTATCAGATTAACGAGCAAGGAAAATACCCAAAATAAAATAGAGCAAAAAAAAATAATAATAATAAATCCTTCACCCCCAATATTAATAAACTGCTCCATTATAATTCCTTAATTTCCTCTTGAGAAATTCACTTGTAGCGATTGCTTCCTGTAACAAAAGATTATTAAACATCAGGCCGGACAATTATACTTGTTTTTTTAACAGCATCAGGACATTTATATATATGTATATATTGGCCTGGCTAAATAATATTATTCTTTCTTTGATGACAATAATCTTGAATAATATAAATAGGATATAAACATTTACACACTATTATATATCACATATTTGTTTAAACTGAAATTTGAACTGACAATAGTACTCAGTTATCTATATATATGTTAATTATGTAATTTCTCATGCTTTAGTATTAAAGAAACCTAGCTAGCTAACACTACATTCTAATTAATTAACGATATATATGTACAGTAGAATGTTACGTACTATATAATTTGTATCTGATGAAATAAAATTATGAGAAAAAAAAATGCATATAGCTAGATATATATATTGCATGCTAATTAATATATATTGAGTACCTGTGAAATTGGGATTGTGAAAAGTAGGTTTGATCTTTGCTTCATCAATGGTCTCTAAACCTCCAAGATTCTTGTGATCACTACTACTACTACTCTTGGCATTATGGCTTTTCCTTAGTCCAAACTTCTCTTTCCACCATCCTGTTGTTGATGAATTATTCTTATTGTTGTTGTTGTTCAACAGCATACCGTGGTTATCTTCTTCACCTGCAAGAAGCTCATCTCTCAGTGTCATCACCTTATTAATGTTCTCTTTCACTGGTGGAAGTTTGCCCTTAAAGAAGCAGACTTCATCTGCAGAGTTTGAAGAGAAAGTGGGCACCGAAAACTCGAAATCTGAAGAAACCGGAGCTTCTCTATAACTACTGCTGATTTCATGGTGGTTTGAATCAATGAAATCATTTGAGAATGAGATTCTTGGGCCCATGAAGCCTCCTTGTTTTTCATTTTTGACTTGCATGTTTAAGCATGCCATTGTTAAGTTGTTGTTTGATTATATTGGTGATTTGGTGTGCAAATGCACTACTTTAATTAGTTTTCTTGGTTTTAGTGGTTTAGAAGTTGTGTGGTTGGCCTAGTATTTATACACAGATAGATAGATGCTTCTTATTTCTATTTTTCTACGAGTATTTTCGAAAGATATATCTTATCTTTTATTGGGTTTAAATATCATAAAGTGATATTCAATTTTTTTTTTTAAAGGTGAATTTTGCTTGAAACTTCGTGTTGTGATTCGACAACGGAAAGTGTAGCATACGTTGTCTTATCCAGGTCTGCGCTAGAGAGCTTGCTCGAAATAGAAATCCCTACTAATTCTTTCGAATGCACGACGATAATTTATTTGGTAACTGTGTATATCCAAGTCAAGCTCTCATAAATGAACTTCTTATGTTCACTTTAGAATTGAACACAAAACTCTTTGAATTTGGGAATATCCTTTCAACCACTAAACTAATACGAGTACTAAGGACATAAAGTGATTAATTGTCAAATAAAAAAATAAATAGAGTGTGAAATTTATAATAATATATATTCAATCTTAAATGTTATTGTATGTATTTGATTAAACTTTTAAGGTTATATGAGTTACAATATAATTATAAAATGCATCAGTCGATGTAAAGGTTATATGAGTCGTTGTTCAAGAAACGAAAAAACTCATGTAAGATTTTAATTATTCTATAGATTCTAGTTCTATGATCTCATAAAATCATTTAAAATAGTGAAAATAGTTATAATTATAGATAATTTTAATCTACCCATATTTATACACAGGTATTAAAAAGAAATAAACAAAATTAATCCGACTTGAAAAAGTTTAGCTGTCTCTAACTAAAGGGACGCTTACACCTGAGATTGTTTTCAAATTAATTTTCGAAGATTTGAATGTTTTTCCCATTTAATCTTAATTATATGTATGTCTTTGTTCTTTATTTTCCAGTTAATGTGTTTATTTTTTTAGTTTTTTGAATGGGAGAAAAATTGACATTCATTGAAATTGGTGTACCGAGTTCGAATCCTTATAATATTTTAAAAGATTTGTTTTCTCGTGTCTTGTATGAGTATAAGATTATAAAGAAAATTAGTTAAAGTTATGAATAACTTTACTAATAAAGTTAGAATGATTATTCAAAAATTATTTTTAAAATGAATATTGATTTTAATTCAAAAGTCAAGACTCTCAACTCAAATAAGGATCCGCATTCTTTTATTATTAAGTTAGCATAAAATGTACTTTTATATTATAATGAGAATTGGATTTTATCACAAGTAGATTTCACCACACCAAATAATGATCCAGGGTAAGGTTTGCGGATAAGAAGGTTAAATTGCCATAGATAGATGTGATTGGTGAAATTTGAGGGGACAGTGAGGATAAGAATACACCACTCTCTCTAGTCTAATATTCTTTTATTTATTATTTTTAGATTCATAATTATCTTTTCATATTTAACATGTTATCATTAAAGTTCAACTTAAAAATGATTCTTTGACTCTTTATTATTGCATAACTAATTTTAGTGAGTATTCGTTAACCAGATAATTTTATAATGAAAAATGTTAAATGAAACTCTTAAGATTCCACTTCATTGCATAAGAAAGTTGTACAACTATTTAATGCAACTTAATGAAAACCCTTAGGGTTTCGTTTAGCAAAACTTTTTTATAGTTACGTCAAACTATGAAAGCTATTTGCGTAAAGAAATTTTTAAGCTTTGAAAGATGATTAACTAGTAATTATTCACAAAGAAATTAATGATTTATAGATGATCGAATTAAAGATTCAAGAAACTAGATTTAGAGATATGTATTGTAGGGTCGTCAAAAATAGTGTCACCGACGTGATATGATGTAGTCGCGCACCATTCAATATATAAGGCTCCACATCTATTCATTCAAGTTTCTTGTTTAGTCATGGTCATTCTTCATTTCTTTTCGATATTCAATTAAGAATATAATTTTCATTTTGTGTATATAAAAGCTATTAAATTATCTATATACATAGAATTATAGATTAAAAGATAAAATTTTTTTATGATAATATTAATACCAGTATCAAATTTCTATGTCAACTACTCAACCAGCAACTTGCGTCTTAAAACATCGACAATTTACAAAGTCAGCACTGTTACTTCTAGCCGTCATTCTCATAAACGAGCATGGTACCCACGCAATGCGGCGGTGGTGGTGGGGAAGACGGTCCGATGGTGGCGGTGAGAGTACTTTTTTAGAGATGAAAATAGTTGAAGGACATAGTTGATATATCACATGAGAAGGTGCCTAGCAAGGAAGATTATTTAAGGGTATTTTTCTCTTATCAGGTTCTTAATTAAGTAAAGGGGAGGAACCCAGTTTCCTTTATAAGGTATTATAGATAGTTATAAAATCTATTAAAAATTTTACTAATTAATTTTTAAGAAATGGGACTTAAATGAAACAATATTTAAAGTTAAGGGCCAGAGTTTACTTTTTAGTAAAATATATATAAAAAAAAAAACATTCATTACTAATTAAAGTTTAAGAAAAAGAATAAAACTATTTAAAATTTGAGAAATTTAAACCAAAATATCAATTCAAAAATTTACACCATAATAAAAAGTAGTGAAAACAGGCCACTACTAAATATTGGAATTCAAATCTAATAATTAAATGACTTGTTTTTTATTTTTCCTCCCCCCTACGGAAGCATAAGAAGACGACGATTTGATGTTTAATTTGAGACCATTCATAAAAGGTTTTCTACGTACATGTGAAATTCTAACAAGTACATTTAGTAAGTCAATATAAACAGGAAGAATAAGCAATTATAACTCACCCACATGTGTGTAGGCGTACCAACAATTATGTAAACCATTCACCTTTTCTTTTTACTAATTATTAGAAAAAAAATCCGATATATGTTATTTTGAGCCCTAAAAGATGCGATGGTTTCAATTCAAAAATATTTCGACTATCTATTTATATATTCAATAGTTATTTATTTTTTATATCCACACAATTACTAGGTCTTTTGCATGCGTATTGTAAAGATATATAAAATATCCACGTCAATGTTTAAAATATCATTAATAAAGTATAAGAAAAATATATAGATGTTAGACATTGATGATTAGTAAAAGTGTTGTGTTATTTAATACAACCATGTCATTGGTCTTTGTATTCCCATATTATGCTTAGCAATAAAAGTCGCTAATAAGTAAACGGAGTATAACTAAGGGAGAATCTGTTTCCTTGTTTTCTCTCCTTTCTCCAACAATTTTTTATTTTTATTTTTATTGAAGAATTGTCTTTATTTATAGGCAAAAGTTCCCATTAATACTTGAGAGGTAAAATTCCACCTATCAACCGTTGTGTGGTGTCCTTCTCTTGACAAATAATGCTTAGATGAAATTCCAACATGAACGTTTAGTGGTTGATAGTGCACAACCATCAGGTGTTTTCTGTAACGGTAAAGAATATGTCAAGTCATTCCATGGATATTTGAGTGCCTTTTTGTACTTCATTTTGGCACCATTTCTTGTCAGATGCCGTAAAGGGGTCAATGAATGATTTGTCAACACTCGTTTACCAGAGACATTTTGTCTTGTTTTGCAACCGAGTCTTGAAGGATGAGACCATTTCAGTGAGACACAACATGTCTTCAAGGAATTCTTTGAACTCCTTAAACATTTATGTTTAAATAAATAAAAGATCTATAGAGTTTCCTTTGAACTATATAGAACGAATACTCTTTATAATTACATCACTAAGTGAGATTTTGATCCCAACAAGCTTACAATACATTTTGTTTTTATGAAAATTCCTCTATTTTGTTTCATATAACTAGATAAAACTCTCAAACATCTTGTAACTTAACTAAACTCGCTTTATTTAGAGCCCTAACGAAAAATGGAGTGCACAATTTATTAATTTTATATGACACCCGAGACAATATACATGTGAATCATTTCAACAATAGTTGTCCCTACACGGGTACTACTATACACTATCGACATTATGTAGAGTAAATGGTAAAAGAATTTGGACACACGGGTTTACGACCGCTATATATATTTCTATCACATGCAAACGTCCAAATCTTAATTTTGAATCCATCAAGCCAAAAAAGATCAAACAATCAAAAAGTTGAATTGATTTTGTTGGCATTTAACTCGTTATGTGGAATCATTATTAAATCGTAAAGGAGTATAAATGTACACCATTTTGTATTAATTATTCAATAAAAATGTATAAAGGTAAACCTTTCGAGATTCTCTTGTCGTGATATATAAAACAAAACGATATATCTTAATATTAGTTTTATAAATTTATTGAAATGAACGGTTACAAGTTAATAAATGGCGACTGGTCATTTTCATCAAGCCTCATAGTTTGCTGTATGGGCAGATAGAGGAGTGACCTAGCAAATAAAGCGAGATCAACTGACAGATTGATGTTTTTGAAGTTTTACTCACAGGTTATAGGTTCGAACTTAAAGATTGATGTACATGTGAGATTTTTCTTTGTAGAGTCACGTACTCTAGCGCAAGTTTGTTTAAAACAACGTAGTTTACCTTGGGTAACGTCGCTAGCACGAACCTATATGGTGACTTGATGATCAGTTGAGATGATTTAAAACCATGTTTAGGGGGGAAAAAAAAGATAAGGAGTGACCTGGATATAATTGTGAATTCGTAGTTGTATACTATATGTTTTTCATAACATATATGCATAAAATTTCGTTGAAAGAGAATATTTTTTAAATATCAATATATGAAAACCACCATCAATTGTCTAGTGACAGATAGACTTGTTTATTCACAATAAATCTCATTTTCGAGTTTAGGCATATGATGGCCACAAGTAAGAACTCAACTTGCCATTCGCGAATAATTCAACCTCTTAAAAAGGAAAAAAAAGGCAGATAGCTCATAGCTGAAAGAATGATTTGCATATTTCTTTTAGTAATGAGTTAAAAAAAATCCACAAGACCTACATATGTACTCGTACTTTCTTTCTACAAAATAAAATAATATAAAAATCATAACGACTAAAGTATTTAATAACCCTTGACATTGGCTAAAGAATAAAACAATCGAGTACGTACGGATTTTGGTGATGGCCATTTAAGATCCTGGATAGACAAATTAAAATAGAAGAAAAAGGTTTTGCATGCATGGCAATTAATATTTGTATATTGTTGTATGAGAAAGAGTAAGTAGATCTTGTTAGCATTAAACCCATCATTAATTAAGCTTCATAGTTTAATCATATGAAGTAAAATTGTACGTATGCCAAATTGAATTATTATTCTATAAAAAAATTATTATGGTAACCTTTCAAGATTGCCATGGGTTAAACTATGAAGTTGATGAGATGGCATACTGATTTTTTACATATCAAAACTTGTCAATGACAAGTAAAGAATATATATTTTGTGATTTATGTGTAGTAATGATGAGTTACGCATATAAGTTCGATTTATATGATATGTGCTCTAGGTATAAGACGTACATGGGAGCAAAAACTTTTCTCCCATTTACCCTTATAAATCTAATGAAAGACATTCGCATTATAATATTATCATTAACTTTTTTTTATATATAAAATTGGTAAAGAGTGTGTTCTTGTACGTGTTTGAACTTCGAACAAACATATATCAGGCAATGTAATATCAGCTTCACTAAATGTTACCCACCTCTTCATCGATCCCACCCTATTTATCACATTTAATTGGTTGGCCATTTGACACGATGAATAGACCAAAACTGAAAGAAAAAAAGAAAGTAAAAAACCAATGAATTTACATATTTCAAAAAATGTCATCTTGAATTGAATACGATGGCAGTGAATGAGCTGTAGAAGATGCTCCCCACTTCCTTTGAAATGTGACCACGCAATTAGTGGGTCAAAGGTCAAACCAAATCTATCACTTCATTTTGTTGTTACCTTGCCCATCTTTTCTATTTTCTCTCAATTTTAACACACAAAAAGTAAGCATAAAGATTCAATAATGCATTGTGCATGCATGCCTATACCCATATTTACCCAATCTTTCTATAACTTGTACTGTCAAAGTGTAAAAAAAAGGGCATTTTTCGTCAGGGGAAAAAGGATAAAAACACACCCATCAAATCTTTCAATAAATGATGAAAGATTTTATATCTCTTGCATTTTGTTTGTGTAATACAAATGCAACTAAAAGACACAATTGGTGCAGAAAACATGTATAGCAAAACCAACAGTCACCACTTTGAATTCACATCTCCAAGTCAAAGAAAGAAACAAAACTTTCAATAAGACAATTATATCATGTCATCATATTTATTCATTCACTAAAACCAATAGCTTTCATTTACATTCATGATGATAGATTGATAGGTAGGTAAATTTCAAAAAGAAAAGGTTATTTTGGCGTAGCTACATGCCCAACACACATATATATAATGTTCCATATATAATACATTGATGCACCATATATTGTTATTGCATCAAAATGTAAAATAATGTACATCAAACACGCACCAGATAATATCATGTTCTTTTTATTTATATTGACTTTTCTCATTATCATTTCCCGAGTGTAAGGGTGCCCCAACAATTGCTGCCACAATCAACATGCGGATGTAAACCGCAACGCTAGCAAGGAAAAGTTCATGCTAAACCCTCAATATGAATTGTGAACCTCCTTGCTGCTAGCTAGGACATGCACACCAGACTAGTAACAAATTTGATTAATTTATAATTATAAAGTACCATTTATCCATATCTAACTGTCCATTACCAAGTACCAACTCAACAGGAATAAACAATTTTGCATCAAAAAGTTGAGATTCTAAACACAAAAGATCAAAGCTTTTAGTTACAACACAAAGATCGAAGCTAGCTAATGAAACTAAGAAACTGAGCTATCTAAACAGAATCTAACACAAAGACTCATAAAACTAGATTGACTACACTAACATGTGGTCTAAGAGAAATGATTCCTTAGTTGTCCTTTAATCAGTCGGTAAGTACTGAAGCTCACATGGTTTATCCACTTTTCTGTTGGAATTTTGAATGAATTGTCTACAAGTGACTGATTCCCACCCTACCCCCACAACACACACACACACACACACAGTAGCTGTAAAACTAATAAGGGGCAATGGGATCAATCTGCTGATTTTGTATAGAAAATAAAGCTTTGGTCTAAAGGCATTTGTTCCTTTTCTGGTCTGCTGAACAGTATACAAGTTTTGTTTTTATTGTTCTTAGTTTAAAGACCATGTTATTTATTTTTACTTGTGAACACATATATAGAGGCACGTTTAGCTATGTCAGATCATAAGATAACAAAGTCACTGTTAATTATGGTTATTTACTTAATTAATCTGGTGCATTGCATGTTGCTTTATAATTTTGTCAAAGTAATCTTTCTTTATGTTGTTTTTTTCTTTTGTAATATAATATGGCATATGCCACCCATGTTCATGGGTGGCTTCCTTATATTACAGGCAAAAATACAGGCTCAAAGATCCAAATCTATTATAAGGGCAGAAACTTAAAATACAGAAACCCATAAGCAGCCATATAGATCTGTTGTATTGTATTGTGTAATTTATATATTGTAACATAGTCTAATCAAGGACCTTAGATTAAGGAGAAAAAACACGCTGGAGTATGTTTCAAGTATCTAGTTGTAGACAATTATGAAAATAATGCATTGATTTGCAAGCCTAAGACTTTGGACCTCAATCATATTTCAACTAATAATTGTATTGTTGCTACTAAACAAAGATGGAGCTTAAAACAAGGTGGGCATACAGATTCTTGGAAGCATAGGTGATTGTGGCTCTCAACATTTTATGTACTATTAGTTCTGGGATGCACACATACGTGTGGTTTTGGATATATTATGGTTTTAGCATGAATACGAGGGGGTACACAAAAGATGATTTTTGTGTTTTGTAAGAGAATGAGAGTCAACTATATAGATCTACAGCCAAAATATGTCTTGTGCCTATTAGAAAGTGAAAAAGAATGCAAAGGGTATGGGGGTAGTAGTGTTTAAGTATGTTTGGTTTTAAGTTATGAGGTCGATACACATAAGTCCTACATGCCAACCTAAAGAGGGTTTAAAGATTCATACCAGTTCCCACCCGTCATTTCCTTTTTGTTAAACCCATAACGTGGAAGAGTCCAAATCAAATGCGTTACTGCATTCCCATAATTTCCGCCCCTATACGGTGCAGCTACTAATTAAAAGTAAGGCATAACGCATAAGTTTAGGTAAGTAAGAAAGGCAAATCCTTTCTTTTTATGATTTTATCTATACTTATGATACACACAAACTTGCATATAAAAGGACATGTATCCTAAATCTGATAAAATCCTTAAATCCATATGTCCGTGTATCACATAAGTTACAATAGCCCTCTTAATGTATAATAATTGGTACAAGTATATATAATCACAAGACTTATTCATTAATTGGGACTCTGGGAGTATTTGTGCATATGTATCATATGGGTATACGCCATAAGCCCATATGTATCTTATGTACAACTCTATACGCCATATGAACTTTATCAAATTCTAGTGATTTGTGCTCGACATACCACAAATGATTCGGGGCATCTTGGTTATAAAGTTCTTTGTTTCCTTTTGCTCATTAACATCCATCTTTCTGATGCTCGTGTCCTCAACTTCATTATCTTATGTGACTACATTGACTAGACCACTATCAAATCAACACAGAACTGTCCATCTATAGAAGTATAGAACCACACACCACTAGCTGGTGTTTCTATATACCTCACCTTCCTTATATCAATAATTTTGCATTCCAACTAATCTCATAATATGGTTACTCATAAAAACTGGAGCTAAAATTCTTACAAAAACACTTTTCAGTCAGAATTAATCAGCTATGAACGAAAATATGCTCAAGGGTGAGAGTTTAATAACAACTATAAGCATTTATTATGGAAACATATAGTAGAACATTCAAAGGCTGTTAGTAAATTGTGAGTCACACAAAGAGGTTTACTATTTGGTCAATGCAGAATTTCCTCAGGTTCTAGTTCCAGATCAAAATCAAGGTCCATAAATCATAAATAAATTGGACAGCAAGATATAGAGCATGACAAGATGATAAGATAATAATCAAGTTCCACTATGGTAAAGACAAGATAACTTGAATACAAATCAAGCATATAATTAGGCCCTGTCCAAGCAAATTCATTTCATCAGCTGACACAAACAAATATGTCAACTCAAGAGCCCAAACAGATTAGGATGGGGTACCTTAAGTTATTTGTGTCACCTCTACAATTTTTAGTTTTTGCACAAAATTTAAAAACAAAAATGATACATAAGAATAAATCAATAATGGTGGAAACATTCATAGAAAGCCAAATTTATAAACTTAACATAAAGATTGCTTAATCCTAACTTACCCACCATTCCTCAAATATATAATCATTTTGTAAGTTTGCTTTGATGATGTGTATAACTGTAAAACATTTTTAAAAGTATACATGAATACACTGGATTTATCTATTTATAGCCAATGTTCAAAGAAAATTTGGTTGTGATGCAATGAACATAAGAGTGAATTTATGCAAAATCATCATCGTCATCTACATGCCCAGAAGACAAACGCTTTTGAGGCAAATATTTATCAAGGGAAGTTTTAGGTTTTAATGCTACATAATTCGTACCTTCCATTGGCTTTCCTATAAACTCCTTAAGTGTCCGCTGTGAACTCCCAGTAGAAGTTGGTAATTTGCCTCTGATGGACCCGCCTTTGGACCAAGCAGATGGTATTGTCTGTTGACGTTTGGATGTTATCATAGGATTTTTGTATACAATACCCTTTGATGTATGCGCCTCAGCGTTTGCTTCAGCTGTTTTTGATTTAACCATTGATTCCACAGGTACAAGCTTTCCGCTAATTTGGTTCGTGAAAACAAAAGTGACCTACAGTAACATGATCATTTTAAATTTCGATACATAAAATCAAATTTTAATATATATACTCCATTTTTTAGAGAAAAAAAATAACTTCACAAGAAGTACTTAACATGAAGATACGTATATATGATCTATATACTGTTTGCATGATTTCGATACCTAATAAATTAATGAACCAGACTCAAACATAATATCTTGTTGCTGAGGACAAACTCTCAGAATATAGAAACAACTGGGTTTATTGGACTAAAGAGAAAGATAAATATCAAAATGACAATATTAGTGATAGGAAACAAGTCAACAACGAAGTCTAAACACGTCTCTGCCAACTTTATACAAGTGACTTGTGGTGGATAACTGGTTATAGAAGAAGTTAAGCAAGAACAAAACACGTACATCATATTCAGAATAATATGAAGTAAACAAAAATGACTTCTCGAGGCCTACTAGTTCTGTTGCAATCCCGTAGCAACGCGATTAATATTTATGAAGAATTATCATGTTAAATAGATTAGAAGTTCCAATTACCACATGTACATCATGTCTAAATACTATTTTAGTGTTGTATTTTAAATTCTTGTTGTAACTGATCTAGTACAACTAAAAAAGGTGAAATGGATGCTGACAGGGTCTTAACTTTTAGGTTCTCCATTAACTTTAAGTAACCATATTAGTTAGAGCTTAATCATGATGAAAATTTCATTAAGCATTACTTGGACATACTAGTACGTTATATTACCTCATCTCCAGCTGATACTTGAAAAATGGTATCAGGTACGGTGTTTGGAGTGAAATGATGACCCCAGCTAGCTAGGTCCTCTTCTAATGGAGTGCCAGCCTGTTTCTCTGAGCTCTTTAAGTTGTGCAAGCAACCAGAAATACCCGCAAATCCCCCAATATCCTCTTCATCAGAGGGGCACCTTTCATCTGGAGATCCAGCACATTCACTCATGCTCACGTTAGGTATTTCATCTGTTGCTCTTTCTCCAGAGTTTTGACAACGTGTGCAGTTCATCTTCTCATGAATTTCAGATCTGGATGTATAGCATCAGAGTTATCATTTTTTTATCAACCTATAATAATATATCTCCATCATGAAAATGAAAGACACTGAACACAAGCTAACCATGACTCTAGCCAAATTGAGAGAAATCACACATAAAAGCTGGAAACCCGGCACATAGTCACATGGAACGCGGTACGATATGGTACGCGGTTCGTAAGCCTCCAAAATCCGGTACGAGGGAGGGTAGGTTCATTCGGAACGCCAATTATGTACGCGAAACGACGCACCCTTTTCGGTACGTAAACTTGGTACAAAACATATAAATAACTACTTGTTATTCATACCAAAATCCAAAAGTTGTTCATAATCAAAATCATAAAAAAAATAAACCATAATTAATCGACCCTGGGTCATATGAAAATTGTATGAAATAAACCATATAAGCCCACTTCCTTATCAATCAACCTATATGAAAATTGTATTTTATGGCCCAATATAAGCCCACTTCCTTATCAACCCTAAAACTTTTCCCACTTTAAATAAAGAGGACACTACAGCCGCTACTTTTCTACTCACTTTTCTCCCCCACCGGAAAAAAAAAACGATTTCTCTTTGCCGGAACGTTGATTTCTATTAAAAGGTACGGCGAACCGAAGCTAAAAGGAACGCGAATTTCAGCCTTGATACGTCAAATCGAGGACGCTTATTTTACCGTTTCTGATCGCGTTTCGCCTTCGTCCGGGACGATTTCGTACCGCGTTTCGGTACGAGGTGTACCGTACGAGAAACCCTGCTTCGTACCCGCTTCCTGTGACTATGACCCGGCACATTAGGCATTGTGTTTAGTAAGTGAAGTTTTATGAGTCTTGTTTCATATTAGGACAAAACTCCCTCAAATAAATAAAAGAAAAAGTTCTTGCAATTAAGAGGGTTTGCACATTAGCATATACTTAAATGAAGTAAAGATACAGTGTTTTCTGTCGGGTGTTCCTGTTTTCATTAACCTATCACATAACCTAGAAATTTCCTATTACACGAACCTGGATAGGTGATGTAGCTCTTATAGTTTTATGTAATTCTTTATATTTCTACCTAATTAATAAATATGGTAGCTACCTCCCTCTCTATTGCCATCCCCTCAAACCACAAAATAATATGACTTACTTTTCTGCATCAAAACCAAATTTTATTTGCTAACTTTGAACAAAGTAGCCAGCCATTACATATAATTCCAACCTAAAGAGCCAAACAATTTAGGTGATATCTGCTGAAACTTCATAGAGGAAGTAGATTTTGTCGGTAATACCTCCCATATCACGTAATGTCTACTCTACTAGTAATTTAGTAATAGATAGTATGCTGTATGGTGTTCCTAACTTTCGACACTCCCACAAATCATATTGTCGCTTGCTATCTTCTATGTTCTAGTAAACATAATATTACTTCCATTATGTGATTAGTCTTGAAATGTCCAGTCTTGGATGGAGTGTTATCAACAACAAAAAAAAAAAAAAAAGGTAAAAGACTCCCCCTAAACTTTCCCTCCTCAGTTTTCATGGATTTTAATTACGTGTTTCCCTTTTACGCAAATAATCTATGTTTGCAGATCTCCATTCCTCATTGATGTATAAACTAGATACCTTACAAATCAATCACTAAGCTGTTAATACAGTGGATAAAAGCTTTAAGAGTAAGCTTGCCTTGCATCCTCATGGAATGTAAATAGGTCCCTCAAATCCTCCGTTGAAAGATTGTTCCCCTGCTTAGACGGGCATAATATTAATATATAGAAACAACAGCATTTGGATATGTTAAAAAAGATTTAATAACAAACACCTGAATCTTGGGATCAACTTGCTCTTGTTGAATTACTTTTTGAAGCCCTTCTTTTGACATCTGACGTTGATATACCTGCAAAATACATCTCATGAAACACCACCCAGAGTTGAATATAGAAATCAGGAACAGAATCATAAAATCAATACCTTCTCTTCAATGGTTCCTGTGCTTAGAAACCGATAGATGTATACTCTCTTCTTCTGTCCATCCCTCCACACTCTTGCAGCAGCCTGAGGAGAAGTAAAATTACAATTGAAAAAAGACAAATGTGTACCCATAATAATTAACAACTATCAACAAATTCACATTAAATACTTGTTTGTCATTGGCGGGATTCCAATCAGGATCAAACAGAACAAGTCTATTTCCACCTATCAAGTTGAGGCCACAGCCACCAGCCTTGCTGCTCAAAAGAAATGCAAACTCATCCTGCATGATAACGAAGTATACTTGTTATGTAATTGTTAAATGATCAATGAAAGAAATTATGGATACCTTTGACTTATCGTTGAAGCAGTTGACCAGCTTTTGTCTTTTGCTGATTGACGTAGACCCGTCAAGCTTTAAGAATGGATATCTTCGTTCACGACATAACTGAACAATAAGATCCAGGGTCTGAAGAGCAAAAGCAGGAATCATCAGCATAATAGGTTCGGAAATAATTCATTAGTCTAGTTGCTACTAATGTCTAATACAAACATAAAAGAGCAGGCAACAAAATTAAGCATAAATACAAGTGGAATATGCTAACCTGCGTATAATTTGAAACTAATACTATTCGGTCATCGGTTTTCGTACGCAGATGAGCCAATAAACGAGCTAAGACATGCATCTTCCCTGATAGTTCAACCCATGCTCCATCACCACCAGTCCATGATCCAGATCTAACAAAGGAACAAAAAGATGACACTTATAGAAAACAGTGCACAAGTGGGCATATTATAATAAATGATTGGTTTACCTTCCAGAGAACATTTCTGGAGGAAAAAAGCGCATACAGCCCTCAAACCCTGCAGTCCCCGGGTTCCCACTTTTCATAGTATCATAAATCAGCTTCATTATAAGGAACATTCATCAGAAAAATTTCCTATGAACCAAACACTTGCCTATACAAAGGACATCCATAATGTTTTTATTCTTCCAGAGTTCCAGTAATGTTTTACCTTTGGGTGATTGCAAAGCTTCTTTAGGGCTGTTATATAAGCCAGAATTTTTGTTTGCTTTACATCTTCAGTAATTGCTTGTTTCACCTACAAACGGGCACCAAAAGAAAAAAACCATGTGTGTTCGGATGTTCAATTTTAACCCCCATCATTGTGCATATAAGTAATATATAATCCTAGACAACGATGCCCAAATAGATACTTACATTTTTCGAATGAATAAAGTGATTGTACAATTCTTTTTGGAGAGGAGTTAGCTTGCAACAAACAACCTCAACTATCTGCAAATTTGTACTTGTCCATTAACAATATTTTATATAGATCAAAAAAA
Source organism: Erigeron canadensis (assembly GCF_010389155.1). Taxonomy (NCBI): domain Eukaryota; kingdom Viridiplantae; phylum Streptophyta; class Magnoliopsida; order Asterales; family Asteraceae; genus Erigeron; species Erigeron canadensis. Next base: position 34,912,701 of record NC_057764.1, on the reverse strand, counting down.
AAATATGGTTTACCATTAACAACCAACAATAGAATATATGAAATTTTAAAAAATTTATATATAAGAAAAGAGGGGTGAATAAAAAGCACAACTATTGTATTCTGTATTTACATCTCACATGATAGTTGTATAAAAGATGATCATTGCAAAATAAACAAGGAAAATAACAAAGATAATTCCATACCTTAGGTGGTAAGTGATTTGATAGCAAAGCATTAGTCCTCCTCAATATAAACTGACAACACGTCTCAAGAATGAGCAGATGCTTTTATATACATTTAAATATGATTTATGATATGTAGATAAGACAACATTACCTGATTGACTTTTGCACTCAGTTCTGCTGAGCGCTCATTTGCAAGATTTTTCTCGTCTTCAGAGGCAGTAGGTTCTCTTCCACAGATGATGGGTGTCTACAAATCAGTATTTAAATCCGAGCACATGAAAAAAAATCAAGTTATAACGATGAAACAAGAAAACTGATTATTCTCCAAAGACATTTCCACTTATTATCCATTCTTATCTGATGTGCCAAACAACAAGCCATAAGTACAATTCACAGGATATGTAATTCCCTACAATAGTACAAATCCAAGACTACAGTTCTCAAATTTATCAGATATACAATATTTGACAATGAAGACTTGGATTCCTTAACTGACCTCATAATATCGTCGAAAAAATGCAGCATCCCCCAAAATTCCCGGGTTAGTGAAGTTGACCATGGCGAAAAATTCTTCTAGGTGATTCTGGTAGTTTAACATAAGAGGTGAAGGGAAGCTTGAGTTACAAAGAAGACAGAAGAATTGACAACAATGAACACTTGAGACTCCCCCGTCCCATAAAAAATGCAGTAATTTTCATTTTGGATACCATATACTAATTGCACCTTTCCTGTGTCTGGAAAACTTCGATCCAAACTGCATACAGATTACAGAGTATTCGCCAGTTTTAACTGTTATCATATATTGATGGTATAAATTGAGCTCCACGTGACTTTGGTGAAAAAAGCTTTAGACGGTTTTCTATATTCATAATTTTTTACTAAACTACATGGCCGGACAGATGTTGTCATGTAAAAATGAAGAGGGAGAAATAACTCAGAAACATTTCTCACTTGCATTGGAGTCCCCGACAATAAAATGCGACGTTTACAAGCTAGAGCAGCCAATGCCTGGTCCAAAAAGATAGGGGGGTCAAATGTTAGATTTCAGGATATCAAGATCCTACGTTTATGTACTTACAAGACTTTTTCTTACTTTATTAGTCAGGGTCTGATCATTTTTCAACCTGTGAGCTTCATCACATATGAGAAGATCACAAGAACCACTATCGTTAAATTTTGATGAATGCATCCGAAACGTCTCGTAGGAAACAATCAGTACCTGTCAGAGAATCAGGGTCAGTTGCTGTCTACTACAATAAAAAAAAAAAAAAAACACCCCTTAACATCCTCTACCTGTAATCGGCTATGTGTGCTTCTAAAGTTATCAATGCTAGAGATGACATCCTCACGACTACTTTCACATAGAGCCACAAGCTTAACTCTTTCGCCAACCCATTTCAAAATTTCAGCCTCCCAGTTACTTACTAGACTCGTTGGCGTTACAATTATTGCCTTTTTAACCATTGGCTTTCCATCAAAACCTTGACGAAGAAGCGTATACAACAATGTAATTGACTGCAAAGTCTTCCCTAACCTATATAAACAACCCAGTAGTTCTACATAAGAAAACGGTCATTTTAAATCATCAAATCATTTTAAGCACCACCAAGAAAAATTTAGTTATTTACCCCATGTCATCAGCCAAAATGCAGCCATTTATATCAGGGGAGCATAATCCCGAAACACATTCAAACATGAACTGAACCCCTTCTCTGCAATATCAATTACATTTTATAAGTTACAAACATATATTTTGCTATATATCTATAAGTATATAACACATTGTGTAAACAAATAAAGTACCTTTGATGGGGTCGAAGGAACTTAACAAGTAGATGATCAACTTCTACACGTATTAAACCGTCATCACCTTCCTCTTCCGACTGCCATAAAATTAAGGGTTCAATATCCGGTGGCAGATTTACGCTCTCTTGGGGAACATCCTCCTCAATAGAAACAGGCACATCCAACCGGTTTGTAATGTTAACTAAAACTGGCCTGTCGGAACCCCAAGGTACAAATCGTTTACGAGCACATAAACGACGAATAAGATGCTCCTTTTGATCTGAATATCCCTCATCCGAAGGCGGTTTAAACGGCTTCCTTAAAACCGCTTCTCTTTCACTAACTGAAAGCACTCGTGGAAGTAACGGCTGCCTTTTCACCACTAAATTTCCACTAATATCATAATAATTTTATTATGTTAATAGACTCATAATTGGTACTTATATATAATATTATAAATTTAAATTAATTTATTTACTCAATAAATGATATACAGATTAAAAAAAAAAAAAAAAAAAAACAATGAATAATCAAAAATGCATATTTAATTTGATATTAAAAAGGAATGACCTAAAAAAAGCGGATTACCTCAAAAGAGCATTGACGTTCTGAGATTTTTGATTTGGTGGTGGTACGACGTCGTTTTGTTGACAATTTTCATCACTGTTAGATCCAGATAGGTCATTAAAGTCTTCATCTTCTTCTTCTTCGGATTGATCGGAAGTGAAATCGTCACCGGAATCGGAGATAGAAAGGATTTCTACATCGTCTTCTTCTTCCATAATTTCAAGTTATCAAAATTAGGGTTTGTATTCTTTCATAAGCCCTCAATTGTTGTGTGTTTGGGGCTACAGCTATGTTTTCAAGTTGTACGAAATGGCGGTAAACTGTCGGCGGTGTTTTTTATTTGAACCGGGTCGGGTTATCAAAGATGATAGATTGGGATTTTTAAGTTTATTTTTGTCATATTTCAAATGGAAGATGATCAATCCTCCTAATTCATAGGATGATGACATATGAAAAATCAAGGGGTGAGATTAGAAAAGAAAATTACTGGAATACACATGTCACAATTATATAGTTTTAGGATGATTTTTAGGTTAATATTTAGGAGGATTAATCATTTTCTATTTTAAATATAAGTCGTAGTTTTAAGCATTTTTATTTTATTCTCATAATACCCTCCTTAATTACATTGTATTACCTTTATCAAAATTTAAACCCGCAACAAAAGAAACCCATATAAAAAAAGAAATTTCACTTTTTCCAACTGATCTCCCTATCGCAACCCTTGCCATCAACTAATCACCATCAATAACTAAATCACAACCCCTCTCTCTCTCTCTCGCCGGATTCATCGCCCCCAACCACCACCGTCGGATTCCACACCATCAACAAGGGGTTTTCTAACATTGACAGTTGTCTTCTAGCCGCTGCAACGCGCGGGCACCAAGCTAGTAAAAAATAATATATTTTTGTCCAAGTTGTTTACTTCGACCAGTAATATTTATATTCAATAAATATCTACCAATGAATTAAAACAGGACTAACATGTTCCTGAGACGACACGTGATGTAATCCTTGATCGACACGTGTTCTTTTAATTTATTTATTTTGTTAAATTAGCTTTTTTTTAGTTGTATATAAATTCAACTTTTTTATTACACTTAGAACTAAACTCTAACTATTGGCTTATTAATACAAAATATATTATAACCTAATCTGATTGATTGTTTACTCATTAATAAATTATCACTTTTTCTTTCTCAATTTTGCAGCTCCTGTTACTTATATTAATTAGAATAAGTTATTAACATGAACACTTCAAAAATTTGAGTTTACGTTATGAAATCACAAGGCTATTTGTCATAATTCAGTCATCCACTATGTTTACAAGTTTTGATTTTGATGTGGTTCTAAAAGTTTAAGGTAAATCCAAAATTCTAACTAAAACATATATTATATTTATCATTATTATTTATTATAATTTAGTTTCGCTCATCGATTTACTTCAATCATAAATTATTGCATACTCACGAAACATGTATGAGGCATGTTCGAATTTATCTATGATACAATCTATATAGCTACAGTACGTCGTACGGGTATTAGGACTAGTATATATATAATATATAGAGAAAATATCACAAATGGTCCCTGTGGTTTGTCATATTTGCGTTTTGGCCCCTGTATTTTTTTTCATTGCAAACGGTCCCTGGATTTTCCATTTTCATTGCCAACGGTCCCTGACACTAACTTCTGTTAGCTTTAACCGTTTAAAATGATCACGTGCGAATCATGTGAGGGTATAATTGTCAATTTAATAACCACAAGGATTATTTGTGATAAAAGCTTTTTTTTAATTAATGACATATATACATATACATACATATGTATAAATGGCTGTGTGATATGTATAGATATGTATAGATCTGTTATATATAGATGAAGAGATCATAATTCATATTCTTTCAAAAACCCACCGGCCAGAATAAATAACCGTCGCCGGAGCCACATCCAAAGATCTGAAAAAGCTTCCCTCTCTTCTGGCTACAGTATCCAACCACCGGGAAAAAGAGCCACCAGCCGCCTCTGCCGTCAGCCATCTAAAAACTCATCGGAAATGGAGTGGTCAGTGAAGAAACTCTTCTTTTCTTCTTTCCCTCTTTTTCTTTCGTATGGATTGGAGAGTCACATACTAATATATGTGGTGGCTGTAATGGAGTGGTCAGTGAATAAACTTGGCATATGATATAAGCAAACAAATTCAAAAGTTAAATCCGAGACTTCGTAAAAGGAGGAAGCTAAGAAATTTATATCCATTAAATCAATGGATTCTTTTTCTTGTATTTAAGGTAAGAAATTGGGTGAAATTTATATTCCTTTTTTATGTCATTCTGTGACTTTTGTTATACACATGTATATAATAATATATATTTTAGTAATGCATTGATAGGTGATACATTAGATTTTCAAAATTAAATTCGTGTGGAATTATGTATATATATTAAGAATTAGGGTTTAATATATTTATGTGGATGAGATGAAAATTGTAGTAGAGGAGATTACTTGGAGGGTTTTAAAATCTTTTAGATTTGTTTTTCTTTTCAACATCAGATTAGGGGATATGATCTTATCTATTTGGTTAGTGGTTTTCATGTTAAAAATGATTGAAAAGGGATAGATGATCAGAATCTGGGTTGTGATTTTAGGAAAGATGACAAGAAAGGGTACAAGAATTGAAGAAGATGACTAAGTGAAAGAGATTGAAGTAAAATGGACGATTATACCCTTATTAAACGGCTAAAACTAACGGAAGTTAGTGCCAGGGATCGCTGGCAATGAAAATGAAAAATCCAGGGACCATTTGCAACGAAAAAAAAGTATAAGGGACAAACGCGAATATGACAAACCATAGGGACCATTTGTGACATTTTCTCTAATATATAATATATTTAGTGGGTATTAACTATAGCTTGTTTTGTTTACGGTTCAAAACGAAAAAGATAAAAGAGCAAATGATGCCGAAGAATGAATTTAGTCTAACCAACGATTCAACGAACTTTTGAAACTTGTCTATTTTTAACTATTTTATCAACTTGAATATTGAAAAGGCAGAGATATAACATAGTATAACTTAGTTTACATGGATGATTTAATACAGTTTGAATTCTAAAGATTAATTTTTATTGCATAAGAGCATTGGGTATGGGAGATGAATGTCGACCCTGAATCCGAATTGGCAGTTCGGCGCCGAGCACCTCACCATACCACTCAACTTGTTCTTGGTTCTTAATTCGGCATCCGGTATATATATGCATGTGCTCGGCGTCTACTTATTATATATATACTAAAAACCTATGTAAATGTACAAGTACTTTATACGTGGAACGTACAAGCTTTTAAAGCACATATTAATTTTAACCAAATTTCGTTTTAACCCTCTAAGTTTTAACCAAATTTTGTGTAACCCCCTAAAAAATTCTATTTTTTAACTTTTACCCCACATTAGTTTTCACTTTCATTTTCGTGGCACTAAACCTTAAGGTTTCATGTTTTTATCAAACGCCTTTCACATAGTTACGGTTTTACTTTTAAATATTTGATCTTTGATTATTTTCATTTGTCTTTTTATACATATAGCGTTTTCACACACACACACATATATATACACTTAAAATCTATGTAAATGTACAAGTACTTTATGCGTGAAATGTACAAGCTTTTAAAGCACATATTAATTTTAACCAAATTTCGTTTTAACCCCCTAAACTTTTATCAAATTTCGTTTTAACCCCCTAAAAATTTTTATTTTTTTAACTTTTACTCCATATCAGTTTTCGCTTTCATTTCGTGACACTAAACTTTTAGGTTTTTATGTTGTCATAAAACAACATTTCATCAATTAACTTGTATCCCACATCAAAATTTTCGTTTTTCATTTTTATTGACACTTTGGGTTCTCAGGTATTCATCATAAAATTTACACACAGTTATGGTTTTACTTTTAAAGATTTGGTTTTTGTTTATTTTCTTTCATTTTTATACATATATACGAGTATAATGTTTTTAATATATAATAACTTTTATTATGCTTATGTCTTACATTTATGAAACATTTAAAACATTAATATAGTTATATATTGTTTGTGTTTTTATTCGATTTGTTATTCCTTTACAATATTTGTAATGTTATTGCTAGATAGTTAGTTGTAATTTTTAAAATTTGGGTTCGAATATTTGACATACATTTGCCAAAACTCTATTGTATAAAAAACGTATCCCGCAACAACGTGCGGGGGCCGTAACTAGTTTATTTTATTCTTTTTTTGTTTTCTTGCTATCGTCGCTTGAATATATATATATATATATATATATATAGAAAAGGGAATATAAGGTTGTCAAACACCTAAGCTTAAGTGTGGAACCCCTCACATACTAATATTTTATTATTTATTGTTTAATGAATAAATGTCTGGGCCCCCATGATTTTTATGGTTTAAAAAATTAATATGTGAGTGTCCGACATCTAAGCTTAGGTACCTAATAACCATATATTCTCATCCCCATATATATATATTATGTATATGTATGTATATATTATGTATTGCATGGATGATGTCTTATTCCTTATTCATTTTGCCATTTCAACAATCATATTTGAATCCCTTTTACAAATATCTCTTTCTAATTGTACATTTTGCACCATGGATTGTACATATTTCTACATCTAGTAGATATGATTCTAGAAAACGAATATTATTACTATTTTATGTATTCATATTATATAGTTGGATTGGAAGAAAACTAGGAATAAAGTTTTACTGTTATAAGTTATATAGTTTCATCATTACTATTATTATTATTGTTATGATTATTATTAAATTATATGAAAGTAGTTAAATAAATAAAAATAGTATTTGTAATTTATATAAGAAATAAAATAAATGAAAAAAATAGTATTCTGCGTTCTGCATCCATAACGGCTTAAAACTGATAAAGTGATGAAAACTGACGTGGAGCTGAGGTATCGTTCTGGATGGTTAAGCGAGCTTTAACCATACCTGATGCTTTAACAGTGAGTTTAAAGAATGTTCACATCGCTATCATGAGTTCATAACAAAACTATGACATAAATCTGTCATTAACACAAAAGACTGACAAATCATACATAGTTTAACAAGATTTTCTCATCCTTTCTTGTAATGACAAATTTTAAAAGTTCAGTCATTAAATAAAACGTAAGACAAATGAATATATGTCAGTGGCTGAATAGAATGTAAAAAATCATTCAAGTGTGTTGATTCCCGTTTTTTGGCAAGAGTGCAAGACTTGCACCAAGATATCGATACCAATACATACAAATCATTATTATTCAACTTAATTAGCAACTTGGCATTGTTAACTCTATGATAAACTGTCACAGATTGAAATGTTTACGGTTAGAAATATTGTGTTAACATGTACATTAGCGGTTAACATTTAGCGAGTAAAGAATAATGACTTTAATTTCTTTTTAAATCTTAATCGCTTCATGCCAAAATGTCGGCATCATATTTTTAGACATGTTTTAGGCTATCAATTGGTCACATGTACCATTACACTCTATCATATTTTAGCTTACAAAAGTTGAAGTACAAAAAAATTACTAAAAAAGTATTCGTACTAATACGTTTTTATAAAAACAAACGGTTATGGTAATTCATACTTTAGCCATTTAAATAATATCTAACTTTTAAACGTAGTATTCATCAGGTCCGGTTTTAAAGGGGTGCACTCGAGCCGGACCCATTAAAAATTTTTTAAAAAGAAAATATTTATAGGTGAAGTTGAAGTTTTCATGGAGGTTTGTTCAAAATTGCAAATAGATTCAACAAAGAAGAAGATTTCACCTTTCATAAAAATAATAATAAAAAAAAATCTAACTAATAAACATAATATACTTTTATTATATATTACTTTTCTTTTTAATTTCATGTTTGATTTTATCAACTTCATAGTTTTTTTCATTTATTGAAATATTTATTGTCATCATATTATGTTTTATGTAATTGAATACATTTTCAAATCTTGAGCCGGGCCCAAAAATTTTATGTCATACTCGGAGACGGCACTCGTATTCATACTCGATACAAACATAGGCCATATCTTGTTGTGAGGATTAAAACTTGGTTTTGACATTGTATATGTTTATGTATAGGTGAGTGATATTCATACAACAAGTTTTAGCTATCTACAACAATGGTACGGGACTTATTGCGCAATATACAACTGTACCATGCATCATTTGTTGTAGATGGTTAAAAGTTGTTATAAAAATATCATTTCCCTTATGTATATTCTCTGATAAATTTGTAACTCAAAGAGTGGCATTGAGCTGCTTGTGCAAGACATGATCTAGTTTTGACCGGCTCCATCCAAACGGTTAATAAGACCTAGATCCACTTCAACTTGAGCCTGTTTTGACTTGTTACCCAACCCGACCCACCGGTTTTGCCATCTCATAGTAACACAATAATATATATAAACGGTGAAGCAATTTAATTCACCCTTAAAGTATCAAAACTAATTGTTTATATGTATTTTACTTGGCAGGTAAGTGAAACAATGTCAGCATCTTGAACGAATTTTATGCATAAGAAATGAAGTTATTTTATCATAAAACTAGAGTGGTGTCTGCGCGTTGCAGCGGCGACGATCTATAGTGCGTCAGATGTCGTAACGGTTTATAGCGTTCAGGTTTCTTTCATAATATGCGTCAATGCAACATCTAACCGTGTCTATCATTCTAAAAATAAGTCGCGGGTTAGGTGTAAGAAATAACGAAATAATGAAGTGCAAAACTAACCATGAAAAATAACAAATTACAATTGTACGAAACATACAATTGTAAGGGAGGAGGCCAGGACAATTAAAAAATTTAATAGTCAAAGATTAAAATTTAATACAAATATAAAAAAAGACATAATTGGTTAGTAATTTCGTGAGTTATTAAAAAGTAATTATTGTTTAAACATTTCGTGATATAATCTATGACAATTAAAATGTTTTTTCTTATCCGTAACAATAATTTTAGAGCTGAATGGAGTATTTATCATAATAGGGTTTCTAGGTAATTGTGGAGTTTTTTTAAGGGTAATTTTGAAATTTTAGAGATAAGGTATGTGAAGGTAGTATAAATTAGAAGAGTATATTGGACAATTCAAAGGTAGAGAGTTGAATGAGGAAATGGTAGTTTGTTTATATATGGAGTATAGATGAAAGTTTGGTCGTACCGAATATTTGGTCGTAAAGAACATTTTGTACATAACTAATTAACCCTCTTTTTATGTAGTTATCTTTAATAAATTGTTGACCCTTAAACCCATAAGGAGATTAGTTAGAAAGTGTCACATAGGAACCAAGAGATCAAATGGAATACTTGCTTTTGTAAATCACACAAAGAATCAAGAATAACTTTTAGTATAGACCATTTGACATGCCGCCAGCTTTACAAATCTTTCCATCTTTATACCTTCTAATAAGTAACTTCAATTCACAAAATATTCGATCTTTTAGTTAGCTTTAGGCATCTATATATCTACCCTTACAAATGCTACTTTAGGCATTCTTGTTCCATAGTTACCCAAACATCGAAACAATGTCAAAAACTAGCTTTCTTGATATCCAATACAATATCTCAAAACGTAAGTTCCTTAGGAAACCAACCCGGATGTTCTCTGGTAGCGACAGACAACACTCTGGCTTGCCTATATTCCAACCAAACGTGACCGAGATGAGGCATGTCTTTGACAAGTTTGATCGTGATAAAGATGGTAAGATATCAAGAAGTGAATACAAGGCTATAACTAGAGCACTAAGACAAGGTGGTACGGAGAGAGACGTTCAAAAGATCTTTGAGGTAGCAGATTTGGATGGAGATGGCTTTATTGATTTCAAGGAGTTTATGGAGGTGCAAAGGAAGGGCGGTGGGGTGAAGGCAATGGAAGTCCAAAATGCCTTTCGGACGTTTGATCTAGACGGGGATGGTAAGATAAGTGTTGAAGAAGTCTATGAGTTGATGAAGCGGCTTGGAGAGAGATGTAGCTTGCAAGATTGCCGAAAAATGGTGAGAGCTGTTGATTCGAATCAAGATGGTGTAATTGATATGGATGAATTCATGACGATGATGACTCAAAACATCAAGATTTAAAGGTTATTCTGTAGTTGGTTAGCTTATCATACATATAATAAACAAATAGTCTTCTCGTCCAATGTTTCTAATTAAAATTGTGTCCCTTGCCTATTGTTTGTGCTTTGCATTTCACATACTTGTCTACTTAATGCTCCATTTTATGTAATACAAACTACCATGATACCCGCATGTTGCGGATACAATTGACACCACAAAATAATCAGATGTACGCTTGCATCAATTTCTCTAAGACTACTAACGAATTCTGATTCGAGTCTTGTACCACAAACATCAGCAAAAAACATAATCCATATCGAGTCCTAAAAATTTATACCTATCGAGTTGACTATTACCACATCATTTTTGTAGGGGAGGCAAAACATAATACAAGTTCCAAAATCATTTATAACTTAGATGCATGATACCATGCTTTTGCACTCCTGAAATTATACATAAGTAGAACAATTGGAAAAAGTGCTTTGGGACAGTTTGGGTATATACTGAAATACGGACGCAAAATGAGTGGGTCAGTAGGATTGGGTAATAGGTCGAGTATGGGTCAAAATGGTGACTGCAAAGGATCCAAACACCAAGAAATTCTTTAAAGAAGTTATAAATGTAGCAACAGATTGATCGCAAACACATCAATTACAATAAAAGGGGCATGTTTCTTATATCTTAATTGGTTTAAACAATAAAAACATCACAGAATTTAACAAGTTTCTGACCTGATCATTGAGAGTTTTCATGTCACAAATCCAGACAAACGTGCTTATAACCCAAGCTAACCAAATACTACACAACATAAGGAATCAAAAGATTGATTAACTAAAAAAACCCATTTCAGATTACAACATAAGTAGAAATTAAGCTTTACTAACCAAAAAAGTTTCAATCTTTATAGGAAAAAAACTGAGTACCTTGCTTAAATACCATTCCATTTCAATCTTTAACGTCTAAAATTAGATGGAATACAGATGGAACAACACAAATGATTAAATTACCCACCTTATAACACGTTGACGTCGAGCTTTTTATAGTTGTCAGGTGCCTTATCTCCAATCCATCATAGCCTTGTTTGGTTCCAAATAAAAAGGCCTATAAGCAACAAAAGGTTACTAAATCCACTGCATTTATTTTTCTTATAGGCTCCACCAAATAAAACGTTGAATACATACCACGATTACAAATTCAGAAGGGTGGTTCCAGAACTACTTTGGGCATCCACTGCTGTGTTGCTAACTGATGAGGCACTCATTTGTGACTGAGGGATACTAACATCCATATATATGTGCTGCTACTCCAAAAATCCTCTAATATGCTATTAGAGGCCTCCAGTTGGCTTATTGTCAGTTGTCACAAATGCGGTCTTAGTACAACATCCAAGACACCCTCCATATTGTTGCAATTAAGGTTTACAACCATAAAAATGATTATGAAAAACCAACTTTCAGAGCAACAAACATCAAGTAATCGTAGTCACAAATTCCTTCAATAATATGCACACAATGATGCGAGTGGATGAATATGCAACAATTTATCATATACAGATTTACAGTTCTGAGAATTTACATTGTTCTACAAGGTGCAGTGTCATGAAAAGTCAAATTCAAAAGGAAGAAAAAACTGGAAATTACAGATAATATCATCATGCTAGGAAAAAGAAGTTACTACCTGAAAGATCACTTTCAAATTTTATGATTATAAATTTGTATTAAATACACCAGAGGTTTAAAAAGTTATGGCACAACATCGATACAATCTATTTATATCCTCAAACGTTCACTATATATGCCCAAACCTAATTGATGGTGAATATACCTGTACAGAAACAAACAGTCGAACACATCACACCAACAAGCCCTTTATCACTACAGCTAATTAGCTAAATGCAACAGTATGTCGCTTTCGCATAGAGATCATTAGTTGGTTACTTTGTCACAAATTAGTTGGTTATATGAAAAAGAAATAGATGCAATTGAATCGGAAATAGACGGAGAATATGGGTGGTGATGGCGGCGGCGGCAGCACAAATGGTGGCGAAGAGGGAGATGGAGGTGGTTGCGTAGAGCATGTGTAGATATGATGGGGTTTTTGTTTGGTTTAAACAACACTGGCAGGGAATAAGAAGTAAAGATTGAATGTAAAACATGAGTGTAGATGACGAAGGGCAAGAAAGTAAAATCGCATATCTCAAATTTTTTTAAATTTTCAACAGGGGTTAACAATCTTTATTACGTAGTATAGATAGATATAGATAGATAGCGTGTTCTGTTTGTATGTTTGTTGTTATACGTACAGTTGATATATACCACACAATTAAGGATATGTGTAAATTGTAATTCATAGACTAGCATATGATATGACATCCCCTTAATGCCGAAGCAGGGAGTTAAGGACACTTTGCAGAGCAAAAGGATCAATGGACAAAAACAAATTCATGCCATATAATAGCTCGTTGATAAGAAAACAGCATCGAACAGAATAAACAAACTGGTGTTTACAAAGCTTATGTTAGATAAACATATGGGCCAAGGATGTCAAAGAAAGTCTTAACTCAGAAAAGTAGAACTAAAGCATGATGGATTACTCGATATTGATAATCACAACTCAATTAATGTTTTCAATTGAAACAGGCATGCGAACATTATCTGGGTAATCAAGAAGAAGTAAACTTTCCGTGTAGGAGCTCACACACGATGACCATGGAGAACGTGCATAGTAAATTCCAAGGTCATCGATGTTTTTGGAGTGTGGATCATGAACTGAAAGCTAACATCCTAGTTCATCGTCATCCTCTGTTGTTGTTGTTCCCACAATAGGATTGCCACATTTCCTAAACCCTAGTGGTGCACTATAAGATACTGTATCTTCTAAGCTGAGGGTGTAAAGCTTTGTGAACCTTTTTTACCACCATCTTCCATCATGATCCATACACCACGACCTTGCCCATCGTATTCAAGCAGACCAAGAGACTCCCCTAGCTTAGACATGATAAAACTCTCAGATGCTAAACGGTCAGGGATGGTGACTAGCGAGAATTTAATTTTCAGTTTTCATATCAAATGAAAGAATGAGATAAAGACTTGCAATTATGTCATCAACACTCCAATAGATGAACCCTTTGACATAAATCTGATCAACTGAAAAACGAATCGACTCACGAGGCAGATCCATATATCCAGAAGTACAAACCCCCGTACTTAATCTAAATACGGATTTCCAAGACAAGCGAGGACGTTTTTTATTAATCATGAAAAGCATAGGGTCTAAAGTATCGGGACGAACCCCAGATGCTATTCTACTAAAAGTAACATCACAAGTAAGAACAACAGACTTATTTATCGACTGATTCCAAATATTAACAAAGATACCATCAGCTAAGCGGTCACAAAGGCAAAACAAACCATAACAACTGAAATATATATATATATATATTCGGTACATTTTTTCATGTTGTTGGACCCCATATTGTTTGTTCGTCAAAACTCATGAACAGATGATTTGGACCGGTTGTAATCGGCCATAAACTCGGAGCTTTCGATCAGGGCCTTCCATGGTTTTGATACCATTTTGAATTGAATGTTTTGACAGGAAGCCTTTTCAGGATATCAAATGGTATATGATCTGACATTTTTTATTTTGGGAGCAAAATGAATTTTCTAGGGTTTATTTAACGCGCCCCGTATCTCGACCACCATTTTTAGTAATTTGACCAGGCAGATTTTGCAGCGACCCTCGCTGCAATAACCCTCGCCACGTCAGCATTCCACTCACCCGCTTTAAATGTTTGACCGACTGTTACTCCACTTATTGCAGCGACCCTCGCTGCAATAAGTTAACCCGAAGCCGTTTTTAAAAACCGATCCACCCATCTATCTATTCCATCATTTTCCTTCCTCCACCCTTCAAAATATAACATTTTCTTACACTTTTTCTTCCTCCACCCATCTATTGCAGTACCGCCGCCAGCCACCACCGTCCACCGCCAGCCACCACCGTGCAGTACCGCCAGCCTTTTCTTCCTCCACCCATCTATTGCAGTACCGCCGCCAGCCACCACCGTCCACCGCCAGCCACCACCGTGCAGTACCGCCAGCCGCCGCCGCCGTCCACCGCCACCGCAGTACCGCCAGTGTCGGGATTATCCTCCCCCAAATTTTCAAGTCATTTCAAATTCTGGTATGTATTTTATGTTTTTCCCAATATCCAAACCATTATTTTTTAGTATCTAAACCATTACTAATTTTTGCAGCGACCCTCGCTGCAAAAAGTGAAAAAATGCGGGCCTCCATGGTATGTTAGTATAGTTTTTGTATATATATCAGTTTTGTTAATTTGTTAGAATTATTAGTTGTTTATAGGATTTTAATAGGTTTGTTAGTATATTGGTATGTTATTATTAGTTTTGTTAGTATATTGGTATGTTATTATTAGTTTTGTTAATTAGTTAGTTTTGTTAGAATATTGGTATGTTAGTATAGTTTTTGTATATTTATTAGTTTTGTTAGAATATTGGTATGTTAGTATAGTTTTTGTATATTTATTAGTTTTGTTAGTTTTTATTATTAGTTGTTTATAGGATTTTAATAGGTTTGTTAGTATAGTTAGTTTTGATTTGTTGATAATTTAGTGATTTGTTAGGAGCCACGAATTTGTTTTGTTAGTGATTTGTTAGAATATATATCATTAAATGCAAAATTACGTAGATTAAAATTTGTTAAAAAATTGATTAAAATAAATAGGCAAGATTATGTAAAAATTTTGATTAAATAAACTACTTAAGACGTAATAAAATTTAGTTCAACAAAAATATACATAAAAATTAATTATAAAAATTAAGTTCAAAAGTATAAAAAATTAAGTTAAAAAGTTAATATATTGATTTGTTAGAATATTTTAGTCATTAGTGTTAGGTGTTTTACTTTTTGGTTAGAATATTGACAAAATAAAAATGACGTAGATTAAAATTGCAATAAATTTAACATCCTAACACAAATTAAATAGTACTAAAATATAAATATTCTCATGATATTTGCCTAAATTAGTTTTTTTTTTTAAAAATTATCATTAATTTGTATACTAATAAATATCTAACATTTTAAATTTGCAATATCTAACATTTTAAAATTGCAATAAATTTAACAACGAAACACAAATTAAATAGTACTAAAATATAAATATTTTAATGATATTTGCCTAAATTAGTTCTTTTTAAAAAGGCGTCTGGTAACCCGACCACCTTTTTGGTAACCCAAATTATCATTAATTTGTATACTAATAAATATCTAACATTTTAAATATGCAATAAATTTAACAAAAAAACACAAATTAAATACTACTAAAATATAAACTAATAATGATATTTGCCTAAATTAGTTTTTTTAAAGTTAACAAGGATACCTGATCGGTGTGGAAAACCCTAGCGTCGTAGTCAAAATGAGGGGCCGCCTCTGGTATGTCAAATTCTTCATCAGGTTCTTCTAAGTGAAGCTCAAAACCTTCCGCACCCATTTCGCCCCATATACTTTCAAAATCCATCTGAAATAATGATAAACTATAATAATAATACTAAAGATCTACAATTTATAGTATATTGAAAATCTAATGTATATCTATATATCTATATCTATATATATAAATGAAAACAATCACATATATATATATATATATATATTGAAAACTGATAATAATAATACTAAAGATTGTGAAAGAACAAATATATAGAACAAATAGATTGTGAGAAATAGAAAGAACAAATAGAAAGAACTTGAAAACGATTGTTAAACTTTCGGACGCTACGAGTTTTCATATATAGAACCGCCCGTACACTGTTGACTTGATGGTCCAGAGTGTACGGTTTCGTACATTGACTTTTTGCAGCGACCCTCGCTGCAAAAAGTGTGGTCATTTTACTAAAAAACTGATCGGGTCACCAGGCGCTTTATTTAAATCTTTTCCTAAATGGAGACTGGAGAGCAAGTATGTATTCTCGGGTTTCTATTTGGGGTTCTTTTATCAATTACGCAGTATAATTACCCAAATATGAATGTCATGGATAATAAAAAAATAAAATTAATTCGTACTAATTTTATCGACACCGGAAGATGCTTTAATTAGTTAAATTGTAGACACGTTTATTTGTTAACTAGATTTTAGACCCGTGTCCAACACTGGACACGAGACTTACGACATTATTAAAAATAGATATTAATACATGTAACTCATAAAAGCTTATAAGTTCAAAGTTGAAGATATATGTAGATTTTATGTGTTTAATTCAAATATCAAGAATGTTAAGCTAATAAAAAGATACCAATGTAAAAAATAATATTGGAAGCATATACCTTCATTCGGCAGTTGAAAAACTTTTTTATAGACGAAATTTATTGTAATGTCTTTTCTCTTCTCATCTTTGTCACATATTAACACCTTAGAGCCCCTTCTCGACTTAACTCGAGATACTGCGATGTACAATTATTCTTGTGTGAAAGCTGGACTTTGTAGATAAAACCAATTTTAATAACTTGTAAAATAATTATTTTAGTTATTTGTTTTTTATTAATTAAATAAAATTATGTAAAAAACTGAATGGTGACATTATCGAGAGTCATTTTGATGAAATCGAGCGATATAATTGGCTAATAAGTCATAAGTTCAATTGTCTTTATTAATATTAAAATATTACAATTAGTCGATTACTATTAAGATCTTGAGATATATATATATATATATATATATATATAATAGAACATATTATTGGATATATATTAGTTATTATTTTATTGGATAATATTAGATATTATTCTATCAGATATATATTAGATATTATTATTTATTTATTATATCAAAATTATTGGGTAAAAAGTGTAAATTTGTGATGAAAAACAAAAAAGTGTAAATTAAAGTCAAAATTAAAAACAAAAGTCAACATTAAGAAATCGAGAGCTATGATTGGTCGATAAATTATTAGAGCAACTGTGCTTTAGTATAATAAAAGATCAGAAATTCAGAATGGATTAAGTTTTGAGTGTATATGGGATTATATTTTAGAAAGTTCGTAAAACTAGGGAAGCCGATATTATAAACATTGGTCTTGTCCAAATCAATACCGGTCTTCGGTTATTTCAATCTAAAGCCGGTTTTAGAGACACCGAACTTCATCTTTTCTTGAATACCACACTTAAATATCAATCTTGAATAAGAAAACGACTTCTATATCACCGGTCTTACTATACATGGGCATCGTATTTGAGTTTCAAAGTTGGTTTCAATTATCCCCAACATATGTCACTTTCAGAAGATCACTTTAACATATCAAACTATTAACTGAGCATACATAACTGCCATGTGAAATTAGTCAAAAACCATATAAAAAGCCACTGGATACAAAAGCCACTAAAAGCAAATAAAATTCAAGATCGGAATTCAAGAGCAGTATTCAAGTTGCCGCCTTGTCAGAAAAGAAAGGAAAAATGAAGTTTGGTGTTTTAAAAAACGTGTTTAGTTGGAAATAGTATGAAGACCAGGGTCTCCAAGACCACCTTTGATCATTTACACAAAGCCGGTATTAACAACACTGTTTTTCTATGTTTTACACAAAATTAGTAAAATTCTTAGGAACACTATATGGCTTGAAAAGTTTCCTATCAGTACAAATTTTCATTAAATTTTGTATGAATAAATCATGTCTATATTGATTATGTAACAAATATATAATTGATTATTATATTTGCTTATTTAGTTATAGAAAAACACTTTTAATTGACTTAATAAAATACTTTTTTTTTTTAATTTATTAAGTTTAAAGTAACACCCAACTATAATAATTAACGGTATATGTCTTGCATTGTTGGATCACAGTTATCTTGCTTGCATTTTCCATCGATGTGGTTTCACAATCGGGAAAAAAAATTCAAATACAAAGTTTGTCATATAAAATTTATATGTATTCAAGTTTACCAACCAAAGTTTCTTTTTTAAGGGGAAAAAAAACAAACCGTGTCACGTGTGATGTGTTGTTATACGTGAACCATTTGTCAATATCTCAAGTTTAAAAGAAAGCAAAAATCGATTTGGTAAAATTCAAAAATTCTGAAACCGTTACATGTCACAAGCAAATCCCGCCACATTTTAGTTGCTAAGCGGTACGATAATAGACATATAATACAATCCAAGTCCCCTTATCTATAGTCAATTTTGAAGGCTTTTATACTTTTAATATTAAACTTCTGTCCAGATCTTGCCCTCAGATTTATTTTCCTCTTTTAATTTCTATCCTTACAATTTTCAATCATAGACAATTCAAAAATCTCCATACCATTGTTGCTGGCCACCTACAAGTCTACAACCACCACCACCGCCGCCGGTCATAAACTTTGCCTACCACCACCGGACACCAACCTTAAACAAATCTATAATTTCGTAAATAATAATAAGTCAGTAGATGGGTAAAAGGTTATAATTTATATTAAAGTTGTATTCGAGTTAATCCGAATAAGATAATCCATATAACCCAAAACTTGATAAAAGGTTATCGGATCAAACCTATGTTTGTGCTCCTAAGTTCAAATGCTTAGATTGATATTTTTTGGGTAACCCTTTTACTATACATAACGGAGCCTTATTTATTTATGTTGAATCTTATACATCTATATATACCCCAAATACTAAATTTACTTAACCTAATATAAAATCCGAATTCATGATTTATAGCTATCGTCATTTTAAGTTCATCTTCTTTACCACCACATTTTTAGCGATGATGGTTTATTCCGACAACTTTAATGTTTCCCCCGACCACTGACTTTCCGACAAATTCCACACTGTCCAACCTTTTTTTCACAAGTCAAAATACCCCAACAGGAAACTTGCAGAATATTGGCTTCCGTGGTTAAGTTTTCTCGGTTACAATATCGGTTGAACCAAACAAACAAACAAAAATCCTCACAATTAAAGCCTTTAGAAAATAGTAAATTGTGATCCACAGACTAGCAGTAGGCAAAACAACCCATGAGAACTATCTGTAAATTTGTACTCATCCTTTAGCAATTATATATAAGTCAAAAAACAAACATGGTTTTACCATTTACAGAATAAGATGATAGCAATATAAATACAAAAAATGACAAAAATAATTCCATACCTTTGGTGGTAAGTTATTTTGATAGCAAAGCATCAGTCCTTAATATAAACTAACAACACGTCTAAAAAAAAGCAGATGCTTTTGAATATTTGATTTATGATTGACCATTACACTCAGTTTTGTTGATAGGCAAGAAACTCTTTTTCAGAGGCAGTGGGTTCTCTTCCACAAATGATGGGTGTCTAAAAATCAACAGAAGGAAAATCAAGTTAAAACAATAACTAAACTTATAAATTTGATGATTCTCCAATCTCCATGGACATGTCCACTTATTATCCACGCTTAACTGATAGCAACCCAAGTCCCAAACTATACAATTCACAAGAACTATAATATTACCTATGATAGTTCAAACCAAAGATTATCGTTCTCAAATATGAAGCATCGCCCAAAATTCCGGAGTTAGTGAAGCTGACCATGACAAAAAGTTCTTCAAGGTACGTGATTCTGGTGGTTTAGCATAAAAGGTAAAGGGAGATTGTAATACAAAATAGACAAAAGAATTGACAACAATTAATGAACACGTGAGACTCCCCCGTCCCATAAAAAATGCAGTAAATTTCATTTAGGAACTAATTGCACCATTTCCTTTTCCCGAAAATTTTTTTAATAGCAAACTAGATACGAAGTATTTGCCAATTATAACTGCTATCATATGTTGAATTGTTGATGGTACTAATTGAGCTCCACATGACTTCAATGAAAGGACCTTTGGAAAATTTTCTTATATTCAAAAGTTTTTACTAAAGTAAGTGGTCAGTAAGACAGATGTTGTCATTTAAAACTGGAAGCTAGGGAGAGATAATCCAGATATACTAGTTACTTAATTTTTAATTAGGCATTGGATTCCAACGCCTGATCCAAAAAAAAGGATGGTCAAAAATTAGGTTTCAGTATATCAAAATCTGTACGTTTAGACATGTATTTGACAGGTTTGAGCGTGATAAAGATGGTAAAATATCAAGAAGTGAATACAAGGCTATAACTAGAGCACTAAGACAAGGTGGGTACATAGAAAGACGTTCAAAAGATCTTTGAGGTAGTGGATTTAGATGGAGATGGTTTTATTAATGTCAAGGATCAGTTTATGGAGGTGCAAAGGAAGGGCGGTGGGGTGAAGGCGATGGTAGTCCAAAATGCCTTTCGGATGTTTGATCTAGACGGGGATGGGAGAATAAGTGTCAAGGAAGTTTATGAGTTGACAAGGTCTCGATACCTCCGTCCGACTGGTACTTGATCATTCCATGAGCCACGGAGGGGATCATCTCGAACTTTTAGACTCCCGGCCTTCCTAGGATTGCCTCGAAGGGCGAATCCCTTTGCAACACGAGAAACGATATCTTCTCTGTACGCTTCCACCTTCCTTTTCCAATGGTTACCCTCGCCGTCAGTTTTCTAATGGGCCTCCCGGTTTCTCTTGAGTGTCCCTGAACCAAGATGTCGGTTCTTTTGAAGTTCATCTGTGACATAGGATGTAATTTCCAAAAGGTTTTTTCCGTAGAGGACGTCACATTCGCTCCCCGTGTCGACACATATCTTTTTTACCTTCGAGACTTCGAGCATTGCTGATATTACGAGGGGGTCCCAAAAGATTCGAGCGTTGCATATTGGAGGGAACTTGATACACATCATGTTTCCTTGGTATGCCTTTGGGAACGGATGTTCTTTTCCTGCTTTCTTGATGATCGTGTAAATAGTCTTTTCCGGCCCTTTTTTCTTCTCTTCCGGGACGTCCTCCTTTTTCTGCTGCTGTCGCACGGTTTTGACTAGGTGTGATAACTTTCCTTCATTAACTGCTTCTTCGATGGCCCTTCGAAGTTGCCAACAGTTATTAGTGTCGTGCCCATTATCTCTGTGAAACTACAATATTTCTCCGGTTCCCTTCGGTTCCTTCCACTCAACCTAGAGGGTGTTGGGAAGGTCTTCGCAACTGACTCCGTGAGAAAATTTTCCCTGGGACTTTTATACATCTCTGGGTGGTTAATTTTGACTTGTCCCCTTTCTTCTTTGTAATAGGGGTTGTATCGAGAGGTTTTGCCATCCTTGTCATTTCCCCCACTTCCCCCTTCGTCCTGCAGGGGCCTCCTTGTCCTGTGGAGAATTGGCATTTCCTTTTGAGGTTGTGTCTCTAGCATCCAGGTATACATATGCCCTTTGTTGAACCGCTTCATAAGTTTTTGGTAGGTCTTTATACAAGAACTCAACTAGTCCTGGGCTCCGAAGGCCATGCAGTAGGGCCGAAATCCTCTGGGACTCAGGCAAGTCCATTATATCTTCGGTTTCGTGGGTGAACCTGTCCAAAAATGTCCTGCTTCCTTCGGCATCTCCCTGCTTTATCCCATGGGCGGCCACGTGGAGTTTCTTATGCTTCTTTTGTTGGTTGAAACGTGCTCGAAATTTTTCTTTGAGGTCATTGAAACTGGTGATGGATCCTTTCGCCACGCTCTTCGGCCATTCCTTGGCGTCTCCTTTGAAGAGGTGTTTGAATGCTCGACATGCAACAGTAACATTCCAAACTTTTACCTCTGACACCCCTTCGAATGCTTCCAAGAAATCATGAGGGTCGCTCTTTCCGTTGTACGTACCCAAGTGCGAAGGATATTTCAGATCCTTCGGGAGGGGATAATTTTGTATCCATGCTACGAACGGAGAGTCTTCGACATTGCAACCAACCGTCTATAATTCTAGGGGGTTCTGAACGATTTGGACCCTTCGTCGCAGATGGTAAATAAGTTCTAGGTCAGTTGCGGATCTGCCTGCGGTACGAGGACTACCAGGGAACTGTGTAGCGTAACCCTGGTTGTAGTCTAGATGTCCTCGTAACACTCCCTGCGGGCGACTGGTTGAAGATAGTGCCTCGTACGTCCTAGAGCCATGCCTACGAATGTCGTCTTCGTGGAGAGGACCCCGGAGATCCGGGTATCTTCCTGTTTCACGAATGGTATCGTCCCCTATCGGGGCGGACCTCATCTGCAGGTTGTCATTCCGGGGGTCCCCGATGTTTCCTCGTCCCGGAGGGTTCTGAGGGGGTGTGGCTTCTCTTGAGGGGATGGGTCTTTCGGACCCGAGGACTTCATTGATTTGACGGGGCCTTCGATTCAGAGGGGTGCAAATCTGAAGGGTTTCGCTATTGACTTCGAAACCATAGGGGTTCCTTAGTCCACCTTGGGAGAGCCTCCAGAGTCCCCTCGGTGATGTCATCAGGCCGTGTCCTTCCTCCATCGCTTCGTCAAAGTCTAGCACCCTGCTGGTACTACCAAGGGCCCCGATCCTTCTTAGGTGCCTCACGGTTCTCTGGATATGGTCGTAATTTCGGAGAATGTAGTTTGGGTCGAACAATGGCGGGTCTCTACGCAGGGATCCTATGGAGAATGTCCCTCGTTTTCCTCCCGTTTGTGCCGACCGGTCAGTGTTTTGGTTAGCCTGATGATCGGTTTGCTGATCACCATTGTGGGGCGTTTCATTTGTTGGCCCTGTCCCGGCCGGAGTGTTAGCGGCTGGAACATTTTTGACCGTTTCTTGGGCATTTTGTTCAGAACCAAGTGGAACATTGGCCATGTTTTCTTAAAACTCGATTCGCCATAAAAAACAGGGTGATGATTTTGGGATCTGAATGCCGGGTCCCACGGATGGCGCCAAATGTTTGTACACCGAGCCGAGGTTAGGATGAAACGGGGGATGAGTGTTCTGAGATTGTTCGTTGGCGGTTCCCCGAAGGTAGGGTTCTAGCCTCTTTACGCCAACAGAACAAGATGAGGAGAATATGTATGTGTAAAGGGTGTTTTTCGTGATCCCTCTTGAAGGTCTTTTGATCCTTTATTTATAGGGAGAGATTGGGCGGGAAATACTTGGCGCCTTATGGACTTTTCCCTAGGGTTTCCTAGGTCTTCGATCTGTCTCAACCATTTCCTTAATTATCTGATTGTAAAGGTGTAACTAAATCCCTGATTTATGGTTGATTAACCTCTTTCCTTTTTATCGTATACGGAGGTCTGATGGTCCTTCGTGCCACAACGCATTCTATTGGTGTTGTGTGTGGCAGGATCTGCGTGGTGCCAGAGGGATATACCATCACTTAATCTAATTACCTTGAACCTCCAAGGCAGGTCTTGTTTATCATTAATCTTGACGATCACAGGGTCAAGAGTATCCGGACGAACCCCGAACCCTAAAATAATAGGAATTATATCACAATGCACAAGCTCATCAAAAACAACAGACTTGTTAATCGACGAATTCCAAATAACAATCAACATATTAACATTGTTAGGGTGAGAACCACTTAATGGCTTATCACATGTATATTCGCCATAAAGGCAAAACAGCCCATGAGAACTACCAACTACACATAGTTTTTTGTTAAGTAGTTTAAACGACTCAGGAACAGTGGGAACAAACCTTTGTTGCGGGAATGTGTCGTCATCAACAACATAATGATTATCATACCTTATGAATAGATGATGTGGTCCAATTTGGGAGCGGTTGTAATCCGCCATAAACTCGGAACTTTCAATCTGTGCCTTCCATGGCTTTGACACCATCTTGAATTGAATCAATGTTTTGACATGAAGCCTTTTCATGATTTGTTCCTAAATTTCAAAAGGTATGTATTATGACATCTTTGATTTTGGCATGCTTTAGGAGGGTTAATTACTTAAATAAACAAAAGAAAGAGTGCATTTTACAAATTAGACCTGTTTTTCAAAACTTTTCAATTTAAACAAAAAACCCGTGCATTTAATGTATAAAACACACGGATTCTTTAGCCCATTCAGAACATAATACATGGTCTTCACTTTCTTACCATCCCATCTTCTCTTTCTCTCCAATCCCTTGGAAATTTCTGAACAATGAAGATTATAACACTGGAAATTAAACCACTCTTCCTTCAATCAATTAAACAACAAAATCGTCTTCCATTATGATAACATAATAATAACCCTAAATTACCAAGGTCAAATTTTATTTGCAGTAAATGCAACACGAGTTGAATGTGTTTTGGCTGCTTCTTGTATTAGTATGTATGTGTCTTTTTTCTTATACGAGGCCTTAATCATCACAAGCAATTGTTTTAAATTGTTCAGTGCAAAGTAGATGTAAGTGATATCATAAATTGGCATCACGTACAGTAGGTTGTTTCTGATGTTGGGATTCTTTTAAAATTGTCAATATTGCTTTTAAACTTACTTATGCAACATAATGTATCATGCTACGAGTTTATTGTTACCTTTTGGTTTGATTAGATCTCTACATGTGCATGTTTATCATTTTATGGGCACTTGTTATTGTTGGTTAAGAAGTCTGATGAATGATTGTGATCTCTGGTACTTAATTACATTGAAGATCCTGGGCTTAATGTCTTAGCTTGTTATGTATACACCTACAAAGAACCAAGTGTGTTTCCTTCTGATCCATATGTTGGAGATACAAATGTACAAAAGAACAATTGATTAAGGCATTGTATAAGAAATGTCGAACTGGGTTTTGTTTGCCATTACCTCAAACTCTAGCTTTAATCGTAATAAGAACCACCAAGGTCCGTACGAATAAACCAAAAATTTTTGATTTGCTAAGCCTTGGTTTAGGATGTCGGTTTAGGGTTTTTCCATAAAAGGTAAGAATATAGAGATTGACTCAAGAAACTAATAAATGTTGTTTAATTCATTGAAGGAGGAAAGTGGATGGTGTTTTGAGTGAAAGAAGAGAATAAACGATGGATTTAGAAATCTGCAAATTGGGGTAGTGTTTTGGGGGAAGAGAAAGATAAATTGAAGACACGTGCTGAGTTCTGAATGGTTAGAAGAATCCGTGTGCTTTGTACATCAAATGCACGGGTATTTTGTTTAAATTAAAAAGTTTTGAAAAGCATGTCTAATTTGTAAAATGCCTTCTTTTTATTGTTTATTTGAGTAATTAACCCTTTTTTTTATTATTGTTATCATTTTTTTTTTTATCTATATAAGCAGAGGAATCGCATGAGAAAGGGGTGTTTTTGATTTACGACTTACTAGTCCCCTTCCTAAACATGAATAAGGCTTCCAACTGGTCTTTTTTATTTGACATCTTTGAGCATCGTCTTTCCAAATGGAGAGCAAATAGCTTATCAATAGGTGGAAGAGTCACTCTCATCAAATCAGTTTTGGAAAGCCTCCCAAAATATTACATGCCACTGTATCGAGCTCCCAAGAAGGCTCTTGATGGTCTGGAAAAAATTATACGACGGTTCTTATGGGGTGGTACGGATGTGGCCCAAAAAATCTGTTGGGTTTCATGGGAACGGGTTGCTTCTCCAAAATCGGCTGGTGGTCTAGGTCTCATGCATCTCAATGACATCAACTTGGCATTGCTTTCCAAGTGGATAGGAAGATTCAAGACAGAGAACAAAAGCTTATGGAAGGGGGTCATTATCGCTATACATGAGAACAAGAATAATTGGCACTCTCTCCCGATAAATAAATATGTATCAAGTAATTGGAAATCGATAGTCAAAGCAATTGAATCCATTAAGGTTTTAGATACGGGCCTAGATAAAGTGTTTAAAGGAGTTTGTGGTAACGGGCAGGAGCTTAAGTTTTGGCTGGACGTTTGGGTAGGTGACGATGCGTTCAGAGACAGATTCCCTAGTCTTTTCCAGCTCGAGAAAGACAAAAATTGTAGGGTGTTTGAGCGCTATAATGAGATCTTGGACGAGTTTTCTTCTTGCTGGAATTGGAGAAGAGCGCCTCATACTACGAACGAGTTAAGTGAATGGTGGGATCTAGGTGTGCATCTGAATGGCATGAAGCTCACTAGTCTCAGTGACAGGTGGGTATGGCAAGGAAGGATCGGGTCACAGCTTACTGTCAAAGCGGTGAAGGATTTCATTGTGAGCTCGCGTGATTACAGTAACAGGTACATCATTCAATGGTCTAAATGGTTACCTTTGAAGGTGAATATTTTCATGTGGAGAGTTAGTATGAACCGGATTCCAACCTTAGAGGCACTTAAAGTCCGGAATTGTGTTTTTGGTAATGGATTATGCACTTTGTGTGAGGAGCACATGGAATCGGCAGAACATCTTTTTTGTGGCTGCGAATTGGCTAATATGGTATGGAGCTTCATTAGTTCCTGGTGCAAGGCTACACCGTTCTTTGTTTTTTCGATCAAGGATTTAAGATTCATGGGAATGTGGGAATAGGAAGGAAGGAACAAAAGGCTTTAAAGGGTATCATTATGGTTGCTTGCTGGAGCATTTGGAAAGCAAGAAACGAGAAAAGGTTTTCAAACGCACAAGTCAAGGTGGAGAAAGTGGTACAAGACATTAAGTCATTGACTTTTCTTTGGTATAACAAGAGAAAGAAAAATGTAAACATTAATTGGAATAGTTGGAGTAGATTTAATTTAGTGTGATTATTGTATATATGTTTTAAGTGTTAGTATCACCAATTGGGTGGATACTGTATAAATGAAGTTTACTTTTCAAAAAAAAAAAGTCCATTTCCTAAACCCTTTAAATATCATATATACCCAAATTATAAGTTTTTCAATGCATGATATACATTGGTCTTAAAGCAATATTTGGGTAAATATGATATTCCATGTTTTAGGAGGGATATATATGAAATTAACTCAATTTATAAGCGTTATTATGTTCCATACTTTCATCATTGATATTGGTATCCAATTTGGATATGTTAGCTTTTTTAAATATATTATATCCCTCATATTAAAATTTAATATGTGAGATATTTTTCACATAAATTAGGTGCATATACATTTTATGGAAAATAGTGCTCGTAATTTTCCTAAAGAACTCGATAATTCAAACGATATAAAGATAACTATTGTTAAGGTGATAATATATATGTGAAAAATATTTCAAATAGTATTAGGTGAAAATATCATATAGCTTACATTTTTAAAAATATAAAAAAAAACATAAATTTTAATAAATGATACCGATAATATTTTTTTATTCTTACTCTTTATACTTTATTATTACCCTAGTTAGTGGTGGCCAATAAACTCGAACCCAAACTTGGAAAAAGCTTGAAACTGAACTTTGTCAAAGTCGGATTTGTCTAACATTGTTTCTGGTTTGGGGTAATCGACGATTCAAAAAGGGTATTAGTTTTCGGGTTTTCAGACTAGGTAGAGACCGAGGTCAAATCGTGTCGATTACAGTTTTTTGGCAATAAAAAAGCCGGGAAAACCCCTTATAAAGCCGGCAATAAAAAAGCCGGCAAAACCCCTTATAAAGCCGGTCCATGTTTAACCCAAAGCGGGGTTCAGGTTAGGTAAAAGCCGGTTTTGTTTTCGTTTACAAAAACCGGGTCGGCTTCTTTCACGTTTGAGTCGAACCCGATTTTTGCTGCGGTTATTTTTGAACCCCTTGATGAATTGCTTTTTCTTCATATACATTACTCAACTAGCTTTTTTCACGCAGCTGCTCGCATATCTTCAACTTTGGTTTCAATTCACAGGTATCATCGCTCGCTCCGTCTTTCTCAATTATGGTTGGGGTTTTGTTTTCTTAACTTCCCAGGGATTAAGATTAGGTAAATAATCAAATAAATGGGTCCTCTCTCTATAAAAATCAAGTCAACTCAACAGGTGTTTGTTGAAATGCCTCAAAGAGTTTGATATATTTTTACAAAATAGATAAAGTTGTTATATGATTTTAAAAGTTTTTGCAGCAAAGTATATTTGCTTCGTCATAATTGTATGCCGGTTGTTGATGTAACAAATACACTAATCTTTTTTTACATTATATTTGCTTCATCATCTTTGAAATCTTTATTTTCAATTAGAACCCAAGTTTCATAATCTTTTATATATATTTGTTGCAGCTATGAAGTCATATGAGATATCTGGAACAACTTTATCCGCTGCTTTATTCACAGATGTCTCTAATTCCAAGTACGATATATTTTTCTTCTACGTTTTCCACTCATATGCTTATATCATGCGCTAAACTCTCAAATGTACATAAAAACAACTGCCCCTTAAAATAGTTATTAACTGTCAACATACAACACTTTATTGCGTATTAACCATACCTAACTGATATGTTTAGCAAAATCCTAATAGTTTTGTTATATATGTGTGTGTGTATATATATTCTAGCTTAGCATCAATCCTGTATTGCAATTACTAGCCGAAAATTGAATCAAACTATGCCTTTATCTATACGTTGTCAATTTCTATAATAATGAATAGGCCATTTCCTACATGCTACAACTTTAGGCCTAGTATACAGGCGCCTACTTAGCTCAGCTGGTTCAGGAGGAGAAAATTTGGGTATAGTCACGTTTTTCAGCTGGGCAGACATTTAGTGGTTCATATTATTGTTAATTTCCACTTATTGTGCCTGGGGTGGCCGGTCAGTGTTGCTAGTTTGTTATAGTAATTTTTTGTGAATAATGGAGTCGTGACATTTTAGTTACCTATATGATAATGAAGGATATCATTTTTAGTTATGCCAGTCTCCAAATCTGCAGCCTCTCAATGAAGCAACAAAATCGCGTACGAAAGTTAATTGCCGTCGCTATTTGATGGATCTTACCATATGAAGTAACTTGTTTCATAACTCTTGGATGTTGCATAGATATGCAAAACTTTTCAAAGTTGCACCATATTCACTTGTTTTCGGCTTTTAATATATGTTAAATTCAGCACTTTCACCACTCCAAACAAAATCATATTGTTTCAATTCTATTTTAATGGTGCATGCTATCCTTATGGGCACACCTGTACAACAGAACTACATATCAAGCTCAATAGTTATATGCATAGTTGTTAACCTCGTAAGAGTCATGAGTCGCGTCATTTTTAAACCCAAAAAGTGTCGACTCATGACCAACTTGTAAGAG
The DNA here is from genome assembly GCF_010389155.1 of Erigeron canadensis. NCBI lineage: Eukaryota > Viridiplantae > Streptophyta > Magnoliopsida > Asterales > Asteraceae > Erigeron > Erigeron canadensis. Next base: position 34,883,080 of record NC_057764.1, on the reverse strand, counting down.
TGTCTACATCTTACCTCCCCCATACCCTGTTTGCAGGGATTGGGTCTTGTTCTTGTTGTTGTCATTGACCAACTTGTAATCACCCTTGACTCGGACCAGAATCACGTTTTAGCAAACGAATTGGTTTTGGAACCACTCGTCCGGAATTCAAGCCTTGTCGCATTGTGTCTATACAAATTGACCAGGCAGAGCGTGCAAGTTGTTTATGGATGTAAATGAATCCTAAAAACTCGGGATTTATTGTTACACACCCTCTGTTTCATAAAATTTCACTTGATAAATTGGTTGAATATTTTCTTTGACTAGTAGTCAAATGTTTAAATACCTTTTGATAAATACAAACCTGAGGAGTGCTTTGAAATTTCGACACAATTCAATATCTTCAATCTATCATTTTCGTATGTTTAAATAGGATGGAAGTTGTGAGTTTATATTATTTGGAGATGTTAAAAATTTGAAGTTTTGTGTATTCTTTGTATTTTGGCATATGTAAGTCTTAAGAATGCTATTCTTTACCTGATATTCTCCTACCCCAAAGCGGTTTCAATGTCCTTTATTAGTTAAAATCAAGTTTTTCCTTGGCAATCATTATAACATGATTCATTGGTCGTACTTAACGATATTGAATTATTTTCATCTTTGGCCTTTTAACGGGTATTCTTCTTTGGCCTATTGATCAGTATTTGAATATTATATTGAATTAACTTGCAAGTCAAATTGAATTCTTAGTTGCAGTTATTGCTATACTTATATCATATGTACTACTTTCAAGGGAACTTTTGGAGCAAATGCAATCTGGAACACTGGAACCTGAAGTAGCCCTTTTCAATGCATCTCTAGTAGGCAAACTTTAAAGTACTCCCTCATTTGACCTTTAAATGTTTCTTTACTAACACATATTCATAAAACTATTTAGATCCCAGACATCTTCCCCGTTCTAGCAGCTGCTCATAAAACACTTGTCGCTAAATCAAGGAATTCATTGACAACTCGTACTCTCCACTCTGAGCTTGTTTATAACTACTCGGGCTCTAAACATGTAACAACTCTTTTGGATACTTCTATCTCTGTTTTTTTTCTATGTGGTTTATTTAAAACCTTATGTTCACAATGTGAATTTGCCAGATTTCTGAATCATTAAAACGTTGTGGTATCTCCGATAGCACACCATATGTTCTTGTTGTCCGTTTTGATGCTACTGATGAAGAGGTGAGTTCAACCTCCCATGAATGACTTTTTGCAAGTTTGATCTTGATGAATATGGCATGCTCAGCAGGATTAATTGTTTGTGTAGATGATTGCTATGAAGACACTGATCAAAGGCCAAGAAATCGATTTAGAAGAGTTGGAAGGAAGAGCAAACAAACCTCAAATACAAAAGGTTTGATCTCACCTTGCTTTCTTTTATCTAGTTAAAGCTATACTTTAACCTGTTTGGGGAGAAATGGATCAATATATAACTTTTGAACAACATACATTCATATCCTGCATTAAATAGTCGTGCCATGTAAATTTATGTCATGATTTTTTACCATGTCTTTTAAGGGTCAACTGCAACAAAATGTATTTTAACTAGTCACGTTTTCCTATCGTGTTTATCCAACTTCTAGTCATTGCTATTGTATGTATTCCTTCTCTTATAGTTGTCACATCCCCTAAAAATATGGGTTACCAATGAAAAGGGGTAACCGGAATACCGGATAGAGTGATTCACATTACAGATGGGTTGAAAGTTGGATACCCACAATACAAAAACATGTTAATTTGGATCTATTTCGGTGTGCTTGGCATATCTTTTAACTTGTTGAGGGAGCAAATGATTTGAAGTCGTGGAATAGATTTCTTAAAACATTTACTCCAAGTTCACTCACATGAAAAGGTTGAACGATGTGAGACCATAAGTTCTATAAAATGTTGAGAATTTGTAATTGTGAGCTTCACAAAATGTGAGCCACAATCATCTTCTTACATATGTAGTTGTAATTGTATCAAGTAATTATGGGTCACAAACTCACAATTGTGTAAGCCATCAGAAATTTATGCAGCACCATCTCTTTTGTTGTTCTTCACTGTATATTTTACCATTTGTTTCATGTTCACAGCACTACAAAATAACTGCAGTGGAATTGGGCATATCAACTCTAGGAGATGCTATAACATGTCGAATTGCTGCCCGTGATGCTTTGTGAGGGTATTCACTAGATGATTCTTCCCATTTTCATGATGTTACTTTTTCCAACTTCAGCCTACGTTGGATGCTCATGGAAGCTTTGAGCATGCGTACAATGATCTGTGAAAGCAAATGACCTGCTTGGTGGACGGCAAAGTTTTCATCCATTGTAAGTGTTTTCTGGAACATTTAACAAGAGTTGAGTTTGTGTAACAATGAAGTTTTAAGTAGAAACGAGTTATCCATAGTCTGTCTTGTTATTTATTGTAAAAACCATCTATGACAATCTGCTACAAATGTTTTTTGTTCTCTCTTTATCCGAAAATCTTATGTTACACTAAAAAAAGTATACCAGCAACCGACAGGCTAAAAATTTCTTATGGGCTGCTTAATAAAATGTTTTATTATAAATTACATGTTATCAAAATTTGAAACTTAAGACACCTGAGTTAATTGTCAATTTTCCCAACTTCAAACATAATTTAAATTCAAGTTGGATTCAAGTCTTCGATTCAAGTTTGTAGTCTACCTTAGCTTCACTAAATACTTACAATCTATCACTGGTTGGAGCCTTCGAGGTAGAGATATGTGTAAATTGTAAATCCATAGATTACCATAGGTTTTTCCCTAATGAGAATGTAAATATAGCCACAGCAGGGAGTTAAGGAATAAGGACACCTTGCAGAGCCAAGATCTATGGACAAAATCATGCCATATAAAAGCTCATTGATAAGAAAAAAAGCATCATAGAGATTACATAAAACTTTATTAAGCAAGACTAAAGTAGGATTGATGACTCGATATCGATAACCACAACTCAATGAATGAGTCAAGTACGAACAGGCTTGCCATGATTATCTGGGTGATCAAGAAGAAGTAAACTTTCTGTGTAGGAGCCTACAAACAAACAAAAAGGAGGTGTGCCGCAAATCTCAAGACCGTCGATGTTTTCAGAGTGTGGTTCATAAACTGAAAGCGACACTGGTTCTTCGTATTCATGCTCTTCGTCTACCACTGTTGTTCTTGTTCCCACAATAGGTTTGCCACAATTCCTAAACCCTGGTACTGTGTTCAATAATGCAACTTGTGTGCTAACCGTGTATAACTTTGTAAACGATTTTTGAACACCATCCTCCATCATCATCCATGCGGCACAAACATGGGCCTCAGCCTCTTTGAAATATTCGAGCACGGCAAGAGACTCCCTTAGCTTAGAAAGGCTAAAATATTTAGATGATAAACACTTGGGAAATTTTACTTCGGTAAACTTTTCAGTTATCATATCAAATGAAACAATGAGACTCGCACCCTTATACCAAGTAATCCAATACATAAACCCATCGACATCAACCTGACCATCTAATGTAAATTCCATCGATTCATGAGGCAGATTGCTACGGAGGATAGTCCAAACCCCTGTACTTAATCTAAACACCTCAAAACTCGGAATAAAATCATTAATCTTGAGAATCACAGGGTCAAGAGTATCGGGATGAACCCCAAACCCTATAAGACTGGTAAAAAGATCATATCGCACAGCCACATCAAGAGCAATAGATTTGTTAATCGACGGATTCCAGATAATAATCAACATACTATTACCATCAGGGTAAGAACCACTTAACTCGGATGGATATTCGCCATATAAGCAAAACAACCCATGAGAACTACCGACTACTCGTGGTTTTCTGATAAGTAGTTTAAAGGATTCAGGAACACTGTGAACAAACCTGTGTTGTGGGAATGTGTTGTTATCAAGAATTGAAACATATTTTAGCTCCTCGGATCGTTTGCCGTACCTTATGAATAGTTGATTTGGTCCGCTTTGGGAGAGGTTGTAGTCGGCCATAAACTCGGAGCTTTCGATAAGTGATTTCCATGGTTTTGATACCATTTTGAATTGAATCAATGTTTTGACAGGAAGCCTTTTCATGATTTGTTCTTGAATTTCAAATGGTATGTGATCTGTCATCTTTGATTTTGGGATGATTTAGCAAATCACCTTTCTAGGTGTATATATACATATAAATGCAGAATGGAGACGAAGCCTGTAAAGAGTCTTTATAATTACAAGCGTTTTTCTTTTTAAACGGAATTACAAGCGTTTCTGTTGAGGGTTTTTACATGGATATTATAATCATCATTATCATTATAATTATCATTAAGATGGACCATTCAATACAATCAGTTTCTATAATGGTATTAGTAACCATTTTCATGATTTGTGCACAGTGCATTGTGCTTAAAAATTCAACTAGGCTAAGCTTTAATGGCCGCTATAGCAACAAATTTTATTTTATTTTTATCTTTACATCATTTTTATTTCGATAAATGCTTACAAAATACTCCGTATATACATTCTTTTATTCAACAAACTAAAACAGCTTCTTTTTTCTTACTCTTTGAAAATAAATAAAAAAATCAACACTGGAAAAAAACAATTGTAGGCTAATGATATATATTGCTACTTGGCTAGTACCTAAAACAATCATGTCTTTGCAAAAACTATGTCTTAATCAATCAATTAAATTAATCAATAAATAACTGTTTCGGTTACAAAAATACCTACATGAATGATGGGTTAAAAAAACTCGCATAAAATAGTTGCAAGCTTTCAAATAAAATATCTCTATATTTTGGCATTGGCTTATTACTTTTGTTCACGTGGCCTTGTTTATGACCATTGATCAATCAAATATCAAAATCTGTTATCATTGTCATCCAATCTTCATTGTCGTCGTCATCTTGAACGCCTTTCATATTTTCATTTTCAACAACAATTTTCTTCCCTTTTCTTCTTGATGAAGGCGAAACTCGTTGATGGTTTTCGGGTACCGATGAAGGCGTGTTAACGTAATCAGTAGATGGAAAGTTGAGTTTGGCTCTAGCTCCCCTGAATTCTATTGCAGCTCGGTCATAAGCTCGAGCAGCTGCCTCTGCGGTCTCAAATGTGCCTAGCCATACTCGAGCTGCTTTTCGTGGGTCTCGAATCTCAGCCGCCCATTTTCCCCATGGTCGTTGTCTTACTCCTCTATAATTCTTCTTTTTTCTCTTAATCGGGCCGCCAACTCCTCCTAATTCGACCCCTTCGTTTTGTTTCGTTTCTTCCATGAAAAAGTTACAACCCAAACAATCATTTAGCCCACAAACTGGGCACGTTGTCCTAGTTTGTGGCACCAGTAAAGTTTCTGCGGCGTTACTTGGTAACGCCGCAGAAAAAGACCATAATCCATAAGAGTCTGTGTCTGTCTGAGCGTCTGACTCTCCGTTGAGGACGTTCTTTAACGCAGTAACGATAACTGAATTCTCCTCGTCGTTAGAAAGCCGTCTTCTTGTCATCTGAGGCTGGTTGTGAAAACTCGTCATTGCTTGGTCGTTAAGGTAGTTGTTCAATCTCTCCGTTGGTTTTTCTTCGATGTTTGAATGAAAATGAACAAAGTCAAACAATTTATAGTTTTGTTTGTTGACGTGGATGCCAGCTAGGACGCTGTTCATACACGCAATGTATGCGGATCAAAGAAACAATCCAAAATAACTTTTTCTTACGTGCGCACGTGGCATAGATTGTTTTTGATATTTTGGACTGATGCTATGACGTCATGCCATACATAGCAAGACATAGTCGGTTTAAGGTGCTTGTTGGCAATGTTTAAAGGTGCCACGATGGCATGTTTCTAGAAGTTTAATAGCTTTCGTAGTGTGTACACCTTTGACCATGCCTAACTGTCAGTTTGGCAAGTCAAACTTATCTGAACGAAACCACTTTCTATAGCGCTTCCTTAACACTAAAAATTTCTTACCAAAGGATATTAGTACTTCTTTTCCTGCGTGCTCCTTTGTAAATTGTAACCAACACACCTTTTTAATATGAAAAAATATGCTTGTATATGTTTCATTTTAAAAACTTAAAATTTCAATCAATTAGTCACAATGTTTAATTTTATGTTCAAAATTTTACTTAAATTGTACTTTTTTTATATAAAAGTTTTTATAATTTATAAACTAAGTTTTGGTTTTGTACAATTACTTTTCTATAATTAATTTTTTCTATCTACATAAAATTTAATTTATTTTCTTAAATTGAAACTTTAAGACATGTGTCACAAGAACCATCCTTTATATATTTTTATTCAGATGTATCATTCATAATTATACATGAACTATTATAATGTTTCATATGTAACGAGATATGTCACTCGAACGTTACCCCGAGAGATATTACGTTTATTGTGTGTGATAACATATAAAATGTATAACATATTTTCAAAAACAAAAGACAATTGGAAAAACCAACTTCAATTGATATTTTCAATGAAGAAGTAATTATATAGTAAAGAAATTTAAAAATAAATTGACATCATAACTCATTAAAAGATCATATAAACTCTGAAGATAACAAGTATGAAAGTAAAAAGTTACAAACTTAAAACATACTCACTGCTCCCATGTAACTATATATTGTCATAAAATACAATCAAACATTAAAAAAACTATCACCACAAGCAAGTAATGAAAACAAAATACAAAATACATTTTTAGTAAAAAAGTTTATCCGAAAAAATGGTTGTTCAATAAATAAGGTCATATGGTCTAAAACTTCATATGATATGTGTGTCTAAATAAGCTTTAAATATTGCAAATGTTTGGACTAAAAGATAAAAATTAAAAAAGGTTAAGGTCATATGGTCTAAAACCTCATACTCGTATAATATATGTATCTAAATAAGTTTTAAATATTGCAGAAAGATAAAAAAAAATAAAATTATAATAATAAAATAAAAAATAAAAATTGGATAAAATGAAAAACAAAGTTAATGAAAAAACAAAAAAAGATGGAGCTCAATTCGAACTATTGACTGCTTGACTTGCTCAGCTTATTTGGGCTAAGCTAAGGCCCGTTAGCAGAAAAAAGCCCATGACCAGGATTAAAAAACTTTCAAATATTCGAACCCGGAATATGAGCTTTGACAGTCAAGCAACTTAACCACTATTCCAACTAATACTTTCTGTTTTTAATTGCTTTAACTTCTATATATATATAGTTTTCAAAATTCTGAAAAAAATAATAAAAGATTTGCATGCAATCCCGTACTTTCAAATTTCAATTTTATTATTATACTCCATCCGTCCCATTAAATGTGTCATACTTTGAATTTCAAAGTCTTCCTTTATAAATTTTGACCTTAACTATTTTAATTTGTGTTATATGGTATTCGATAAAAGTTATATGAATTGATTGTGTTTTAAATGTATAATTTATTGGTATAAGTTTCATCAAATATTATATAGCTCAAATTAAAATATTTAAGGTCAAAGTTTATAAAGAATGACTTTGAAAATCAAAATAGGACATATTTAATGAGACGGAGGGAGTATATAATATGTAAATAAACGCAATACATCCTCTGTAAAAGTTTCACAACTCTTACCTAAAAAAATATATAATAAACCAAACTATATATACTAGCACGGTACTTACGCAATGCGGTGTTGATCGTGGCGCGACGGTGTAATGGTGAGGGCGACTGTTGTTGGTAGAAACGGCGTCGAGTGATGTAAATAATTGATGTAAAGGGTTAACGAAGGTATTTTAAAAGATAAATGATTGATTGTGTAATTTTATCATTAATATTAAGGGAGTAATATATGTAAAAATATTTTAAGGGATATTAAATAAAAATATTATAGATTTTTCAACACTTATATAAATAAAGTGCTATTTTTTTATAATACAATTTATATATATATATACGAGATGGGTATCCGCACAATGCAGCGCCGACAACGGTGGTGCTAGTGGCAGTGGTGGTAACGATGTGGTTATTAATCTAAAAGTAATTGACGTAAATGGTAGTTTGGTTATTTTATGGTTAATAGATGTATCTTTTGTAAATAACTTTATTAAGAATATTATAGAGATATTAGGTAAAAATATTTAAATTAATTAATAAAGGACATAGATAGTTTGGATAAGGGAAATGATTAATCCTTCTTACAAAATAGCTTAAAAATCCCCCTAACTAGATGATGACATGTGGAAAAATCAGGGGGGAAGATTAAGAAAGAGAATTAGTGGATACCACATGTTACCTTTTTAGAGTGTTAGGAGAATTTTTAGGTTATTTTGTTAGGAGGATTAGTCATTTTTCTTTGGATAAATATGAGTGTAAAATATTTTAGGGATATATTAGGTAGATTTAGTGTGTGAGTTAAAAATGTGCTGAAAATTAAGTGTATTTTGGGTATTTTAAAAGTAGATAGTTGAAAAAAAGTGAGAGTAGTTTGTTTATTAAATATAGTATAGATGTACTTCCTTTCTTTTTATCTATACATATTCACAAATTCATAATTTTTAATTACCATAAATATGTTAAACCTTTTATATGATGTGGTATGGTTATTGTTATAGATGTGTTGTGGTTGTTGAGTGATATTATGTGGTGTTGATGTATTACCCTACAAACATTAGGGGGTGTTTGGTAGTAGAGAATTATAGAGAATGGAAATATAATAGAGAATGGAAATAGTGAGAAAGAGAATGAGTATTTGGAAAGAGAATGGATTCCGTTGTTTAGTACCTACAGAGAATGAATATATATAAAAAATAAAATTTTAAATAATAATACATTTATTACATATAACATCTTAAAAAAAATATATTTTTTTTCCATTCTCACCCATTCTCTACAATTTGTAAAGAATGGAAAGAATGAAATTGATTCCTCTTTCTCCTTTCTCATTCCATTTTTTCATCGCAAACAAACAAGAGAAGCCTTTCTCATTCCCTTTCTTCCATTTTCATTCCATTATACCAAACATCCGCTAAGTTGTTTTCCAACTTTAAAAATCAATTCATCCCTTTATTAGATGGGAGGTGATATTCATACCATTGTTTTTTTATTGACATACCACAATGTATAAATTTTCCATCGATTGTAGAAACCAATATTACATAAAAATAAATGTCCCTTATTGGAAGCCTAGTTTTCTCGGTTACCTCTACAAAATGATAAATTTGGGGGGAAATTAGGCTTCCACTTTCCTCGCTTTATTTTGTTCAATAATGAAAAACTCGAAAACACATCAATCTTTCACCGTCTTTTTTCTTCCATCCGTATCTATAGCAATCGCTAGAACAATTATTAAAGCCATAACACTCAGAAATTAATACCCTCCATATAAAATATATGTTAATAAAGAAAAAAGAGATTAGTGTGAAAGATAATAATAATAATAACATACTTAACATATCCATCAACGATACTACACTGGCAAGGGAGGGTTGAAATCCAACACAAGCTTCTACATATAAAAAGGGTAATTGTACACTCACCCTAAATAATATACTCTGTTGTTTATGTAACTATATTTATTTTACTTAGCATTATAATGCCATTACGTGATGTACTACTAGATGTTAAATTGTTAATGTTTTTTAAGTATATTGTCAAGTTTAAGGAGGTAAGCCTTGCTTGGAAAGGATCGGGGTTATTTTAGCTTTGTCCCATTCATAAGGTTATCCGCAGCCTGTAGTTCCGGATTGCTTGGCCGGCCGTAGACTATGGCTGAAGGCTAAAGAGATCACATTTCATCAGTTAAATTTATAAAAAAAAATTAATTCTTGATATTTTATTTTTGAAGTACAAAGATATGAATTTAATTTTACAAATCGGTTAGATTTATATCTTTCAAAATGATCGAGATTCATTTTGAAAAGAAAAAGTACCCTTGATAGCTCGCTCATTCATGTTTGTTTTCATTAGCAATGCCAATTTGTAAACATTTTATTCTGAGGTTTTTTAGGCAAAGTATGTCTCGTTTTCTCTATAAGTTTTGTTTGCCGCATGTTACCAACTATGTTAATTATAGTTACGACATTCATTGAAATGCCGCTGTTTTTTTGTTAACATCTGTGAAACGTTTTGGCAGAAACCAATGATGAAAAGGAAGATTAAAAGGATTGGTAAAATATTCTTAACTGATTTCTACAACTAACTCTGCATTTTGTGGTTCGGGTCTACTGTATTGTGTCATTAATGGGTTACCTCTAAAATGTAATGCCCAAAGCCAAATGCCTCAGGCGGGTCCATTGACTTCCGTATCGACTTAACTTATCCATGGTACAAGACTGCGAGTAATTCCTACTTCATTACACTTCGAAATGGTCATTGCCATGATACTATTTTTAAGAACCCTAATCCAAACCCAAATTAGTCAGTCGTTCGTTTCATCAACCAATATCATTGTAAATAGTCATTACCAGCAGTGAATTAAAGACTTATAAGGGACTCCTGTATTCCAGATTGTCACATATAAAGATACCTCCTGTAATAAAGTTGAGTTCATAATAAGTGAACTTTTGACTTTGATATTGATTATACTGTTTTGTACTAGAGAAAGGTACTCTACGAAAGAAATGTAACACTAAAAAGTAAATGTCCATGTCCATAAAACTTAAGGACGACAGGTTTGAATTTCTAATATCAAATGTGGGCTGTTTCCTTTCAATAACCTGTTATCGTGTCTGATAGGTGCAAAATGGTGTGTTTTTTTAACATTATCGTTCGTCTTATAGTCATTACAATTGTCTTAACAGATACGGTTTACTGCTTACTCATTTACTCATGTCAATCTGGTAGCTTTTTTGTATCTATCTTACGAGTCTTGTTGCTTACCATACTTGTTCTATTTTGCATGTATGATTTATCAGAATTTTATTGTTTAGCTATTAAGACACATATGAAAACTAAAATATTGTTCTATTTGTGGTCCTTCCCTGGAGACAAGGTTAGGTACGGCATTCTGTTTCTTAATCTTGATTCGGCAAATTAATTCTAAATATGTGGTTTACGTAAGGTTAGATGGATGCTTGAAATTTTTTGGGACCTTGAGAAGTGACTAATCAGGTTATTCAATGTAATCTTTTTTTGGCCTTATATAATCAAGGAGGTGAACCTACATTTCAGGGAGGAAATCTTTTCTGATTCCTCAGGTCGAATAGGTAACCTGGTAAGGTGGATGAACCGTGTTTTTCTATCTAAAGTAATTGCATAATCTTCAGACACTAAATCGTAGTCATTGTCTAATATTGTATGGTCAATATCATATACTTGCTAATCACAACTATGTTGATGCCGTTGCTTGTCTGTTTACGGGCCAAAAAACATTTTGTTGATTTGATTGATTTGCCCAAATCTCGTAAATGCTTCCTATTTTGAAAGTTGAAACATCTATATCTTGCAACATCAATTTACCTATTGCTTTCCTTCTAGTGGAGTTGTTGATTAGGGGAGCATTATAGAATGTCATTGTTAACTGCTTTACCATGATTCCCACGATAAGTAGGCCATCACTGAAAATGTTTTACGCACTTGCTAAGGAGCCTTTCATCATGTTGACATATTTCAATATTCAATTCTTGGAGGGAATCTATGAATTTATAAACATGACTCCTAAAATCTTTTATGGTAGTACCTGCAGCAAGTACACGCGTATTTTCTAGTAAATGTTAGTTCTTTTTCTTTGTAGCTTCCACGGTAAGAATTTCAAAAAATGGTTACCGATTCCATTAAAACTGTTTAAGTTGTAGAGACTGATTGTGTTGAATGGTCAAATCTTAATTATAATTGTAATAATGATGATAATATCCATGACAATACTACTAGTAATAACACTAATAGTTTTAGTGTTTTAATAATACTCTGACATTGTGGGGTGTCAAAGTTTTCAACTGACTAATACATTGCCAATGCATTTCGTTTAACCTGATTAGAGATAGTAAGATTGACTCGCTAGTGCAGCCATGGATGCAGGTCAAACATTTTACTGAACCACGTGTAATCAGTGTTTTTTAGTTACTTCTGATAGTCTTGTGTAGTGTGTTGTTCCTGCATGATCAACAAAACTCCTGCTTTATTATTTTTATTTTTGAATACATAGGAAATGTACCAGTGAGTTTCATAAGCTGTAACATTGATGGTAGCTATAGGTTTGTTGTTTAACAGTTTGGATGTAATATTATATCCAATCTCCCTTCTGGCAGGGCACATCTGATTTTCTAGTTTTCTACCCTTAAAGTAACCAATGCTTTCCATAGTCATTGCTATAGGTGTCACAAAGGGTGGGTTGGGCAATGAGTCATAATGGGTGGGTTGGGCAATGAGGGTTGGGTTGAACTATAGACACTTCTGTTTTCCAACAAGTTATCGATTTACCATGTAAACTTTTAAAACTATTTTAAATTAAAGATCCAAGATTTTTGCACGAATTCCGCAGGCTGTGAAGACTTGTTTACGGGTCATGGGCAACTTTTGGGCCATTCAACATGTTTGTCTCGTTTAGAATAATATATAACCCAATAAAAATACTTTTACATATAATGGGTTGAAATTGCCCACTCGGTCATTCTATGCAACTAATGCAAGTCATTTACTTGAGAGACAGTGGCGTGCCATGGTAACTCTAACACTATGTTCTTGAGTTTTTTCTAAGAAAGAAAAGAAAGGAATCTAATGGATTATAAAACAAGTTGTGTTCTTGAGTTTATTTTTAAGATAGAAAAGAAGGGAAATGATATGATTTGAGGGGGTAATCTAGTTGTTTTTGTCTAAAAAATTTTCTCTCCATATTTGGGATGATTTGAGAGGAAGCAAACTTATCTTCTAATCTTTTCTTTTCTTTTATAAATCAATCTCAAGAACATAGTGTAAGTGCTTGATATTTGTGGATTGTATGAGTTATATTATAGTGGTCCCTGTTGTAGGAAAAGTTGATGGATGCTAAATGTTAACATTTAGACACACCATGCTTTTAGAACAATTCAGGCAGTAAATCTGAGTTATTAGCACTGATTTGCTGTGCTAAATTGTTTCAAATGAAAATGGAGCATTGAACAATTTGTATAACTGTATTTGCATGATAGCTTGGGATTGGTAGGCACACGCATATAGTATTTTGTGTGATGGTGATGTGTAATATACTAATATGTCGTCTCCTGAAACATATCAAACTTTTGTTGTTTATCAAAAAGGTTCTCTTGACAATAGCATAAATCTGATTAAGTTATATAACATAATTACAGGACAAATGGGAAGTCTATGGTTTAAGATAGGAAGCAAATGTCCTCATAATCGGAGGTTTCTTTATTGTTGCATACATATAGGCATAATAATATAACTGTAGAGCAACTTTTGATATCATGAATACAGTATAAATAGGATTTACATAATGGATTACATAGCCGTAGCTAGGCCCTGGAAAAAATATAGGGCATGCCGTACGTGCTTGTAATAGTTAACTGAATGAAAGAGGCATTGTTGCTAGAAAGAATGCTCGTGTCAAAATTCTTTCTTAAATCTAGCTCTGAGCCCATGTTCTGGAATGGGAAATGGACTATACTGTATTAAGTTTGCTGAACCCACTACTTCCCACCTGTTTTAGAAATTATAACAATATCAGCACGATTGGATGATGTCAGCTCCTTATGTGAACATTCTATCAGTTGCAAGAAACTCTGTTTTTATGTTAATGTCATACCTATACTTGGTAAGCATATGGTGGAGTAGAACAAGCATCTCAAGCTTTGCAAGTTCATTTCCTGGACAAGCATGTATTCCATTGCCAAATGGCATGTACGTGTTAGGTTTTGGAGGATTCTGCCAAAGAAAAAGTCAATGCAATGATGAGCAAAAATCTATTTTAATATATCTTTCCACTTTCTGTAATTGGTTAATGCTTACTCATGTATGTGTGTAATCGATGGCAGGCGTCACAGTCCATACCTCAAATCTGAAGGGATCAAAGCTTCCAGGATCAGCAAAAAAATCAGGATTGTGGTGAATGTTCCTGAACAACGGCATCACCTTCCAACCTTTTGGAATTAGGTATCCTGTTGGTTTCGTTAACATCATCACACATTAGTCACATAAATATACATGGACATTTTTTTGGGTCCAAGTTCATATATATTTTTACATACCTTCGTATTCAACATCAACCGTAGCTTCCCTAAAAGTAAAAGATATGATACTTGCTTTCCTCAGGCTCTCTAATATCACCTGATATTGATGTATATACAAAATTAGTGATTAAGATATTGATTATAAATTAATAACATACTAAAACTATTACACATAAAATCCTTTCTAATGTCGGTAAAATTAAAACTAGTCATGTACATACTCTATATGTTAGTGGTGTTTTCCGTGTCATAGCCCAAGTCAAGGACTGGTTCTCTCCATATTCCGATCCACATATTGCCCTCTGCTCTCCCTGTCATTAGTAGTAAAAGTCAGTAAGTTCGCACTATGAAATAGAGCGACACACATGTGGGCATGTATACCTTATTATATGTTTTGTATTTACAAACGCGAGTATAATCGTTAGAATCTTACCTTAACCATCTCCAGAAGTTTGGGGTCATCGCTTAGATATTTGAGTATCCATGTTAGGATACTAGCTGTTGTATCTTGAGCTGCAAATAATATCCCAATGATATTATCTGCTATCTGTTCTTCACTTAATGTGTTTCCACTTTCGTCTCTAAAGTTCAGGAGATGACCCAAGAGATTGTTTGCAGAAGATTTCTTCTCCTTTCTTTCTCGCACAATCTTACCAATAATTTGATTGAGCCTTTTCCTCGCCTTCACAATTTCATATCAAGTAAGATGTTTGATTACAAGAATATGCCATACATGATAATCTATATAAGTTTAGTCGTATTTACCATTAAAGATTTACGGTATGCAGTTCCTGGTAGTTTTGTTGGAAAACAATTGTAACCTTTTTCAAGAATGCTATAGTTCTCCTTCAGCTCATCTGTATAATTTTCGTTCAACTGACCAAAGATAGACAAAACGCCTACCTCAAAAGCGAACTGCATAAAACCCGTAAATTAGTAGATACAATACATATACATATATATATTTTGAATCAACAAAAGCTATTCCAGTAAAAATATTATTAAAGACATACCTTTTTTCATCTCATGGAAGGTGTTAATGACTTGACCATTTGCCCATGATTCTAGGCTTGACATGGCTATGGATTCAATATCAGGCATCAACTTTCGGGTTGCTTCTGGAAAACGAGGTTTGAACTAGCTTCCTCATCCGAGCATGGTAATCTCCCGTGTGAAAAAATAGGGCTGAAGGTCCAATCAAATTTTCTTTACTTTTTGGGTATGTTGGTTTGAACAAGTGAGGTTGAGCTACCAGCACAAACCGAGCCGCCTCAGGGCTTGCTAGCATAACACATGGGTATCCAAGTATTCGAGTTTTGAATATGTCACCATATCTGATCATGATACAAGAGATAATAATAGTAGCATTATTAGTGTCAAACTTGGTGCATAAATGAGTGACTGATCTGTTGTCATAATTCTGTTGTATATACTAACCTTTTCTGCTTTGAGGCAAAAAAAACATTCGGGTCTTGTGTGTACATTTGGAGAGTCTCTCCAATGCAAGGCCAACCCATTGAACCCGGGGGAAGTCTGGCTGTTTTTTTATGCCCCCTCTTTTGTTTTTTGAATAAACAATACGATAAAAGTGAAAATAAAAAAATAATTGCGTAGAAAAAAGTTGCAAAAAGCTTCATGGACGACTCAAAACACTATCTCTCTATCTCTCTGATTATTTTTAATTTTATTTGGCTTGTTATGAAAGGACCTTGTATAGGGTGTGTGTCGAAGAGGATCTTTCTTGTGGGAAGGCAAAGGGGTCATGGGGTTTATATAGTGACAAATCAGCTAGAATGGATGGTTCCGTATCACCCCAGAAGCTAAATTCTAGGTACATCTTTCGTATATGCCACTCATTTCAAATCCGAACAAATATATACGTTAACTTTGTATATACGTATCCCACATTAGTAAGGGTCAACTACCCTTTCCAAGTTCATTCAGGCCTCTATTGCCGACCTTCACTTTTATCTCAGAAGTTATTTTCTTTTTCTCTTTCTTCATTCTCTTCCTTACTTTATTTGTGTTACATCAGTTTGTGAACTTGTTTGTACATGTTTGCTTTAAGTATAATATATCTTTTGATAACCAAGATAAATGACTCAAAAGACTTCATGTTGGGATGGCTATAAGTTTTCATCACATTCATTTGTAATAGAGGAGTCGGAGATATTTCTTTTTCTTTTTTCTCTCTAAATCTCAAATATGTTGATCTGAATGTGGAATATCGTTAAGGAGAAGTAAATTTATGGGTCCAATATACTGAATTGAGATGTTACCAAGAGGATAAAAATGAAGAATCTAGGTATTCTAATTGTGAAAAGTAACAGATATCAAACGGAAATCATTAGAAAAGTTTATCTTTGATGTCATAATTTTTTTGCTTTGCTCGATTTCAGGTACAAAAATGAAGAATGATGCGAAAGAGATTTATCAAGAATATTAGCTCCACGTGTTCAGGTTAGGTCTTCAAATTACAGCCAGCCACTATATGCTTACCTAAACATTTCCTAAATAAACCTAAAGTATGCTCATAATTATTCACATTACATAAAAAGCTCATTTAAACTTGTTACACAGCTTTTGGGTGATTCAGATTCACCAAAAAAACAGAACATCCTTTAGGACAAACAATAATTTGTTAAGTAAACCGAAAGAGGACAGTTTGAAGCTTAGAATGATAAGACATGCATTGCCTTATGTATCGATAGCTTGTTTACTATTGATCTAATGACCTACTTTGACATGTAAAATAACTGTACAATCTAAGCTGGCCTTCATTAAGCAAAACATCTATTTTTGGAAAACAATATATGGGTATAGAACAGGAAATACTCTTTGTGTGGTTTAAAAGTAGTTGCATAAAGTGCATGGTACTCAATGTGGGCCCCTCTAGAATGTTTGAAGCTAGGTTCTTAGATTTTTTTTGCAAATAATTCATTAATCTTGGCTACAATTCCTACAAAGTTTAATGCTAGGACCTACTAGAAGGTCGTAAACGTATATGTTCACATCAAATTAAAACATGGTTATATCAAGCGAAACCATATTGTTTGTACTAAATCACTTGAATTCGGCCGGCCATGTCTCAACCGTCTTGTTTGTTCTAAATCACTTGAATTTAGGCCGGCCATGTCTTAACTTTGTGACATCAATATCAGTCATTGTGACACATGAATATGAGCCATAGTGCCATATAATTCAGGTTGAGTTAGGACCAATTAAGCAATTACTTCCCATTATAAAATGCATGACCATTTTGTAAGTTGATATGGTACACACTATGAATGGTCAAGATAGATTTCAAATTAAAACTGCCTATTAAAAAATGGCACCTTTTTATATACCTTCATTTATGTTATCTACATTAGTTAGGCAGTTAGGCCCTATATGTTTGAATGCTCTATATGATATGTCCATTTTAGTCGTAAACATATAGTGGTCCAATTACAATGAGTACGTTTAGTTTTTTTTTTTTTGGTTAAAGTTGCCTTGGAATTGTATAAAAGTTCAAGGGCAGATTCTATGTGTCATGGTGGTATTTTTAATGCTCGCCAGGGAAGGAATGGGAAATTGTCAAATATGACTTCTTTACTGTCGAAACGAAGTGATTTCATAAAATCATACAAGATATATAACTCTAATAACTACCTGTAAATCAAACCAGTCATTGATGTGTGATACCATACTAAATCTTTGTGTTTATAGCTTGTTTATTAAATATGATTGATTGTGGATTCAAGTGTTCTTTGTTATCAAAGAGCTGTGTAAGTATGTGACAGCATATATGCTTTTATGAAAAATGAATGTTTAGAATAATTACTCATATTGTATTGGGTGTGTTGGTACATTAAGGCTTTGCTAATGATAACTAGCTCAGTTCGTCAGAGGCATTCTTGGTTTTACCCAAGATCTTGAGTTCGATCCTCATGGATGACAAGTTTTGGGTTTTTTCCCTCTGAATACTTGTAACGGCTCATGGTCAACATCTCGTTGTCAAGAGTACGTGCAAGACTTCACCATTATATGGTGCGGGAGGTTTCCTTGATGTTGTATAATGTTTCAGAAAAAAAAACAAAACAAAACATGAAGGCTGGTAACAGAAAGGCTCTTCATTTAATCATTTTTAAAAGGGACAAGAAAGTATCGCACCTTAGTTGTAGGAGTTTTTTTCTAAAATAGTGTATTGACTAAAATTATTTACCAAATTAGTATAGTTTTAAAAATATTTACCATTTTAGTAGAAAACTTTATTTTTAACATTATAAAGATTGTAAGTTATTTGTAGACCAGGAAACAAACTCATAAACACTAATCACTCACCAGTTCTCAAAGCCATAATATTTCATTTTTTAAGATCTAGTAAAATCTTATATAGAAAGATCATTTGCTCAATAGTCAGTACCCATCTCTTATATAAATCTATATACTCATTCATGTATCAATACATCTATTTTTAAAACAAAACAAGCCAATGAAGAGGAAGTAAATTCAAATTGTAAATGTCACTAGACTTTCAATAACAAAATTTATTGCATGATAAACCTCTCATCAACCAAATGAATACAAATATGGTTTTCAGATGGCGTGGACTTCAGCTTAATTTACAAACGAGATACACAATCAGGGGACCAAATTCACAATTTAACAGTGACATCCGACGAGCGCTACAATTAGATGATTCTGCCGTCGATGATCATTATTTATTAAATAACAAACTCTGAAACCAACCAAGTTGGCGGCAAGTTCGCACAAGCTAAAAATGGATGAGTGTTTGATTACCTGGGCAAATAATGTATCATTATTAATTTATTATATGTGTATATTTAATGATTTTATTTTAGGTTATGTGAATTGGAGGTAATTAGTGTTAGAGCCTAGAGGTTTGATTTTTCTTTTCAATTTTTAAATTTAACAAATATAATGTTAATAAGGTTTTATACTAAAATGGTAAATAATTTTGAAACTATACTAGTTTGGTAAATAATTTTAGTCACTATATTATTTTAGAAAAAAACTCATAAGTATTATTTGTCGACGCAAACTGAATGTCGATTTTCTACAAGATTCCCTACTTTATCTTTTTTGCCGAATCTTATCCTTGGTGACATCTAAATCTAAATCTTAATTTTCGAAAAATACTCTCCGCTACACATTGCTATTTTATCTGTCTCAAAAGACTGTCTATGTTTAAAAAAAAAAAAACGTAATGGGATTGTTTGACAAAAATAATTGAAACTAAAAGGCTGGAGCCATTATCTATTCATTTTTACGTATTATGCTTTAATTAATTACGATTGTTACAACTTTCTAGTATTTTTTTTTTTAACTAAAATTTGTTTTGATTCAGACGTGTTGGAGACAATTTTAACCAGTGCTTTGTTGGACCTCTATCCCTCTACTTATGAAAAATACTTTGAGATGAAAAACCAAATACTTGAACCCGAGACCTTGAGAAAAATCCACCTCTGGGTCCCACATAGTGAAAGAAGATACCTCAATCCACCTAAGTTGAGTTAATTAATTACCGGGTAAAAAAGACATTATCACTTAAATATTACATTAATCTATTAAAACTGTGCTATTTTTAGTTTGTAAATTATCTTTATGAGACACAAAGGGTATTTTCATATATAAGTTTTATTGACTAACATTAACTTTTCTTTTACCATAAACTTATTAAATCGATTTAATGTTTTTTCTACAATTTAATCTACTTAGCTCTTTAACTTTAACTAATTTATTAAATTAACTCTAGAGTGAAGATTAAGGTTCCATGGAGTATTTTAGTATAATTAGTGTAATTTAAGGTACAGTAGTTTGCTATTTAAAAAAAATCCCAAGAATAAGAAAGCTATTTATGCAAAGAATCCAAATTATATATTAACCCCTCGAACAAAAGAAGAGATATCATTACTTTTAATTTCTTTAATAAAATGTTGTCCATAATTGTTCAACAAATGAGCATAATTTTATATGAACTGAACTTTTGATTTGTCCATAACCTTATCCGAAGAAATGGAGGCATAAATTATTACGGAGTATAATTTTTCCACAGAATGCATTTTAGTTTTATTATGATCAATTTTAATCAAAACTCAATCCACTTTTATCAATTAAATTTTATTTTTGCTAGTGTCTACCTTCTATGCTGGAAATTGCATCCATAAGTCAAACGTGAATCACAAAGAAAAATAATAACTATTCCATATGCATGCCAATCTTATTTGCTTTTGATTAGACTTTATATATATATATATATATATATATATATATTTATAAAAAGGATACGATGTAACTTCTGAGATTTGATAATAACTTCAATGGCTACTATTAATTTATATGTCAAATAACCGCGAAGTCAAGTTCAATATGAAATTGACAAAATAAAATGATGTTATCCATCCTTTTCTAAAAAATATAATAGGGATATTATCGTAACTAATTAACTTAAAAATTTTCCTAATTACATATTATGACATGTACCAAGCAGCATGGTTGGATCAGTGGTAAACATCCTAACCTCTGGAAACATAGGTCATGGGTTCGATCCTCATTCCATGCAAAGGTTGGAGGATCTTTTCTACCATTTAGGTAGAATCTGAAAGCAACCTCTCTACTTAGCTAGAGGTAAGGTCTGGCTATATCTTAACCTCCCCCATACACCGTCGAGGTATTGGGGCTCAAAACCCGCAGAAGGCGTCACTGAACAGTTACTTACTTACTTACTTTACAGATTATGACATGTGTCAAAATATAAAGATGAGATTCCATTAATTACAAGATTATAAAATGGATAATGAGAAATCAACCTAATTGGTGTGACTAAAGATATGCCTAATAATAAGATGATGACATGTGGAAAAATCAGGAGGCAAGATTAGGAATGAGAATTAGTGGAATACACATGTCAAATTCTTAAGGTTTTAGGTTGATTTTAGACATATAAATTAGGTTGATTAATTATTTTCCTTATAAAATACGTCCCCTCTCATTCAACATTCTTTCATCTTTAAGTAAAAATTAATACTCCGCCTCCAATTATTGGTATGTCTATGCTTCACTTGAAAATGGTAGCATTCCGCCTCCAATTATTGGTATGTCTATGTTTCACTTGAAAATGGTAGCATTGAAATTCCTAAATTATGTATATTGTATGAGGTTGAATCATGGGGAATGTCCTAAAGATAGCAAAAGTCTAAAATGACATATTAAAGTATTTCTCATATTAAAACCGGTCACGACCCGGCCTTAACAACTAAAAACCTATAAAAATAATAATGCATGAGCCCTCGCTTCTTGATTCGCACCCTTCCTCTCCATTAACTCCCCTCCTCATCACCCCAGTTCCCAGCCACCGCCCACGCCCATAATTAAGATAACACAACATCCGGGGAACGTAGATTGTACATGTACATGCATCACGCACGTGCGTCTCACCTCATGTAAATGCAAATTTTCAGTTTTACCACGTACGATGTAATGCGAATACTTCAATTAATCATGCTAATCTGAATATTCGATCATTTCCATCAAGTTAGTATTCTTGTATTTTATACGTGCGTATGTATATTAACATACTGCAGGCCGTCTTTAATCAATTAAGTGAAAATATCCTAAAGTACTTGATCACACCCCACCTTAGGCGGAATCGTAGGATATGACGAAAATAAATAACATAGCACATGGAATTTATAATAGAGTTATACTAAATGAAATCCAAATAAATGTGATTCTCACAAGTGGGATAAGTCTAGGCAACACGCCTCAAATAGCAAAAGAAGTGGCAAATAGTATTGAATGTTCAAATGCAATCTAGGAGTCCATGAAGGATCTCTTTACTGGTCTTCCTAAAGTCCTTATACTCAGTCTCCTTAAGCATTGTTATTACATGAAAATGAATGCTCGAAAATGTCAACATAATGTTGGTGAGTTCGTAGGTTTAAAGGAATACAAATGAATTTGTTGTGCATGATATATGAGGTTTGAACAATAGTGTAAATATAAACATGTAGCAGCTTGTATGCAATCCAAATATTGATCAATGTCATCATAGTTATCCAACAATACAATCCCCATCACTCCTGCCAACAACTCAATCACACACTGTAATACCAACAACTACCGGCTGGAGTATATAGTTGGTCGATAGATTTCAAATAGTCTTCAATAGATATCAACAGACATCTATTGCATCATAGAATCAACACAAACAAGCTAGCATACACATTTCATAATTACACGTATTTGTCCAAGAAAACAAACAAGTTTTGACACAACTAGTAAAGAAATGAAAAGTGTTGAGCATCATTTTCCCCCAAATAAATAAAATAAAAAGGGGCTATGAAACTCACCTCAATCAGCAAGCAGTTGTGTAAAGTCCAAAAGATCACTGGAATCTACACAACATATACATGTACAAGTTACAATTATTGGACATGGTCAATAACCGTCCATTGTAACCCGCATTTGATGAAATACACATATGGCTACACTCAAAGTATTCATAAAATGATTTGTCATATTTTATTAAGTTACAAGTCATATAACTTAATATAGAGTATTTGTCTTGATGATTTATGATTAAATTCTACAAACTCATATTCACTGGAATTTTCGGTAACTTTATCAATTTTTATTCTGGATCACCCGAACTAACCAAGTCCTTAAATTTTTACCACAGTAACTTTTATGTGTTAGATACTTAAATGAATTTTTACAGAATTTATTTTGTACTTGAACTATTTTTAAAAATTCGATAATTACAGACTAGTTAATAAATTCACTGTTTGCGCGCAGAAAAGTTTTATAAAAGTTAAGGGCCTTCGAAGCTTCAAAAAAAATCCAAATTTTTACTGTACAATCTTAACATCTTAAAAATGTTTATGGAAAAAAATAATCTTCCAGTTCATAAAATCGACCAAGATATGACTATTTGAAGTCGACCTAAATCTGTTCTGAAAACTCAGCTTTGCGCAGTTTTGTTATAAAATTCGTTTGACAACCTTAAACTTCATATTTTGACACTAAACCACTTCCACCAGAAAGTAGACTTCCTGAAATTAATTTTAGACACCAAAAACGTGACTTAACCATCTTCCATGACCAAGATATGACCTTTCAAAGTTAACAAACAGAATCTGTCCAGATTCTGAAATAACTCAAACTTACTGTTTTAAAGACTACTACAACTAATATACATATATAAGCTTTCAAATCTTTCCAACACCTATTTACATCTGTTATTATGATTTCCATGCCTTCATAATTGGATTTCTTTAATTACCTTAATTATTATGATACAATAAATACGTAGAGTTTTAACATTAATATGATTTATACTTCAAGCTTTTGATTTAACCGTAAAAAAAACTTTAATTCATTATTATAAATTTGCCATAATATGTATTCATCAAATAGGCTACTTATAAACAAAAGATCAATAAAAAAAATATAGTTATATATATGAAAAGAAAAGATAAGTAATTTACCCCAAGATTGATGATCACTCCTTAGATACCAAAATCCAAGAGATCTTTAGGATTAATACTTTTGTTAAAATAGATTATGAAACTTTGATTCTTGGGGTGGCATGTAGATCGATGGCAGCATCAACAAGGGAAAATTTGTTTTAGTTTTTTTTTTGTAACTAAAAATGTATATATATATTTGTAGAGAGAAGTATTTGAGTTGGTTTAAAATTAAGATCGATAATTTATTAAAGACAAGAGTTCTAATTAAGTTATAATTCTTTGTTATTATAAGGATAAGTGTTTTAGAGATTGAATGTAATTAGGATATATTAATATATAATTTAACAAGAGTTCTAATAGAAATACAACTTCTCTTTACTTGTATTAATTATAAAAATTACTTTGATAATTATTGATTTTATTCACCAAAATTCTACACTTGTTATACTATATAGGCACATTGACTAGTCAAGAAATTTGAAATTTAAGTTAGAGGCTATAATAAAGTACCGGTTTTGGTGATGCATGGGAGTAGTAGCGGCTTAAGGTTTTTGGAGACCTCAAACGAGGTCAATTTTAGGGCTTAGTTCGTTACCATATAAGTTTAAGTATATAAAAAAAACAAAAACAAAAAGTAGCTTGACTTTTTATATTGAACTACTAGTAATAAAAAAAAATACAAATGCTTGTGCAAAATCCAATAAGAGTGTTAATGCAATGTAAATTATATAATGTACTTAGTCCAAAATACAAACATTAAGTCTAATATTCAAAATGTTGAGGCCTTGGAATTTTAGGGATCTAAAGAGATCGCCTAGTCCCATAGTACTGTTGAGCCACCTCTACATGGGACAAACTGATAGTGTAAATAACTACTTTATAAAAATTATCACACACTCTCTCCTAACACTTTTTAACACTTTCTCTCATAAAAATGTCCTATGCGAAATGATTATTCTACACTTAATGAATTAATTAATTCTCTCTTTTTAATTCATTAATTTAAATATCTCCACTTAAAATAACTATAATACCCTTAATAAAATAATTTACAACATATACTCTTCAACTTCTAAAATAACTACACTACCCTTTTTAGATTAATTATTTTACAATAATAACCACACCGTCACCACCCTGTCACGCCACCACAACTACCAACCACCGCCGCCAATACCACACCGTCGCTACCACCACTGCCGCCACATTACACAAGTAAAATGCTAGTAAATAATGTAAGAAATAACCACATTTGAAAATTAATAATTTTTATATAGATTATTAAAAGACAAAGTCTAAACTATAAAAAACATCATTATACTTGTTACAATGTGAACAACTCAATATGACTATTCCTAAATATAGTGATTATATAGGAGGCATTGAAAGATAATTTTCATTAAAATTATAGTCACATATTTAATATATACATGTAAAATTGGTTAATTAAGATAAGATACAGTATAAATATAAATATAGTATAAATGTATACAACATATAAATATTAATTAAAATACTAAATATAATTTATAGATGAATATCATGTGTAATATATTAAATATAAATCAAAAATGAAAATATTTTTTTCTTTGTCAAGAATATGTTTAAAAAAATAGATATAGATACACAAATCAAATTTAACTATTATATAATATATTTATATTAGTATTATTATGCTAGGATGAATAATAAATTTGAAGATATACATTACATAATTAAACAATTTTAAAAAGGATTTAGTTTACACATAAGAAAAAAGCTTACTTATCAACACAAAAGAATAGTTACATAAGCATTTGACTATCCTCTCATAGTAATATAGAAATAAAGATAGAGATAAAGATATATTAAAAAATAAGTTTGTGTGGAGATATTAATATAAATCAACAAATTCAAATAACTGGACCATGATCCAAATCAATTCTGTTAAATTTGGTTAAAATGCTAACTTTTTTATGGCGATCATGTTTGGATCAAAACTAATATGCTCTCTTAAAGACAAAAAAATACGTCAATCTTTTATGAAGCTCAAAAACTCCTAACTTTTGTATCCATATATGTGTCGATCACAATCCGTTTAAAACCAGACCAAGTTTAGAGCCGAGAATAAACCGCTCGATTAATCGGTGGCCCAAATTTTTTAATATAAGAGAGTAAGTACCCGTGCTCGGATTAAAAAATTCGTAGGATGATAGGTCATAGGAGGTGATAAGTCATAGAATGTGATCGTCAAATGTCTTAGCCGTGCGGGCTCCGTCATTGGATTTAAAAATTCGTAGGATGATAGGTCATAGAAGGTGATAAGTCATAGAATGTGATCGTCAAATGTCTTAGCCGTGCGGGCTCCGCCTTCGGATTTAAAAATTATTCGAAAGTATATCGAATGACATCTCTAATGAAAGAACATGAAATTTTAAAAACACTCACACAAATTTTATAATTTATCGATATACGGTTTTTGAGATAAAAGATTTTAAATGAATTAGAGAAATAAAATGATTTATAGAGGAGAGAGAAGAGTGGTTGAGATTTGAGGAGAGAGAGGTGAAAAAATGAATGGTTGAGATTTAAGGGTATTATATGTATATTAGGTAAAAATGTTTAAATTAGTGAATAAAGAAAGAGTGTAATTTCGGGAGGAGGATTCGTTATTTTTATAACTTGAGTCAAGTTGGGGACATCTTGACATTTGATTGAAAATCAAGGGCTAAGATTCAATCATTATCTTTGAATCTTGATCCTTGATTTTCATCCAAGGGCCAAGATTAGCCTAACATGACTAGTCATGTTAGTCTAGCTTGAGGGAATCCATTCCGTAATTTCGATATTTCAAATCATCTTTTTAGATTTTAAAAAAGGACAAAATGCTTTATAAGGTAGTATAGATAAGTCATATGTGTTTAAAACCATCTACTATTTGAGAATCCCTAATTCTTTTTATTTTTTTTATTATTATTTTTTTATATAACTTATTTCATAACTTCATATCATATTAATATATACAAACCTTATATGCATATCTTTTTTTTTTCAATAATATCATCTCATTATATATTTATATAGGGCATATGTAAGATTTCACCATTATACGGTGAGTTTTTCGTGATGTTGTATCTCGACTCAATATTTGAATAGTTTAAAAGGTTTATATCGACTTACAATTTTACTGGCAAGATCATAATCTTATCTTAATACATACTATAAGACAGTTGAACTAATAACTTATTAACCAATCAAATCGTTTAATTTCATCAAATTGACTCTCGCTTATGTTATCATTTAGATTAACTATAAATTAAAAACTCTAATAATCATTATCTAAATATATGATTATATTAGTATTTATATTAATTTGTAGAAAAAATCTCACTAATTTACATTTTTTTTTTGTTTTCCATCAATAATTTACACTTTTTAGTCCTTAATACTTAATTTATATTTATTTTTAGCATCAAATTGGGGAGATTTTTTTAAAAAGTTACAAAAGTTATCTATATTTAATTTTTTAAAGTTTCAATTGTCACTTAAATCAAGAATTCTAATTATTATCAAAAAAATATGAAAACAAATCTAATTGTTATCTAATTATCATAGGACATGTGATTGAAAGCAAACCTATTCGTGTTTTGAGCCCGCTTAATGATCAAATACATATACTTGAATGTCAAATACATGATCACAAGTATGTTTATATTTTAATTTCTAATTATCTTTAATAATAATATCAAATTTTGAGTACAACTAATTTCAAAAATTCTACAATTGAGAATTTATTGTAACATGTGCCTTGTGGAATGACTAACACAAACAATTACATCAATATGTCTCAGCTAATAATGACAGTGACGAACTTGTAATTATTATACTACAACTTGCAAAGTATAACACTTAGAACCGTATACGTTCAATATTATAAGCTTTTATGAACTAAATGTATGAACATTTAATATTGATAATATCGTAAACCCCGTATCAAGTGTTGGACATAAGTCTAAAATCTAGTAATAGTTTAAAAGAAAGACTTAAATAATGTAGACTATAAAGAGTCGATTAGATAATTTGCTATGTTCATTGTCATTTTAGAAATATAACTAGATTTTAGACCCGTGTCCAACACTGGACATGGGATTTACGATATTAACAATATTAGATCTTCATACATTTAAGTTACAAAAGCTTACAATTTAAAATAAAAAACGGTTTTAAGTGTTATATTTTGCAAGTTGTAGTACAATAATCATATGTTCCTCACGATATTAACAATATGTTTGCCGTCGTCATTTCACAAGACACATGCTATATATAATAATTTCTCCATTATAATATATTTTGAAACAGATGTACTCATAATGTGATATTATTAGGAAAAATAATTAAGAATTGAAATATAAACATATTTATGATCCCGAACTTGACATTCAAGTATATGTATTTAATCATGATGCGCGTTCATAACACGCATATGTTTATTTTCAATCACTTGTTCTATGATAATATGATAACAATTAGGATTGTTTTTATATTTTTTGATAACAATTAGGACTCTTCTAATATTTGTTAATAAGTCATTAAGTTTTCAAATAAATATTTTTTTGTAGAAAATATTTCATATATATGTTAAATTTTTTTTATTTAATTAAATGATTATAAATTTAAAAAAAAATTCTTAAGTTGATGACTAAAAATAAATATAAATCAAGTATTCAGGGCTAAAAAGTGTAAATTATTGATGGAAAACAAAAAAGTGTAAATTAATGAGACTTTTTCTACAAATTAATATAAATATTAATATAATAATATATTTGGATAATGATTATTAGGATTTTTAATTTGTAGTTTTCTAAATGATGACATCATCAAAAGTCAATTTGATGAAATCGAACAATGTGATTGGTTAATTAGTTATTAGTTCAACTGTCTTATAGTATATATTAAGATTAAGATACGTAATAACTTAATTCGTTGTATTTATTTAATAATTTAAAAATCATTCTTTTCTAGCTTATTCATCCAAGTCCCTGTTAGCTAGCTAGAGTTAGTTATAGTACTAAAAAGCTGTGAAATAACTACCCCAAAGTTGAAAGTAAAGAAAGAATGCATGATTGGACTGTGAACCAAAAAATGAAAGTTCATTTTCATGCGGTGCAAGACGCACGACAATTCACGTGGTTATTAAGGGGACCAAAGGGAGTTAAATATCGTTAGGGGGAAAACATGCTAGAAATTAAGGCTGACAATTTTGACACGAAACATGTTAACACGATATGACACGACATGTTTTTAACAGGTTTCGTGTTTAACCTTAACAGGTTTCGTGTCTTATTCGTGTTTTAACAGATCCGGACCTGTTAGGACATGTTAAGACCTGTTAAGGTTATACATATATATAAAATACTAAGAAATGATTATTATGATTTGATATATGATTTTTATAAGGTAAGATGTCTATGAACTTTTGTAATGTAAGGATTATCATCGTTATATAATAGTTGAGATTTGTAAAAGTTTTTGCATCGTTAAGTTTTTTTTTTTTAATATTAGTCAAGAATTTTATAAAATATATGTTAACATGTTTCTTAACAGGTCTTAACAGGTATACTTGTTAATTTTCGTGTCGTGTTCGTGTTTGAAAAAAATGACATGATTAGTTAACAGGTCGTGTTCGTGTTTGATCTTAACAGGTTCGTGTTTAAACATGTTCGTGTCTTAACAGGTTTCATGTGACCTGTTATGCCAGCCTTACCGGAAATGATGTTTCAAATATGAAGCACTAAACACCATGTATTATGAATTGGGGCTGTACAACAATCACTATCGGGTCCCTTGGTTTCATGAATCGTCTATTTCTATTGGTTGTACCATATATCTAGACACTTCCTTGGATAATTCTTCATTCGATCTGTTGTTAATTTTTGCACTGTAGACTTGCCTGTTATTCTGCCAAATATTTCCTTTACATATTTATTGCTCATGCCTTTTTGTTTATGGTTTACAATTTTTCTTTTTTTCTTTTATTTTTTTGCTATGAATCATGCATTTATTCCACTTGAACTTTCACTAAAAGTAAAATATACCCACAAAATACATAATGACGAATGATTCTTCTATTAAACTGTGACATACATGAAATTCGAAAATAAAGTTTGTTCAATACATGCGTGAAAAGTTGATTGTGGTCGTTAGCCGGCTACGATGATCGTTGGTTTTTAGATTGTTTAACACATGAGTATATTAAAATTTTTGGTACTGCGGTGTTATTAAGATGCTTTTATGTAGAAAGAGGTGATGTGATGTTAATGAGATAGTGAAAAAAGTGTTCATTATTGAAAGAGAATAGATTTTAGTTTTCTTGATGAGTGATATGCAATGAGACGTCATGTGTTCAACATATTAAGGTAGATAAAATATCGAGTCTTAATAACAAATTTTCAAATAAAAGTAATGGGCCAATGAAAACTTGTACCATATGATATATAAAGATTCAAGATTTTATACCTACTATGAATAGAATTCATGCTGTGAAGCCATCGGGTGTCTCGACCCCAATGACAAACACCAACCGGTCTTTCACGGCACCGCAAAAGCAAAATGTCCATCCTGCGAGCCTCAACTAATCTTGGCTTGTTTATTTTATGTTTTCTTAAAAACAAACAATAAAAATAAAGAAAAGGAGAAAATATGGAAAGGTTGAGCTTTGTGGTGTGTTAACTTTACACCAACCCCTAAACGCATGGGCGTAAGAAATGAGTTCTAAACTTTTGAAGCAATGTGTGTCTACAAATACCAATTTATCTTCAAAAGGCACAGCCAGGCTCGTATGGGTCGAGGTCAGGGTTGCTCTGGTCGTAGTTGTTTTAGCCGCTTTATGTCCTTTGGTTACTCAAAGGGTTTTTACCTGTCTTTTTTCTTCTGTAGTAAGAAAGTTTGGACTTATGATATTTAATTTGAGAGTTGGAAACTAATATGAAGGGAAAAAAAGAGTTTAAAGTGAAGAAGAGCCCTTTTTTTGTATGGAGGTGTGACACGTAATATCAAATTAAGTCAACTAATGTAATCTACTAATACGAGTAGTTAAATATGTCTATATACACGTAAAACAAATCAAAATACGTGAATCCCATGATTAAGGACCTATTGATTGCCCCACAAATCTAATCTCTTTATGTTACCACCAACTTTTGTGCTAATCTTGTAGATTTGATGTCACCATTAGCAATAACGTCACATATTTGCATTCTTTTAAAATTTGGGTTGGCCCAGCTTATTTAACTGGTAACCGATTAAAAATTAGACCTTATAAAGTTATAATTAGAAGAGGTCTCAATGTTAAAGAGGTTTTCTTTTCGTAAAAATTTTTTATGTTTGAATTGTAGATTAGACAAATACTTTGAAGGAGTCTCACGAAATGACTGGAACAGACCATGAACACAAATAAAAGTATAAAGCCATATTGGACTACTTCACTGAATAGAAAATAACTCACCATCCTAGAACAATGTGAACAAGAAAAATCTTATCCGTTTGTCGGTTTAGTATTGTAAACATCAACCTCAATAATCACTACTTAAAAAAAAATGATAAAGACATGTTGGTTGGCTTATAGAGACTGATTATACAACTGGTCTCTATGCTAAGCATAGAGATCAGTTATTTATATATAAACCGGTCTCTATTCTAATTTATTTTAATATTTCAACCCATTCTCAATTAACCCAATTCAAAAGTAGCAAAACAGCTTCAGATCTGAACCAAATTTATTAAATCAAAATTATATAACCTATGAACACTTAGCAAAATATACAATATATGTAAACAAAAATAAGATACTAGATCTCTAGAACTTCGATCATTTACAATAGGTAAAATTGCTTGCATATATTCATCTTTGTTGCACATACACAAATAATAACAACTGAAATGCTTAAAATTTTATGAGATACACATACAACACTACAACATACATAAAGCCTACAAACCGTGGTGCAAAGTTGAAAAAGCTTATGATATTTGTTATAAGGTTTGGAGATCTTGAAATTCGAAGTAATCTGCAACAAGAAAAATTGAAAAAAACTTCCATTAATTTGACCAATACATACAATTAAAGTTATGATAATAAGGATTAATACCCCTCTTTTGCTCATACACTGACGGGGTGGTGAGGCTGTGGATAACTAGTACCACGATCTTACATCTTAGATCTTGCCTAAAACTTCAACAACTAGTACAAGACCCTAGATGAGAATCCAAGATTCACGATTTGTAAAGACGAAAAAGAGGGAATGAAAACCAAAGAGAACATTTGGTCTACCGGGAAAAAAATCCGACAGCAAGAGGTAGGGGAGGTGGTGGTAGGTGGGAGTTAATTGGAGAGAGATGTTGAAGGAAAAAAATTCAGAAGTATTCAATCACCAAAATGAAAATACTTGAGAATGAAAATGCTATATAGAATTGAAATAATATAGAGACCAGATAGGTAGAAACGAACTGGTCTCTAAAGTTTTTGAAGTTTAGAGACCGGTGTATTTGCAATCAACAACTCTCTATTCTTTACTTAACAGGTCTCTATACCCAGTACATATACAAACCGGTTGCTTAGGCTTAGAGACCACATTTTTATAAAACAACCGGTCTCTATCCATTTAATCGGTCTCTATTGCCTCTAATTTG
This sequence comes from Erigeron canadensis, assembly GCF_010389155.1. Taxonomy (NCBI): domain Eukaryota; kingdom Viridiplantae; phylum Streptophyta; class Magnoliopsida; order Asterales; family Asteraceae; genus Erigeron; species Erigeron canadensis. The sequence goes on along the minus strand of NC_057764.1, from coordinate 34,850,811 downwards.
TAGTAGTGAATCTGTTATGTGTTGAGGTCTAACTTACCATAATATATATTTCGCAGTTGAAAAACAAAGTCCAAAACAATGAGTATACAAATCACACGTTCTAAAGTTAAAATGCATGAATTTGTTGTTAATTTGTCTGTTGGGCCTGAATGTCGCAAGCCGCAAGGCCACATAAACATGATTTGTTGTTAATTTACTTCATGAATCATGAAAAATTTACAAAACAAATTTTTTTACAAAACAACTAGCTAATCAACCCGGACTTATTATAAAAACTTTTGTTAACAACAATATTTACAAATAATTATGCTATATGTAGTGTTGATTATTGGAATTTGATAACAATATACATAGGTCTCAAAATACCAATATCATAACCGAAGTTTCATTCAGCACTATCTTAAATTCGTAATGAACCATACAATATATTGAACCTGAATGCTAAATCTTCAAAACCAAGTCATGTTTAAGCTCATAATATTCTGCATACGTTGTAGGCTTGTTACTTGTAGCATCAATTGAAGTATTTTCCAAATGCTTTAGTTTTGTTTGACATATATAAACCCAACATACAACATATCTACACTATCTTTCTTAGTTCATTTTAGCTAGCCCGAGTAATGGAGACTTTCAGCACATGATTGTCATCACCAATTTTCTTGCACCTTTTATCATTCAATCTACCATGTCTCTTGTTCACCGAACACCTTGCATTAAATTGGTTTCACCCATCTGGTATATATAAACTGATTTAAACTTACAATAAACAAAATGATAGTATAACTGAGCTCGAAAAAGAACGACCATATACACCAGCATGGGTTGTAGGACTAAGTCCGCTCGACGGTCTTCATTTAAACGGAGGAGTTGGTCTCTGTTCCAAGAATTGGCCAAATCCTGGCTCACGTTATTATATACGTCCTTATATAGATCCTTAGAGGCAGAAAAACATATCATACCATATTTAAGATTTCATAATAACCACATTGTATTTAAGCATACAATAGACAAATCACTAAATTCACATTCATACATCTCAAATATATAAAAAACGGATGCGGATAGAAATGCATATAACTGGGAAAATCTTAGATAAATACTTCCAGATTCAAAGTGTCGGGATATCATTATACGTGAAGGTTATTTAACCGTATATATTAAAGAGATAACACATGCACCAATCAAAGAAAGAAGACACACTGCATGACTACACAAACGAATACCTCAAGACAGAAGACAATTAGTAGAGTTCAAAACAGAGTTTGAAAACATGAAAGAGGAAGATGACGATGAAAATTAAGATGCATAAGTTTTGGTTTCAACAATTCCTGAAACAACTTACCACCAAGAAAAACCAAACAACTTACCGATCGATACAACAATATCAACCAACAACGATTCTACTGGCAAGGAATGTTTCACATATAAATTCAGCATATAACACACTTCAATGGAATCAAATTTACACCACACAAACATATACCTCAAGAATGATTTTTTTAAAAAAACAATAATTTGTTATGGGAAAACCACCACTAAACAAATACCCCTGTTATATGAAAAACCACCAAAATAAATTAAAGAAATCAATGAAAGTGATGGATCGTGAACACTAATAAACATGTGGAAAACCAATTATATAAATCAATTAAGAAAATAAAATTAAGTGAGAAAGTGGTACTCGATTTTGAAAAACCAATAAACACATGAAAATACCAATTAAAGATATCAATAAGGAGAAATATAATTGGGATTTATAGTTGGTAATTCACACCAAAATGATTTGCTGATAAGGTTTTTACAAACTCATGGGGCTTTTCATTTTTATTTGATTATAATTCCGAATATTGTTTGGAAAAAAAAGGGAAGAAAGTACCGTTGCTCATGAATGTAAATTGAGAAAAAAGGGAACTGATGTCATTGTTTCTAGAAACTGGTGGTAAGAAAGAGGCATCTCTTGCCACGTCGGGAATTTTTTTAAAAATTCTTCCAGAAACATAAAAGATGGGTTCAAATCATGATATAATAATATCAGATTAAATTTTTTTTTTTTTACACAGAGTGTTTTTTACTTGGTATTTTATATATAAGAAAGTACCCACTAGGACACCACAAATATGTATATGTGTAATGGATTAAAAAACAACCACTTCAAGTCTCCAACCAGCCAATGAGTTGGTGACCCATTGGTAAATGTTTTTAACTTTGGGGAAATCCACCAGGGTTCGAATCTCATCTCATACATTTGTAGGAGTTGATTATTTGGGGGGTTTTCGAGAGTCTTGGGTTTCATTCTAGGCATGCGTGCTTCGAGTTCCGCATACTGCCCAATTGGATGTTACTATGGTGTCTGGAATGGTAACTGCTAATTACTAACTGTCGCTTTTAAAAAAAAAAAACAAAAAATCTCCAACAATAAGTCAAATGAATTTTTAATGGAATATTATTGTTCCATATTCTTCTACGGTTTCTTTTAATTTATCTTAAATGCATTATTTTTCTATGTATTGATTTGATTTTGATTAGTAATAATGATTTATCTCACGTAATTTATATATGTGTTTATTGTGTATAGTATATCACCGTCTCATTATTTGGTTTTGAACCTTGAATTTGTATCTTATGCTCGTATAAAATAGGAGAACTTTTCAAGAGATTTTAAAAGGAAGACCTCCAAAATCGATTTTATTTAACGCCACAAAAAACGTTAAACCGGCTCTGTCGGTTATGTTATCGAAATCAATATACATAAATAAACTCATCGATGTACAAGATTTATCTTTTAAAAAGAAGTTGTATCAATGGGCGGTGATAACTCTGATAAATAGAACACACCCTGTTTCACTCCTATATTTAATCGGTCGGAAGATGAATGTGTTACTTTTCGTTTTGTTGTGTTGTTTTTTGTATTGTTTGTTATATTTATTTATTTATCTCTATGTTGAAATCAAAAGCACCCGTGGCCTAATGGATAAGGCGTCTGACTTCTAATCAGGCGATTGTGGGTTCGAGTCCCACCGGGTGTGTTTGTATTTTTTCTTTTTTCGTAAATGGTTTTCTTTGATTACTTTCTGTCTGGTGACAAATTGAAATATTCAAAAGTAAACTGTCTGAGCCTTATCAAAAAGTTCGTTTCTCTTTATCTAGTTTGCTTGCAACTATAGTAGTTTGTAAGCGTCCCATTTCCCCTTATTCTATTCGTTTTAATATAATTCTATAAAATTAGAAATATAATGATTGCTTACATGTTGTTTATAAATTTATAGCTGCTATGCGTAATTGCACAAAGCTTTATGAATATACTACGAGTAGACAATAAGCCAGAGGCGGTACCACATGATGAGCAAGGGGGCTAATGATCCTCTCGAATTTTAAAATTTTATCATGTATTTATAAATTTTTTTATGAATTGTTTTTTTTTTTAAAAAAAATAAGGCATTCTACATCTTACCTTCTTTTAGATTTATTTTTTTATAGATTTTTTAATTTTGTCCCTTTTAATATTTTTTTCTAGCACATTTTCTGCAATAAGCTATGAAGATGTTCATAAACTTCATCTCACTACGGAAGCTAACTATATATAACTCCATATAAACTTATAATGGTAAAAATTAATTTTAATTTTATAAATCACTACCCTATTTTTGGCCATGTAACTATGTAAGTTTAATTTTGGTCATTTTTTTCCTCATTAGGAAAGGATCATCCCGCCTATTGGATTATGAAAAATGATAAATAATTTGGGCAAAAGATTGGGCTAACAAATTCTGATACAACTCATCTTATTTCGGCCCAAAGTTACTATCAGCTTATATATAATGGTTTACCCCAGTGACCCAGTCACACTCACACACACCCCTCGACTTCCGAGTTCTGACACCGAATTGAAACGCCATATCTTTTTTCTTTTTCAACTTTGAAACGCCAATATTGATCAGAGATTTTTAAAAAATTGTAAAGAACGTTAACACCATTTATTTATCTCGAACATCATCTCATTCCCTAATAAGTCTTGCACCCAACAAACACTAATCTACTCTCACCAGTCACCAGGTAATAATTTTTATGTATGCATGTGCGTATCTTTCTTACTAGTATAGTCGTATAGGTTTGCTATGTATCTTTCTTGTAAATATTGTAGTACATACTACATATATATATATACATGTTTATCAAGAACCTTTTATGCTTTTGAAATAGTTATATGCATGGTATTTGCAGAGGTGGCTCAACAGTACTATGGAACTAGGGGGTCGTTTTAGGCCCCAAATTTTCGAGGCCACAATATTTTGTATATTCGACTTAATGTTTGGATTTTGGACTAACTACGATATATAATTTGCATTATAGTAACGCCCTTATTACTAGTAGTTTATAATAAAAATCGAGTTACTTTTTTTTTTCCTTTTCTCTTTTACTCTAATTTATATGGTAATAAACTAGGCCTCAAAAATTGATACCGTTTGAGGCCTCAAAAAACCTTAAGCCGTCACTAGGTATTTGTTATATATAGGCCATATATAAATGCAAACAACTTGAATATGTTAGTAATGAATATGTGATCTCCTTGAGTTTTTGTATTGTAAACTAATTAACTCCTTGAGTTTATAACTTTTTGTATATATATGGTTAACTGATCTATGTCGATTAGTGTCTATAATACTATTGTGGAACATATATATGGTTCTTGGCTAAATTAAAGGGCAGTGCGTTGGACGCATTGCCTTTTGTTACTCGATTGATGAGTGATGCCTTATGTTTTCATTGATAAAAGGGCCGGGCTAATGAATTTTTTAGGTAATGGAATTGTTATTAAGAAGTCTTTAAATTAAAGCCCATTAATTTTGTGAATATAAGTGAAGCATCTTATGTATTTTTGTTATGTAAAACAAAATTTAAAACGTGCTTAAAGCATTTGTTTGTTAGAAAATGGTATGTCCATCGAACTCAGCATAAAGGACATTACATATACGTTAAGATTGTTTGATGAGTGATTCAAGTAACTGAAAATTAGTACTGTATAATTTTAGCCCTCTTTGCCAAGTTAAATACTGTATATTTTTGTTTACAATGCACAGGCATACCTTTTTTGCGCTACTAATTGCTAATGGAATACCATCAAATGGTCCAGTTGCTATATTTTGGGACATGGAGAACTGTCCCATTCCAAGTAATGTACTTCCAGAAGACGCGGCTGGTAACATCAGAATGGCATTACGCCACTCTGCTATCAATGGAGCTGTTAATGTGTTATCTGCATATGCCGATTTTAATGGATTTTCTCGCTCTCTACGAGAAGGGTGCCAAAGGACGGGGGTGAAGCTTATAGATGTCCCTAATGGTAGAAAAGATGCTGTTGATAAGGCTATATTAGTTGATATGTTTCTTTTTGCACTTGATAATCCTCCACCATCATCCATTATGCTGATTTCGGGTGATGTGGATTTTTCTAACTCACTTCATGTACTTGGTCAACGCGGCTACACTATTATAGTTGTGTTTCCATTTGGGGCCAATGTTTCATCTCCCTTGAGTAATGCCGGGAGTTATGTTTTGGATTGGTATAGTGTGGTTCGTGGTCAAGGTTTTTCGCCATCTATAAGATCCCACGAATTTGTAAAGGCCAAAAATGACAAAATAGTTGTACGTGAAATGATTTCAACGAGAATTCAATCTTCACTTAAAGCACAACCTTTAGATTTGAATGGTTTGAAGAGTCAATTAGTAAAGATTCTAAAAACTTCAGGGGGTCTTTTGTCCTTAGCGCGGCTTGCTTCCATGTACAAGAAAACTTTTGGCAAACCCCTAAATGCTTCAGAGTATGGAACTTCGAAACTAATGAAACTTTTGAAGAAAATGAGTGATGTGATTTCCGTAGAAGACCAGGGCACGGAGAAAGTTGTAGTATTGCTCAAAAAGCACTCGAAAAAGACCACAAAGTGTGGTTTGATCTTAAAGAAAGATAAAAGTTTAGTAAAAAACAATAAGTTCTTGTTTTCGACAAGCTAGGTGCAGAGCTTGGTTAACTATGGTCTGAATTTGTAAAACTTCTGTCGTATGAACTAGTAATTGTCAAGTCATGTATTTCATGAACAACATTGCTACTATACTCTTTAGGTTGTGTGTATTTACTAACAATATTGTTTGTTTGTAGAATTTCCAATTCATTTAGACTCATCTCAAAATATCTAAATTAGGCTTAATTGCATTGACTTTTTATATACTACTCGTACTATTCAACCTCAATTCCAGCTGCCGAATAAGTTTTGAAATCCTTTCTTGGCACTTTCTTAGATCCTTTTGAATGTTTTCATTTCCGCCGGATGTTGTTGAATAATTTTTGACAAATGCAGGCTACTTCGGACAAATATATATCATCCACGACATAATAATCGTGGTTGTATTAGCTTTATCGATCCAAAATGTACTCGGGGTACAAGGTCTTCAAATAGTTTATTCAACAACAAAGATTGATGCATAACATTGATGTCGTTGACCATATAACACCAAAAGGAAATAAGAAAATCAAAAATCATACAAGACAACGGCCTCAAACATAGTTATTGAATATATATGTACGTATTTGCTTAAGCGTGAAATATTCAGTAGATGTGTTTAATGGTACTAGGGATTAAGGGTTCCTTCCGATTTAATTGAGAATAGTTTAGTTTAAAGAATTTAATGAAATTTGATGAGCAGAAACTTTTTTTCTTTTTATATTCTTAACCTACTATTATAAAAAAAAATATTTTTAAATTTCTCTCCTTTAAATTTTTTGAAGTTAACCAAAAGGCCTTAATGTTAGCTAATGTTTCCATGAAATTGATCATGTTTTCTAGTAATAGAACACTAACACGCATACATAAATATCACACCACTAGGGGCGTTTTAATGAGCCCGACAACCCTCGTCATTCACGATTATAATAAAAATGATAATTAATAAATTTAAAAAATAATGTAGTTTTATGTCGGTAGAAATGTAGAATACACGTTATTATCCCCTGGATGCAGTCTCGGTGCAAATATAGCCAATTCTTGTGTTCATCATCATTCATTCTGAGGGAGCAGCACCTATCACATATATTATATAATAAAATAATAAAATATATAATATACTAGTATATATATTTACTAGTAATTGAAACACACCGATCATTGTATCTCTTATCGTTCATTCCCCAAATATCTCACCGCCAACAACCTTTCCACTTTCCACAGGTACTATTCATTTTTATTTTATTTTTTTCCAAATGTATATATATTACTCATACTGGTTTATGATCCTACTTTTAAAATCAATTTTGCCTCATTTTTAAGTTCTTATTGTTATGTTTATAGTTTTAGCTAAAAAATCACATAAGCTATGAAAATTTCTGATTTATATTAGTTTTTTGAGATTTTATTATTCTGCCTTGGACATATTTGTAAGGATGTAATTTAATTGAAAAACATATAGTTCTACTAGTACTTATATATGTGACCTTCTGAAAGTTGTGTTGATATTACCTGAAGCAGTATTTGTAATAAGTAGAGACATCATCTTTTTAATTGTTGCGGTTAAACGTCTTATTGTCGCTGAGTTTTCGTTGCACCTTCTATAGTATTGAAGCAAATGTAAGCTTCCATCATGTGTGGGAGATGATATGTGGTTTTGGATACAACATAAATTAGTCATATACAACAAAATCGTGTTTCGTATATTGTGCAGTGTACTACTTGTTGGGTACCTTACCTCCCCTGCTTCCCTCATGTATTCTAAGGATAGGTTGATATGACATACAACCTTTTGGAAACCAAGGTTTTCTTTCATGTGTGTATCCTTGCATAGTCTTATCATCGTTGCGGAATTCTGATGAAATAAATAGATCATGGCATATCATCTTGTATGGCAATTTTAAGCGTAATCACTAAATAAATCAAAACTTGAGTCAACCCCAAGTAGTATGAATACCAAGTGTCCACTTAACCTGACTTTAACACTAGTCACTTTCATCAGTTACAAATTTTCTCACGTTGAATGCATTATTCGATATCTTTTTTTCTTTTCAATTCCACCTTCATCACTATATTGGCATTCTATTATGCTCCTCTTTACATCTAATATATAGCATTATATCTATGTCCCGTATCTAATCCAATTCGATAACCACTAGGTGCATCTTGATGTCCTCACAAGAGGTTTGAGGTTTGAACTTCAGTAGGAAAACATCTTAGGGGCGGCCAGGCAATAGGTTCCAGAAGGTAACACGAATATCTCTTGTGTCAAATACTTGCCCCTCCTGGGCCGGATAGTGACAACCTCCTCAATTTGAGGGTTTATATAGCTCTAGTTCCATCCGATGCATCATTTGTTTGAACTTTATAACCCATGATCAGTCACTCAGTTTTATAGCTCCAGTGTATGGCTCATATGTTTGATGTTTGTGCATTTCATGCAATTATAATACCTTTTATGCATTGGATGTAACTTAAGATCCTAGATATTTTTAAGTATCTTAACTTGCATAGTTTTATATCTTTTGTTTAGGTTTTCCCAGTTTATGGTATAGCGCATTCCACATTTCACCTTGGGCGTCTTTCACTCTCTCCTAACTTTCTTATGTTCTTTTTTTGAACGGAACTCTCTTGTCTTTTATTTTGGTTAATTTATATCTCTTAGTTTCACCTGAAATACATGTTTGTTTGATGTCTACTTCCTTTACTTTCTCAAGCCACTTTCTTGAATATCATCAAATGAATGTTGCTTGCTTGCCTTTCATATTATGCGTGTCCTATTAGGGACACTTAAAGTTTCTGACCCAGAGTCTCTTCCGCTTGAAGTATTTTTTACCATACTGAAAAAGGCCATAAGATACTCCAAAGTACAAACAGTTTCAACACTTCAAAAAACAAATAAGTCTTTGAACTCAGAAATTAAAAACCAACTACATAAATTAATACAAATACTTAAAAATTACTCAACCTTTGTCTTAAAAATCACTCAACCCTTTGGACATGATTTAGTGTATTTATTTTGATAATTGTGATGTTTAATTGCTAGTTAAAACAAGGTCTATGAACACAAACACAATTCACCGAACCCAATTCACCACCGTCTACCAGTTCCGTGTTTTTTGTCTTTGGTTCACGAATCGGATTGTAAATCGGATCACCAAACCAAGAACGAAATTCACGGGGTCTTGGCTAGTTTGCTAGAAATTTTCACAGATTGACCTTTATGTGTGGATAGATTTTTTTTTTAATGGATAAAAGAGTGCACATGAGTTAAGTTGTTGTAGTGTTATAAAAGTTGTAACCTAGTCATGCATACTGTGGTTATTGCATGCATAATAGGGAGTAGTTTCTTTTTGGTAATGTATTTGGCTTGCATGCTTCAAAGTAGGTACATAATTATAGGTTTTAAACATTATATACTCCTTTTTATTTACTCAAATAGTATAGCATAATTGTGTGGCAAACACCTTTTAGTCATAAAAACATGTAATTTCCAACTTCATATTATAATCTGGATGTTGAGTCCTGAACTGCGATCCTTAGAAATTGAAAACAAATTTAGTGTGGGCCAAAAGTACTCGGGCATGTTACTACAACAATATGATCAATTGCTGCATGACTTGTTAAATAACTTTTAGATAAGTGATTTGAGTAACAGGAAGTTATGGTTTGAACACACTGTATGATTCATTCCGAATGTAAATACTTATTGATTTTGCAATGAACAGGTGCATCTTTAAACCTTTTCCGATCTACTTATGGCTAATGGAATGAATTCGGCTTTAATATCATCTGCCAGATCCATGGAACAACAATATATGTTAATGAAAAACACAAACTCAGCTCAACAAAGTCGTAACTCATCAGGTGGTCAAATTGCTATACTTTGGGACATGGAAAACTGTCCTGTTCCCAGTGACGTACGCCCGGATGACGTTGCAGGTAATATCAGAATGGCCTTGCGGGTCCACCCTGTTATCAATGGAGCAGTTAACATGTTCTCTGCATATGGAGATTTTAACGCTTTCCCTCGAAGATTAAGAGAAGGCTGCCAAAGAACTGGTGTGAAGCTTATAGATGTCCCGAATGGCAGAAAAGATGCCGCTGATAAAGCAATATTAGTTGATATGTTTCTCTTTGCTCTCGATAATCCTCCACCGTCTTCAATTATGTTGGTTTCCGGTGATGTTGACTTCTCTCCAGCACTTCATGTACTTGGTCAACGGGGTTACACTGTAATTCTTGTGATTCCGTCTGGAAATTATGTTTCATCTGCTTTAAGTAACGCTGGTAGTTACGTTTGGGACTGGTCTAGTGTGGTCCGTGGACAAGGGTTTGTTCCACCTTCAAGATCCCAAGTCACTGAAAATTCAGAGGCTAAAAATGAAGAAGAAGCTATCGTATATCGAGGGATTTCAGTAGTATCTCAATCATCATCTGGTGAAAATTCGAGTGATTTGACGTGGGTACAGCCTGGAGACTTAAATGGTGTAAAGAGTCAATTAATGAAGTTGTTGGAAACTTCTGGTGGACGTTTACTTCTTGGGCGTCTTCCTTCTGAGTACCAAAAAGCTTTCGGGAGACCCCTTTATGTTTCAGAATATGGCAGTTCGAAACTAGTCAATTTTTTGAAAAAGATGAGTGATGAGATTTGTGTTGAAGGTCAGGGCCATAATAAAGTTGTGTTGCTGAAGAGATTTTCAACGAATGCTATCGTGAAGCATGATAGGAAGGGAAAGGTTATCCGAGAAGTATCTTCAGATGAGTTCTCTGAAGATGAAAGAGTAGTTGTTGAAGAGCTGAATGAGAAGAACAATGAAGTTCTCAACCAGTTTAAATATGAACTGCAGGATATTCTTGTTAGTTATTCTTGTAGGATCTTCCTTGGTTGCTTTGAGTCGATTTATCAGCAACGCTACAAAAGACCACTTGACTGTAAAAAATTTGGTGTCAGGAAGGTTGAAGAACTGTTAGAAAAGGTGAATGAGGTTGTGTCAGTTTACGAAGAACCACTAAGTAAGAAAAAGTTCTTGATGGCTGCTGGTCTATAGTATTGTATGTGGTTTATCGTGTGTTCAGTTCATGAGGTCCATGAACACATTTCCAAATCCATTTGGCAGGTCATGAACTGCTTATTGTCTGTTGGTTCGCAAATTATGTATATTTAAATCAAAGATATGACCCTGTTGGCCGCCGCAGCTGCAATGTTGATGAAGAGCTGAAGCCATGGTCATGTATTATGTTAAAGGACGTTTCTTACCACCACATGTTCTTTTAGCTAATGTGGTTCTGAACTTTAGTCATATGCTTACCCTAAAAGGGTATGTACTTGTGTAATTTCTACATTTATCATTACTTCAACAAAAAACCGAAAACGAAAAATCCAAAAAAGAACTTGGTAGGTGTTCCTTTCCTCTATGCTTCAGATGATAAGGTCAGAATGTACAGTATCCCTTGTATGAAGTATTGAAGTACATTTAATTAGAGAATTTTAGTAATTATTTCTACAGATAAAAATGATAAACCATATTACTTCTGCTTTCTTAGCTGCTTTACCAGAGCCTTTTGTTCTTCATTATTGCAATTTACAACTCTGCTGCATATTGGTTGCCCTGGGATTCTGTGGTTCGCATGATTGCTGTGACCTTGCGTATATAAACCATTGAGAGAGGACATGACAGGAACCAGACGACCATGGTGATGTTGGTTGGAGTCTGTCACCTGGTCCTCTAATAGTTCAGCAGCTGGACCTTCTGAAATTTGAAAGAGGGGTTATGGTGTACAGACAGACTTTTCCCAATACTCATTTTTTGTGCTGATATATTCTTTGTTCTATGCATCAACTTATATGTAGTTTCAAACTTTGCTCTTTATGTCAAGATTGATCGGACAAGCATGACTTTGTAGCATTTCTTGTTATAATTGCAAAGTCCTTTTTGTATTAAATCTTAGTTGCACATATAATTACATATATTGCGATAATATGCAAGTCCTTTTGGGATCAATCTTAGTTGCACATACAAGTACTTTAAGAGAGATGATGAAAATTTTGTACGGATGAAGGCAAATGGTGTTTCTAGTATTTTGGCCTAAAGGTTTTTAGAAGACTAGTAAAGGCCGGTGTTTGGAATGCCGGACTTAGCCAAATAAGCGAATGACAACTTCCTCAATGTCGGACTTAGATTACGTGGCTTCTACTTTTTGTATGTGGGATTTAAGGGTGGTGTTTAGAAGGCCGGACTTTATTTTTTTACTTCAAAGCGGTGTTTGAAACTTTGGTCATCACCTGATCAGGCATTTGGCAATACAAACACCAAAACTTCACTTTTTGTTTGTTTAAAACATTAAATGGTGCTTGTAATATTAGTATTGTTTCTTTAGATGGACTATTAAGGGATTTTCTTCATATTAGGTATTGGGTGAGAGGACTCTCTAGCGTGACATATTAGGTATTGGGTGAGAGGACTCTCTAGCATGACATATTTAGACCATCCATTGTGATACTCTATTCATACATTAAAAAAAAATAGTATATATAGTTTTGTATAGTTCATTGATTTTTTATAATATATTTATTAGTTTATAGTTTATATAAGTAGGTTAATTTAATGTTTGTAGGTGTTGTAATATTAGATTATATATGAAATTTCTTTTAAAAACATTATGAAAAGAATTCGTATATTTTAATTATATATAAATCATACATTCATGTTGCAACAAAGGAGAACATTTTATCTTTTATTAGTACATGTACACCTACTCTTGTTATGACCTTGTGAATTGCAAATACCACATACTTGGGTCTCTTGTTGAAATGCATCTGTATTTGTTTGGTACGTCTCATGCTCCTTTGCTTGACCATTCTTCATGAATCTGGTTGAATTAAAAAAAAATTACTATGTTTGCAAGTGTTACGAAAGATTGATACTAGTGGATGTGATAGATAAATCATATATGTATGGTAATATAAGACTAGTGTGGTATTGTTATCAATTTCTTTACAAGTAAAAGATGGATGCATGTTTGAAATAAACAAATGTAAGATGTGATGATTTTACTTTCTTTGTATCCCTTCATCTTTTGTCAGTGTTTGATATTGCTAATTTGCTATAAATTTCTTCACAAATACCTTTTGTCTTATTATTTGTTTTGCGGTGTGTAGTTGGTAACTGAATTTTAGACTCGAGTTAAATATACGGGTTTTACAACATCATTAATATAAGAGTTGTACTTAAAAAGTAATTAAGATATTCAAATGTAAATACTGATGCTAAATCATATCAAAACTAGATGGTATAACAGAGTTTGTTTTATACAAACTATTCCAGATAAACAATATTTTAACTTTAATTACATAATTAACAAAGTTCTCATTGATGTTTCGAAATGATAATTTTATTTTCGATAGCCATGGTTGTTAAGAATAATAAAGTAGCAACTGGTTCGTGGGATTTCAATGATTTTGTGTTTTATGATTTTATTTGTAGGGTTCAATTTATATAAGAAGAATATATATCCTAAATATAGTTTTATTCAAATTATTAATAACAGCAATGATTATCATAATTATAATATTATTAAAAATACTAATAAAAAACTATATTTTGTTATTAGATAGCAATAAAGTATTAATTATAGTTTGATTCAATTTCTTAATAACAGCAATGATTATCTAATTATAGTCTGATTACAAATATTAATAAAAAATTATATTTTATTATTAGATAGATATTATGTAACAAAATATTAATTATTTTTAAATTGAGTTAAAGTGTAAATTATATGAAAAACGAAAGTTTAAATTATTTTAGAGATGATTGTTAATATTTATAAATTTGCATTGTAATCATCAAAGTAATAAACAACTACGCAATTTAAGTCCAACGTTGAGGGTTCCGTTTTTCACTTTTTTGATGATTTCGCGAAACCAACATTCCTTAACACCATTTCCTTAAATACATTACCATCGGAAAACTTTCCAAGAAATTGCACAAAGACCATTGATTATAAAGATACGTTTAATGAGATAATTTATTAGTTAAATTAATGATTAAGAAGGATAAAAAGATACTCCGTATTTAATTAGATAATTAGTTAAACTAATAATTATATAAGTGTGTAACTAGTATATTGAGGGTTGGTTTAGACACTCTCTTTTATTATCTATCAAATTATACAAGTTTTACAATGGATTATATAAATTAATGATGCATGGTGGTAATAGATCTATCAAATTTAGCAATATAAATGTCACCTATTCACCTCCCCTAAATTAATGGACGTTAATGGACGTTATAGCAGGAACAACTAGATTATTTTCCCGTATAATACGTGAGACAAACATATTAAATGTTTATAATACATTATTAATATTAAAAGTTATACATAAGACAAATTTAAATAATATAATAATATTTTTTAAAAAACGTATCAAATACAATTAATGGGATTTGTATGTTATATCTTTATATAATGATGCAAAGTTAAATATATATAAAACTTGTAATAAAAAATATTGATGTTATTATTCGAAAATGGTTTTTTCTATTATAGATGGTTCCTTGGTATGTTTGTTATATATATGTATATAATGACGATGTAACAATAAATAAACGTAAAATATGTTTTATTTAGTCTGATAATATATATTTTTCAAAAAAACATATATCTCCTTATTTATACAAATTCAAATATCAAATTATTAACCATAAGTTATCATTTTTAACCATCTAATAAAACAACCTGACTAAAACTATAACCAAAATCATTGAATATTAACTCATAATCTTATATATTTCAAAAGTAAATGTTCATAATTGTGCTCTTCTTTTTTACATCTCTATTATCAATATCAATATGTCCAATGTAATCTTGAACCCCGTTTAGTTATACTTTCTCTAGCGCCTCGCTAGTTATTATTAAAAAAACGATGCCCCCTGGGCGAAAGGGGACACCATTCTCTTTCTTTCTTCAATCGTTCCGATCAGGACAAGTGGGTTGGTTCGTTTCGTCCTCCTATCTACGCAATTATCTGTCTTCGTTCGTGATCATGTTGGGTCAGCTTGAAAGACATCTCAGGAAAGAGCTACTTCAACTGAAGAAATTTCTTTAGTAGCGAGAACCCTTCCTACTCGAGAATAAGGTCAGGAAGTGAAGCGTTTTTTCAGTTTTTCTTTAAAAATATAGTAAGTGTTATTTTAACGTTCATAATAAAGATAACACACAATTATAATAATATGTTAGCTTAAAAATCTTTCTAATAACATAAAAGTTTTTAAACGTATTATACTTCCTATTGATAATTGTAATTCAATCCACCTAATAACTTTTATGCACATTTTAACCGTATGATTTTATTGAAACATGAATAGAAAAAAGAAGTAACACTTAATGTCATTTTTATTGGATTTTGGGTTTCAATATCACACGGTGAGA